>NW_028244393.1:0-701703 GCF_964263255.1 Lissotriton vulgaris | reverse complement strand
GTTGATGGGACTGTGTCCAGTGTCCCATGGCTGACACAACATGTACGACAGGCACCCAGGTGATGTCCAGTAAACTGCCGCACTGGTTTTGGTATCCTACAATGCTGCTCCGAAAATTGGCGTGCAGCGGCCCGGGGGGGGGGGGGGGGCGTGGGGGAGGCGGCGTGAACGGGCCTCCCCAGGTGGCGGCCATCTAGCTGAGTTGCGCCCGCTCTTGCGGCTACAGCGTCTCGCTCACCATGTTGTTGAGTTGCTCCCACTCTTGCAGTGCAGCGATAGGCGGCTGCCACATGGCTCTTAAAATGGCGTACGGCTCCTCGGTTTTGGGCCTGGTCCACTGAAATGGCCCTGGGACACCTTGGAACTCGGACGCTTGCCTGTTAGGGCTTGGGCTCCATTCTCGAAAAGCGTCCCCTCAGCCGTGAAGATTCTACAACAGTCTTGGGGGCCCCGGACTCCCGCAGGCTTCCGGTGGGGAGCGGCTGCCATGATTGCTCGCGGAATGACCACGACGGAGCCACGAGATGGTGGTGCTCTCATGCTGACGCCAGCTTCAGTCTGAATGATCCAGAAACAAGGTGGGGCTTTCATCGTTTGGGAAAAAAATGTTCTAAACCAATGAAAAGTGTTATTTTTAGGTCATATGACCAAGACTTCCATCTTTAGGAATCCAAAAGTAAAATGAACCAATGAAAAGTTTTATAAACAAGTCACATGACCTGTTATGCGGCATAGGGCTACAAAAAGCGTAGAAAATCCGTTGGCACGTGAGGCGGCGTCAGTAGCGGACCGATGTGCGAATAGGCCGAAGGCAGCACAACGCGCCGAGATCCGGATGGCACCGAGGTGGTGTCCAGCAAATTGCCGCACTGGTGTGGCCATCCTACAATGCTGCCCCGAAAGACGGCGTGTCCAGCTGAGTTGCGGTCACTGTTGCGGTACAGTGACTCGAACGCGCCGAGATCCGGATGGCACCGAGGTGGTGTCCAGCAAATTGCCGCACTGGTGTGGCCATCCTACAATGCTGCGCCGAAAGACGGCGTGTCCAGCTGAGTTGCGGTCACTGTTGCGGTACAGTGACTCGAACGCGCCGAGATCCGGATGGCACCGAGGTGGTGTCCAGCAAATTGCCGCACTGGTGTGGCCATCCTACAATGCTGCGCCGAAAGATGGCGTGTCCAGCTGAGTTGCGGTCACTCTTGCGGTACAGTGAGTCGAACGCGCCGAGATCTGGATGGCCCCGATGTTGTGTCCAGCAAGTTGCCGCACTGGTGTGGCCATCCTACAATGCTGCGCCGAAAGTCGGCGTGGGGTGCCCCGTTGGCTTATGAGGTGATGTCAGTAGTGGACCGATGTGTGAATAGGTTGGAACCAGCACAAGGCGCCAAGATCCGAATGGCAAGTTCTGGATGTTGAGTGCCATAGTTGAGAGTTCTGAGCAGTGCTTGTAAGACTATCTGAAGTTTATTATAAGAATCAGAGTAAGTTGAAGACTGTCTGAAGCTTATTTGCACCTTTTGCAGCTTCACTATTGCCCAAGGTGGTGTCCAGCAAATTGCTGCACTGGTGTGGCCATCCTACAATGCTGCGCCGAAAGACGGCGTGTTCAGCTGAGTTCCGGTCACTCTTGCGGTACAGTGACTCGAACGCGCCGAGATCCGGATGGCACCGAGGTCGTGTCCAGCAAGTTGCCGCACTGGTGTGGCCATCCTACAATGCTGCGCCGAAAGTCAGTGTAGGGTGCCCCGTTGGCTTATGAGGTGATGTCAGTAGTGGACCGATGTGTGAATAGGTCGGAACCAGCACAAGGCGCCAAGATCCGAATGGCAAGTCCTGGATGTTGAGTGCCTCAGTTGAGAGTTCTGAGCAGTGCTTGTAAGACTGTCTGAAGCTTATTTGCACCTGCTGCAGCTTCACTATTGCCCTGGTGTGGCCAAAGGTCGCACATGACATAGGCGGCCGGCTCCCGAGGTCCGGCGGAACTTTTTTCCTTTTCCTTTCTGCTTCTTTTCCTACAATCCGTTTCATCTGAAGACACGACCAGGTCCCTGAATGTGTGTAGGGGGACGCTATTGATTGAATGAAAATGGCGGCTTGACACAAAGCTGACTCAAGCGTTACTGTTGATGCTATACAGACAAAAATTGGTTTTCAGTTTGTACATTCTTCATGGTTTTTTTTTCCATCCAAGTCTGATTGAGAGTTTGTAGAAAAATGGCTTCAGATTTTCCACATACTACTCTTCAACATTCTTCCTAAATGTAACAATGTGAAACTCACTAGGAGAACGGCTGTTTCTGTTTCCTTTCAAAATGCTGCCAACAATATTTTCTGAATGGAAGACACCATCTTGTAGCATAAAGGGCCGAAAGGGGTTCTGGTCTGGCCGATGGTTGGTGGAGACATTTTGACTATATCTTGGACCTGCCCGGCCTCGCCCAAAATGGCGCCGGTATAAATGGGACTCGTAACTCCTTGCCCGCAAATGTATATCTAGAAAATGTTATTGTAAGTGGCCCTGTCGTATTTTAATTACAAAATGTACGTCCACCGATTCCGCAACTGTTAGACACCTTTGTTCTTGCAACCTAATGGCCCGCTCGTTACGTTCTTCTACAGTGTAAATGTCTCCTCATCATATACGATTTCAGTTTGCTCCGTGGCCGGCCCACGTGGTTATAGGCCCGTATTTGTATACTGACATTTTCACAATAAAGGTTTTTAAAACAAAACACGGTAGTAGTATTTACATTGGTAAAGTTTTTACTTTTAGTCACTGTTTTCGAATCAGTAAAAGGCAAGTGAAATAAAGCAGTCCAATTACATGACGGATAAAAGGTATAATATGTAGGAACGCAGTAAAGATAAATGGTCAAGGGCAGTTGTGTTTTTCATGTCTGCAACATAAAGTGATCGATAAGAATCTGATAATCAGGCGTATCGGCGACTAAGACAGCAGGCCGAATCTCTTTTACTCAACGGCTCCGTCATGGAAGGAAGAAACGCCCTTTTTCTCGAAAAAGAAATATATTTTACTTGCAAGACAGTTGTAAATTTTCCGGGAAAGTACATTAGCCTGGAATATTATAACATATGTTTGAAAAAAAAATATTGTTCGAAAACAATAAAAAGCGTAATTTTTAGGTCATATGATCAAGCTTTTCATCATTAAATTAACAAAAGTAAAATGAACCAATGAAAAGTTTTATTAACAAGTCACATGACCTGTTATGCTTACGTTACGCGCTGCGCGCCGCGCCTCGGATCACTTCCGGGTGCGCTAACGCGGCGTGTCATATAACGCATTACGCGACAACGTAGGTCAAGAATATAGTCAAAATGTCTCCACCAACCAGCGTTCGGAACACAACCCCTTTCAGCAGTCCAAAAAGTTCTGTTAAATGACAACAGAGGGGACAGGCAACAAGAACCATCAGTCAAAGAGGGGAGGGCAAGTTCTTCTCTTCCGGGTCATGTTGGGGCGCTACCGGAACTGATCGAATTGGTAGTCTACAGTGTTTCTGGATGTTTCAGACTAAAGCTGGCGTCAGCATGAGACCACTACCATCTCGTAGCTCCGTCGTGGCCATTCCACGAGCAATCATGGCAGCCGCTCCCCACCAGAAGCCTGCGGGAGTCGGAGGCCCCCAAGACTTTTGTAGAATCTTCACGGCTGAGGGGACGCTTTTCGAGAATGGGACCCAAGCCCTATCAGGGAAGCGTCCGAGTTCAAAGGTGTCCCAGGGCCATTTTAGTGGACCAGGCCCAAAACCGAAGAGCCGGCCGCCATTTTGAGAGTCCTGTGGCAGCCGCCTATCGCTGCACCGCAAGAGCGGGAGCAACTCAACTACATGATGAGCGAGACGCTGTAGTCGCAAGAGCGGGCGGTAAACAGCTGAATGGCGGAAGAGGCACAGTGTAGCAAAAGCGGGCGGAATGGCAACTGAAACGGTAAAGGGGCGCCCCACTACAGCGTGTCTTCAGGTCAAACGGATTGTGGGACAAGGTTCAGAATTGAAGAGTCATCAAAAGGCAAAAAGTTCTGCCGGACCCCGGGAGCCGGCCGCCTATGTCGGGGGCGATCTCAGGCTACACCAGTGCTATAAGACTTGGGGAGGGTGTCGGAGCCAAGCGTCTTCTCCGAGTCCATGGCCATCACACCGCCCCTAAGGGGCCTCCGTCAAGCTGTTTAGGAAGGTAACATATCACATTGTTTTCTAATGCAGTCAGGTCCACAAACGACACTCACTTACTTTGAGAATAGTGAAGCTGCAGTAGGTGGAAATAAGCTTCAGACAGTGTTACAAGCACTGCTCAGAACTCTTAACTATGGCACCCAACATCCAGAACTTATGCCATTTGAGAATGGCAGTGACATCGAAGCAACTCAGGGACCAAAACCATTAACGTACTTTCACGTATGAAAATCTTACTTGGGGAGGGGGCAGGAGCGAAGCGCCCCCTCCCAGTCAGCGCCACCACACCGTATGTTGAAAATTTGAAGCCATCGTTCTACAAAGTCAACCAAACTTGGATTGAAAAATCTAGAAATATGTACAAACTGAAAACCAGTTTTGGTCTGCATAGCATCAGTAGCAACGCTTGAGTCAGCTTTGTGTCAAGCCGCCATTTTGATTCAACAAAGCACAGGCATTGAAAAAGGCTCAAACTCAGAACTCTGAACTATGGCACCCAACTTCCAGGAGGTTGCCATCCGGATCTTGGAGCCTTGTGCTGCTTTCGACCTATTCACACATCGGTCCACTACTGACATCATCTTATAAACCAACGTTATGTAAATCGTTTTTTAATAAAATGTTTTACCCTGTTTCTTTGCTGGTGTGTTGTCTATATTTTTAATATTTGCATAGGGTTTGTCGTTATTTTGTGCGGGATGGGTGATGGAGCCGAGCTGTCTTGCAGCCCTCATGGTGTGGAGCTCAGTTCATCTCACTATTTTCGTATTTCTCATGAAGGGTTGTTCCTAATATTTCTATTTTAGCGAGGTAAAAAAGAGATCCAATTAGTGGCCTACTGATTTTGCTCGATTACTTTTATTTTTTTACACGATTTTTCACTATCTGCAAAGACTAAACAGAGCATTGCGACTTTGTGCTTGTTTGTAAATAGAGAATGATCCAAAGAGAACCAATTCTAAAACAGTAAATGCTTGGACAACAATCAATCAAATGGAGAGACAAGCAGGCACGACGGATTACAACGGGGGTAAAGGCCTGCGTTAACTACCCTTCAGTATCTGCAAAGAGAGAGTACTACTAAGACAAAAGAGGGGAGGGGGGGGGGGTGCAGCGTTCAAAGCACATCAGCGTGCATAAATACGAAAATGTTTTTATCTATCACGTACTTGACATTTTAAAGCTTTTCATATTTGCTATTAAAAAACCAATGAAATTCACAGAAAAAACCATAGGTTATAGTGGATATATAGTTAGGAATTTGCATTTACAAAACCTTGAAAATTCAATGAAAAAACCATTGGTTTTAGGCCATATATAGTTAGGGATTTGCATTTACAAAACCTTATTTTACTCGCATAAAACCATTGAAATTCCATATATAGTTATAAGCGCTAACTATATATCGCGCACCCGCAATCCACTGCTGATGATGTCACATATTACATCATTCATGACATGGTTAGTGACATCACTGATGACATCACTGATGACATCTCAAATGACATCACTGATGACATCACTGAAAACATCTCATTTGACATGACTGATAACATCACTGATGATATCATTCATGTGATAATACGATGAACCTCTTCAGACTCTAATATAACCTTAGATACAATCAGTGTAAACAGACACTCACAGACTGTCACTCATCCATGGAGTTACTCACACACCTAGTCAGTCATGCAAAGAATCAATCACACCTCCATTTCCTCAACTATACAGTTATACAAACTTTACTTATTCAAACATATACTAACACATATTTACTCTATTATACAATCCCTGATACAAGTTCACAATGATCCATACAGCCACTCACACATTCACTGGCTCTTATGCACAGTTATTTATATATGTCAACTCTCACATGTACTGTGTTTTACATATGTACTTACTTTGACATGTAGCACTGAGATATCCATTCACTCACCAATACACTCATGCACACAGTCAACCGCCCATACAGCTGTTTCCACATGCACTTTTGAAACCATACATCTAGTGAATCAACTGCTCACACATCTATGCACAGAGTCACACACCTCCCAGCCACCCACACACACACTCAGTATCCCATACAAATACTTGGGCAACCAATCAATAACCCATATAGTTACTCATATAGATACTTATCAACACATGCAACAGTTTACAGAACAACAGACATAATGATGCACAAATTAAGACAGTTTAGTCACTAACCCATGCACTCAGTGAGACACATTTAATCACTCACTCATACAGTCAGTCATGCACCTACTAAATCCTTCATCCAGACACTTATATATCCACTCATTCTTCAATATGTAAGAGATATTTTAACTTTACAGAAACATACAGTCACTGGATGTTGTCATCAGTGATGTCATCAGTGATGTCATTTGAGATGTCATCAGTGATGTCATCAGTGATGTCACTAACCATGTCATGAATGATGTAATATGTGACATCATCAGCAGTGGATTGCGGGTGCGCAATATATAGTTAGCGCTTATAACTATATATGGAATTTCAATGGTTTTATGCGAGTAAAATAAGGTTTTGTAAATGCAAATCCCTAACTATATATGGCCTAAAACCAATGGTTTTTTCATTGAATATATATATATATATATATATATATATATATATATATATATATATATATATATATATATATATATATATATATATATATATATATATATATATATATATATATATTACCTACTGGCGATAGCCAGTAGGTATATATAGTTAGGATTTTTTCTCTATGGAACTTTTGAAAATTCTATGTCTAATAACTTTGGCGTTTGTGGACGGAATCGGCTGAAATTTTCAGGAAAATGGTACATTTTGTTTCTGAGCAGCCCCTGAAAATTTGGGGGGGTTCCGTGAAGGGGGGGCCGAGAAAAAAAGGGGGTCCCAAAACGCGTTTTTCCCATTCATTTTTCCATAGGGCCTTTGGCCTCACTTTTAGCTCGAACGGCTGAATGGATTTACACGAAACTTGGCAAAATTGTAGGGACTGTTAGCCCGATGTGCCTTTGCTGGGTCTCAATATATGTGCTCCAGTGGATTTTGAGAGATTAACGTTTAAAAAAACAGATATATCTGTGACAGCGTACCCGATAGCGTACCATTACGTGTACTTTTCGCGTAACGGAGCTTTGCGAAGCGAAGCTGATTGGCTCTCTGGTGTCTGTCAACATTCTAAACAGTCCGGAGCGGCCGCCATCTTGTCTCTCGGTAGGATCGAGAGACAAGAGGAGGCCAAAACGAAGGGGGAAATGAAGGAAAGGGGGCAAGGTAGACCTCTTCTGACCCCCTAGGATTGATGAGGGGGATATTAAAGTGCCCCGCGGGGCCAAAAAATAAATAAAAAAATTGCGATTTTTTTGTCGTAGAGGCGCAAATCGGTACGTGAACCGGGCAGCTAACCGGGCAGCTAACCGGCAGCGTAACGGGAGTCTGAGGAGAAGCTGATTGGCTGTCAACATTGTAAACAGTCTGGAGCAGCCGCCATCTTGTCTCTCGGTAGGATCGAGAGACAAGAGGTGGTGAAAAACGAAGGGGGAAATGAAGGAAAGGGGGCAAGGTAGACCCCTCCTGAACCCCTAGGATTGATGAGGGGGATATTAAAGGGGCCCGCGGGGCAAAAAAAAAAAAAAAAATTGCGATTTTTCGCCGTAGAGGCGCGTCCCGGTACGCGAACCGGGCAGCTAACTGGGCAGCTAACAGGCAGCGTAACGGGAGTCTGAGGAGAAGCTGATTGGCTGTCAACATTGTAAACAGTCCGGAGCGGCCGCCATCTTGTCTCTCGGTAGGATCGAGAGACAAGAGGTGGTGAAAAACGAAGGGGGAAATGAAGGAAAGGGGGCAAGGTAGACCCCTCCTGACCCCCTAGGATTGATGATGGGGTTATTAAAGTGCCCCGCGGGGCAAAAGAAAAAAAAAGAAAATTGCGATTTTTTGCGGTAGAGGCGCTTCCCGGTACGCCAACCGGGCAGCTCACTGGCAGCGTAACGGGAGTCCGACATCTTGTGTTTTTGGAGCGTCCGGTTTGCGTACTGGGTAGCGTTCCGGTAAGCGTAACAAGGGGAAAACCAAGAGAAACAGTAAAATAAAATTTAAAGGAATAGATTTCCACCAAACTTGGCCAAATTGTAGGGGCTGTTTGTTTGTTGTGCCTTTGCAAGGCCTCAAGATATGTGCACGTGTGGATTTTGTCTAATTAAGGTTAAAAAAATATATATATATCTGTAAGCGTGCTCTGGCGCGCTTACGTTACGGGTTTTGTTTGCGCTGCAGAGACGATACGTCACGTTTATGCGACGCGTCATGAGGCGTCTCACGTGGCTACGTGATACGTCACGTAATAAAGAATATATTTTACAGCTATAGATATTAGCTTTTGAAAAACCAATGAAATTCACTGAAAAAACCATAGGTTATAGACCATATATAGTTAGGAATTTGCATTTACAAAACCATGAAAATTCACTGAAAAAACCATTGGTTATAGACCATATATAGTTAGGGATTAGCATTTACAAAACCTTAATTTACTCGCACAAAACCATAGAAATTCGCATATATAGTTAGTTGCAATACCTATATATCGCGCACTGGAGTTCTGGACTTTTTGGTTCCGTCCAGAGGTGTCAGGGTACAACACCCGAAGACCCCGGAGTTCCACCTGCCTTGGTGCACAAATGAACAGAAACACGGGCTTCTCGATGGTGGCGTCAAAGACCAAAGGTTTATTACTGCAGGGACACAGAAGTCACAGAATCTACACACGGGCAGAATCTAGGAGACTGTTCGATTTGTACATTGAGGGTTGCTCCTTATATACCAAAAATTGTGCTCTAGGCAAATATTTCACATGTCGGTACATTCCCAAACCTTTTGTGTCTCTAAACAATAAATATTTGGCGTTACACAGGAACTGTCGATAATATCTGATACCAAACATCACGAAGAGGGGTTCCCACCAGTCCATCACAATCCCTTGTCAATATTGCATTCAAGAGCCGGACCGCCTCATCGTAAAGTTCGTTACCTCCCCCTAATAAAGGCCCAGAAGGAAAGGAGCAGAGCCAGGTGCAAAAGATAGGAAAGCGGGATAAGAGATGTTTGTGGGTTGTAAATGGGCAAGGCTACCGGCTTCGGCCGCCTAATCATGATCGGGACAATGGACACGAGAACCAGTTCAGGTGGGCTGGCCTCGGGCAGAGGAGGCAGCCTTTGTCGAGTCATGCAGCTTCAGTGTGATCTGGTTTAAGGTGTACGTGTCATGTAAGAGGTGAATCTCCGGTTAGGACTACGTGTCCTTAATAAAAGTGGAGTGAATGAAGTGATCAGAGGCTATTGCATATGTGAGGGCAAGGAAACACAAAATGGCGGCCACGATCTAAGATGGATGCCGTGTGTATATCAGAAATGTGTCAGTGGAAGGAGTGCTCTTGCTCGTAGCGTAGCGAAAACACTAGGATATACTAAATGGATCATTTGCGGTTCACTGATACCATTTTTATGTATTTCCGACAAACTTAAAAACACGGGTTCAAGTCGTCACGGAACCGTCACGGAACCTTACGGAACCTCACGGAACCTCAGACCCTCCTTTTGCCCTTACATAGGCAATTACTCAATCTATGTCTGAATCTAGTTCTATGCTCATCAGGTCAGTGACATGCTGTTGTATCATCATCCTTTCTCGTGTCTTTTCTCCAAACGCAGGTGGTTTTCTAAAACAGGTTGTAGCACAAAGACTACACAGAGCAGGACCACACTGGATAATCAGACAACATGAGAATAGTAATATTAAGATGACACCAATGACCATTAGAACCTTCCATCCCCACGCTGAGATCAGAGTCCAAACCCACTCCATAAAGGACCAGTTTCCCTCATCTACATGTATGGAGTCCGAAATCTTGTGCAACTTAGAGATCGCCTCGTAAACTGTTGGAGCATTATTAGGAATGAAGACACAGCAGCTCGATTGGATCATTCTGCATACCCCACCTCGGTCTGCAAGGATAACATCTAGAACCATACGGTTCTGCAATGTCATGAGTCTATCCGCCTGAAGCTCAGCTGTCAGATTGCTAAGGGCACCAGTAGTTTCGGTAATAGTAGATTCAACTACCCGTGTTAGCTGACGTATGTTTCTACTATTGGCCATAGGCCCCCAGAACGGAAGGAAGCCTTTGAAGAAGTCTCCAGCTTCCTGACCAGCGGTATCTTTCTCACTAAAAACACCTCTAGCTACTCTTGTTCTGTAATAATCCGGTGAAGCAGTGTATGTTGGAGGCAACAATCGAGCAATATAGCATGAACCTGAGAAGTCAGCAGGCAACCATGTATAAGCTCTGTCTTGACAGATGAAGTAGGTACCCCTAGCAGTAAGGAAGGCAGGGGAAGAGTTAGCCGGAAACACATAAGTCTCTACGCACTCACTTCTCCCTAGCTGAGCTCTCGGATTTCTCCCATTACCTTGCAAACAGACCTGACCTCGGTGAGGTACGACCCAGATTGGAGTTGAGCTTTTACGCTTGCTTTCTCCTAAACTAAGGCGATACTCTGAAGTATTCCAACTTAAATATACTCGCAATTCGTCTCTAGGGTAAGATGGAGTATTATTGACGTCCTTGATCATGTCAATAATTCCCTGGACTAAAGCTTTGTTGGCAGAGTTATATTTAGTGGAGCGTGGTGGGCGTGGAGGATAGGTCTCAAGAGCATAAGCAAAGATGGTTTGAAGGGCCTGAAATGATCCATTGTAGCTGAAAGGCAAAACCAGATAGGGAATACCTTTATCCATAGTGTGGGGTATCAAGCCACACACCCAGCAGTCTGTCGTGTTAACTACCAGTTGGTGTTGGTGCAAGAGCTGTACAAAAGTGTTGTTGATGAATTCTGAGCGTCGAGCTTGCTCATGTTCTGGAAATGAGTGAAAAGAGTGTATAGAAGAAACAGTAGAAATGGCTGGATCAAGGGGAGGCACTGTAGAAACTGGCACAAAAATCAAGTTTATGCTAAAGACAATTCCACCCACCAATGTTGCTAAAACAATCAAAAATGTAATGGCACACTGCATCAAGAAACATTTGCTGTGAAGAATTCTATTAAGTCTGTTTCTGCGAACGTAAATCACATTCTTTCGTTGCAGCGCAGGAAGTTCCATCTTCTACAATCCGCTCGCGACCACTGATGATGTGTACGTAGATGAAAATGCCTCTGTCAGCCCTGGGAGTTCCCAGTACTAACAGAAAGATCGACCTTGTGTCAGACCCCTGCAAATTCAAACTAGGCACACAGCCACGACCCTACGGCTACCCAGACGGCAAGGCAATTTAAAAAACAATAAACAATAGCAAACTTCCTGGCTGAAAAGCAAAAAGTTCAATGTATATGTGTATCCAAAGCACAATATGCAGTTGCCTGCTTTATTAGTTCGTTTTATAGCTTCTAAGATTGTATCTTTTCTTTGCTGGTACTGTTGGATCGGAAAATAGTGTATCACTAGCAGCTGTTGCAGAGTTTACGCTCGCAGATGGCAAAGTTTCTTTTGATGCTGGAGACAAATGTTCAATGTTCAAAACAGTCTTTTCAGGAGGAGAATCACGTTTCAAAGTGTCAGAAATCAAATTGGCATCGCTGAAAGGGACAAATTTTGGAGTTAATTCAGATTCGGAGGCACCAATTCCCTTCTTCACCCAGTCGTCGTAGGGCAGCGGCAGTGGAACACGCTTTACGTGAGAAGCGTGGATCCAGTTCTTCCGGCCAGCAACACGTACAGCTGTTCTCGTTGCCAGCAGGATCTGGAAGGGGCCGATGTAGCGAGGCTGAAGATTCTTTGTCCTCGCGAAGTTCCGGACCACTATGAAGTCACCCGGTTTCAGTTGATGCCCTGGACTCTCCGGAGGCTTTGGCAAAGCATCAAAAACCTGTTGATGAATAAGACTTAATTTAGCAGTCAAGTCGTAAAGGTAGTCTATCAACATAGGATACTCAATGGAGCAAAATTGTTTAGGCCTTGGCACACCCCAGACATTTGCCGGGCGGCCAAAAACAATCTCATATGGAGAAAGCCCTATTCTAGAATGCACTGTTGCTCTCGTTGATAACAAGGCCAAAGGAAGTGCGTCTGGCCAAGCCAAACCTGTGGATGCTTGAATTTTGGCTATTTTAAGCTTGAGGGTGCCATTATAACCCTCGACTAAACCAGCAGACTGGGGATGGTTCGCACTATGAAATTTTTGTTTCAATCCTAGACCAGCACACACACTCTGCATAACTTTCCCTATAAACTCACTTCCGTTATCTGACCATACAATCCGTGGCATTCCAAATCTAGGGAAAAATTCCTTGAGAAGAATTTTGGCAGTGGATAGAGCAGTATTGTCCTTTAGTGGGTATGCTTCTATCCACCTGGAAAAAGCACAAACCACCACTAAGACGTATTTTAAATTGTTGCAGCGTTCCATGTGAATGAAGTCTAACTGAATCACTTCAAATGGACAGGAAGGAGGAGCGAAATGACCAGCTGGAGTTGGAGTTCCCTTGCCAGGATTATGCATCAAGCACACCATACAGTTTTTCACTACTCTCTCTGCACACTTACTGATTCCCTCATTCTTCCAAACCGGAGCTAACATCTTACATATCCCTTTAGAACTTATGTGCGCCACTCCATGCGCCATCGTCACTACTGCAAGCACATACGCATCAGGTAACATCCAACGCTGCTGTTCTGTCAAATCGATCCAACATCCATTCGAGTCCAATTTGCCCGTACTTTCTCTCCATACGCGTTTCTCTTTCTCAGTCGCTTCTTTCTGAATCTCTTTCACACTTTCCATAGTGTCTTCACACATCCCAGACTCAGCAATCCATCTTGCAGACGTAGCAACATACATTCTACTCATCATGTCTCTAGCTGTCTGTTTAGCTGTTTCATCAGCAAAGGCATTTCCCCGACCAACATCATCCGTGATTGCTTTATGAGCACTGCACTTCACAATCGCAACTTCAGTCGGCAAGGTTAAAGATTCTAACAAGTCGTTAACTAGCTGACCATGTTGAATCTTAGTCCCATGGGACGTAATGAAACCTCTTTCTCTCCACAACCGGCCAAAACTATGGGCCACGCCAAATGCGTACTGACTATCTGTGAACACATTCACTCTCTTTCCCTCAGCTAAAACACACGCTCTCGTAAGAGCTATTAATTCTGCAGCTTGGGCAGAATTCTGACTCACTCTTGCAGTCTCCACAATCGTCTTCAAAGTCGTCACCGCGTAGGCAGCAGTCACATCACCATTCTCCAATTTAAAACATGACCCGTCCACATACAGCGTACCATCCGGGTCGGATAGGGGAGTATCTTTAAGGTCAATTCGTCCTTTTGTCTCTTCTTCCGTTTTAAAATAACAGTCATGTGGCTCGGAATCACTCGACTCTTGATCAGTCGGCAACAGTGTTGCTGGATTCAATACATTGCATCTTTTGATCTGAATATGACTCGCTAATAACGTCAGCTCGTAACCAGATAATCTCGCACTAGTAAGGTGTTGTGTCTTCGTTCGGTTCATGAGTGTATCCACTGCATGAGGAACCATGACCACTAGCATATTGTTCATCACCAAACCAGCAGATTGTCGAATGGAAGCCGCAGCTGCCGCTGTAGCCCTCAAACAACTAGGCAATGCTCTAGCTACCGGATCTAATGTTGATGAGAAATACGCACAAGGGCGTTGTTTATCACCAAACTTCTGTGTCAGGACACTCAACGCGCAACCTTCTCTTTCGTGAACGTAGAGCGTGAATGGCTTACTGTAATCAGGTGTGCCCAATACAGGAGCTGAACACAAGGCTTTTCGTAATTCAGCAAAACTCTTTTGACATTCATCAGACCATGGCACCGGACTCGGAACATTTTTCCCAGTCAAAGCTACCAATGGCTTTGCTAAAAGTGAAAAATTTGGGATCCATTGCCTACAGTAAGAGGTAATACCTAGAAAGGCACGTACTTCCCTCTGTGTGCGTGGAACACTCATCTGCGTAATTGCTTTTACTCTTTCTGGGGTCAACTTCCTTCCCTCCTTTGACAAGAGATGACCTAAGTAGGTTACTTCTTGGCAGCAGTATTGCATTTTGGAAGGTGACACCTTATGATTCAAATTAGACAAATGATGCAATAGTGAAATCGTAGCCGCTTTGCAAGTTTCCTTGTCATCGGCAGCCACCAAAAGATCGTCTACGTACTGTACTAGGGCAGAACCTGGAGGAAGGACAAAAGAATCCAACTGACTTTTTAAAGCTTGACTGTAAATGGATGGACTTTCACAATAGCCTTGTGGAGCGCGTTTAAATCTGAAACTTCGACCTCCTAGACAGAAGCCAAAAATATCTCTGCTTTCCTCGGCTATCGGAATGCTGAAAAAGGCATTCTTCAAGTCGATGACTGAGAACCAATTGGCTGTAGCGGGAATCAATGTTAACAAGGCAGTAATGTCTGGCACTACAGGAAACTGCGGAATTACAATCTTATTAACTTCTCTAAGGTCTATGACAAACCTATAGACTGGAGGCTTTGTAGGATCAGTTCGTTTCAAGATCGGCAATACAGGACTATTACAAATATTTCCTCGCGTTTCTTCAACCACACCTTTCTTAATCAAATCTTGCACAATCAATAAGAGTGCACGTTCTCCTTCACTCGATATTTTATATTGAGGAATTCTTGGAAATTTCACATTCGCTTTCAAAGTTACTACATACGGTGGAATCTCTAGTAGACCTACATCATTGGGACCAGTCGCCCAAAGAGAATCAGGGAGTGAACGTAGCTCCGGCGGGAGTGCGTCCATTGACAAGTACATCGGAGAGGTGAGTCTTTTACCCAAAGTAAGCTGTACTCCTTCCGGAGAACAGTACAATGTCGCATATAGTCGTTTTAACAAATCTAAACCAAGCAGATTTTCATTACAACCTGTCGTCAAAATCAAGGGTGCTTTCAATTGACACGGTCCAACAGAAATAGACAAAGGACCAGATATCGGGTTGTACACAGGGGCGCCTGAAAAACCTACGGAAACATTTGTTGAGCCAGACAAAGGTGCGCCAGGGAGTTTCGCATGAATTATAGAACTTTTCGCGGCACCAGTATCCAACAGAAACGGTTCGACTACACCTGATGTTGCTACTGCGACATAAGGCCCACTCTGATCCACTGGAACTGATACTACTCCCTCTCTCTGTCCATGGCTGTCCTAGTACCCATTTTGTTGAAATCCCTCTTCAACTTCACAATAATCCTCAACAAGATATTGCTGAGATCTATTCTGTTGAGCTGACTGTACATTTCGTTGATCAAAGTGATTAGAAGGACGATCATTCGTTTGCGGAGGCATAGCACCTCGTCCTCGTCCTCTAGAATTTTGTGCATAACCACCACGACCTCTCTGAGCTGCTGCCGCATTATTTTGCGCTAAAATTTGACAATCATTTTTATAGTGACCCTCTTTCTTACAGTACGCACACTGATTCCACTGGTATTGAGGCCTTGTCGAATTATAATCTGTTTTTTGATACGAATTCTGTTGCATATTAGCCTGATTCGTGCGAGGCGGATATGCCTGCTGTAAAAGAACTTTAGTTTTTAAATCTTTCGTTTTCTTCTCTGATTTTTCCTTTTCCTCTTTATCCCTATTTTCGTAGTACTGCGCAGTCGCAAGTATTTGCGCTGTCGTAGATACAGCCCACGCACTTTCTGAATCCTTTAATTTATTGCATAATTCAGGTAACAAATTATGCACAAATTTGTCGACAAACAATCTCTGTCCCCCTTCAGTGCTCATGTCCTGACCACTATGGTCTACAAAAGTCTCTTCGAACCTCGTGAAGAAGTCGGAGACACTTTCGTCTTTCTTCTGCTTGCATGCGGATAATTTATCCCAATTAACACGCAATGCAGGCATCAAAGTCTTCATTAAATCTATTATTCTACCTGGCAGATTAGCAATTAGGGGTTCGGGTTTTGCACCACCCGTTTGTTGACCATCCGCTGCAGTGATAGCTGCCCAATCACCACCTAAAGCTGCTTGATGATCCTCTCTACGAATTTTAGCCCATACTGGTTGTGGAACTACATTACCAAACAACATATCAATGTCGGCTAAGTTCATTATACAAGCCTCAACTGTCTGTGTCAATTCCTTGTAATATCCAGCTGGATTCTTACGTGGATCTGGTAAGGCCTGTTTCACTGCTAACACTTCTGCTCGCTTCCATGGAATATGTATCCACACCCGTTGGAACTGTGCTGGAGTGGCCACAATACCAGCAACCGCATCAGCTTGCACAGCTTCGCGCCAAATTGGAGGAACCTCCCTCATAGGATATTGGCGACTTAGCTTCATTTTACCTTTCTCTAAATCTCTCGGGGAACGAAGAGATGGATCATTCCTAAAACTTAAAATAAGTTCCATCGCTTCCTTTATATTATCGCCCACTATCATTCCAGCAGCAAACTCTTTTTGCACCTTAATTAAATCCTCCAAGTCTGATTCAACATCATCTTCCTCTATTTCCTCACGTAACAACGAGCACATCTCATCGAAGACGTATCGCTGCGTTGGCTCTCCCCATTGCATAAATGTCTCTAACACATCTTTCGTACTATATCTTCTAACTTTTGTAATCCATCTGAGAGCCGTGGAGTCTAAAACTCCCCGTTCTTCAGTACTTGGAAGCTGACTCCGTCTCTGAACAGAGTCAGGAGTAGGAGTCTTAATCAAGGTTTTATATATAGGAGACAGCATATTAGTAACGGAATCAGTGATTCTTCGACGAACAGAAAGTGGAGTTAGTACACTCGCAGACATAGAGAATGCAGTCGAGGTAGGAATAGATGACGAAACAGTAGGAGTATCGGAAAAAATAGTTTGAGGATCAGTAGGTACAGTGGTAGGTATAGGAGCGGGCAGTGCGGAAAGAGGAGGAGCTGTAGGAACATTTACATTCACCACAGGAAGTATAGGAACTTGATTCTGAGGAACAAGAACACCAGGTTGTCCAGCAACCGGCAATTGAACATTCGGGATCAGTGGAGCCGTAGCACCTTGTGCATACGGTGGAGGTGACCGTAACAGATAAGATAGCAGAGGATCGTTTTCGGAATCCTCCAGTATCTTAGCCATTTTCGATGGCAAGGCAGGATAGCACTTGTCAATCGCTAAGTTACGCTCTCTAATGGCTACATCTATGGCCTTCTCACACTCATTAGCCTGCAACTGTTTAGTCGCTTGCTCTAGAGTTAACTCTTCTAGTTCTTTTTGTTCTTTTTTCAACCTTTTCATTTCTCTCTGTTTGGATTCTTTCCGCCAATAACGAAAAGAGTCAAACATTGCCGGCCGGGCTTTCTTCCTAAACAATTTCGCTTCTAAATTATCAAGGATCTCGGGTTCAAAACTACCATGTAGTGGCCAACTAAGGACACCATCCTTCTTACAATAACGGACCCATATTTCATTATAAGTTATAGGACCCACACCATACTTACAATATAAATCATAAAGGGGAGTCCCAATCGGAGGAACCAGACAAGAATCCTCTAATTGTGAGTCACTGTTGCAACTAAAACAAGACAACATTTTCCGACTTACCATTTTCAGTCTGGAACACAAAACAAACAAAACACGAAAACAGATATGTGCACTTGAACCAAGAACTTAGGCCTACCAAAACCAAACTAATGTATCGATACCCAAACTGAACCAAATAGATTATCGTAACCAGAACAACTAAAGATAATCTTACGAAACCAAACCAAACCAAGAACCGATCAAGGATTTAACAATCCTCACAAAGTAACCAGCTAGCTATCACTAAATACTTAACTGAGGCACTGAAGACGTCACCAAGGAGAAACCCGTCACGTTTCGCTGTACTAAGGACTGCACCACTTCGGGTCCAAGACAGGGCGACGGTCAAGGCAACGGCCCACTGCAGCCGTCCTGAACGGGAACCCTCGTGGAAGAGAACTTCAGGGCCACTTTTGCGATATGCCGGGATCGATGAAGTGGGGCGCCTCCCTCAGGAATCTTCACACGAAGCTTCTCGAACTCTTCAGGCTTTTGGACCGGTACCGAATGACGTCGCCCCACGTTGGGCGCCAATTGGAGTTCTGGACTTTTTGGTTCCGTCCAGAGGTGTCAGGGTACAACACCCGAAGACCCCGGAGTTCCACCTGCCTTGGTGCACAAATGAACAGAAACACGGGCTTCTCGATGGTGGCGTCAAAGACCAAAGGTTTATTACTGCAGGGACACAGAAGTCACAGAATCTACACACGGGCAGAATCTAGGAGACTGTTCGATTTGTACATTGAGGGTTGCTCCTTATATACCAAAAATTGTGCTCTAGGCAAATATTTCACATGTCGGTACATTCCCAAACCTTTTGTGTCTCTAAACAATAAATATTTGGCGTTACACAGGAACTGTCGATAATATCTGATACCAAACATCACGAAGAGGGGTTCCCACCAGTCCATCACAATCCCTTGTCAATATTGCATTCAAGAGCCGGACCGCCTCATCGTAAAGTTCGTTACCTCCCCCTAATAAAGGCCCAGAAGGAAAGGAGCAGAGCCAGGTGCAAAAGATAGGAAAGCGGGATAAGAGATGTTTGTGGGTTGTAAATGGGCAAGGCTACCGGCTTCGGCCGCCTAATCATGATCGGGACAATGGACACGAGAACCAGTTCAGGTGGGCTGGCCTCGGGCAGAGGAGGCAGCCTTTGTCGAGTCATGCAGCTTCAGTGTGATCTGGTTTAAGGTGTACGTGTCATGTAAGAGGTGAATCTCCGGTTAGGACTACGTGTCCTTAATAAAAGTGGAGTGAATGAAGTGATCAGAGGCTATTGCATATGTGAGGGCAAGGAAACACAAAATGGCGGCCACGATCTAAGATGGATGCCGTGTGTATATCAGAAATGTGTCAGTGGAAGGAGTGCTCTTGCTCGTAGCGTAGCGAAAACACTAGGATATACTAAATGGATCATTTGCGGTTCACTGATACCATTTTTATGTATTTCCGACAAACTTAAAAACACGGGTTCAAGTCGTCACGGAACCGTCACGGAACCTTACGGAACCTCACGGAACCTCAGCACCCGCAATCCACTGCTGATGATGTCACATATTACATCATTCATGACATGGTCAGTGACATCACTGATGACAGCACTGATGACATCTCAAATGACATCACTGATGACATCTCAAATGACATCACTGATGACATCACTGATGACATCTCAAATGACATCACTGATGAAATCACTGATAACATCTCATTTGACATTACTGATCACATCATTGATGATATCATTCATGTGATAATACGATGAACCTCTTCAGACTTTAATATAACCTTAGATACAATCAGTGTAAACAGACACTCACAGACTGTCACTCATCCATGGAGTTACTCACACACCTAGTCAGTCATGCAAAGAATCAATCACACCTCCATTTCCTCAACTATGCAGTTATACACACCTTACTTAATCAAACATATACTAACACATATTTACTCTCTTATACAATCACTGATACACGTTCACAATGATCCATACAGCCACTCACACATTCACTGGCTCTTATGCACAGTTATTTATATATGTCAACTCTCACATGTACTGTGTTTTACATATGTACTTACTTTGACATGTAGCACTGAGAAATCCAATCACTCACCAATACACTCATGCAGATAGTCAACCGCCCATACATCTGTTTCCACATGCTCTTTTGAACCCATACATCTACTGAATCAACTGCTCACACATCTATGCACAGAGTCACATACCTCCCAGCCACCCCCACACACACACTCACTCTCCCATACAAATATTTGGGCAACCAATCAATAACCCAAATAGTTACTCATATAGCTACTGATCAACACATGCAGCAGTTTACAGAACTACAGAAATAATGATGCACAAATTAAGACAGTTTAGTCACTAACCCATGCACTCAGTGAGACACATTTAATCATCCTCTCATACAGTCAGTCATGCACCTACTAAATCCTTCATCCAAACACTTATACATCCACTCATTATTCAATATGTAAGACATATTTTAACTTTACAGAAACATACAGTCACTGGATGTTGTCATCAGTGATGTCATCAGTGATGTCATTTGAGATGTCATCAGTGATGTCATTTGAGATGTCATCAGTGATGTCATCAGTGATGTCACTGACCATGTCATGAATGATGTAATATGTGACATCATCAGCAGTGGATTGCGGGTGCGCGATATATAGTTATTGAAACTAACTATATATGCGAATTTCTATGGTTTTGTGCGAGTAAATTAAGGTTTTGTAAATGCTAATCCCTAACTATATATGGTCTATAACCAATGTTTTTTTCAGTGAATTTTCATGGTTTTGTAAATGCAAATTCCTAACTATATATGGTCTATAACCTATGGTTTTTTCAGTGAATATATATATATATATATATATATAAAATCTTTGAGACACAAAAGACAGGATCTTCTAGCAAATTACGGAAAGAATATCAACCAAAAGGAGGTGGCTTTTGCAAATGAGGTAGAACAAGATGTCAGTGAAAGTAAGATCTTCAAAATAATTACAGGATACAGTAAGCAACATAAGGCCATTTACAATATTATCAACAGAAACTGGCCCATTGTTGTAAATGATCCAGTAATCGGGTCTACCTTACCAAGCAGGTCCTCATTGACATTTAGCAGAGCACCCTCCCTTAAAGACCAGTTGGTAGATACCTGTCCGGAAACCTTAGAGAGAACAACATGGCTGCAAAACAACAGTGGCTTTTTCAGGTGTAAAACCTGCAAATCCTGTATACACAGGATTAACAAAAAGTCATATATGGACGGATTCAGTGAACAAGAACACCCTATCACACAGGTCTTGACATGCAAAACGGAATTTGCTATTTATGTATTACAGTGCCCATGATCGCTGAAGTATGTTGGAAGTACTAAATTAGCTGTACACAAGCGCATACTTCAGCATTTAAGAGCAATAGCCAATCAGGACAACACGTATCGGGTGGTGCTGCATTTCCGTGATTATCATCAAGGCGATAACACCAGCCTGAAATACTATGTCATTGTCGCAATCAAGGCTAGTAGACGCAGGGGTGATAGGGAGGCCAAACTTCGGAAACTGGAGACCCCATACATATTACAGCTAGATACTAAGGTACCGGGAGGCCTCAATATAACTGAGGACATGTACACATGTCTACCCTAGCTCCAGGACTCCTTAGTCTAATTCATTGAGAGGGACTTATACCCAGCCTCAGATCTAATGGTGCAGCCGGCTGGCGACATCATTGAATCAAGATATCTTAGTATATCAACCATTATATACTACACATGAGCATAGTTTCGTTGGTTTCTGATGTAGATCAAAGGGATCCCTGGCTGGGGATCACTCAAACTGAATATTTAGGATGATTTTGACTGTTTGCCATGTTTGCTTGTACATTAAATTTTATTGTATATATATAGATATGTCTATAATTCAGCTAGCTTGTATTTTATACAATTCGACGCACTGCTGTAGCTATGATTAGTAGTAACTAGAGGCAATTGATTAACACACAGGTTTTAATATCACAAATTTGGAATTAAAAACACACATAAAACACACATAAAAATATTTTTTAACAAATTTTTCACTATATGGGTTTTGGCACATGGAGTCTTTACGTAATATTTTTGGATGAGGTCTATATACTCACCACATCTTATTCAATCCAGTTTGTGAGAGAATCTGGAAGAGGAGCGGTAAGACCGCTAGTCGATCATCCATCATAACGTGTTTGATATATGGCCATTAGACAACTGTCCTCTGCACTGCATTCATAAGTCTAAAATATTGTATTCTTATAGTGGACCCAGGTCAGTTCATAAGAAGATGATGAGTATATGTTTACTATTGGCATAATTTGCACATATAGAGAAACTGTCTATTTAGCGATTTTGCACAATTTGATATGCACTTGCACTTTATAAGTACAACTAGATTAGTAGTACGATGTATCAAATTGTTTACATTGCTTATTTGCACTATATGCGGTACTTTGCACACCAACAGACTGTCTTGACAGTGCGTATGCTTTAAAAACAGACCAATGAGAATGTGTTATTACCATTTGCACATATCTATCTGTTTTAGAGTGTGACAACATGAATATTTTATCAGTAGGACATACAATCAAATTGTGAGTAGCAATGTAGAACACCATCAGTTAGCCACATATGAACCAGTCACAAACAAATATATGACTTATACCATACTGGTTAGGTATTTTAGCGGCGTTACTAATAATTATAAATATTGGTATATGATTGACATTGGTACGTTCTGATTTTAATATACTTATATGTTTATTGGATGTAATGAACCTTTCTTCCATGTCTACCATGTGCAAATATCTCTGATGTTGATGTAATTTGACACTGGCACTTTAAAAATTAGCATTTGTATGAGGGATGTTGTCATGTGAGCAAGGCTCCACAGAGCCGAAACGTCATACAGCATACTCTGCTTCAATAAAATATTACTGAGCACTGAACTGGTCCGTGTCCGAGAAGTCTTTGGCGGCAGGTGCTTCATGATATATATATATATACCATCAGCAGTTAAACAACTACAAAGACCAGGATGCTCGAAGTGAAATGAAACGCCCATCAAAGGGCTGGACAATTAATGCGAAGCACCGATATGGCCTTTAAAAGTTGCAAAGCTGCTCGTGATTTGTGCCACACTCCTCCTCTGAAGAAGACCAAAGTCACGGTAGAAATGCATTAGGAAACAGGAGTTTGTCAAATAAATCAGCTGAAACACCGCGTTATGTGTGCGACTCGATTCTTTCAAAAGAAAGATGCTTTCAATACAATACGGCTTGGTCCTGCTGTGGAACACCGCACCGGCAAGTAAGGAGCGCCGAAACTGCCTGCAATTGGACCCTGTGAAGTTTTCCCGCCGCAAGGCAATGGGCAGTGGCAGCCGCCACGGACTGGACTGTGGATTTGGCCCCAGTAACGTCGGAAAAGTACTGCTGGGGTAACGCGGAGCTTGTCAAAACGGCAAAAACCACACACCCATTGAAGGGATCTTACCATCAGCAGTTAAACAACTACAAAGACCAGGATGCTCGAAGTGAAATGAAACGCCCATCAAAGGGCTGGACAATTAATGCGAAGCACCGATATGGCCTTTAAAAGTTGCAAAGCTGCTCGTGATTTGTGCCACACTCCTCCTCTGAAGAAGACCGAAGTCACGGTAGAAATGCATTAGGAAACAGGAGTTTGTCAAATAAATCAGCTGAAACACCGCGTTATGTGTGCGACTCGATTCTTTCAAAAGAAAGGTGCTTTCAATACAATACGGCTTGGTCCTGCCGTGGAACACCGCACCGGCAAGTAAGGAGCGCCGAAACTGCCTGCAATTGGACCCTGTGAAGTTTTCCCGCCGCAAGGCAATGGGCAGTGGCAGCCGCCACGGACTGGACTGTGGATTTGGCCCCAGTAACGTCGGAAAAGTACTGCTGGGGTAACGCGGAGCTTGTCAAAACGGCAAAAACCACACACCCATTGAAGGGATCTTACCATCAGCAGTTAAACAACTACAAAGACCAGGATGCTCGAAGTGAAATGAAACGCCCATCAAAGGGCTGGACAATTAATGCGAAGCACCGATATGGCCTTTAAAAGTTGCAAAGCTGCTCGTGATTTGTGCCACACTCCTCCTCTGAAGAAGACCGAAGTCACGGTAGAAATGCATTAGGAAACAGGAGTTTGTCAAATAAATCAGCTGAAACACCGCGTTATGTGTGCGACTCGATTCTTTCAAAAGAAAGGTGCTTTCAATACAATACGGCTTGGTCCTGCCATGGAACACCGCACCGGCAAGTAAGGAGCGCCGAAACTGCCTGCAATTGGACCCTGTGAAGTTTTCCCGCCGCAAGGCAATGGGCAGTGGCAGCCGCCACGGACTGGACTGTGGATTTGGCCCCAGTAACGTCGGAAAAGTACTGCTGGGGTAACGCGGAGCTTGTCAAAACGGCAAAAACCACACACCCATTGAAGGGATCTTACCATCAGCAGTTAAACAACTACAAAGACAAGGATGCTCGAAGTGAAATGAAACGCCCATCAAAGGGCTGGACAATTAATGCGAAGCACCGATATGGCCTTTAAAAGTTGCAAAGCTGCTCATGATTTGTGCCACACTCCTCCTCTGAAGAAGACCGAAGTCACAGTAGAAATGCATTAGGAAACAGGAGTTTGTCAAATAAATCAGCTGAAACACTGCGTTATGTGTGCGACTCGATTCTTTCAAAAGAAAGGTGCTTTCAATATATATATATATATATATATATATATATATCCAAACAGACAGCTGCTTCTGCTGCAACGCTGGGACCCATAGACAAGTTGCGTACACTCCGGCGAAGCAACCGGAAAATCAATATCAATCAAAGAAATTCCAATGTCGTACGCTCTCAGGAATCAAGGCAAGTTGCCGAAACGCGTTGTGTGAATAAACCAGGGTTCTATTTCACTCTTGGACTGTGTTTTTGATTCCTGAGAGCGTACGACATTGGAATTTCTTTGATATATATATATATATATATATATATATATATATATATATATATATATATATATATATATATATATTACCTACTGGCGGTCGCCAGTAGGTATATATAGTTAGGATTTTTTCTCTATGGGATTTTTGAAAATTCTATGTCTAATAACTTTGGCGTTTGTGGACGGAATTGGCTGATATTTTCAGGAAAATGGAACATTTTGTTTCTGAGCAGCACCTGACAATTTGGGGGGGGTTTCATCAAGGGGGGGCCGAGAAAAAAGGGGGGTCCCAAAACACGTTTTTCCCATGTTAATTTCCATAGGGCGGTTGGCCTCACTTTTAGCTCGAACGGCTGAATGGATTTGCACGAAACTTGGCAAAATTGTAGGGACTGTTAGCCCGATGTGCCTTTGCTAGGTCTCAATATATGTGCTCCAGTGGATTTTGAGTAATTTAGGTTCAAAAAAAGATATATATCTGGGCGGAGCCTAACCACACATCTGATCTGATTGGCTGTCAGCACTTCATCCAAGAAGTGTTGGCAGCCATCCTGGGACCAATATACATGATAGCACCTCATTAAAAAGCATTATAGTTAATAGAGGGTTTTAGGACTTTAGTTACATTATAAATCATTTGTTGATGGTACCATACTCGTTTTAGGAATTGTGGTGGGTTCTAAGGTGATTTTACCATGTGAAAAAACCTTCTGCTGTGATATCATGAATATTGTTTGAAAGAAAACTAATATCTCATGATTTTCCCACAGTGGTTTGGAAGGGGATCTATAAGCTAAACTGAAAGCATATTTTCTGTAAATTCACATTATCTTTCTCAGTCATGTGAAAATGAAGTCTGACATTCTCAGTAAAACATGTACATCCAACAAGGACAGAGACTGTCAGTTGATTCCTTTGTGTTCTACTGCAGCCTCCTAGAGTGTTCTAAAGAACAACTAGAGCGCTAACAGTCCTACTTATTACAAAGGTATGGCACACCTGAAGCCATCTTGATTGGAATAAAGTGGTAACTCTTAAAACATTTAATTTAAAAAGAAACAACATGAGGGGGTATATTTTGCCATAGAAAGTATGATTAGTGCTGCAGAATGAAAATATTAGGGCACATTTTGAGTGACTTCTCAAATCCTTTTCTATTTCATTAAAACATTCTGACATGCAGTCTCCCAAAATGGCCACCAGAGACAAAAGAGCCCAAATGTAGCCCAAATATCACCCAGATGTAGCCCAAGTATAGCCCAATGACAGAATGTCCCAGAGTGTTCTAAAGAACAACTAGAGCGCTAACAGTCCTACTTATTACAAAGGTATGGCACACCTGAAGCCATCTTGATTGGAATAAAGTGGTAACTCTTAAAACATTTAATTTAAAAAGAAACAACATGAGGGGGTATATTTTGCCATAGAAAGTATGATTAGTGCTGCAGAATGAAAAATTAGGGCACATTTTGAGTGACTTCTCAAATCCTTTTCTATTTCATTAAAACATTCTGACATGCAGTCTCCCAAAATGGCCACCAGAGACAAAAGAGCCCAAATGTAGCCCAAATATCACCCAGATGTAGCCCAAGTATAGCCCAATGACAGAATGTCCCAGAGTGTTCTAAAGAACAACTAGAGCGCTAACAGTCCTACTTATTACAAAGGTATGGCACACCTGAAGCCATCTTGATTGGAATAAAGTGGTAACTCTTAAAACATTTAATTTAAAAAGAAACAACATGAGGGGGTATATTTTGCCATAGAAAGTATGGTTAGTGCTGCAGAATGAAAAATTAGGGCACATTTTGAGTGACTTCTCAAATCCTTTTCTATTTCATTAAAACATTCTGACATGCAGTCTCCCAAAATGGCCACCAGAGACAAAAGAGCCCAAATGTAGCCCAAATATCACCCAGATGTAGCCCAAGTATAGCCCAATGACAGAATGTCCCAGAGTGTTCTAAAGAACAACTAGAGCGCTAACAGTCCTACTTATTACAAAGGTATAGCACACCTGGAGCCATCGTGATGGGAATAAAGTGGTAACTCTTAAAACATTTAATTTAAAAAGGAACAAAATGAGGGGGTATATTATGCAATAGAAGGTATTATTAGTGCTGCAGAAAGAAAAATTAGGGCACATTTTGAGTGACTTTTCAAATCCTCTTCTATTTCATTAAAAAATTCTGACATGCAGTCTCCCAAAATGGCCACCAGAGACAAAAGAGCCCAAATGTAGCCCAAATATCACCCAGATGTAGCCCAAGTATAGCCCAATGACAGAATGTCCCAGAGTGTTCTAAAGAACAACTAGAGCGCTAACAGTCTTACTTATGACAAAGGTATGGCACACCTGAAGCCATCTTGATTGGAATAAAGTGGTAACTCTTAAAACATTTAATTTAAAAAGGAACAAAATGAGGGGGTATATTTTGCCATATGAATTATGATTAGTGCTGCAGAAAGAAAAATTAGGGCACATTTTGAGTGACTTCTCAAACCCTCTTCAATTTCATTAAAAAATTCTGACATACAGTCTCCCAAGATGGCCACCAGAGACAAAAGAGCCTAAATGTAGCCCAAATATCACCCAGATGTACCCCAAGTATAGCCCAATGACAGAATGTCCCAGAGTGTTCTAAAGAACAACTAGAGCGCTAACAGTCTTACTTATGACAAAAGTATGGCACACCAGAAGCCATCTTGATTGGAATGAAGTGGTAAGTCTGGAAACACTCAATTTAAAAAGGAACAACATGGGGGGGTTAATTTTGCCATAGAAAGTATGATTAGTGCTTCAGAAAGAAAAATTAGGGATCATTTTGAGTGACTTCTCAAATCCTCTTCTATTTCATTAAAAAAATTCTGACATGCAGACTGAAACATGCACTTTGAATACCAGCAGCAGACGTCCCTGGTGAGCAGTAGCTTTACTACAGTGATCTAATGTGCAACTAGAGTGCTAACATTCAGAATTTATGGCAAATGTGTGACACATCTGAATGCCTTCTTGATGGAACCAAAGTAAACAAGCATTGAAAATGCAATAGATCTCGCCCTCGTTTAAGTTAAAGCCATTCTGTTTGTAATGAGGTGGCTTTTAGCTTTGCTTTTATTAGTGTTTTTTCAACTTTCATGTAAATAACATGCATCTGTATGCATATAAGTATATGTATGCATGCATTTATGTTTGTATTTATATAGATATACAGATTATATATGTTTATATATGTATGTATATATATATATTCACTGAAAAAACCATAGGCTATAGACCATATATAGTTAGGAATTAGCATTTACAAAACCTTGAAAATTCACTGAAAAAACCATAGGTTATAGACCATATATAGTTAGGAATTAGCATTTACAAAACCTTGAAAATTCACTGAAAAAACCATAGGTTATAGACCATATATAGTTAGGAATTCGCATTTACAAAACCTTATTTTACTCACACAAAACCATTGAAATTCCATATATAGTTAGTTGCACTAACTATATATCGCGCACCCGCAATCCACTGCTGATGATGTCACATATTACATCATTCATGACATGGTCAGTGACATCACTGATGACAACACTGATGACATCTCAAATAACATCACTGATGACATCTCACATGACATCACTGATGACATCACTGATGACATCTCATTTGACATTACTGATCACATCACTGATGATATCATTCATGTGATAATACGATGAACCTCTTCAGACTCTAATATAACCTTAGATACAATCAGTGTAAACAGACACTCACAGACTGTCACTCATCCATGGAGTTACTCACACACCTAGTCAGTCATGCAAAGAATCAATCACACCTCCATTTCCTTAACTATACAGTTATACAAACTTTACTTATTCAAACATATACTAACACATATTTACTCTCTTATACAATCCCTGATACAAGTTCACAATGATCTATACAGCCACTCACACATTCACTGGCTCTTATGCACAGTTATTTATATATGTCAACTCTCACATGTACTGTGTTTTACATATGTACTTACTTTGACATGTAGCACTGAGATATCCATTCACTCACCAATACACTCATGCACACAGTCAACCGCCCATACAGCTGTTTCCACATGCACTTTTGAAACCATACATCTAGTGAATCAACTGCTCACACATCTATGCACAGAGTCATACACCTCCCAGCCACCCACACACACACTCAGTCTCCCATACAAATACTTGGGCAACCAATCAATAACCCATATAGTTACTCATATAGCTACTTATCAACACATGCAACAGTTTACAGAACAGACATAATGATGCACAAATTAAGACAGTTTAGTCACTAACCCATGCACTCAGTGAGACACATTTAATCACTCACTCATACAGTCAGTCATGCACCTACTAAATCCTTCATCCAGACACTTATACATCCACTCATTCTTCAATATGTAAGACATATTTTAACTTTACAGAAACATACAGTCACTGGATGTTGTCATCAGTGATGTCATCAGTGATGTCATTTGAGATGTCATCAGTGATGTCATCAGTGATGTCACTGACCATGTCATGAATGATGTAATATGTGACATCATCAGCAGTGGATTGCGGGTGCGCGATATATAGTTAGTGCAACTAACTATATATGGAATTTCAATGGTTTTGTGTGAGTAAAATAAGGTTTTGTAAATGCGAATTCCTAACTATATATGGTCTATAACCTATGGTTTTTTCAGTGAATTTTCAAGGTTTTGTAAATGCTAATTCCTAACTATATATGGTCTATAACCTATGGTTTTTTCAGTGAATATATATATATATATATATATCTATCTATATATATATATATATATATATATATATATATATATATATATATATATATATAGATAGATATATGTGTGTGTGTGTGTGTGTGTGTGTGTGTGTGCTGGCTACTCAAGATTATGATTCACCCCTACAAATTTAAAGGGGACCATTACACTCCATCAGTCCCACCTCTGATGACAAGTGCCATCATAATCAATCACAACTCCCTGTAGGAAGAACCAACGTAAACAGAAGTAGTAGCCACTCTTTCCTGTCGGAACTTTTCTAGGCTCTTGAGATTCTAATAGTGACTGTCCTGCAGTCTCTCCATTCTCCTTTCAGGTTATCTAAGAGATCTCTCAGCCAGTCATGCCTTATGCCACTTGTAAGCTTTTACTAGTCCCAACAATATAATCACACAAACCACCACAATAATGATGGGCTTCAAGATAAACAAAGAATTCCTTTACCAAGGTTGGAAAAACAACTCCCAATCTTTCCAAACCCTTTTCCAACTTTATCCCAAATGCCATCTGTGGCCAAATCATGCACCTCATGGTGAATCTCATTGATGTTACTTATATTCTTTCTTAGATTTTTTCTGTTATGAGGTATATAAGTACATCACTGTTGGACTTTCGAAACCTTACAGACTCCACACTCTTTTGCTGACAGGACATCAAGCGCAAGGCGATTGTGCATCACCATAGGTCTTATCGACACCATCTCTCCATCCACAAGTAGCAATGACTGAGCTGTAGCTTATCCACACTAGTTGACAACCGCCTAATCTTCACATCATTCAGGATCACTCCCAGACTGGGTATCATTGCTCCAAATACATCTCGAACTATTTCTCCTGCACTTGCACCTCTCTTCTCCCTTTGGTGTAATGCACTTTCCAAAGGCCACAAATCCGCCTATTGGTATATCTTGGGAAAGACAACAGCCAAGTAACAAGTACTATAACAATTCAGGGGCAATCTCACATAGGCATTTCTTCCACACACAAAATATACATTTGGCACCACTTGCAACGCATCTTGCAAGAACTTCTTCGCAGTGGCCTCAATTGTGCAAATGTGATCACACACACTCTCTCCCACATAAATCTTATCATAGTAGGTTGGTACCTGTTGAATACAAAATCTAAAGCTATTGGACCAGAACTCCCCCTTTCCTTGTGGGACAACTCTTCCTGGGTCCATTCAATCCTTCCTGCTCTATTATCAGATGTTGCCACTAGTTGTCTATGTCTATCTTCTACCAGATCTATAAATTTCTTCTCTATGTCTGTTAGTAGACATGTTAAACTGTGACAATGTGCATACACTGTATCCAATGTAACGGTAGGTATGAAATACTTTCCCACCCTATCTTCTTGCTTGTAATAATCGTACTTGTTCAAGTGCTTATAGGCTGAAACTTCTGAAAGCACTACATCATAATTTGAAAAATAATATTCACAATGACCCTTACCGTAAAACATACTAAGCAATAAACTATATGTGATGCGATATGTCAAAGGAAGGTGATGATAACGAATACCCTCCTCCAAAGATGCAGGCAACTGCATACACACATAACAATCTCTCACATCCTTCGTGCTTACTTACATAGCCTGAGAACTCCACATGTGGATCACCAACTGCGCAGACGAGCTCGCCCGTTACGCAACCCCAGCAAGCAATGCCCCAGAAAAGCAGCCTGGTTCACCACCACCCTCCAAGAAGCCAGACGCACCTGCAGAGGTCTGGAAAAGAACTGGAGGAATACCAAGAGGGTCAACAGCTACTCCGCCTACATGAATGCCATGACGACTACCACAGCCAAATCAGAGCAACTAAAAGGGACTTTCTCCACAACAAAATCCTCACCAACTCCGACAACTCCAAGGAAATCTTCAGTGTCATCGAAGAATTCACAAACCCACACAGCGAAACCACAGACATCACAACTCAGCTAAAAGCTCGGAACCTTCTTCCACCTCAAGATCAGAACACTCTACGACAACTTCCCCGACCACCCACCAGACAGCTCAGACAGCCCCTCACCTCGCCAAGACACCAGCCAGCCCACCATCTCCAACTGGACACCAATCACGACCATGGACAACGCAGCGGCCATGAAAGGCATCCATTGGGGGGCCCCACTGACCATTGCCCCCCTCACATCTATTACAGATCCGTGGACACCATCGCACCCCAACTGCAACACACCATCAACCCCACCTTCAAAACCGGCACCTTCCCAGATGACTGAAAGGTGCCAAAGTCAAGCCCCTGTTCAAGAAACCCATGGCTGACCCCACCGATCTCAAAAACTACCAGCCCATCTCGCTTCTCCCCTTCGCAGCCAAAGTGGCAGAAAAAGCAGTCAACTGGGAACTGACACGTGAGGTAAATTTAATTTTTATGGTCAAGAAATGTCCCCTAACGTGTACCCCACCGTCTCCATGTACGAGCTTAAAGTGCATGTAACTTCCCTCCTCGACCAGCTATGAAGACGCAAATACATTTGCGTCCAACGTTAACATGTCCTCTTTCAGATCCACAATGAATGGATTAATAATTCAGTTCCTAAGTATGACTTGCCAACGTCTTTTCATGGTGCACTTTCACGTTTTCCTAGCCCTGCAGAGCTAGGCCCTGATTTCTGCCATCGAGCCCTTTCTGCTCTCTGCCTCCTGAAAGCTGCAACGTGGGATACATCCCTGACCTCTGTCCTACTCCCTGCGTGGCGAGCGGTGCCCGGCTCGGCCTGCTTGCCTGCCAAAAACAGTATTTTGCCTTCAAGTTATCAGTATAGTCGAGCTCAGCTCCTCGAAAACACATTCCAGTCTAGCAGAGTAGATAAACAATCCCCGGCTGCAGAGCAAAGGGCCCGGCCTTTCTGTCTCTATGCAAATAATTCATTGCTCCCGTTACCATGGTAGGCCCATGGCCCCTCGCATTACATGCAGACACGTAGTCACATATGCACGCATTAATAGTCAGTATAGAGTAGCCTCTGCCCAAGAGACCTTTCCTTCTAGATAATATAGTTCCCCAAACACAAGATATCAGATATGATTTAGGAACGAGTCGATCTGACATGCCAGACTTCTGTCTCTTTCCTCTAGTGCTAAATGTCAAGTCCCCTACACCCTCCAGCCTCACGTCAGTCACACGTCATGCTGCTGCGCGCGCATCCTTGCTACAGATTTCTGCTGACATTGCAAGATTCCACTATGTATCCACCCACTTGTGACACTCTCATGTGACGTTTCTAGCACACACCTCTGTGTACGCCCTTGTGCACGCCTTCTGTTACGCACATGTGTTCTTATCTCGTTTCTCTCAGCTGTTACGCCTTCTGTATCCATCACCACTATATGCATTGACTATATATATTGTACTCTGTTAATAAAGTATTGTCTATCCCTTCCTGAACCTCAGTGGTGAAAGGAACATGATACCATGGTTCGAACCATTCCATTTTATGGAATAAAACCCTTATAACTCAGATACCACGGACTCTGCCTCTCATTTCCGATTGAGTTATTTTATTGAACTTTACCGCATAGAAATTCCGACGGTAAATATTTATTTACCACATTAATTTGGCGCCCGAACAGGGACCCCTCCCCCACCTTACACGCCGGCGGTGCGTTGCAGGCCTAGCCCCCTGCCACAGCCGTGACGGACAATTACGCGTACCCGCAGGATTTCCTGTATCTCCCTCAGGTCAACGGAGGTGACTGAGACTGCGATCGACACCCAGACGAGGCGGTGAGGAGTGCGGAGGATCCCGACCAGAGCCCAGCCGAGAGAGCAAGGTCCGAGGTGTCTAGAGGCCCACCAGTTCCGACGTGCCTGTGACGTCACGAGTCGAGTCGAGTCGAGTCCAGTCCGGTCCAGTCCAGACGAGTTTCCGAGGCCTTCCGTTCCGTGCTTCCCGGTGAGTACCGTTGCTGGGGACGCATCTAGACGGGTGCATTACTATGTATCCGGTCAAGACGGGTTTGGGTACACAGACCCGGTCTGCACTGTTTTAGCAGTGTATCTGTACTGTTTAGCAGTATATCAAGTAATTCGTGTCTTCAACGGTTCGATTTTGTTTTCGTTATAGAATTCATGCATAGGCAATATGTGTTCAAAATGTTTCTATTTGATTAATGTCGTGGTATGAGTGACTGTTTGATCTACATTACTGTGTTTTCTGTGTAAAAAAATTGTCTTCAAGTCCAAGTAAGTGTCAAGTGCCAAAGTACCAATATGCCATTGTTCTCAAAGTTAAGACAGTTAGGAACCAGGAAAGGGATACTAGAGGAAGCGATTCCTGTCCCACCTAGGGACACTCCAGGAAATTTTATGTATCATAAACACGGCTTAGATGCCATATTATATCTAGATTTATGGGTCGATTATACTAAGAACCTAGACGAGAAATATAGATGGCCCGCTACAGGGACATGGGATGCAGATTGCATCATGAGAGTAGAAGAAGCGCTATGGAAAAAGAAGGCCAGACAATCTCAGAAGGACGCCATAGAATTGTGGCGTAAAGAATCGCATAGACGTACAGAGAAAGAATTCAGAAAAGCAGAAAAACATAGAGAAGATTCAGATAAAGCCCGAGAAAACGTACTAGTTGAAGAAGGAATACGAGTTAAAGCAGAACAAGTAGACCGACAACGAAACACTCTTGTGAATGGTATGTATCCTCTTTTGGCCGAGGGTTTACCTAAAGCCACTCCGGAAATACCAAAAGATCTGTCCCCTCCATTGGTTCCGACTAAATTACGTCACAAGACCGCAGCAGACATTTTTATTTCGTCCTATTTGGATGATGTAGCTCCTACATATACTACTGCACCTGCCCATGTACCCGCACCACCTGTACCTGCTGACGTCCACCTACCCCATGATCATCTGCCCCCAGGTCCGCAACAGCAGATCCCTCCAGGTCCGCTACCCGCACCTGCTCCCGTTGTTCCCCCCGGTATTCAACAACTGCATCCATTAAATCCTTTTGGGACTGGCGTGGTCCAGGATCCAACCCAGCTACAGCAGGTACCGACCCTACAGCCAGGTTATGCTCAAGCCTCCGGTTCAGGAGGTGCTACAGGAGGTTATCAAACACCCCCACAGTTACACCGAGTGACAATGAGAGATTTAGCAAAGGCTCGGACACCTAAAGGTGTACCGGCCGAACAACTTAGAAGAGAACTTACAGACTGCAGATATGACCCAGTGCCTGGTACGTCAGGACCCATGTTGTTAGCGTCCCTACGTTTGAGACGCGTTACAGATTATTTGATATTACTACCAGGAATGCCAGAGCATCTAGACAAATTGTATTATTTTATTAGAACAGGAGAGGGACCGGAGTCTGTTGCTGAAGCCATGTCACGTCAGAAAGTTGAGAACAAAGGTTTAATAATGCGATTTTTGGTTAATTGTTTAATAAGAGAACAAGATCAGGCAGGTTTTCCACAAAGTGAGATGAATAGACTGACTAGATGGAGCCAGAATATGGCGGAGGGTAAACATGATAAGGAGAACAGTGTACATCATATGGTTAGAAAGATCCGTAAAGAAATAATAGAAATACATGCCAGCAGAGAACCTGAAGAGCAACTAGAGTCAGATGACGGGAAAACCTCAGAGGAGGAAGAACAACCAGAGACCACAGCAGAAACGTCGCAATCAACTAGCGACTTGATAGCATATGTAGGTAAGGGAAGATACCTTAAGAAAACAATACGTCCAGAAAGCAAAAGACTTTTTCTCTCTGCTATATCAAATCCGAATTCTCCTGAACATATGTTTCAGGCTACCGATAAAATACTTCAAGATCGAATGGGGTACCATGTACTCAATTCCATGGATGAACAAGAACTAGCCCGGTCCGCAGTACAATGGGCTGACAATTCTAGTACATATAATGATGATACAGTAGCACAGACGTTTTTGAACCTCTCCCCTGATGAACAGAAATTAGCCGGTGTATACATGATTCAGCATCTCATTACGTTGTTCAAAAGCCAACATTCTGATCCAGGTCCCTTACCAGATATATTAATAGAACTACTCTCGAATAGATGGAGAGGCCTAGGTACTGATTTAATTAAAGAAATTCTAGAACATCGACACAAATATAGTGCCTTCCTGAAACCACAGTTTATTTCAGCTCCACCACCCCCAGAAAGAAAAATGTTTTACTTCGACAGACAGAATCCTTTACGAGAAGTACATCCAGTCAGGAATGCTGATGATACCCTTACACGTGTGTATGTATACACACCCATAACTAAAATGGAATTATTGGAAATGAAGAAAATAGTGCCCAGTCATGATAAAGACCCTGCAGGATTTCACTGAGAAATTAAAGATATGTTACTCATGGGCGATTATACGTATTCAGATATTATGAAAATGTTAAAAGTACTGTTGCCTGCAGGAATTTACGAGAAACTAAAGGAGAAAGAATGGGAGGTGGGAGACAAAAAGATTGATTGGGTTGCATTAGAAGTCGAAGAAAGAGGTCGTACCCCAGGGTTAGGCCTTGGGGATAAAGCTAAAGCATTACCAGGTTTATTAGTACAGGTTTTGCCTAGACTGTTAGCGACTAAAAAGGAAGACTGGGACGCAATCTCAGCCTGTAAGCAGAAACACGATGAAGATACTAGTGATTTTTATTCTAGATTCGAGAAATGTTTTATTATTAACAGTGGCCTGAAAACAAGTAGCGAGTCATACCCACACCTCTTTGTATCAAAATTAGTCGAGAATTCCCTGCCTCAAGTTAAGAACCGTGTTTTGAAAGTTGAAAGCACATGGCAAGCAAATACGCCGTCCCAAATGTTACAAATGTTACAGTACCACCAGAATAGAATTAGGGAAGAACAAGATCACGAACAGAGACGTATGAAAGATACGAAAATGAAAATGTTAGTTGCTCAGTCAGTTCCAGCTGACGGTCTGAAAAAGGGGTATGACACAGTCTAATAATACGGCGGCTCCCGTTAAAGGGACATGCAACTATTGTAAACAGCCAGGTCACTATGTGAACGAATGTACAGTTCTGAAACACAATATAGCAACAGGCAAAACTAAAGAGAGGCCACGTCAGCCTAGACAGGATCAGGTCCAACATCAGGTCCAGCAACATATTCCACAGAACGTACAGCCTATGCCTGCTCCACAGCAGATAGTACAGACAGTAGCGGTACCACATCCACAGCCCATTGCCGCGACACAGCAAGTTTCACAACAGATGTACCAGTATGCACAGTCTGATTACCCCGATTATCAGCGATACTCATGAAATAGCCTTGAGAGGGAGGTTGGCTTGCCTCTCATTGAAGTTCCTGTAGATCAAGAGGGTCCTTATGTACATAGTCAAGTATTAGGAAAAGATAGAAAGTTTTTGATTGACACAGGGGCAAGTCGAACAACAATAAGTCACGACGAGGTTCCAGGGGCACCCCTCTCAGGCTCACAGAATGTTTCCCTTGGATTTTCAGGACAGCCTATTGTTAATGAAGTATCGAAACCTGTTCCCCTAGCAGTTGGTCCATTGTCACGTACTACAGACCTATTGCTCACGAAATCATGTCCAGAAAACTTGTTAGGTATCAAGACGCTAAAGGCTCTAGGAGCAGTGATATGTTGTTCTCCGGAAGGAGTTAGACTGTTTTTGCGTGACTTTAAGGGTCACTATGTATTACGAGATTTTGATGTCAGATTGAAAAATGTACCAGAACATTTGTGGGCGCAAGGCCCAACTGATGTAGGTTGTATGCACATTACACCATATCGAGTTACACTCAAGCCAGGAGTTGTATTACCCCGAATCCAACAATACAAGTTACCACCTGATGCTGTAGTGGCTTTACTGGAAATCATTGAAGAGCTCATTGCACAGGGAGTGGTTGTAGAAACCGACTCCAATCTATGTAATTCCCCTATCATTCCGATTCTTAAACGTACTGACCCGAATGCACCTCCAGTTTATCGGTTGGTGATTGATTTACGAGAATTAAATAAATGCATTGTACCACAATATCCCGTGGTCCCCGACATTCCGTCCCTTTTGACTGCTATTGATTCAGAGGCGACGTTCTTTACTGTAATCGATCTCAAGAACGCCTTCTTCAGTGTCCCCATTGATCCGGAAAGCCAATATCTTTTCGGTTTCTGTTTAAATGGCCGTAGCTTCAAATTTGCACGCGCACCTCAAGGATTCACAGAAAGCCCCAGCATCTACAGCCAAGCATTGAAAAGACAACTTGACAGTATTCACATGCCAGTTAACACTGCCCTACTCCAGTACGTCGATGATCTGTTGATCACCGCCCGGAGTGAACCAGAATGTGAGCAAGCATCACTGACAGTTTTGCATTTTCTGACTGACAAGGGACACAAGGTGCCCCCCTCAAAGTTACAATTCTGTGTTCAGCAAGTGGTGTACCTTGGGCACTTGCTGTCCAAGAGGGGGAGACAGCTAACACCTGACCGCATTCAGTTAATTGCACACTTACCGCAACCCAAGACACAAAAGGAAGTTCGGGCCTTCATTGGCCTCACCTCTTACTGCAGACAATGGATCCCCCAGTACGCATTTCTAGCCAAGCCACTTATACAGTTGACAACACAGGAGGCAGCGACTTCGACTGTCCTCCCTTGGACTCAGGAACACACACAGGCTTTTGATGAATTAAAGAAAGCATTATGTCAAGCACCAGTTTTAGCAACACCATGTTACAGCAAACCTTTTAAACTTTTCGTTACAGAACGTGATGGCACAGCATTATCTGTCCTCACACAAGACCAAGCAGGTTCACATAAGCCGTGTGCTTATTTTTCGAGTACATTAGACCCAGTAGCCCAGGCCCTGCCTGCGTGCTTAAAATCAGTTGCAGCGACAGCCCTCAGACAAAGCGATTCCATAGTGTTAGGACATCCCCTGACAGTGCAAGTTCCACACTCTGTGGAAGTTCTTTTAAACAGAACACAGACTCAACACTTGACTATAGCACGACTGACAGGTTATGAATTGACATTGTTCCAGCCACACATAGAAATCAGACGCTGCAATATACTCAATCCTGCCACATTGTTACCCTCGAACATAACAGATCCAGCTCCACATGACTGTATGGAGATCATTAATGCAGTAACAAAGCCCCGACGAGACTTGACAGATGTTGCACTGACTAACCCAGACCTGACACTTTACGTGGATGGTTCATGTATGAGAACAAGCACAGGAGAATTAGTGGCCGCATATGCAGTGACCACTGAAACTGAAGTCAAAGAAACACACCGTATTGATACACTGTCTGCTCAAGCTGCAGAGCTCATTGCCCTGACTCGAGCCTGTATAGTAGCCAAGAACAGGAACGTTAACATATACACAGATTCACGTTATGCATTTGGAGTCGTACACGACTTTGGTGTACTCTGGCAAGAAAGAGGTTTTTTGACCTCTCACGGAGACAAGATCCAGCATGGTCCCCTCATTCAAGCATTGTTAGAAGCAATACATTTGCCATCAGCCATAGCTATCATGAAGTGCAAAGCACATACTAAAGTTACAGATATTATTTCCCAGGGTAACGACCTGGCTGATCGAACTGCGAAACACACAGCTTTGACTCACACACATGCAGCTGATATGACAAAGACAATAGTTCCGACACCGACACATTGCATGACAGTTAAGGATCCCGCACTAGATGTAATTGACATACAGACACATGCTACTCCAGACGAAATAAAGAAATGGACTGAACTAGGAGGGATCCAGACAGACCAGGGATGGATGACGAAGGGAAAAGCCACATGGTTTCTCCCCGACTCTATGGTTCAAGTTATGATTAACACCGCACACAGTCCAGCACACTTAGGAGAAAAAGCCATGTTAGACAGTTTACAGAATCTCTGGTACAATAAACATTTACGAGCAGCAGCAAAACAGAAAGTGCGTACTTGCATGATCTGTTGTCAGTTCAACCCAGGCAAAAGCATTCCTGTAGAGCAAGGTGGATTCAATCCTCCCGACCACCCTTTTGAAGTCCTCCAGATGGATTATATCCAGATGGAACGATGTCGAGGATTCAAGTATGTCCTCGTAGTTGTATGTGCACTTTCCCGTTGGACAGAAGCATATCCAGTCCCAGATTACACTGCTCCGACCACTGCCAAACAGTTGGTTCGTGAATTCTTCCCACGGTACGGTTTGCCTCGTGTCGTGTACTCAGATAACGGTCAGCCATTCTCGTCCGAGCTAATGAAGCAGGTATCACTCCTGCTAGGATATCAGTGGAAGTTCCACTGCGTCCGACATCCCGAGGCAGCAGGTCTCGTAGAGAGACACAATCAGACACTGAACACACGTCTTGCCAAGATTTGTGCCGAGAAAGGGGTTGACTGGATAGTCGCCTTGCCAGTTGCATTGTTTTACATGAGAATGGTCGCACACTCTAGAACAGGGCTATCCCCGTACGAGGTGGTCTTTGGTAGGCCACCGAATATGTGGGGGACGCCTTTGCCTCGTAAGATCACAGATGTTGACTGTAATATGCTGACAGATTACCTTGCTTCCTTGATGTCTGCACTACAATCATGTCGTTCACAGGTGGCTGCAGCCTTTCCCGACAACACCGAGGTGAAGCCACACAAGATCGTCCCCGGTGACCACGTCTTTATTCGGAATTTCGACAGGAGGAGTCCGCTGGAGCTCCGCTGGCAGGAGCCGAAGCTTGTTCTACTAACCACAAGGACAGCAGTGAAGGTGGAGGGCCGCAAAGGCTGGCTCCACTCCAGCCACATCAAAAAATACTATGGACTGCCGCCAAAAACAGACTCCCAGCCCTGCCCCATTCCAGAGACTGATACTAAACTTCCCCTGGTAGAGAAAACTCCTTCTCAAGAATTTCGCATGAAATTGAGGTCTAGTAAGTCAGACAGTTTAATTGTTTAAGTCCTCCCCTAGGTGAAGCGGTTAGACAGGTTCCTGACATGTACAAGTTAGACCCCAATAGAGAGAGAGATAGACAGAAACAGATCAAGAAACAGAAACATTGTAAATCTCTCCGAAGCTATTTCATCATTACGTTGTTGATTATGTTTTTTCTGAGTCTTATGGTTATTGGCATAAGTGTATTATTGCATATGTTCTTTCCTATTGCACACTCTACTCCTAATAACACTGCAGAGCACACGTTCAGTGAACTGCCTCCACATGAAGTGTCTTACAGACTTGCGCTGCGCAACAATACATTCATCAGTATGCTACACCATTCCCATCAGACCAGCAATGCTACAAATTGTTGGATATGTGGCCGACTCCCTCCCTATCAGAAATACAAGGGAGCTCTGCCCCTCTTCCCGTATCCGTTCACGCATAATGGTTCCTGTGGTGCCTGGTTCAGCTTAATTAATTCTGTAGACACTGATTCCATAGTTTACCAAGGCAATTGGGTATGGGGAAATCTGAATACAGTCATGCATCGAGCATGTTTCCCAGACAAGGATGGTCTCCCACAAAGGACAGGGACCGATCTAGAAAACGAAGTATATGGATTAGGTAATTATACACTTAACCTTATGATTCTGAATGTCCAGTCTGAAACCGAACCAGACTTGCCCTCTATGTCAGTGTTACCCGTTAAAGGCGAATTATGTGTCAGAAAGAATGGTTCAATACACCTAGGTCATAGTGAATGTACTACTGTGATCGAATTCAGTGATAAGGGCAAGTCCACATTCAAAGCTTCCCGCCATTCCTATTTAGTTTGTGGTCATACCGCATACATACGTTGACCCCTAGATTGGGATGGTACTTGTTACATTGCATTCCTACTGCCCCCTGTTTTTCTAGCTCCCCCTGATTACCATAGAAATCCTCAACTTATACAATCTAGACACAAGAGAGAACTCCCAATTGTAGATCAGACTGAAACAGCATGGGAACAATATACAGATTTCAATAGAGGATTCTTTTTCTTTTTAGGACCTGTCTCGAATAGTAAATTGATACGAAAATTGACCAGAACCCTTGAAGCAGTAGTGAACGAAACTACTTCCGCCCTAGGTAACTTAACGCAGGAACAGTCTGCTAGAAGACTTGTTGTTCTTCAAAATTGTCTCGTCCTTGACGTCATCCTGGCCGATAGGGGCGAGGCTTGTAGAGTCATCGGATCGAGTTGCTGTGTTTTCATTCCAGAAAATGCACCATCAGTATATAGAGCCATATCCCGTCTTCATAAGATAGCTGATCAGATTCATCAGGATCCAGGCACCTGGACTTGGTCCGGTTGGTTCTGGAGTACGATAACAGCCTGGGGATGGAAGCTACTTTCTTTCCTAGGGATTATATTGGCCATAGTATTCAGTTGTTGTCTCTGCATTCAATGTGGGCCAGCGATATGTGGCTTGTGTGCCACAGCCTGCATTCCCCGTTCAAGTTCACGCTCTACATCCCGCCTGAGAAAGGATGAGCAAATGATGTTATATGAACAGATAGATGGATTAATGAAGATCGATATATCATGAAGGGTCCGTAGGGGACAAGGAGGGAATGAGGTAATTTGAATTTTTATGGTCAAGAAATGTCCCCTAACGTGTACCCCACCGTCTCCATGTACGAGCTTAAAGTGCATGTAACTTCCCTCCTCTACCAGCTATGAAGACGCAAATACATTTGCGTCCAACGTTAACATGTCCTCTTTCAGATCCACCATGAATGGATTAATAATTCAGTTCCTAAGTATGACTTGCCAACGTCTTTTCATGGTGCACTTTCACGTTTTCCTAGCCCTGCAGAGCTAGGCCCTGATTTCTGCCATCGAGCCCTTTCTGCTCTCTGCCTCCTGAAAGCTGCAACGTGGGATACATCCCTGACCTCTGTTCTACTCCCTGCGTGGCGAGCGGTGCCCGACTCGGCCTGCTTGCCTGCCAAAAACAGTATTTTGCCTTCAAGTTATCAGTATAGTCGAGCTCAGCTCCTCGAAAACACATTCCAGTCTAGCAGAGTAGATAAACAATCCCCGGCTGCAGAGCAAAGGGCCCGGCCTTTCTGTCTCTATGCAAATAATTCATTGCTCCCGTTACCATGGTAGGCCCATGGCCCCTCGCATTACATGCAGACACGTAGTCACATATGCACGCATTAATAGTCAGTATAGAGTAGCCTCTGCCCAAGAGACCTTTCCTTCTAGATAATATAGTTCCCCAAACACAAGATATCAGATATGATTTAGGAACGAGTCGATCTGACATGCCAGACTTCTGTCTCTTTACTCTAGTGCTAAATGTCAAGTCCCCTACACCCTCCAGCCTCACGTCAGTCACACGTCATGCTGCTGCGCGCGCATCCTTGCTACAGATTTCTGCTGACATTGCAAGATTCCACTATGTATCCACCCACTTGTGACACTCTCATGTGACGTTTCTAGCACACACCTCTGTGTACGCCCTTGTGCACGCCTTCTGTTACGCACATGTGTTCTTATCTCGTTTCTCTCAGCTGTTACGCCTTCTGTATCCATCACCACTATATGCATTGACTATATATATTGTACTCTGTTAATAAAGTATTGTCTATCCCTTCCTGAACCTCAGTGGTGAAAGGAACATGATACCATGGTTCGAACCATTCCATTTTATGGAATAAAACCCTTATAACTCAGATACCACGGACTCTGCCTCTCATTTCCGATTGAGTTATTTTATTGAACTTTACCGCATAGAAATTCCGACGGTAAATATTTATTTACCACACACGATTCATCGAAGAACAAGCCATCCTTGACCCGTCCCAATCCGGATTCCGAGCTAACCACAGCACCAAGACCGCCCTACATGCTGCCACAGACGACATCCGCACCCTCCTGGACCAGGGACACTCCGCTGCCCCTCATCTTCCTGGACCTGTCTGCAGCCTTTGACACCGTCTCTCATTGCACACTAATCACCAGACTACGCGAGGCCAGCATACAAGGCACTGCCCTAGACTGGATCCGCTCGTTCCTCACCAGAAGAAGCCAAAGAATCAGACTACCGCCCTTCCTCTCGCCCCCACCAACATCACCTGCAGAGTACCATAGGGGTCTTCTCTAAGCCTGACCCTCTTCAACGTCTACATGGCTCCCCTCGCAGACGTCGTACAACAACACGGCCTCAACATTGTATCCTACGTCAACAACACCCAGCTCCTCCTCTCCATGGATCACTGACAAAATTTCGACCTACATAATATCGACCTACAGGAATATCGGGTCCAAAATATCGAGGACAAGAATATCGACTTCCTATCTACAACATGGTAAGTACAAAAATATCGAAAAAATAATATAGATGTTAAAAATATCGATGTTAAAAATATTGTTTTTTTTCTTTTAAAATATAAATGTAAAATAAAGTAAATAACACTAATAAATAAAATGTACATAGTTAAAAGTATCTAATAATGTTTAAAATTAATAAATAATACATATTTAATAATAATACATTAATTAAATTTATACAGTAAATATATAATATATATGTACTGAACAATAAATAGTAATAATTATTTTACTAATTTATAATTTAATAAAATATATTCTAATTTACTAATACATTTACAAACATAAAACAGTAACATAAATAAAATGTAAAAAATATAAATAATTAAATATTCTTTTAATATTTATAACAATAATTATTTAAAACGTTGGATAGCGAAAGGGTAATAATTACTATTCCCACTCCAGAGAGTGCAACCGTAGGGAAAGCATTGGATAGCGTAGGGGTAACAATTACTATTCCCACTCCAGAGAGTGCAACATAAGGGAAAGCGTTGGATAGCGTAGGGGTAAAAATTACTATTCCCACTCCTGAGAGTGCAAAAGTATGGAAAACGTTGGATAGCGTAGGGGTAAAAATTACTATTCCCACTCCAGAGAGTGCAACAGTAGAGAAAGCGTTGGATAGCGTAGGGGTAAAAATTACTATTCCCACTCCAGAGAGTGCAACAGCAGGGAAAGCGTTGGATAGCGTAGGAGTAAAAATTACTATTCCCACTCCAGAGAGTGCAACAGTAGGGAAAGTGTTGGATAGCGTAGGGGTAACAATTACTATTCCAACTCCAGAGAGTGCAACAGTAGGGAAAGTGTTGGATAGCGTAGGGGTAAAAATTACTATTCCCACTCCAGAGAGTGCAACAGTAGGGAAAGCGTTGGATAGCTTAGGGGTAAAAATTACTATTCCCACTCAACAGAGTGCAACAGTAGGGAAAGCGTTGAAAAGCGTAGGAGTAAAAATTACTATTCCCACTCCAGAGAGTGCAACAGTAGGGAAAGCGTTGGATAGCGTAGGGGTAAAAATTACTATTCCCACTCCAGAGAGTGCAACCGTAGGGAAAGCGTTGGATAGCGTAGGGGTAACAATTACTATTCCCACTCCAGAGAGTGCAACAGTAGGGAAAGTGTTGCATAGCGTAGGGGTAACAATTACTATTCCAACTCCAGAGAGTGCAACAGTAGGGAAAGCGTTGGATAGCGTAGGGGTAAAAATTACTATTCCCACTCCAGAGAGTGCAACAGTAGGGAAAGCGTTGGATAGCTGTAACGACCGGATTCTCGAACCAGATGGGATCAGCTCCTAAGAGCCCCTCCAACCCAGTCGGAACGTAATCACCTCCCTCCTTAGAACGTATTTACAGTGGGTATATGTATATGTATGTACATCTCGTACCTAAGGATGGGGAAAATAGCAATACACATGCATAGGTTTTCTACAATATTCCATTCATACCAACTAGTCTCACTGCCACTTAGGCCCAGACTAATCTACCCTGGGGCAGTTCTGATTATGTATCATTACACACTGATCACCCTCAGTGCTCACTCGACACGCAATCCGGCGTGCCATACACACTGAGCTGCAGCCCCAGTGCTCTCTCTTTTTATCTGGTCCACAATCCGGCAGACCTACACACTGGTCTCACTCCCAGTGCTCGCTTACTTACAACCCGATCCACAATCGGGCGGATCTACACATCAGGCTTCCGCCTGATGCTCTCATTAACGCAGCTTACCAACGACGATCACTCTCCTATGAATAGCTTTGGAAGGAATCTCTCATTGGCTACTCGGGATGATACTACAATAACATGAATTAGCACAGCTTTCCAAATTGAATCATGTACCTTCTGCTCTCAGCATCAAATGGTCCCTCTCTCCCTCATTATTCAGTCACATCTTACCTGACCGGGATTTACATCCGTTCATGAAAACGATGTCTGACTAGAAGACCAGGTTACCCTGATTGAACAAGAATACAAGGCACATGTCGGTTCACTAAGAACTGGGGTATTTTATTACAATGATTATAAACACAGCACTATACTAGAACATATATCCTGCAAAGGAAAGTAAAAAGGTTAGAATGTGCACACGCTAAGAACAGGTCAGACTTCACCTTGTGGACACGAAGTCGGGGTTCAACAGTCATCTAGGTTCCCTTCTCGTCTGTGCCTTGGAACGTCTCAGTATCACACCTCAGCAGCCACGAGTACACATCTGCACCGCTATGCTCTGTCTCCTCTGCTTCCCTCCAAGTCACTGGAACCTTCCTCTTTATTATCTGCTGTCTCTCTCTGTCTCTGATCGCTCTGCGCTACTTCTCCTTCTCCTTCAATCTTTCTCAGAGAGTATCAGCTTCATGATCTTTCTCGGACTTCAAGATGGCGACTGTCTGCCTGGAAATAATTAATGGCATTGATGCTAACGGCTAGCTGCCGCCTACAGACTGACTGACTCACTGCCTAACACTTTCGCTAATATGGAAGCTTATCCTTTCATGGAAAGTTACGGCCAGTAACCTGCCGCCCACCAAATTCTTGTACCTCCCCATACCAAGGACACGTTCCCAGCCCGCCGGCCTGATGTTGTGTCTTCGGAGTGGAGAAAAATACAGTCTTTCGATAAGGGCCAGCCTGAGCCGGTTCTCTCCAAGCGAACAACACTTCGAAACTAAAACATTACACTTGGCCTAGAAGCATCTCAAGCTGCCGGGGCAGAAAGCAAGATGGAGTCTCTCCCGTTTGAGGCCTACAAGGCCCGAAATAAGCATAACTCCATAGAAGGTATACAAACACTCTTGCAAAAGGACGAATTAACACTAATACTAATGAATCTATCCCCTAGCTTAAGTTTATAAGCCCTGATCTAAGGAAAAGGGTACGAAAATGCACTACTGGGCCTTATGAATAGGCCCTGTTTATAGTTCTAATCCCTGCACTAGGAGGGTAATAGGCTGGAGTCACCTTCAATCATTCTCCCTCCAAGGAGCGCCGAAAAAGTCAGTCAGAACACTTCACCCTTGACTCCAGTCTATTAACCATTCTCTATATGGAACTAACATCTGTGGAAGAATAATAGGAAACAAAACTAACTGATCTATTCCTCCCACCAAATCTACAATATTGGAATAGAGAAGGAATGCACTGAATAAAGCAGCAAATAGCTACTAGAATACAAATAGAAATCATAATACCCCCTAATATCTGTCGTAAGGAATGTAAGTCAGGTAATCAATTGAAGAGCCAGTCAAACCAGCCCTGATCAATATGTTTTCTAACCTCTGCAGTCAAGTCGTGGAGTTTGTCAATATGGGCCTGGATCGACTTGGTATGGTCAGACAAATTAAAACAGCAAAGACCCTCAAAGTCAGAACAGTCATGTCCATGCTTTAACAGGAGGTAGTCGATAGCTGCGCGGTTCTGCAGAATTGCTCTGCGTTCACCCTGGGCATCTAATAACATGTCAGATAAAATGGTAGAGGTTTGGTTAATTGATTTTACCATCCAACAGGCCATTTTTCCAATGGATTTTGCGTTGTAAACGGCCAACGCTGGGACACCAATGATTGAAATAGCTAAAGTAAGGTATTCGGATTTGGAATAGAGATGTAAGGAAGAATCACAGTCCTCATGTAACATCATAGAACCGCGGACTATACGGGAATAGGTATTGGGATGTGAGGAAAACATTAATAAACTCAGTCTAGTGATAGCACACGGGCCTCCGGAAATATTTGCAGGAATATAGGGCCAGGAGGAGTTGCCGCAGGAGAAGAGCCAACCAGAAGGTAACAACATTGTACGGTAATGGCTAGGAGCAACTACTATACTTTTACAGGTCATGTTATTTTTAACAGAAACACATGATTTTGGGGGTCTTCGTGAGCACAGCAATCGTTCATGAGCCGAAAAAGAAGTGGCGGCTCTTAATTTTAACTTTACACATTCAGTAATTGCATTAGGATCACAAGTCAAGAAAAAGCACAAATCACCCTGCGTGATATTATACGTAGTAATCTGAGAATGAATCGGGGGAATAGAGTCTGAAAGAATGGTACATAAGGGACAAAATTCATGGGCCGCAAAATCGCCCAGAATAATATTGGGTCGGGCATTTGATATATTAAAAATATGCTTTAAAGTCTCCATCGAGGCAGGGACAGCAACCAAACAGGTCGCTAAAATGTCAGTTACGGAACGCATAGGTGTCAGGCAAAAATGCGGAGAAATAGTAACTCATTTGGCTAGGGTGGTCCATAAGTTTGATGATGAATCCCACGCAGCGAAGGAACGCGGTACTCAGGTTCTCAAATCAACCAAAGTCTGTGGGTTCTCTCCTCTCCCGACGTAGCAGACCAAAAGGAGTCCAACGCCGGCACATCCTGCAGCAGCAGTCCAGAGAATGATCTGAAAGCAAATCAAATACAGGCATTATTCATTCTCGTAAATAACATTTGTCAGCCGGGACAGCTTCCCAGCTATCTTTCCCTGGTCTCATCACCAAAATGGTGTTGTCATGACCGGTTGCAATAATTTCAGCTTGTTATGGGGGATGTTTAGGCGATTGCACCCATATTCTCGCTCCAGGATTATCAGAGGAACCAAATCCTTTTTGGCCTCGCACAGTTAGTAAAGTTGGGGCAGTGCCTTTCTGAATCTCACCACTGAAAACAGACATGATTAGCAATTGAGCAACTCGGTCAGTCTTTTGAATCGATAAATCAACCTCACTGCTGTTCAGCAGGAGAACCTTAATCTCTCCCTGATAATCACTGTCAATCACTCCTCCGAGTACTTGAACACCTTTTAAGGCAAGGCCCGATCTAGGGGCGATCAGACCAAAACTTCTAGCTGGTATACAGACACCAACGCCAGTCTCGACAATGATTCGGTCTTTACTCTTAAGTACAGTGTCATTTATGGCATGCAGGTCCAAGCCTGCGGAACCTGGGGTTGCTCTGCATGGAGCCAAAGCTCCGGGGGAAATTTCCCAATACATTACAGTATTGCCAATGGTGTTGGGTTTCGCATCAACATTTGGGGGAAACAAACGCATCAAAGGAGATTCAGCATGTAACAAGGGACGATTATTCAGAATTAACAATGCTTGAAATAAATAATCCCGCCAGTTTTTATATCGCTCGTCAGTTAACTTTCGCAACTGTTCTTTAAGCAAACCATTCATCCTTTCAATCAGGCCTGATGCCTGTGGATGATAAGGAATATGAAACGCCCATTCTATATTGTTTTCCGCACAAAATTCCTGTACCAATCTTCCACGAAAGTGGGATGCATTATCAGATTGAATTTGAAATGGAACACCATAATATAATATGATTAATTCCAATGTTTTAATGGTATTTATTTGGGTAGCTTGTTTGCAGGGAAAGGCCACCAAAAGGCCACTGTAAGTGTCGACAATTGTACAAACATATTGACAATTTTTGCTCATAGGGAGCGGGCCAATATAATCAATCTGCCAAATTTGAGCGGGCAACTTTCCTCGATGTAAATGACCTTTAACAATTTGTGGTACTTTTCGTTGTCTGGAATGTTGACAGATGGGACAATGCAGAATGGCATCTTTAATGTAATTAAAGGAATATAAATTCCTCGATCGGCGGCCCACCTGCTAGTGGCTCTCTCTCCAAAATGTCCTGCTTTCTGGTGGGCCCATTTCGCCAATCCCGCCAAATCAGAATCTTGCATGTCCACCACTGCCTCAGCAATTTTAGATTTCTCATCTGCAATGTTATGAAAGAATTTGTCAAGGGAGTCTATCGGGGTATGAGCATCCACATTAAAGATTGTCACAGTACTCTGTGGGAGCATTTTCCAAATTTCTTGCCATAATTCTTTTCCCCACAATTCTTTTGAATGCAACTCCCAATTATGAGAATGCCAAGTTGGTAACCATACCGCCAGTCCATTAGCTGTGGACCAGGAATCAGTGAAAATATGACATGTGCCAGGTAGTTCCTGTTTCAAAACTTGGTAAACTGCGTATAATTCAGCATATTGGCTACTCTTTCCTTCACCAGTTGTACTCAGCAATTTCTGTGTGATAGGATTATAGGACACTGCCTTCCAACGCCGTTTATCTCCAATGAACCTCGCTGAACCATCCGTAAACCACACATGTTTTCTGTCCTCCGCGGACAAATCATCAAATGGCTTACCCAACTTGACAGGAGATTCTTGTACTACAGGTACGGAGCAATCACTCCCAGTCTCATTCAATGGCGCCTGCGCCACTTGCTCATGTAATGCTGCCACACCTTTTGGACCCACACGTGCCCTGTCCTGAATGTACCATTTCCATTTAATCACACTCGCCTCTAAAGCATGTCCAATTCGATGAGTTTTCGGCGAACTCAAAACCCACTGCATGATAGGAATTTCAGGTCTCAAAATCACATCATGACCTAAAGTCAATTGTTCGGTATCCACCAGAGCCCAATAACACGCAAGTAACTGTTTCTCAAAAGGTGTATAGCGCTCACCAGCCTCAGGTAACTTTTTAGTCCAAAAACCTAACGGCACTTTTTGTCTGCCTTGCTTTTGCCACAGACTCCAATTTGTATACAGACCTTGTACAGACACATTCAAATTCACATCACCCTCGCCCACAGGTCACAGATCCAAGGCGTACTGAATCGCTTCTTTTGCCAAATTAAATGCATTCTGTTGTGGTTCACCCCATTCAAACGCATGCTTTTTGCGAGTGACTCGATATAAAGGAGCCAATATCTGACTCAAATGGGGAATATGTTGACGCCAAAAACCAAACAAGCCAATGAAGCTCTGAGCCTCTTTTCTATTCCTCGGAACTGCAAAATCTAAAAAATTTTGTTTAACCTGCAGGATCACCTCTCTGTGACCTTCATGCCAATTGATGCCTAAAAACTTAACATTTTGGGATGGACCTTGTAACTTATCAGGATTAATTTCCCAACCTTTTTCACGTAAACAGTCAAGGGTTTGATCTAATTGAGTCTGAACTTGATCTTGTGTTTCACCTTGAATTAAAATGTCATCAATATAATGGCACACTTGAATTTGCGGGTGTACAGTTACTTCGGACAAATGCTCCACTACCAGCTGGTGACAATCGTAGGACTATGTACATATCATTGAGGAAGACTCCTAAACGTCATTTGACGCCCATTCCAGGTAAAACTGAATTGTTCCTGACACTCGGGGGCAATCGGAATTGAAAAGAAAGCATTAGCAATATCAATAGACGCATACCATGTACCTGGATGCTTTTGGATTCTTTCAATTAAAGTAACAATGTCTGGTACTGCAACAGTCAAAGGGGGTGTGTGTTTGTTCAGTTCTCGATAATCAACGGTCATGCGCCAAGAATTATCACTCTTGCGCAAGGGCCAGACGGGATTATTCCAAGCAGAAGTAACCGGAGTTATAGCTCCTGCGTCAACCAAATCCTGTATTGTGCCACTGATCTCTTCATGGCCACCTGGAATACGATATTGTTTCTGAGAAACCACTTTTGTAGCTTGGGGAATTTTTATGGGGGGCATTCGTAAACGGCCAACCCGTACGGGTCTGGACGATATGTAGTGTTTAGTTCCAAATTGATAACAACCGTCATCCAAATGCAAAGTCATTCCTTTTAAAATATCAATTCCAATTATATACTCCATGAGTGGTACAACCAACACAGAATATTCTCTTCGGGGAATTCTACCTATTCTCATTTCAAGTGTAGTTTGCACTGCGGGAGTCTCCTTTCCACCTAAACCAGTAATTGTGAAAAATTGTCCTTTAAATTTCTTTGATTTACCATGAATTAAAGTGGCCTCCGCTCCTGTATCTACCAATGCTCGGGCCCTTTGGATATTACGATGTTTCCAAAAAATTTCAATATCTACATAGGGTCTATTGTCTTTGTGAGCCCACCTGCGTACTGGAGCTTGACCTATTTCCTAGTCATTTTTACTGCGTTCTGTCAACCAAGACAAATCAGGGTAAATGCTCTCAGGTTTCTTGGGTATCAAAATATCCTGTTCATATCCATCTCCATTACGAAATGGATTTTTGTCATTTTCATAGTACTGTGAATTACGATCAGAAAGGCTGTGACGGACCTCCCTTCTCCTCAACTCAGGGGACTGATCCCTTTCATCTCTGTATCTGTTGTAAACACCATCATCTCTCCCCCTTTCTTTTTCCCCCTCTCTCCCCCTTACTTTTTCACGACGAGGGGAATCATCACGCTCATAGCGCCGCCCTTCACGGCGATCAGAATCCACACGACGCCTGTCGTCACCACTATCATCAGAATAACCACGATCACAATCATTCTTCCGCACACGACGGGCACCCTCCTTTCGATCCAAACCACGCTTACGAAACATGTCCCATAAGCGATTATTAGGTTCACCGTCAATGTCCTCCTTTTTCATACCATCAACCAACAGTGTAAGAAACATATCACGTCTAGAGAATTTATAATCTCCAGCAGTACGACCCTCCGGTCGAGATTGTCTCTCAAGTTTAAACCAGTCACCCAACTCACCAAGCTGACGGACAGATTCAAGCACCATAGACAGAGGATTACCAGTTTGATTAATCAACAAAGTCATCATAACCTGCTTATAAGCAACAGGGTAGGAACGGATAATGCGATTCCGCACAGAAGATGTCAATAAGCCATCCAACAACCTGTCAGCAGTACTGAGAAAAATCGCAGTTTTCATCACCTCCTCTTTCAGACGCTGCGCAAAGTATACCATGGCTTGTCATTGACAGGCCAATCAGACTCAGTAGGGTATTTGTGATTACAGCCATCAGTCGCTAGCTGGAGCAGACTAATCTGGCCAGCACCATTATAATTTCGAAAATGGTCTTGTTCAGTACAATCGGAACTCAAAGAGCAAAAACGTAAACAATCACCTGCATCTAGCATGATACCTGCAGCACCCAATTCATAAAGGCGCACCATCCACGTAAGCAAAGCCTCACCAGGCCGTTGTCGAAATCGTTGCAAAATGTCACTAACTTCCTGTTGAGTAAAATCTTCAATACTATCCAAATGAACACCATTCGGATTACCAGGAGCCTGTTGTAATTTACGTCGAAAAACTGGATGCGCAGAAACCTCCGGACGAGCATCCGAAGAAGCCCGGTCCATAGATTTAGAGGAAGAATCAAGATTAGGTACATCACCAGAACGGGAAGAACGACCACGGTCGCTAGAACCATCGTCTTTGTCACAAGAAGCAGATTTACAATCACGTCCAGAGCGAGAAGACTCGCGCTTGTCATTCTCCTCAGCCGAGGAGCCAGAATCATTTGAATCCCAGATATTACCATCCCATTCGTCGGGGTTCCAATCCAGTCCGGCTTTCGCCACGACCAGACGCACTTTCCGTTTAGAAACACGACCACGACGGTTTCTATATTTGTATTTCGCAATTCAAACAGCAGCCCTTTCGGCTATAGTCTGATACGTCTCAGGTTTATCGGCAAGCAATTTATTCTGACATCGCAAAAGAGTATGCGCATTCTGCACTTCAACAAACTTCTCTTCCATATCCACAAAACGCTTTTGTAATTTTACAAATTTCTGATGAAGCATTCTGTATGCAGTCAGCACAATCCAACCTCTGCGTCCCAAAATAGGAAGCTCATCACCCTTCACAACTGGAGCTTTTTGCAAGCAAGAAACCACATTAGCAGGCTCCGCCTGCTCCAAACAAGAAGTCCAATTCTCGCTCAAACCAGTAGAATCGGCCCACTCACGGGCCAAGGCCTCATAAGGCGTTGATTCCCAGCCGGGAATTTCAACAGGCAATTTGAAAGTAGATTTCGATTTACGCAAAAACATTTTGACACACAAAAAATATATACACAATTATCAACAAAGAAAATACGTACGAGCCGAGCGCAAACCAACAAGATCAAAATAATACAGCGCACACAGGCTTCGTAAACAGTTCGTGACGCCAGATGTAATGACCGGATTCTCGAACCAGATGGGATCAGCTCCTAAGAGCCCCTCCAACCCAGTCGGAACGTAATCACCTCCCTCCTTAGAACGTATTTACAGTGGGTATATGTATATGTATGTACATCTCGTACCTAAGGATGGGGAAAATAGCAATACACATGCATAGGTTTTCTACAATATCCCATTCATACCAACTAGTCTCACGGCCACTTAGGCCCAGACTAATCTACCCTGGGGCAGTTCTGATTATGTATCATTACACACTGATCACCCTCAGTGCTCACTCGACACGCAATCCGGCGTGCCATACACACTGAGCTGCAGCCCCAGTGCTCTCTCTTTTTATCTGGTCCACAATCCGGCAGACCTTCACACTGGTCTCACTCCCAGTGCTCGCTTACTTACAACCCGATCCACAATCCGGCGGATCTACACATCAGGCTTCCGCCTGATGCTCTCATTAACGCAGCTTACCAACGACGATCACTCTCCTATGAATACCTTTGGAAGGAATCTCTCATTGGCTACTCGGGATGATACTACAATAACATGAATTAGCACAGCTTTCCAAATTGAATCATGTACCTTCTGCTCTCAGCATCAAATGGTCCCTCTCTCCCTCATTATTCAGTCACCTCTTACCTGACCGGGATTTACATCCGTTCATGAAAACGATGTCTGACTAGAAGACCAGGTTACCCTGATTGAACAAGAATACAAGGCACATGTCGGTTCACTAAGAACTGGGGTATTTTATTACAATGATTATAAACACAGCACTATACTATAACATATATCCTGCAAAGGAAAGTAAAAAGGTTAGAATGTGCACACGCTAAGAACAGGTCAGACTTCACCTTGTGGACACGAAGTCGGGGTTCAACAGTCATCTAGGTTCCCTTCTCGTCTGTGCCTTGGCTCGTCTCAGTATCACACCTCAGCAGTCACGAGTACACGTCTGCACCGCTATGCTCTGTCTCCTCTGCTTCCCTCCAAGTCACTGGAACCTTCCTCTTTATTATCTGCTGTCTCTCTCTGTCTCTGATCGCTCTGCGCTACTTCTCCTTCTCCTTCAATCTTTCTCAGAGAGTATCAGCTTCATGATCTTTCTCGGACTTCAAGATGGCGACTGTCTGCCTGGAAATAATTAATGGCATTGATGCTAACGGCTAGCTGCCGCCTACAGACTGACTGACTCACTGCCTAACACTTTCGCTAATATGGAAGCTTGTCCTTTCATGGAAATTTACGGCCAGCAACCTGCCGCCCACCAAATTCTTGTACCTCCCCGTACCAAGGACACGTTCCCAGCCGGCCGGCCTGATGTTGTGTCTTCGGAGTGGAGAAAAATACAGTCTTTTGATAAGGGCCAGCCTGAGCCGGTTCTCTCCAAGCGAACAATACTTCGAAACTAAAACATTACACTTGGCCTAGAAGCATCTCAAGCTGCCGGGGCAGAAAGCAAGATGGAGTCTCTCCCGTTTGAGGCCTACAAGGCCCGAAATAAGCATAACTCCATAGAAGGTATACTAACACTCTTGCAAAAGGACGGATTAACACTAATACTAATGAATCTATCCCCTAGCTTAAGTTTATAAGCCCTGATCTAAGGAAAAGGGTACGAAAATGCACTACTGGGCCTTATGAATAGGCCCTGTTTATAGTTCTAATCCCTGCACTAGGAGGGTAATAGGCTGGAGTCACCTTCAATCATTCTCCCTCCAAGGAGGGCCGAAAAAGTCGGTCAGAACAATAGCGTAGGAGTAAAAATTACTATTCCCACTCCAGAGAGTGCAACAGTAGGGAAAGTGTGGATAGCGTAGGGGTAACAATTACTATTCCAACTCCAGAGATTGCAGCAGTAGGGAAAGCGTTGGATAGCGTAGGGGTAAAAATTACTATTCCCACTCCAGAGATTGCAACAGTAGGGAAAGCGTTGGATAGCGTACGGGTAAACATTACTATTCCCACTCCAGAGAGTGCAACAGTAGGGAAAGTGTTGGAGAAGTGTAGGGTTTAAAATAACATACTTATAAATAATAGCTTTTTTTAGAAATTAAAATTTAAACTATTAAATAAATATAAACCATACACAATACCTATACATAATTATTAAAGACATGATTATCAAATTATATGTAGCCCAAATTAAATATTAAAAAATACCAATTTATATTATTTAATGACAAAATAATAATTAATTATCAATTATATTATTAACAAAACTATTAATTTAAATAGATTATTACTTAATTACATTTAAATTACTTCCCACCATATTCCACTATTAACCCACTACCCGCAACAGAACACATTTATCTATTTATGAATTAATGAAAATTAGTTACCAATTAATTAAAATTAATAACCAAATAATTAAAATTAATTAGCAATTATTTCAAATTATTTTATAATTCCAACTAATTAATAAATTATTAAACATAATTAAATTACTTCCCACCCTATTCCCCTATAAACCCACAACCCGCTACAAAACATATTTATCAATTAATCAATTAATTAAAATTAATTTCAAATTAATTAAAATTAATTAGCAATTAATTTAAATTAATTTATAACTCCTACTAATTAATAATTAATTAAACATAATTAAATTACTTCCCACCCTTTTCCCCTATAAATCCACAACCCGCTACAAAACATATTTATCAATTAATTAAAATTATTTTCCAATTAATTAAAATTAATTATCAATTAATTACAATTATTTTATAACTCCTACTAATTAATAATTAATTAAACATAATTAAATTACTTCTCACCCTATTCCCCTATAAACCCACTACCCGCTCCGGTACTAAAACATATAATTTGCTTATAAATAAATGTATTAATATATCAAATTAATACACTTATAATATAATTTATTTTAAATACTTAAGTAACACATATAACACATATATAATAAAAACAAAAAAATCATACAAATATCGATATTAGTGTCATCGAAATTAGTGACATCGATATATATGCTATCGATATTACTAACTTTGATATTACTTACATCGATATAAATAATTTCGATATTACTTACCTTAGGGTCGATATTCTGTCCAACGATATTCTTGACATCGATATTCTATACCTTCGAATTTTCTAACACGATATTTTGGTAGGTCGATATTTGCAACTCGATATTTTGACTGTGTACCCCTCTCCATCACCAAAAGACCCCACCACTGCTAAACTCAATTTTTAGAGAGGAATGTAAGAAGTGGCTGTCTGGATGACCAACAGCTACCCAAAACTCAACGCCAAGAAAACAGAAGTCCTTGTCTTTGGAACCACCCCTTCAGCATGGGTCAACACCTGGTGGCCCACTGCCCTTCGGAAACCCACCTACCCCCTCAGACCTCGGCAAGAACCTCGGCACCATACTCAACTCATCACTCGCCATGAACCGACAGATCAACGCCATCACCTCCAGCTGCTTCAACACCCCCGCTTTCTCTGAAAGACCTTCAAATGGAACCACCCTGAATTGAGGAAACCAGTCACCCACGCACTCATCACCAGCAAACTTGACTATGGCAACGCACTCTACGCAGGCATCAACAAGTCCCTACTCTGCAAACTGCGAACGATACACAACACCACGGCCAGACTCGTCTGCGGCATCCCCCGGTGTGAACACATCAACCAACACATGAGGCAACTCAACTGGCTCCCCGTGGAGAAGAGAATCACCTTCAAAATCCTCACCCACACCTACAAGTGCCTGCACAACAACGGACCCAAATACCTCAACAACAGAATAAACTTCCCCGTACCCGAAAGAAACCTGCGATCATCCAACCTCGCTCTGGCCAAAACTCTGCAGATCCACAGAACCAGATCAGGGGGGAAATTGTTCTCTCACATCACAGCCAAGATCTGGAACGAGCTACTAGCAGACATCAGAAGCGCCCCTTCCCTAAACACCTTCAAGAAGGCCCTCAAGACCTGGCTCTTCGGCTGAATGGAGCGGCATACCCCTCTCTCCCCCAGCATCTTGAGACCCTCACAGGTGAGTAGTGCACTTACAATCCCCCTGATTGATTGAGTGATTGATTGATTGATTGATTACTCGTATAGCAACTTTGCAAAAACATTAAGTGTGTAATCACCCTTAGATAAGTCTATGTCTAGTATATGACTGTTTTGATCCAGCATAGCTTTCCCAGCTCCTAGGATACCCTCTTTTGTGCTAGAAGTAACAAGGGTGGTTGCACCTTGTACTTCCACCCCTTCTTCTGCATCATGTGACATTTTTACAGACACAATAATGACTACAGCTATCAATTTCAATTTCAAAAGTGCTTTATTCGAGTATTACTCATAAAAGCAAACATACAAACATATAATAAAAAGCAATTAAATTTACAAAGTCATTTAGACGCAAGCACATGGCACAATTTAAAAAACTATAACTCATCATAGATACAGGTGCAAAGTTCATTACTATTAAGAATACCAAAAAATGATAATCACAGTGACAATAAATCCTTAAAATTTCATACCATTAAAATTTCATACCGATGATACATTAAATGAGCTTTTACAGAGAATAGACATTAGTCTAGCAGTCTCTGATCAGCTAAATAAACATTTACAGAGAATAAACATTAGTCTAGCAGTCTCTGAGCTATTCATAAGCAGTTACAGAGAATAGACAAGTGTCTAGCAGTCTCTGATCAACTAGGCAGTGAGTAATTAACCTACCAGCAATCTTTGCCTTATAACCCACGCCCACCCCAAGTACTTTGCGGTGGTAATTATGATCCAATTTACAGAAGTGGATTTTACAATACGCAGCGCTACCATGCTACTTTTTGTGCCTAAGTTCCTGCACATAGGAGCCAACCAAGCTCGCCTTGGTGCAGAATATACTGGGCAAGAAAACAAAAACTGACCAAGAGTTTCATTTCCTACCCCACAGACTGGACAAATTGCTGCACCCCCTGATTTCCACTTAGATGTTAAATTACGGAGGGGGAGGGAACCTACCCTCAATTGGAAGAGCAGTTTTCTGTCCATGGGGTTCGATATGTAATCCCAGTACATTTCATAAATAGGGTACATCTTAACTTCTAGGAAACTGGTGGTCATAGACCCACTGGTAGTACTGAGCATACTCCTATTAACAACATGTTCCCAAAAAATATTTTTTAAAGTAGACTTAGTGGGAAATGAAGCCCCAGCTGGATCGGTCCATAAAGCATTTAGTCCTAATTCGAACAATGCAATCTTTAATGTTTTAAACCATCTGATTTTATTATAACGGTCAGCTTTAATAACATCTATGAACCCGTCCGCGTAGTGGGAGAGCTCTGGCGTAGTCCAGAGCCAACGCCAGTATAAAATCGGGCGTAGTTTTGCCATTTCCGAAATTTCTCTCCTACCTAGCTCATAACTACAGCTATCACTATTCTCACTCCTACTATGAGTGAATATCTCACATACTTAGACCTATGGTTCGAATTTCCAGACTCCATTTTAAATTGTCGGTTTAGCACAGAAGAGGGTCAATGCAAAGTCTCTTTCTCTGCCTCTAACTGCTGGTTGACCAGATGTACACAGTTTACTGGCATCCTGGAAATCCATTCACAGTTTGTTGCACTTTTATTTACAGAGTTCAAAAAGACTTCCTTAGCCCTCTTTCTTCTGCTACGGAAAGGTCCTTAAATGTATTCTTCTAGACCTAGGTTATCTTCTTTTAAGCAGCTTTATTTACAGTTCATAGTTCAATCAAAAGTCTCTTATAGGCTCAGAACCAATTTCAGCAATAACACACTGTAGAATCATGAGGCAAGCCTCTATAATTTCCTGTGCTGGTGGCAGATTTCCAAAGTGTGGAAAGGACAAATCGTGCAAAATTGAATTGTGTATCCTACTCAATATCGGAGGTCTCTGCACAGTCACTGTCAACACCCCTTCCATTTCCAAACCGGGAACTATTAGCACAATATCAATTTTCAGTTCCGAGAATCTGCTGACCACTTGTGAAGACCTCAGTCTCCCAGTCCCCACTGCTCCCAGCATCTGTGATCAAGTAAGTCCACTCTGGTGCAGCATACCTCTGACAATGCACTCTTGATCTTCTCGAGCTCCTCGGGCTCCCTGGTGCTTTTTCTGCGTCACTCAGCTCCAATTCAGACATTCCAGACACTGGAACAAGGTCTCTTTCAGATGGCGATCTCAAGTTTAGCCTTCTCTGTCTCACAGGCCACGATTCACTTGCAACCTCTGCTCTTCTTCTCTGCACCCGCCCATTATGCACACCAGTTCCATCAGCTGAGTCTCACTCTATACCACTCACAAAGTTACAGTCTCCCTCAGTCAATACCTGGGCCGGTGAACAACCTTTACAACAAAACTTTTACAATGCACTACCATTACAACGCAGTTATTACAACGCAAACCATTACAACGCATTGCGCTGGGGGGCGCTCTAGAATAGGGAATAAGTTTAATTTTCTATCCAACACCTTCCCTAGTGTCCACGGGGACTGGAGTTGGAATAGAAAATTGAACTTTTCACTATCCAGCACCTCTAACCGCTATGCGTTGTAAAGGTATGCGATGTAAAAACCGCGTTGTAAAGCAGGCATTGTAACAGCCTGCGTTGTAACGTCATACATCCCCTGGGCCTTGTGTAGAGTAACCCCCCTCAGCTTGCTATGGTGGGGAAGCAGCTTCATCAGCAACCCTCACAGCTTGGCTCATCCTCTCCTGTGGCCTTGAAACCTCATCTGGATTTTCTTCTGGGAGATGGCTCAGGACGAGGCCAGAGGTACCGACGGAGAGAGCGGGGCCTCCATTTCCTGAGCAGTGGCCAGGAGAGGTGAGGTTTACTCCCAAGAATCATTGGGAAAGAATCCAGTAGAATTTTGAATCGGATGAAGAGATGCAGGAGATATTCCTCGTTCAACATTATACCCGGTATCATCTGTTTTGGTGTAAATACTTTGTTTTGCTTTGCACAGTTTCTTTTTACAGTAGTGTATTATTAGGTCCTGATGAAAGCCAGAAGGGAATGTCCCTGTAAAATGGCAGAAACATGTTGACCACTATATCATCTTTTCCTGGCAGTTATTATGTCAAACTGTCATACGCTTTCGTTTTAACATTGACACCATGATTGTTCCCTATTAAAATCATTCTTTGTCGTCATGGTAGCCAATTTTAAATTATACACTTTTGTTTACACATTTTCTCACTGCAATTAATATCTCACACCATTTCATCCATCCTTTGTCATTTTATGGTTGGATCCATCGCTGGTGGTCTCGGAGAAGTGGAGAATAGCGCACTATTTCAATAGGTGTGTCTCCCTATCTATACGAGTATCCATAAAAGTCCCAGATGATGATGCTCTGCCATATGGGTGGGCTGATGGGATTCATTTCCTGTACATAGTGACACTAAAGTTATTTCAGACACATAGTTTCTTTATTTTACCTTTGTTTATAATATAGACCGCTGACAGTCATGTTTGTTTGTTTCTACATGGTATTTGGGAGTGTAGACTGTCCGTCAGGTCTGTAAATATTGACTCCCCTTAGATCCTCCTCCACCTATTTTGTGACACCTTCTTCTTGCCTTTCTCAATGCGATGACCAAACACTGAACCTCGGTCAAACAATACTGTTGTTTGTTCGGGGACACCTAGTGTCCATTCTCTGCCAGGTGGTTTAACAAGGCAACAGTATCTATCCTACAAGCATTTTCTGCCTTGGATGCAATTAAGAGCTCATCAATGTACTGCACAAGGACTGAATTCTGTGACTGTATCAAACTCTCAAAATTCTTCTGCAAAATCTGATTGAAAATCGATGGACTCTCTGTATACCCTTGCTGGAAAGCTTATAAAATAGGTGTTTCTCATATAAGGGTGTCAAAAGGAAGGCCTGAGACAAATCAATCACTGTAAACCATTCAGCTTCATATGGGATTTGGAATAAAATCACAGATGGATTCGGTACCACAGGACAGCATAGAACCACAATTGTGTTGATCTTTCGTAGGTCGATTTCTGCCGTCCCATCATAAGGGAATTACATGGGCTCCCCATTATCTCTTTCTGGATTCCCTGTTTGATCATGGACTCAATTACAGGCTTGATTTGTTTCTACCATCAGATTGTACTGAGGCGTTCTTGGGAACTCAGCATTTGGCTTGATCTGAATTTTAACTGGCTCAACTCCCTTGATCAACCCCATCTCTTCTCCCTTGAAATCCCACACATCCAAAGAGACTGAGTCTGTCAAATCAAGTGGTAGTTCTTCAACTGTCAATATGGATACATCTCTGTACAGAAGTTCTGGTTTGCCAGTTTGAATGCAAGATCATCATCATTAGTCTGCAACTCTACTCCTTTGGGCGTGCAATTGATGGTACAATTCAATGTACACAAAAGATCACGACGCAACAAGCAGACTGGACTAGAATCGGACACCACAAATTGGTGTCGATCGTGGAAGTTTCCTATTCTCACAGGTATCTCATCAGTCAATGGATTCGTCATTCTCTTATTAGCAACTCCTACAACTTGGATTGATTGTCCTGAAAGGGGTAGGTTTGGGGTTATTGCAGATCTCACAGTAAAACAGGTAGCACCAGTATCAATCAGAAAGATGATGGGATGACCGTCAACATCTGTATCCAAGTACAGCCCTCTCTGGTCTACCTCCAAGACTACTCCAAAGTACAGTCTTCTTCCCCCCTTAGGCACCGGCATTGCAATGGGACTGAATTGAAATCATCAAAAGTTTTGATGAATGGCATCTGTTCGTATGTCCGATTTCCATGAGGGATTCTCGGAGGTTGGGGAACCTGCACTTGTGGACTCAAACCCACTCCGCATACCAATCTGGGCCTAGTCATTGTATTCACATCCTTAGGAGTCTGTACTACTTCTTCATCTTGAATTTGATTAGTGGGGTTTAAACAACACTCACGCTTCCAGTGCCCGATCTTGTGACAAAAGTGACATACAGTAGTTTTCTTCAAGGTACCAACGTCAATCCCTGTCTTGGGGTCTATAGATTTCCCTCTTCCCTGACCCGCGTTATTCAAAAAACTATGAGTCCCTCCATGATTGTTTCCCTGCCTTCGTCCTAAAATTACCCCACTCTGCTGTGCTTGCTCCGTCCTATCTGCATTTCTCATTTGGCTAGCACCAGCTTATCCTTGAGCTTCCTATGCTTCGAGTCAACTTCATCACTGCAATATCTGGCATAGAGCAGAATTTCGTCCACAGACTTGTTCTGCCAGCAAATTAAATGCTGCTGGATTATGAAACTGATCTCTGGTCTTAACCCTAGGACAAAGTTGGAAAAAAACTGTCCCATGTCATTTGAATCTAGAGTATCCAATCCACTATACTGCTTGAAGGCTTGCAAGAACCATTCATAGTAGCATGAACTGACTCTTTGGGTTCTTGGGTTGTGTGATCTATTTTGAACCAATCAATATCTTGTGGTGAAATCTTGGACTTGCAACCATGTGATTACCTGTTCGTATTTTTTCATAACCACAGGTGAAAGATCATACGTTATGTGATCTTGTCCGGGTTCTGAGGTTGGCCATTCAAAAGCAATTTTACAAGCAAGACCACAAATCACTTGGAACTACGATGTCAAACAAGGTATTCAAATCAACCCATTACACTTTTGAAATCTTGACAAAGCCATCAACTTGCTTGTACCACTAATCAGGTTTTTCCCTCAGCCGAGGAAAATCATTTGTAAATGCTGCCAAATCACCCTTACTCCAAGGTACATGCACATACCCTCCACTCGGTACATTTCACAACGGGTACTCCTGCTGTTCCTCCTACAGGGGGTGACGTATCTCCTATACCCATTTTTTTAAACAATTTTTTTTTCATTTTATTCAACGTTTGCAATAGTACAGTGGAAGGCCGTGAGGCCACATAGTTATCAGCATTCATTACAGAAATGGAGCATAGACAATATGGCAAATGAGTTTCTGCAATACATATTACTCGGGAGGAAAGAGATCAACTTCCAAGGTCATCCTGCGTAATTCGACAGTTGGAGACACACATAATTCTCCATGTGACACATTTCATTTAGTCCATTTATAGTCCCACTTTTTGGGGCAGCCCCTGTGTTTAAAGACATCCTTTTCTGCAATCATCGTAGTATCCATATCTTTGGCCCATTTTTTAAATGTAGGTAGATCCCTGGTACTCCACATGTGAGCAATATTCCTCTTGGCGAGAACAAACCCCATTGACCCCCATTTGCGTTCAGTGTGAGTCAGGTAAGTGGCTTCCCACACATTTAGCAAACATAATTTCGGGGAGGTAGTAAGGTTTTTCTCGCCTACCCTTGTAAGTGTGGTGACAATCCTCACCCAATATGGCTAAAGGGCTGGACACCCCCAAATTGTATGAAAAAAGGTACCCTCAGCCGTGCACCCTCTAAGACATCTAGGGTCCGGACGATGCCCCATATTAACCTGTGTCTGTGCTGCTGAATAAACTCTATGTAGGGTCTTAAGTTGAATAAATCGTTATCGCATTGGGATTGCAACTTCTTTGGGAGAGGCGAGGGCTTCTTGCCAGTCATCATCCTCTACATACCCAAGGTCCGACTCCCACAGCTGCCGGAGGTGCACCAGCGGGTCAGGTTTATTGTTCATTAGTTTACGATATGTAAGTGAAATGGCTTTATGTGACAAGGGGTCTGTTAGGAGTCGGTCCTCTGGTAGGGATGACTCAGGTATAGCCTCGCCACTAGTCACAACTGAGGTCAGGGCATGGTGGATTTGTATGTAGCGGAACGTTGCTGACTCCGCCAGCTGATATTTGGCTTGTAATTCACTTAGGGGGATCATCTCATTACGTTTCCACAGATCCCCAATGGAAGAGATGCCGATTAGGTCCCATTTATCAAAGCCCGCACAGCTGCTCAATAGGCACAGCTGTTTGGATTCCCACAGGGGTTTGAGAAATGTCAGTTTTTTATGTCACCCCAACGCTTTTGTCACCTGTTGCCAAATTGACACTGTCTGGGCCGTGGGACCGGTAAGGCACTGGCGTTTGAGATTAGTGTAGAGGGTCTGTACGGTATGCCGGTCCGGATAGAGGGGCAAAAACCCATTGATTGACCACTACAAGTTGGGAGGCCCAGTAGTATTGTTTTAAGTCTGGTTGCACAATTCAGCCATTGTACCAGCTCCTGGTTAATTTTTGCATAGCTACTCGAGGGTTTTTCCTGTCCCATAAAAGCGTTCTGACCTCGCTCTCTACCTTAGCAAAATAAGCATCAGGGACTTGATAGGGGGAATTTCGAACAATGCCATCCTGCCTATCAAGTAAGGGGCAACGCCCTCCAATGAAGCACTTCATTATGGAGCCTGGTCAATGGGGCCCTGAGATTGTTGTTGTAGAACAGTGTTGGTTGTGGTGTGACATATATGCCCAGGTAACAGAACCCCTCGGTAGCCACAACTATATCGGTGCCCCGGGGCATCCGTGGTACAGAGCATCGGAGCATGAAAAGAACAGATTTTGTCCATTTAATTGTGTATCCAGAGTGAGAGCTGAATATCACAAATATATGTAAAATCCTACAGATCGAGGTGAATGGAGCTGCGATGCATAGCAGGACATCATTAGCATAGAGGGAAATTCTATCTTCATGCTGGTCGGTCCATCACAGTCCCCTAATCATGGGGTCCCCTGATCCAGGTCGCCAATGGTTCTTGCAATAGTGCGAATATGAGGGGTGACAGAGGGCAGCCTTGTCTGGTCCCTCTCCCTAACCGGAATTGCCAGGAGGTGTGTTGATTTACGACAATTTGGGCCGTTGGGTCTATGTATAATAGTTTGACCTATTGTATAAAGTGCGGGCCAAACTCCACCTCCTCAAGGAGAGCAAATAGGTAAGGCCACTCGATAGTGTTGAACGCCATTTTGGCATCTAAGGATAGCAGGGCCACATCTTCTTGAATAGTGTGGATTCTCCCCATCACCCCTGCAGTCTTCTGAGGTTAAACACCGTATTGTGGCCTGGCATAAAGCCAGATTGATCTGGATGCACCAGTTTACATATTATTGAGATCAAATGCTTAACTAATATCTCAGCCAGGATCTTTACCTCAGCGGACAATAATGAGATGGGACGGTAGGATTCACATCTCGTCACCGGTTTACCTGGCTTATGAATGACAACCACGGAGGCAAGCATCACATCTTGGGGCAGCGTACCCTTTTGATAGCTCTCTAGATATAAGGCGGAGAGTGGGTGTTATCTTAGAAGCCACAAACTTGAACAGTTCAGTTGGGAGTCCATTTGGGCCCATGGCTTTGCCCGAGTTGATACCCCAAATGGCTATTGCTATTTCCTCCTCCATTAAGTCTCCCTTCAAGGCATCACAATCGTCTGGAGTGAGAGTGGCACCTGGAATGGTGGCCAGGAGGTCTCTGGAATCCTGTAGGGTAGCACAGGTGATGGAAGAGTAGAGGGATGCGAAATGGGAGGCAAAGGCCTCCGCAATTTGTTGGGGTTCACTTACCACTGGACCCGAGTCTGTCTCAAGTAGGGGGACCCAGCGATGCACTGTTTTCCACTTCTTCTACCACGTGAGTAATTTCCCAGAGTTATCTCCCAGTTCATATATTTTATGTCTGCTGGCTTTGTGTTTTAACCTAACTATTTCGGTTGTCAGTTGTCGATAATCTTGACGCAGATAGTGAGAGTGCGCAGGACTGTCCATCATCGCTGACCACCACCTTATCCTCTAACTCTCAAATTTCTCAGTCACATTGCAATGGCCCTTGATGACAGCCCCAAAAGCACCCCACAGAATCAGTTGGGACTGAACTGTGTTCGTGTTGTCAGCAAAGTAATGATCTACCTCTTTCAGGAGGGCACAGCGGACGTGCGGTATCTTCAAACTCCACGGGGGTATGGACAGGGTAGTATGCCTACATTCCCGTGGTGGGTTCAGTTGTGTCAAGACAGGGAAGTGATCAGAGATACAGTGTGCGAAGAGTGTGGTGTCAGTGAAATTGGGTAAGTCATCAGTGTGTGTAAACAAATAGTCAATACTGGACTGGCTACCATGGGCGCCAGAGTGGAAGGTGAAGTTCTGCGCTAACAGGTGAAAGTGTTGCCATAGGTCAATAAGGCCATAGGCAAATGTATGATGTTACAATGCATACATTTACAACGCATGCCTTTAAAACACAGTTTTTACATTGCAACATCCTTTACAGCGCATTCTTTTACATCGTATGCCATTTTTTTCTTTTGCAGAATTTTATATAGCGCAAACTTGACCCGAATCGGGTATCAGAGCGCTTTACATAGCACCAGTTACGTTAATATCGCATTTTTAGAAACCACCTTTACAATGCTTTCTATTACATCGCATTATACCATTACAACGCATAGCATTACATCACATTTAAGGAAAGTGTTGGATAGTGTAGGGGTAATAATTACTATTTTAACTCCAGATAGTGCAACAGTAGGGTAAGTGTTGGATAGTGTAGGGGTAAAAATTACTATTCTAACTTCAGTGAGTGCAACAGTAGGGTTAGTGTCGGATAGTGTAAGGGTACTATGCATTGTAATGGTATGCGTTGTAATGACTTGCAATGTGATGCCTGTGTTGTAGTGACATGCATTGTAATGACATGCGTTGAAGTGACATGCGATGTAATGGCTGCGTTGTAATGACATGCGATGTAAAGGATGTTGCGATGTAATGACTGTGTTGTAAAGGTAGTGCGATGTAATACCCCATAGGGCAGGAGTAAATCCAGTAGGGATGAGGTGTCACCTGGATCTTGTCATGGGGGGCGTCAGTCAACGCGACCATCCACTGTCAGATTGAAGTCCCCACCCTTGACCAAAAATGGTCTGGAAGATCAAGCAATAGCCTACCCAGGTCTGTCAACGTGGTGGTCTTTAACCCCAGAGTTTCATAGGCCGAAAGTACGTTGAGAAGTTTTTCTTCCCATGTCCCGGTAGTCGCGGTGAATCTGCCCTAAATGTCAGTCCATTTGTTGTGCATTATGTACGGGCAATGATTGTTTTCGGATGAGAATGCTGGTCCCTCGTGAACTAGAGGTGAAACCCGCGTGGGCAACTAATTTGTAGCCCCAGCGAACAAGTGCCTTATAGGAGTTGCCGACTAGGTGCGTCTCCTGCAGTAGAACTATATCCGGGGTGTGGGCTTGAGATAATGAAGCACTACACCCCGCTCCAGGTTGTTTCCCAACCCGTTAACATTCCATGTGACAATGCAAAGCTCTCGCTTCATATTAGGTCACAACATGGTGTGTAAACATGACTGGGGGCATTACGCTCATGTGCCAAATGTATACGTGAGTGAGTTGGAAATGGCCCTTTTTGCAGGATTATCCCCAAACTTTTTGCTTCTTCCTCCTATTTTTTCCTGACTTGTTTGTGCTGGTTTTAGGATCCTGGGCACTTTACCACTGCTAATCAGTGCTGAAGTGCATATGCCCTCTGTTTAAATTGTGTTATGGATTGTTGTTTCCATGATTGCATATTGGATTTGCTTGTTAGTCCCTAGTAAAGTGCACTGAGGGTGCCAGGGGCTGTGAATCAAATGCTACTAGCTGATTGTGCTACCCACTTGAGTAGCCCTAAAAGGGTACCTCAGACCTGCCATTGCAGAGTCTGCGCGCAGTTGATAACTGCCATATCGACTTGGTCAGTGCACACACTGGCCAGGTCCTAAACCTTCCCTTTTCTACATGTCCGTCACCCCTAAGGAAAGCCCAAGGTCCCCCAGTGGCAGGGTGCTGTGTATGTGAAAGGTAGGACATGCACAGGTGGGTGTGGCATGTCCTGATAGTGAATATCAGCCAATTTCGTTTTTTACTATTGCAAGGCTATCTGTTCTCATAAGCCAGAATGGGCAGTCTGATTATAACATTTTATAATCCTAAACTGACCCAGGGAACAAGGTCGAGATTCAAATTTAGTATGCCTGAACTCAGAATGTTAAAATACATCTTTTAGTGAAGGTGATTATTACATTCTGTGTTTGAAAATACCACTTTTAGAAAGTAAGTATTTTCTTGCTCCGTCATCCCGTGTGCCTCTTCTGGAATGTGGATTGCCTATCTGGGTTTTGGATGACAGAAGGCGGGGGAGCAGTAGGGCTCCAGATAGTCTAGGTAGGGTCAGGAAAGGGCTGAATAGACCTGGGCTGCAATGGGGGAAGGGGGAGGAGATTTCCTTGCACCTAAAAAGGTCTAGTCTGCCTCTGACAATGCCGTCTCCACCTCCTGCCAGGAATTCACACCAGAGAAGGCAGAACTGAGTCTGGCTAAGCACAAACACCTTCTGCCTAGAGGATCAAAGGTTTTTTGGGTACAAATACTGGGGCCAAGACCCCTGAACTTTAGAACTCATCTGGAACAAGAAGAGCTGAAGAAGCTTCGAAAAGGAACAACTGCTTTGGTGGGTGCTTTGCTAGGCTGACTTGCAGTGGCTGCTTCTGTCTTGGGCAGTGAAAGGCCTGGGATGGACTTTCTGCAACCTAATTTGTGAATCTCTCCAAGGGCTTGAGGTAGAGCTTGCCCCCTTTTAACGAAGTCTCATGAACAAATACTTCAAGCTCTTCTGCCCGCAACACTGGGGACTGTGTGTTTTGTGCAGCAAACAGAGGAAAAGCAACTCAACAACGTCTACAACTGTGCTGCCGACTCCATGTCCTGAAGGCACCACAGGGGGCACCGCCGCAATGCTGCGCCGCAACCCTGGTCTCACCGACGATGCCTGTTGACACTGCCATCGGGCCGCAGCTTGCACTGCGACCTTGGTCTCACCGACAACGTCTGTTGATGATGTCACCGAGCAGCTGCTCGCACTGCAACCTGTGGGCACCGCACAGCACACAGCCTAGCTTCACGTCGAAGCTTTAGCACTGCAGGGAGCATCGCCACCACGCAGCACTGTGACCTTGGTCTTACCGATGAAGCCTGTTGACGCCACCACCGAGCAGCTGCTCGCACCGCGACCTGTAGGCACCGCACTCCGCACCGCTTTGCTTCACGAGGACGCCTTGGCCATCCTGACACCCGTGTTCCATGCCATAATCGATGCCGCTGCTTGCACCGTGCTTCGAGGGCACTGCTCGTAGGTCACATGATGCACCGCCCTCATCCCGCACCGCAGCCTTGGCCTACCGATGGCGGTGCCATGGACTTCAGTTCGTCAGCCGACAACAGCACTTCATTAACGACGATGCCGCTGCTTGCACCGTGACCTGCTAGCACCGTGGCGAGCACCGCCTTAATCTCGCACAGCGACCCTGGTCTCACCGACAACGCCATCTGATGCTGTCACTGAGTCGCTGCCCGCACCGCAATCTGGGGCACCGCACGCCGCAGCGCTGCACTTTGCACTGCAGCACCTGATGCTGGTCAGCGCCAGCGCTTCTGATTCCATCAGAGAGGAGCTCGACCTGCTAAGCGAGTGACTTCATGGGCCTCAATGCCCTGCATTGCTCACAGGTACTGTTTACAGGTCTTCCTGACGCTGTAGCTGGCCCGTGACCCCGCGATCAGCCAGAACTGTTGGGTTTGTTGTTCACAACGCCGTGATAGCCCCGGGCGAAGCTATTGACATCAAGGAACTGTGTTTGAAACTTATTTTGATAACTGCAGATTTTTAAGTATAGTATTGTGGATTTTTATAGGATTTGGTCTTGTCTTAAGTATAAAAATTGGATATTTTTCTAAACTGGTGTGGTGTCCTTTTGTAGTGCTCACACTGTATTACTGTTGGTTATGTGCAAAGGCTTTAGACACTGCCTCTAAGATAAGCCTGACTGCTCGCGCCAAGCTACCAAGGGGGTGAGCAGGGGTTATTTTAGGAGTGTAACTCCCTTATCCTGACTAGAGTGCTGGTTTCTGCCTTGCTTTGGCGCAAGCCTCAGCTAGCCAGAAATCCCATTTCTAACACAGTGTAAGAATTCTTCCCCCGTATGTAGGTGCACAAGTGGCATTTCTCTCGCACCGCTATCGCGATTATACAACACCGAAAATGAAACAAACATGCCCCCCCAACAGCCTCCCCCTCCCAGCCTCCCTGCATATCAGGCAATGAACCTCCAGCCACCCCAAACTTGCAGAGTGCCTATCGCTCACCCTTAAGATAATTGGGAACTTGAACCAACCCCACTCCCTAGGGTGACACTTTGTTGATTATATTTGCCCCTAATACATAACTCGAGAGGAGAAACTAAGTTCCAGCTTATGTGTATACAAGAAGCTAACAACATCCCACCAAAGTTTGTAGTTACGTCTTTGGATCCGGCGGCACCAGCATCAGGCGACCACAGGATGTTTTTACAGAACAATACCAGTGTGGACAGATCACCGTCTCTGAGGGCTCCGTAGTCTTGACCATATTAACCAGAACCCCAGGGACTTTCATTTAGTCTGCATGTCTCTGCTTCGGGGTACTCTCTGCGTCCGTCAGTAGCACCGCCTGTTGGGATTTGTGCTGGCGACCGGGGCGATCAGAATTCTTAGTCCCATGGCGCGCCTTGTTGTTACTCTTACCGACCATACGCTAGCCATCAAGCCAGTCTCATGCGTCTTCAGGGCTAGAAAAAAATAGGTTTTCCCTTGTGATTCAATTCAGAGTTTGGCTGGGAAGAGCATAGCATATTTGATTTCTTTCTCGCGCAAGGCACATTTCACCTCTAAAAAGCTACGGCGTTGTTTCTGGACCCTCGACATGAAGTCGGGGAAGAAGGTGACTTTATTATTTTCAAAGGTTACAGGTAGGGTCGATCTTGCTGTCTGCAATATCACGTCCCGGTCTCGAAAGATAAACACCCATGCCAGGATGGGTGCGGGCGGCGCCCCAGGCTTGGGTCTGCCGCCCGGCACTCTGTGCGTCCTTTCAATGGAAAGGTACTTGGATAAACCTTTAGGCTGGATGTGGTGCAGCACTAGGTCTTCTACGAAGAAGTTTGCCGCTTGCCCTTCCGCACGTCCAGGCACTCCTAGGATACGGACATTGTTGCAGTGCATACAGCCCTCATAATTATCGAGTTGGAGTTCTAACCTGTCCTGGAAGACTGCAAGATCTACGACTTGACGTTTAAGGAGGTTGGAGTCAGACACCAGTCTCTTGGTTGTGGATTCCACTTCAGTAATGCGCCCAGACATTTTCCGCATATCTGCTCTGATCAAGGAGACCTTGTTGTGACAGTGTCAATCCGTCCCTCCAAGGAAGTGTGTACTATTGTGATGGCCGCAATAATGTCTTGCAGGGTAGGTTCCAGTTGGCCCCCGTCCTTTGCGGATTGTTTTGTGCTTCCTCTTGCCCTTTTTGCCAAGCAAATTTGTCCAGTATCATCTGGAGGGGGTTATGACCGCTGCGGCTGCTCGCCATGGTGAGAGCAGTGCGCCAGATGCAGTAATGGGGAGCTTGGGCCCAGCTGCTATTCACCGCCACCTACGTGAGGGACAGAGCCCTATTCGGCCTGTCGGGTTTCACCAGGTGGGCCTGCGCCATAGAGAACAAACTGCAGACTGCGCTCAATCCCTGAAATAAGGGGGGGGAGCTGTGGCGCAGCTTCCTCACTCTGCCACCTCGGATCTCACTTGCCAGTACGTTGCGGTCCCAACAGTGGCCGCGGGTTGATTCAGTTGCTACAGTAAGGCACCACAGTGACCTTTTGGTAGCAGTATATGGTATTGATGCCCACAACATGTGGTTTCCTCCAGCCCGGCATGATCAGAGTTTGTTTCAGTGCTCGACCCACAAGGAGAAAGTTAGGGCCAGCGAGAGATGGCCACGATTGTCACTCATCAAGAGGCCCCCCCCACCCTCTAGGAGCCGGTGCCGCACCATGGCACACCTCGGTTTCATGGCGCCCCCACAGCAACAGTGGATCTTGGGTCATTCGGTAGTCGCCGGCTGCGTTGTTCAGCAGCGAGACGGTCTGGGGGCTTGGATGCCACTTAGTCTAAAAGCAACCGGTATACAGTGTCCAGGACAAGTAGGATCCCTTGGGTGTCCGGTCCAGCCCAACTCTGCAGGGAGGCCCACGTCGTCTCACCGCAACCCTCAACATCAAAGGCCGGTGGCAGCCGGTATCAGTGGTCAACAGCAGGTCAGCTCTGAGGTCCGTGGGACCGGAGCAGTGATCGTGGCAACTGGGTAGCGTGGGACCGTGTGTGATTGCCTCGATGGGCGCTCGCAGGCAATTCTTCACTGGCGTCGCTGAAGTGTAGGGATAGCCGACGGCTAGGCAGCAGGGTGAACCCTCCGCTCTTCCTCCGCACCGCAAGGGCAGCATGTTCCACAACTCACTCTGTGCTGCAATGGCAATAGGAAGTGCAGGGCAATCCTTCAGCAGGATGTCCGCAGGGGGGCGCTCCGCAACCGCGACCACTGCGTAATCAGTTAGCCAGAAGCTGCGAGTGCGCTCCTCACCATCAGCGACTGCGGCTCGGCTCCAGCCCAAAATCTCTGTCTGTGCTTCACAGATTGACACAGCTTTCGGTGGAGCAGTACACCACCTCACGGGGAGCAGCCAGTGGTAATTTCATCGATTTCCTTTTGGGGAAAATCTATAAATTCCAGATATTACGGCAGTGGTGCAGCAGATCTTCGCTACAGTGTGGCCATTTCCCACTGCAGTTGGCCACGCCCCCTCCTATACCCTTTTTGACACTCTTTTTCTTTGACCACATTTCCTCCCATTTGTCAAGCATGCTCCATGTGCGTATCCCTACAATCAATTCTCGAATATGTGTTTTCAAACCTATGATCCTTTTCTCTTCCAGTTCTTAATCACTGCAATTTAACCTATGACTTCCCTGTAACATTTTCGTTTTAGACAAATACACCTCATATCTCTGTGTTAACTGTCAGTTTCTCATGTGCCTTACGGGTCACATCCTCTGCCACAAACTACAGCTCATTTTGCTCCATCCTTTCCATAGGTAAGTTGCCACTTATCATTTCATCACCTTCCGCTTTTAACCTCAACTCATATAACACTTTGGCCCTTATAGCAGCTCTGAACATCCCCTGACTTGATGCACTGCTCAACTCTCTGCTGTCACTGCTCTGATTTCCCTGGGGACTCCCTTCAGCTGTACCAGAGGGATATCCTGACTCCCAGAAGATCCTCAATTAATTCCTTCTGCAGTACTCCCTATGGGACCTTGAACTGGGACTTCCCACATCCTCAAGTCAGAACGTGAATCTCCAACGACACTTATGTTATAGCTCTATGTTCAGTGGTTCCTCTAGAAGAGTTTGCAGTGGCTGGCAATGGAGTACTGGCCTCGACAGATCTCAAGAAGGGACCACTTTCGCTCATTGTAGTGTTTCCTCCAGAACAAATGCCTTCTCCCACTACTGATTGTATTTGACTACTGTTTTCTACCTGACTCGGATCGTACACTGACACTGTGGGACGGATGGTAACTGGCACCATAAGGGATTCCGGTAACCGTGTAGTAGCGTTAGCTCCTTGCATAGCAGCGTTAACTCCATTCATTTCTGTACTCCTCAATACTTGCATCCCACTTCCCTCGGTACCTGTTGAAATCTTTCCCACTACCCTTGCACTGGGACTCGCCTGTGGCTCTCCCATTTCCCCCCTCAGTGCTAGCCTTCCTTCTTCTGAGCTTGGATTGTATGGAGGCGGACGCTCTGCCAACAGCCTGTCTAACAAGCTGTCATGGGTGTCACTATTGTCCTCTTCCTTCCTTTTCTGTGTTTCTCTTACCTTCAATAGCAGTGGGAATAATCTCTCTCCCGCAATGGTGTCTACTCTCCACTTCTACAACTATGCGTCCCAACGTGCATCTTGATATGCCTTCATCGCCTTTTTCATTCTTTCTTGACTTTGCTATCTCTTCTTTGCCTGTGCTGCTCTCATTCATGCATCCAATGCCTCAAAGTGTGTTGGTCTAGGTGGAAGTCGCAACAAAGTCATCACTGCCCTTAACTGATACAACATGTCTAATCTAAATGAACCATAAGGTGGAAAAGCAAAATCTCCCTCTTATTCAGTAACCTTATGCCAATTTTGAAGCCAAACTATGGTATGATGTCCTAATTTTGTGGTCATGTAATGTGCTGGTGTATCCTCGGGTGGTGCTTTCTCACCCACTTGAGTTAAATGTCCTCTATCACCCCTACAAAGGTCTCTTAGCACTCTAAAGCATTGCATGATCAAATCAATAATTTTTGCCCACAAGATGTTTTTGTTCCACTTCCTGATGACAATCGACCAATGCAGCGCAGCTCTACACCAACCGACCTATTGCAGCGCGGCACACTCCGATATCACTTCTTCCCTCTTACACAAGCACACACAGCAGTTCAGCCCCTTCACAATCTCTTCCATACACATTCACACACTTCACTCATAGAATCTAGCAACCGTCTGTCCACGAAATGACCGGACAGTTACATATCCGACTATCTGTCCACGAAATGACCTAACAGTCTCGAGAAATTGTCTGCCTCACCTCTGGCAACCATCTGTCCACGAAGCGACCGGACAGTCACCTCAGACCATCTGCCCACAAACGGCCGGACAGTCATATAAATAAATCGGTAGGACCCACTCTCTCTATCACTCAAACACAGAGGCCCACGACCTGCGTTGGCCACTCAAATAATTGTGGCCACCCTTGTGCACTAGCTTCCCACACGATTCTAACAGGCGCACTCACACATGTTCCCTATCTCCAAATTGGTCATCAATAGCGCTTCATGACTCCCACAATCACTGGTCAGACAATTACATCACTCGGTGTCTTCTACACCGCAAATATATCCCGGGATCTCAGGTTACTCATCGAACCTGACATCAAAATCATCAAATCGTATCACATGGACCATGAGCGTTCAGCCAAAAACCACAATCACTTTACTCCCATCCCAACTCTGCAAGACATCACACCATCATCATCACCACAATCTAACACCCACGTCCCTCCCTTTTCATACTCACTCCACTGTGAACCGCTGTCTCAACCACACCGTCACTCTCCATCGGTTTCTGCCGTCTGTTGTCCTCCGCTCTCAATCCTCTGGGCTTTAATCCTCTGGGCTCTTTGGGGGCTCTATGACTAACTTTCCCTAACTTCTAAACTCTCCCCTCACTGCAAAGGCAACTGTCCTTATGCTACCAACTGATAGGGCTGGGTTCCACACTACCAACTTACTCCAGAACCTTCAACCTTTGTTGCCTGCTGAGAAGAGTAGAGGGGAGAAACAACTCATTTATACAATCTATTCAACTTTAGATGGAGACATAACTCTGAATAACCACTGACTCAGAGTTCAAACTAGTGGGGTTTTTACAAAGCCAAAAATAACTGGACATGCAAACACCTCGGGAAGAGGTTGCAGAAATATAAAGGAACTAATACAAATCCAAACCTATGAGCAGGATTAAATCTTTGAAGCAGGAAAAGAATGACAATTTCGAGAACCAGAACGCAGGCAATGATTGCCCTCACATCAAGGTCTGTCTTCATCTTCAGTTGATAAGAGAAAAGCATTAGTCTATCCCTACACTACCACTATCGTGGCATACCTACTTAACATTTCCCACCCAAGATCTGGAAAAAGGTGTCAGCGCATGAAGACTTGCTAAGAAGCACACTCATGCTGTATGGGTCAAGTAGCCAAAGCTACAGAGTTTGTTTTAAGATGCTCCTTCCCTCTCCTTCGATCTCTTCACCTTCTCTCCTGTCTCCAACCTCGGGGCACTGACCCTAATTCAAAATGCAAAAACACAGAACACGCCCACTGTTACATCAGGATCACCTCATTCTCCTGGACACTTCTCATAGGTTATTTTCTGGTGAGGTGCAGTACTCCCAGCTCCTGGCTCTGAGACCTTGATTCCCAGGCCTCCTCCAGTGTTAAAGAGCACAATCTCCCAGTTAGCAGCTTTTCTCCTCCCCAGGCCTAACTCCTGAAAAAAAGATGTTATTCTAACTAACAAAGATGACTTTCTCCCCCTGCAACAGAAACTTGAGAAAGAACAAATCCAACATGCATATGAATTTCAACCTAACCCCTCTGCTAGAGCTATCAGGGAAATTACATTCCAGGCCTACAGAAATCAGCCTACATAAAAAAAAGTAAAGCACATTGACCCTTTGAATATGTACATAAATGAACATTTTCATTTAAGCCTTTCAAATCATCATGTTACATAAGCACAGAAAATACATTTTTCATTGCAAGCAACCTATGAAATTTTACACGTTAGGCAAAATTAGTCATATTTACGTGCAACTTTAACATCATTTAAATCAAATGCATTACATTACGTTTAAACAACCTTGTTAAACAAATGCAGGAAACTACTAATGATTACAATATTCAGAACACAAATTCCATGATGTTTCTCTACATGACATGCAACATTTCTATAATTACACTTTCACCTGTTATTACTGAATATAATCTAGTAACCAATGTTATTGTGACAAAGGAATATATATATGGGTGCCGACTACTCGTGATTATAATTCACCCCTACAAATTTAAAGAGCGGCATTGCGCTCCATCACCATCATACGCTTCATGTCTGTTTATGGCACTCTTGCAGGTTTTTTTTCATCCCAGATTTCTGCCTTTTTCCTTATTCTCCTATCTTTCTCTGTCGTGCTCTGAGTCAATTTCTCATGATGAGAAATGCACCCAGGTCTCCCATCATGTGGTGTTTCAGGGTATTTTTTCTCCTTTTCCTCTGAAATATGCAGAGGGCAGTAGAGGTGGGCAAGTTATTTAAGGCTTTAGCCAGAGCCCTTGCTCTGGCTCCGCATGAGGTTCTCTTGGACCCTCAAGTCCCAAGCAAGCCAAGCTTTATTGTGGTTTCTACCTATTACTCTGCTCTAACCTCATGCATCAATGATTAAAAACAAAGCATAAACCTTTGGTGTAAAAAGGCGAGAAAAAAAGGTAGCTATCTAGTGGATGAATTGCATGATGTGAAACCTGAAAATCTGGGACCAGTCCCAGCTTCCCCGCTTCACCAAATTGTGGGATCCTAGACAATTATTTTATTTTATAGTGCCTCCATTTTCTTCATTATTACATATTAGAGCACTTTCCAATAGGTGAGTTCAGGGTGTGTCCTGTACAAAAATAAACTGATGAATTAAAGTGAAATGCTTCTGGGTGCTAAAGAAATACCTTTTTTTATTTTAAAGAGGCTATCACGTGTTCACATGTGAGGTATGACTTCCTGCACAAAAACAATCCTACCTGTAACTCAGGTACCCTTCCACCATGCTGCAAAGGTGCACAGTTGGACTGGTCGCAGCAGGCATCAGGCATTTTCCTGGGAGGCTTGAACGGTGGGGGCTGGTTTTGCAGTCATGGGGGATGGTTTTGTTAGGGATGGTTTTGTTTCTGGGAACCGTTTTTGCAGCGGTGCTACAATATCAGCCCCCAGTACCAACAGCAGGAGTGCTTCACACTTGCACACCCCTCTCCTTCGGGGGGCTGGTCCAACAAAATTGCCAAGGCTGCTTTGGGTTCCCAGTCCAGCTCCCAAGGGTGCTTGTGTTGGCGCTGAGCAGCCTCAAGTGCACCAACGCAGGGAGAGAGCTGAATAGCATCATATCTTAGTAGATATTATGCTATTCTGCTCTCTCGCATGCACGCAATTCAGTGCAGCAACTTGCCCTGCTGCACTGCGTTTATTGAATTCTAAGTAAATTTGTCGGTAAGGGGCAGGTTTGCTAAGGTTTTGCGTCAGAGTTGCATCACTTTTACGGCGCAGCCGAAAGCTTAGCAACCTTGCCTGTAATGCAGACACCTTTGCACCATTGTGCTCAGGTGTATGTGTTGGCGCTAGGTAACACATAGTGCACCAGCACTAGGAGATGGCTGAAATGTGCCATATCTTAGTAGCTATGGGTCATTTCTGTTGTCTTCCTTTCATGCAATTCAGCAGCTTTGCTTGCTGCCCTGCGATGCATAAAATGCAGCAGCAGCCCATCCATAAGGGAGGAGGGGCTATGCCCTACACCTTTTTGACATAAAGAGTGTCTGTCAGGCTGAGCAAAGGTCATGCATCTGCATGTGAATGCATCGGTGTAAGTGAGAGTGCATGTGTGTGTGTGTATGTGTGTGTGGTCCCCCCACCCCCTCTAAACTATACTTACCAGCCATCAATTATGAAATGTAAGTAAATCTGCTCCTAAGTTGTGACTTCTCCATGGCAGAAGTTCTGGAGCTGTCAAAGGTAGAGAGCAGAACAGCGGCATATGTAGTGGAACTGTTTCTCTCTCCCCTTACTTTAGCACACTTTAGGCTGTCTTTCACAACACACACCCCTTCCACCATTTGCCACAGGAAGTGACATTAAAGGCAAACAAAGGACAGCTAATGGATGCCTGCAAAATAATTGGCACAGACTATACCTCGGACTACAAACAGATAAGGTGCAAACTCAGCACAATTGAGGAAATATCTAAAACTGCAAAGTCTTTACTTTGCCAAATAAACAAGACTTCATCTCACCCTGCAAAAGCTTGGGAGAACTTTGCCACTAGAATAGGTAGGAAAACCAGGAAAACAGCGACCAGTCTGCCTAGGCAGGCAATCACACAGGAGACAAGGAACCTCAAACATACAATAAATCAAACATTAAGGCAGCTTTACAAAATTCCACAAAATGTTGCTCTGCAAGGGGACCTGTGGAAGCTGAAGGCTCTATTAAAAAAGAAGGAATGGAGTAAGAGAAGGAAAAAGAATGACGGATGTAGCTAAAGCGGGAAAGTACCCACTATTCATATGCTTTATAGACTATAGCACAGCTTTTGATCACGTAGACCATGCTAAACCATGGAAGAAATTGGAGAATTGGGGATTACCGACACCCCTTTTAAATCAGCTAATATTGCTACACTCAGACATCTGGGTCAAGTTTAAATTAGGATCAGGGACGCACCTCTCAAGGCGAATCAACACCTCTAAAAGGCTAAAGCAGGGGTGCGTTCTAGCATCGTTGCTTTTCAATATTTTCCTTGCTGATCTTCCCGGGGATCTGGAAATGAGTACACCACATGCACCTAAACTTGGAAAAATGCCACTGCCCAATTTATTATATGCAGACAATTTGGTACTGTTAAGTCGGACTCCGATTGGCCTGCATCATCTCTTGAATGCTACCAATAGTTTCTCTCAATGCAGTGCCCTAAACATAAACTTAAAGAAAACAGAAACCATGACAGTGAACTATCATAAGAGGAAAAGACTCAACTGGTACTTGGATGGGCACCGTTTAGGCGAGGTTAAAACCTCCAAATACCTCAGAGTCTTCTTGGATGTTAGAGGCTCATATTAATTGCAACTGGAGGCCCTACGGAGGAAGGGCACTATGATCCATTTAGCAATGAAACTTCTGAGGAAAGTGATACCAGACTTAATCCTTGATCCCTTACTACAGGTGATTCGAGCAAAACTACAACCAACGTTAATGTATGGGAGTGAAACAATGCAAGGGAAAGATGCAGTGGCCCTGGACAAAATAATTGGCAACACCTATAGAGCAATCTTCCATCTGCCAAATTACATGTCGCCTGCTCAAGTACGTCTAGAATTTGGCCTACAAAAGTGGAAAGAAGGGGCGCTTATATTAAAATCTGGCACAAGAGCAACTAAAAAGTTATCATATCATAGAAGATAAGGGAACTTTAACTAAAAGGGCTCATGGCTGGATAGTGCTCAGTGACTACAAAGTCCTCAAACCTCAACTATATTTAAAAACAGGAGTTAAAATGAGAACAAAAGAAAAGTTCCTAAAGCTCAGCTTTGGCATTTTACCAATCCTTCTGCACCTGCCGCCCTGGAAAAGGATACCAGGTAAGCATGGGCGGAAAATCCGTTACGCTCGCGGATTTTGCGGATTTTCGGGAAATCCGCAATCCGCGAGATTTGCGGATTTCCCGCAAAATCCGCAAATTCGCACGCAGCGGATTTTTTTGGCGGCGCGCGGCGTTGGTGATACAATTTTTGCGGCGCGCGGCGTTTATCATCGTTTGCCGAGTTGTTTTTTTCGATAGTTTGCGAGTGCTGCGCCATTTTGGATCTTGCTGTGTGATCCCGCGGGAATTGGCGAGCGCGATTACGTCATCGCGGCTTGCCAGCGATAGTTTGTCAACGCGAGTACGGCGAGATCACGTCTCGCGGTACTTCGCAATTGCGAGATTTGAGATGCGGCGAGCGAAAATATAAATTTGCAATTCTGCACAAGAAATCCACCAGCAAGCAGCATAAACCTTCTAGAAATGATGATTTTTATGTGAATAACTCCTTAGTTTGACATTTGCCTGCACTTTTTTAGCGAGGAGTCCATTTTGGGGAGGGGGGCAGGGGGGTGGGAGGAAGGAAGTGCCCCATAGTCTTCAACTTCCTGTTCCTGTTCAGCAGGCTCCTCCCAGTGCTTTGTCCATCTCCTGGTCACTTTTCATTTGGATGTGGAGCTGGAAGGATTACTTTTTGTGGATGCTGCTGGATCTTTGGATTTGAGGCCTTTTTGACTTTCTTTGGATCACTGTTGGATTAGAAATTTTACAAGTAAGTTTGTTTGGGGCATTACAGTTGCTGCAACTAAAATTTTGGAATTTTCGATTTTTGGGCTGTTTTGGGGCCTTTTGCCCAGGGGTACTCAGTGGTGGGTGGACTGATTCTTTCTGTGGGTTGTCTTGAACTTAAACATCATGGAGGCCATAGATGAATTGGGATTGTGCTGATTTTTCTGTGTTTTTCGATTTTTGACCTGTTGTTGGGGCCTTGACCAGGGGTAGTGAGTGGTGCATGGGCCTAGTCTTTCTGTGGGTTGTCTTGAATTTAAACATCATGGAGGCCATGGATGGAATGGGATTGTGCAGATTTTTCAGTGATTTTCGTTTTTTGGGCCTGTACTTGTGGCCTTTTCACCAGGGGTATTTGAGTCTAGCATGGGCCTAGTCTTTCTGTGGGCTGTCTTGAATTTAAACATCATGGAGGCCATGGATGGAATGGGATTGTGCTGATTTTGCAGTGTTTTTCGATTTTTGGGGGTGTTCATGGGGAGGGACATGCCATGTGGCTGGTGGCCATTTTGAGTGCAGCTACAGGCACTGGCCATGTGCTGGCAGGCAAGTGGCCATTTTGAATGCAGGCTTTGTTGTTAGGCCTCCAACCATTTTGCCTACTTTTCAACCTTTATTTATGCCCAGGGGTAGTGAGTCTTGCATGGGCCTAGTATTTCTGTGGGTTGTCTTGAATTTAAACATCATGGAGGCCATGGATTGAATGGGATTGTGCTGATTTTGCAGTGTTTTTCGATTTTTGGGGGTGTTCATGGGGAGGGACATGCCATGTGGCTGGTGGCCATTTTGAGTGCAGCTACAGGCACTGGCCATGTGCTGGCAGGCAAGTGGCCATTTTGAATGCAGGCTTTGTTGTTAGGCCTCCAACCATTTTGCCTACTTTTCAACCTTTATTTATGCCCAGGGGTAGTGAGTCTTGCATGGGCCTAGTATTTCTGTGGGTTGTCTTGAATTTAAACATCATGGAGGCCATGGATTGAATGGGATTGTGCTGATTTTGCAGTGTTTTTCGATTTTTGGGGGTGTTCATGGGGAGGGACATGCCATGTGGCTGGTGGCCATTTTGAGTGCAGCTACAGGCACTGGCCATGTGCTGGCAGGCAAGTGGCCATTTTGAATGCAGGCTTTGTTGTTAGGCCTCCAACCATTTTGCCTACTTTTCAACCTTTATTTATGCCCAGGGGTAGTGAGTCTTGCATGGGCCTAGTCTTTCTGTGGGTTGTCTTGAATTTAAACATCATGGAGGCCATGGATTGAATGGGATTGTGCTGATTTTGCAGTGTTTTTCGATTTTTGGGGGTGTTCATGGGGAGGGACATGCCATGTGGCTGGTGGCCATTTTGAGTGCAGCTACAGGCACTGGCCATGTGCTGGCAGGCAAGTGGCCATTTTGAATGCAGGCTTTGTTGTTAGGCCTCCAACCATTTTGCCTACTTTTCAACCTTTATTTATGCCCAGGGGTAGTGAGTCTTGCATGGGCCTAGTATTTCTGTGGGTTGTCTTGAATTTAAACATCATGGAGGCCATGGATTGAATGGGATTGTGCTGATTTTGCAGTGTTTTTCGATTTTTGGGGGTGTTCATGGGGAGGGACATGCCATGTGGCTGGTGGCCATTTTGAGTGCAGCTACAGGCACTGGCCATGTGCTGGCAGGCAAGTGGCCATTTTGAATGCAGGCTTTGTTGTTAGGCCTCCAACCATTTTGCCTACTTTTCAACCTTTATTTATGCCCAGGGGTAGTGAGTCTTGCATGGGCCTAGTATTTCTGTGGGTTGTCTTGAATTTAAACATCATGGAGGCCATGGATTGAATGGGATTGTGCTGATTTTGCAGTGTTTTTCGATTTTTGGGGGTGTTCATGGGGAGGGACATGCCATGTGGCTGGTGGCCATTTTGAGTGCAGCTACAGGCACTGGCCATGTGCTGGCAGGCAAGTGGCCATTTTGAATGCAGGCTTTGTTGTTAGGCCTCCAACCATTTTGCCTACTTTTCAACCTTTATTTATGCCCAGGGGTAGTGAGTCTTGCATGGGCCTAGTCTTTCTGTGGGTTGTCTTGATTTTAAACATTATGGAGGGCATGGATGGATTGGGATTGTGCTGATTTTGCAGTGTTTTTCGATTTTTGGGGGTGTTCATGGGGAGGGACATGCCATGTGGCTGGTGGCCATTTTGAGTGCAGCTACAGGCACTGGCCATGTGCTGGCAGGCAAGTGGCCATTTTAAATGCAGGCTTTGTTGTTAGGCCTCCAACCATTTTGCCTACTTTTCAACCTTTATTTATGCCCAGGGGTAGTGAGTCTTGCATGGGCCTAGTCTTTCTGTGGGTTGTCTTGAATTTAAACATTATGGAGGGCATGGATGGATTGGGATTGTGCTGATTTTGCAGTGTTTTTCGATTTTTGGGGGTGTTCATGGGGAGGGACATGCCATGTGGCTGGTGGCCATTTTGAGTGCAGCTACAGGCACTGGCCATGTGCTGGCAGGCAAGTGGCCATTTTAAATGCAGGCTTTGTTGTTAGGCCTCCAACCATTTTGCCTACTTTTCAACCTTTATTTATGCCCAGGGGTAGTGAGTCTTGCATGGGCCTAGTCTTTCTGTGGGTTGTCTTGAATTTAAACATTATGGAGGGCATGGATGGATTGGGATTGTGCTGATTTTGCAGTGTTTTTCGATTTTTTTGTGCTCTATAACTGAACTGATGTTCCTCTGTCTTCCATTTTTTTTAGGTGCACAAGACTCAAGAGAACCACCAGTGCCAGGAAGAAGTCCTGCAGCGGTGTGTGTGTGCAGCATAACGTCACGCGACGTCACGTCTGGCCTCAGACAACTCTACAATTCGTGCAACTGCGGCCTGCTGTCTGACCTGCTCTGAAGAAGATGGCCCCGCCCCCAAAGAAAGTTCTCCGTAGCTCCTCTAGCAAGAAAGTTGCTAGTAAGGAGCAGAAGAAGCAAGTTACCAAGGAGGCTGGTGTGCCACCCGCCACTTTTTTTGGGAGCAAAAAAAAAAGTACGCCTGCAGCAGCAGGATCTGCTGGGGACCAAGCTGGGAGCAGCACCCCTGCTCCATTGGGTTCAGTGCCTCCACCACCACGCCAACTTAAGTCAAAGCCCTTGAGTGCTTCAGAGGCAGTCAGTGTACTTCTCCAATCACCATCGACCAGTGATGTTGGCTCATCGCAAGAAAGTAGCAGCAATGTCCCTGAATCAACACAGGTTGTTGTAACTCATCTGACAAGTGTTGAACAACCACAGCCGCAACAACAACACCATGTGCAAGTACACGCCCAAGTACATGTGGAAGGAGAGGCAGCAAAAGGAGATGCGCAAGCAAAGGTGCATGGAGGTTCACAAGTGCCCACAATAGTTGTTCCTCCCGAAGTAGGGGCACATTTGGAAATCGACAATGAAGCCGAGGTATCATTGGAAGCCACTCCTCCTGATGATCATTCATTGTCTTCCACATCCCTAGCAAGGAAAAGATCAAGGGGGGTGTCTACATCTTCTTCAAGCCCACCTCGTTCTGATGCAAGTGATCCGTCTTGGGAACCACAACTGCGGTCTGACAGTGAGGCACACCATGATCTGACACCGGTACCTAAGCGTAAAAGGAAGGTCGTCCAAAAACTCAAACCTATGGAGTGTGATGAGGCTCAACAAGAAGTGACAGATACTGCTGGTGATGAAGCCTCTCACGATGACGACGAGCCAGTCATCACAAAGGTCACTGCAGCCCCACCGGGCATGCAGCAAAGAGACATTTTGACCCTATCCCGAGAAGCTGCTGAGCGTGATGATGATGTCGGCGAGGAGGCAATGGAAATGGAATCATTAGATTTGGAGTTAAGTAGTACACCAAAACCTACCGCTTCCATATTTCTTCGCAAGAAGGTACCCACCTCGTCCTCGACCTCAATTCGTGGTGGTGAAAGTGCAAAACGTACTGAAGTTCGGCAATCCACATCCTCCACTTCATCTGGCTTTAGCAGCAGGACCACCACCACCAGTATCGCCGCCTCCTCCGGCCCCCGAAGACATTTCAAGTCTCCAGTTTGGGACTTCTTTAGTGTTTGCCCAAAAAAGGAAAACGTAGCCATTTGTAGCCTTTGTAAGCTTCGATTTAGTCGTGGTAAGCTTGGTTCTAACTATGGTACCGGAGGCCAGAGAGGTCATCTTGAGAGAAGGCACGCTGTCCAATGGTTTCCGCACCTAGAGGCGGTCAAGAAAGCCGGAATTGCACGTAATGAAAACGTTGATTTTTCATCTGCTGATGACGAGGAGGTAGAAGAAGACGATTCAAACACTTCACTTACACCCAGTTCCCATGTCAGCAGCACACCCCATGGGAGCCACACTAAGAGTGTGGGAGAGAGTGAGACATCAATGCGGAAAAGTTCATCAGCGAGCGTAACTGGGTCGAAGAGATCATCATCATCCCGTAAATCATTGGTCCAGGGCAACATTAAAAAGATGTTGTTTACAGAAGCGCAATATGAACGCAACCACCCAATGACCCGTCTGTATAACACTAAGCTGGCTAAAATGCTAGCTCTGGACCTTCTCCCTTTTTCTTTTGTAGAAGGGGTTGGTTTTCTAGAATTAGTGACAGCGCTCTGCCCTAAATGGAAGGTTCCTAGACGGTTCTATTTTGCCCGAGTTGCGGTTCCAGCACTACATGAAGATGTTCTGAAGGTGATTGGGGCAGCTTTGCAGAAGAGTGCTGTTCACACTATACATCTGACAACAGACATGTGGACCAGTGGCGCAGGCGCTGATTACATGTGCATCACTGCACACTGGGTCTCTTTTTCAGGGGCTAAAGCAAAGCTAAACTCAGGTGTTGACACTAACATTGTTTTTAAAGGTGCTCGGAAACATGCAACACTAGCCATGTTTGGTTTGGAGAAACGTCACACAGCAGAAAACATTTTGGATGTCTTTAACACAAAGGCCCTTAACTGTCTGTCCCCACTAAAACGCAAGGTTGGTTATGTTTCCACGGACAATGGCGCCAATATAGTTAAGGCCATGAGGGACGGTTACTATTTCAGAGTGCCGTGTTTGGCGCACTGTATAAACCTGGTTGTCCAAAAATTCTTGGGTAATAAACGCAGTGCAGCGTACAGTGTATTGGAGACCTGCCGAAAAATTTGCAAGCATTTCAGGCATTCTTTTAAGGCCCGGAAGCAGCTGAGGAGCCTGCTATATCAATGTCAAATGCCAGTGAAAGCACTCATCCAGGAGGTGGTAACACGTTGGAACTCAACCTTCTACATGCTTGAGCGTCTGTATGAGCAGTATACGGAACTCGATCAATATTTCTTGAAAGAGGGTATAGAGGAGCTGAGGATGGGTGGGCCGCAATGGAACATAGTTGAAAGCCTGACACGCATGCTTCGTCCTTTTGAGGTCTTCACGCGTGCAGTCAGCAAGGAGGACTCTAATTTGGGAAAAGCTATCCCATTGTTGTACATGCTGGAGGACCAACTGAAGGAGGTGTGTTCTGTGTTTGGAAAAGATGACAAAAAGCAAGACTCTTTGCTTCTGGCTGAGCAATTATTAGAGCTCCTACAAGGTGATGAACGTCTTAAAAAGATCCACTCAGAACAGCATTACATTTGTGCTACTATTCTGGATCCACGCTACAAAAAGGCGCTGGCAGGCCAAGCATTCTTTCCGTTTGATGATGAACATGTTCCAAAGTACAAACGTTGGCTAGCCTTGTCAGCCAAGAAGTTTGAAACAGAACGGCTGGAAATTGAAGGAAATGGCAGTACATCAGCAGGCCATCCCCAGTCAAAACAATCCACTTCTGCACCTGTGGCTGTGGCACAAGTGACCTCTCAGCCGTTAAAGACACCGGCAACCGGATCATCTGCACGAAAGACAACAGAAACATTGGAGGCTGAAGAGGATTGGCTAGCTCTGCGTGGGTATGGTTCTCAAAAGGTCAGAGGCACAGCAAGAGCTAAGCAAAGTGGAGGAACCTTGGATGAGGACCTTGAGTCGATGGTGAAGGACTATCTGAATGACTCAACAGAGGTCTATGTTAATTCTGACCCATTGGCGTATTGGCATGGGAAAAAAGAATTGTGGCCACAGCTCACCAACCTGGCTTTAAACTACTTGTCTTGCCCACTCGCAAGTGTGTCTTCTGAACGGGTTTTCAGTGCGGCTGGTGGGATTGTAACTCCCAAACGGAGCCGCCTCTCGCCCAAAAATGTGGAGAGGTTAACAATGATCAAGATGAATCAGCACCTCATACCACCAGATTTCAGAGTACGAGAGAGCGTGCCGGATGAAGAGGAGGTGGCCAGCAACATAGATGAGGGAATTTCTACTCTGTCGGGTGACACTGACCTCACCCTGCCTGAATTCGCAGAGTATGATGACGAAGCCTTATTCTTATTCCTGGACCGTGATACCGACTTCGAGCCCTGAAAATGAGACAACGAATCAATAACTTTCTTTTTCATCCTTATTCACTTTTATTCCTGTGTGTCTGTCTTTCTTTGTTGTGCACAGTTAATATAATTCAAACTTTAATCAGATAATCACAAAAACAAGCCCATCAGCAGAACTGTCTTCACTTGTTTGCTAATTTATTTGAAGGTGCCGCAGTCTGCATTCCTCAGGTTCACAAGTTCAGAAGAACATGCTCCTCTATCCTCCTCCTCCAGACTCCTATTTCCATCAAAGCAGAGGGCTGGTTTCCGCCCAATGAAGAAAGACTCAGCACTTGTGGGGGTGTTGTTCTACCTCTTTGCAGGTGAGTTGACGGGTCTGGGGCCATTGCTGGGAAGCACTAAAAGTGGTTTGGACCAAATCCGAGGCGGAAAATTTTTTGTGTTTTTGATGACTTGCTTGCCTTTGAGGTGCTCTTAGGGGGGGTTCCGTCTGTTTGTGGGTGAGTTTCGTGGTCTGGGAGCATTGCTGGGACACTCTAATCTTGATTGCATTTGCTTTTCAGGAAATCCGTCGTGCCAACCCCGACTTATGGCCTAGCTACGCAGCGCGTTTGGACCGAAGGCCCAGAAATATTGCAAGTATGAGATTTTGCTTTTGGCCTGTTTGGGGGTGTTATGCTTCTTGGCGGGTGGGTTGACGGGTCTTGGGGCATTCCTGGGAAGGTCTAATACCGGGTAGAAGTTGTTGGGACAAAATCCAGGCCGATTTTTTTTTGGGCTATTTCTGACATTTTGCTCTATGTAGCGTTTTCGGGGGTCCTGTTTGGGGGGCTTCCTGGTGTTTGTGGGTGAGTTTCGTGGTCTGGGAGCACTGCTGGGACACTCTAATCTTGATTGCATTTGCTTTTCAGGAAATCCGTCGTGCCAACCCCGACTTATGGCCTAGCTACGCAGCGCGTTTGGACCGAAGGCCCAGAAATATTGCAAGTATGAGATTTTGCTTTTGGCCTGTTTGGGGGTGTTATGCTTCTTGGCGGGTGGGTTGACGGGTCTTGGGGCATTCCTGGGAAGGTCTAATACCGGGTAGAAGTGGTTGGGACAAAATCCAGGCCGATTTTTTTTTTGGGCTATTCCTGACATTTTGCTCTATGTAGCGTTTTCGGGGGCCTGTTTGGGGGGCTTCCTGGTGTTTGTGGGTGAGTTTCGTGGTCTGGGAGCACTGCTGGGACACTCTAATCTTGATTGCATTTGCTTTTCAGGAAATCCGTCGTGCCAACCCCGACTTATGGCCTACCTACGCAGCGCGTTTGGACCGAAGGCCCAGAAATATTGCAAGTATGAGATTTTGCTTTTGGCCTGTTTGGGGGTGTTATGCTTCTTGGCGGGTGGGTTGACGGGTCTTGGGGCATTCCTGGGAAGGTCTAATACCGGGTAGAAGTGGTTGGGACAAAATCCAGGCCGATTTTTTTTTTGGGCTATTCCTGACATTTTGCTCTATGTAGCGTTTTCGGGGGCCTGTTTGGGGGGCTTCCTGGTGTTTGTGGGTGAGTTTCGTGGTCTGGGAGCACTGCTGGGACACTCTAATCTTGATTGCATTTGCTTTTCAGGAAATCCGTCGTGCCAACCCCGACTTATGGCCTAGCTACGCAGCGCGTTTGGACCGAAGGCCCAGAAATATTGCAAGTATGAGATTTTGCTTTTGGCCTGTTTGGGGGTGTTATGCTTCTTGGCGGGTGGGTTGACGGGTCTTGGGGCATTCCTGGGAAGGTCTAATACCGGGTAGAAGTGGTTGGGACAAAATCCAGGCCGATTTTTTTTTTGGGCTATTCCTGACATTTTGCTCTATGTAGCGTTTTCGGGGGCCTGTTTGGGGGGCTTCCTGGTGTTTGTGGGTGTGTTTCGTGGTCTGGGAGCACTGCTGGCTATATATACTTTACTTTGCAAGAGGTTTGAAGCAAATCCATGGTGGCAGAGGGGACTTAGGGCCTAGCTGCAGAGCGCGCGCGGAGTGATTTTGGAAATTTGTGAAAAATTGACTAAGTCCCCATTTTTGTACTTTTGCTCTTTGGCTGTTTGGGGGTCTTCTACTCGTTTTCTCCTGGGTTGACGGCTCTGGGGCCATTGCTGGGAAGCTCTAATACCGGATAAAAGTGTTTTGGACCAAATCCCAGGCGGAATTTTTTTTGTGTTTTTGATGACTTGCTTGCCTTTGAGGTGCTCTTAGGGGGGGTTCCGTCTCTTTGTGGGTGAGTTTCGTGGTCTGGGAGCATTGCTGGGACACTCTAATCTTGATTGCATTTGCTTTTCAGGAAATCCGTCGTGCCAACCCCGACTTATGGCCTAGCTACGCAGCGCGTTTGGACCGAAGGCCCAGAAATATTGCAAGTATGAGATTTTGCTTTTGGCCTGTTTGGGGGTGTTATGCTTCTTGGCGGGTGGGTTGACGGGTCTTGGGGCATTCCTGGGAAGGTCTAATACCGGGTAGAAGTGGTTGGGACAAAATCCAGGCCGATTTTTTTTTTGGGCTATTCCTGACATTTTGCTCTATGTAGCGTTTTCGGGGGCCTGTTTGGGGGGCTTCCTGGTGTTTGTGGGTGAGTTTCGTGGTCTGGGAGCACTGCTGGGACACTCTAATCTTGATTGCATTTGCTTTTCAGGAAATCCGTCGTGCCAACCCCGACTTATGGCCTGGCTACGCAGGGCGTTTGGACCGAAGGCCCAGAAATATTGCAAGTATGAGATTTTGCTTTTGGCCTGTTTGGGGGTGTTATGCTTCTTGGCGGGTGGGTTGACGGGTCTTGGGGCATTCCTGGGAAGGTCTAATACCGGGTAGAAGTGGTTGGGACAAAATCCAGGCCGATTTTTTTTTTGGGCTATTTCTGACATTTTGCTCTATGTAGCGTTTTCTGGGGCCTGTTTGGGGGGCTTCCTGGTGTTTGTGGGTGTGTTTCGTGGTCTGGGAGCACTGCTGGCTATATATACTTTACTTTGCAAGAGGTTTGAAGCAAATCCATGGTGGCAGAGGGGACTTAGGGCCTAGCTGCAGAGCGCGCGCGGAGTGATTTTGGAACGATGCTGGCTATGGCTACTTTTGCTTGGTTGCTTGCAAGTGGTTTGAATGCAATCCACGGTGGGTAATGGGTAATTAGGAAGGGGGTACTTCGGCCTACTTTTACTTTCAAAGTAAGTTTTGTCACCAGTTTTCTGCTAGGCCTCGTTTTTTGAGATTTGATTGGGGGTCTTCTACATTTTTGCGACTGGCTTTAGTAAGGGTCTGGGTGGGAGCACTGCTAGGAAGATCTAATTTTGTTCTAAAACACAGTTTACAGTACACCTAGCTTGAGGGGCAAGATCCGCTACATTAATTTGCCCATACTTATTTATCCTTCAAAAGGTGACTCAGAGTACGCACTTTCAAAAATATTGTACTGTCTACTAGGAAAATCAAATTGTGACTTTTTGCACTCCACAGCCTACATACCTTATATTTATTTATCAGTGGTGTTGTAATATTATATCACTTCCTGTTTTTCGTTGAATAATTACAGGCCGGGTTTCAGTCTCTGCAATGGGGAAAAAAGGATGGAGTCAGGCTTCACAGTAGCGAGCCACAATTCAGCATCAGGCAGGCAGTGGACAGGGTGTCTTCTGGTGACCAACATCGATGGACGAAGCGTCGGCTGCAATGGAGGAGTGCCGCTAATAGGAGGATTTATTTTCTGCAGGCAACTTACTTACCACTTCCAACAGGACCACTACAACCACATAGATACAGTATCCCTTGCCTTTTTCTCTGACTGTGACTGCATTTCTTGGCTCTCTCTCGGCTTCTACATTGATCCCTTAACACATCACTTAGTCCACTCCACTATCACATCTGCACCACACATAGTCATTTGTAAGTGCTCCTACGTAATTCGCAAGTCGCAGCACGCCCCAGGCCGTAGAGGACTGGGATGGCCCCAATGATGAAGCATGTCACCAAGGGGCAACCCTGGTGAGTGAGGGGACACCTAGAAAAAAAGCAATTTCTCCTTTTCTATCTACTATACCTTCCAGACCAACCCCACTGAGTGTTGTTGTGAATGGATTTATAGTCACCAGCAAGGCTCTCGGGTATCTGGCTACAGAGACCTTATGTTGAATATCGTTATCAATAATTTACACATAGGTCCTTTACTGTTGCATTCTTTCTTCCACAGTTGTCGAATGTACTACTTACTTTTCACTGACATGCATGCAGTAGTGCATGCACTTTCAAAGATTGATGGATAGGTTTGTAGTGTACCCAAAGAATTGTTTATGTTCAATTGTTTGTCTATGCTGTGCTTTTTTTTGCAGGGTGTCTTCTGGTGACCAACATCGATGGACGAAGCGTCGGCTGCAATGGAGGAGTGCCGCTAATAGGAGGATTTTTTTTCTGCAGGCAACTTACTTACCACTTCCAACAGGACCACTACATCCACATAGATACAGTATCCCTTGCCTTTTTCTCTGACTGTGACTGCATTTCTTGGCTCTCTCTAGGCTTCTAAATTGATCCCTTAACACATCACTTAGTCCACTCCACTATCACATCTGCACCACACATAGTCATTTGTAAGTGCTCCTACGTAATTCGCAAGTCGCAGCACGCCCCAGGCCGTAGAGGACTGGGATGGCCCCAATGATGAAGCATGTCACCAAGGGGCAACCCTGGTGAGTGAGGGGACACCTAGAAAAAAAGCAATTTCTCCTTTTCTATCTACTATACCTTCTGTCAGGTTACGCAGCCCCTAAGCGCCTAGCGTACTATGAAACTACATTTCCCATGAGTAGGCGGGAGACTTGCAGGAAGTTTATCTGGGGAACAGACGCGCTTCCTGTTGCGCGTTATTCTGGTTTCTGTTCTGCACCGGCATGAGAGCGGACGCTCTGCATGCTTTTCTATCGTGTCTCCTGTGGACTATCACCTTCCCCCCCCCCCCTGAGGCTCAGTGGGGAGCGCTTCCGTGTTCTGTCCTTGGCGGTAGACGGACTTCACGCGTCTTCAGGTAAAGCCGCTCTAAACTCTTCGGCCGCCCGTGCGGTCAGCTGATTACTGCCTGAACGGATTGTTAAGGGAGGTTCTGTCACTGTTTTCTAACAGAATTCTACCTTTGATGAATTCCTGTTTGGTTGAATTGTGTGTGGCGGAGCACAGTGGCGGTCTATACCACGTGTTAGCGTTCACATCGGGGATCGTTTTTGTACTATTAAAACGGAGCGCGGTAGTAAGGACAACTACGCGTCTCTGTTGTATAACTGTGTATTTCAAAGGAAATCCATAACTGGGCATGTAGTGAGGTAACTACAGGCTACCCCAGTTCTCTTTGTGTAGTGCACCGTGGGGTGTGTTGTTGGCAGAATTCAGTGGTGGTCGCAACTACGTTTTTCTGTTTGACCTTCACCAAAGATTCTCTACTGGGTCATTACTTAGAGAGCGCAGTGTTGTAGTTCTTGCTTCCTACACACTACCGTTTCCCTCTTCCTTTTTGTTGGACCATACATCTTTGCTTTGACTATTTGGAACCCCCTTTGTACATTGAGTCCTCTACCATGTTTGTGGTATGTTGTGAGTAGTGGGTTTGATGTCTTAGTATAACGCGAGTGTGTTTGGTGCGACAGGAGTGTGTTCGTTAACTATATGTTTATGTGTTTCTTAGGCCTTCCTCACAGATTGTGGCAGAAGGGCTATAGTATTTCCTATCCAAGGTCATGTTTTCTTGGTGCTCAGGTACTTGTCTACTTCCTTGGTTATTTAGTGAGACTATATGAGAGTACCCTTGTATGTTAGGACAGCACTTCACTGATGCCTGTCTTGTCTTCTGTTACAGGTATCCTTTCCCTGCTGACCCTACCTTTACCCATCCCACATTTTTTATTTTAGTTTGTTATTTTTCTCCCCCGCCTAATGGCTCGAACACCCTGTGTTTACACTTCTGGGTGTTGGTGACATTTGGAGGTGGAACCATATTTGCATCGACTGGATCACGGGGAGTAAACCTGACACCTTCCAGACCAACCCCATTGAGTGTTGTTGTGAATGGATTTATAGTGACCAGCAAGGCTCTCGGGTATCTGGCTACAGAGACCTTATGTTGAATATCGTTATCAATAATTCCACACAGGCCCTGTACTGTCACATTCTTTCTTTCCACAGTTGTCGAATGTACTACTTACTTTTCACTGACATGCATGCAGTAGTGCATGCACTTTCAAAGATTGATGGATAGGTTTGTACCCAAAGATTTGTTTATGTTCACAATAGTTTGTCTATGCTGGGCTATTTTTTCTTGTCTCCCAAAACCTTTCCCAAAAACCCCCGTACCCATCCATTTTTCAAACCCTAACCCTCTTCCCCCGGGCTGTGTGGTTTTGATTGATGTGTGACTAAATTATTATGACAGCAATAAATCCACACACTTGCTGGGGAGGATAAGGTGATAGCAACAGGCTGGTGAAGAAATCCGAGGATATATTCTTACTCTGCTTGACAAAGAACCATTGCTAATGTGAAAGAACTTCAACCGAATTAGTAGTTATACTTTACCATTTGTTAGGCTACAATGTGGCACTGCTCTACTGTACTTCTGTCACCTGCTATATTCTCAGTTGTACCGTTGAATTGCTCAGGAGGACAAACCAGATTTCATTTTCTTTTTTTTCATAGGCATGCAACTGCCACTGTGTCACACCACTAGTACCACCGCTATGAGGAAATTTTATCCGACCAAGATTGCCAACCTTATTCGGTGTTTCCCGTGGAGCCAGCCCTGGGTCTAGCCCTACTTTCAAACACAAATTACAGGTAAGATAAGCGTTTGGTGGTTTGGGGGTATAATGGAGTATTAGTACGAGAGACGAGAGACTGAAGGTAGTACTACTAAAGTCCTAGGACTCTTGGATTCACTTCACTTAGTCTGTGAGAGGCACTTAGTGTTGAAAACATTTGGGCATTTACACTTAAAGGAAGAAAATGGAACTAAACTTTCAGGAAAACAGTCAACGTTAAACCCCCACCCACCAGGCAAGCAGTAAAAAACAGGTATGCTCAGATAAAGTTTGAAAAAGTATATTTATATCCCTAACAAAATAATCTCCCGCAAGACCCTCCCTAACCCCAACGATTGTCCTTCAAAAGTCCCCAAAACCCAACTCCCAATTCCCACCCCCCAAAAGTCTCTAAAAAAGGGGCAAGGGACACTATGGGTGGATGCTGTTAACTTTTTGGGCCAGGGCATCATGCTCCTCGCGGAGCAAGGCGAGCTCCTGCTGAAGGCGGGACACCATCAGGGTAGTGCGGCGCAGGCGTGCCTTCACTGCCTTGCAGGTGCAATGCCTGTGAGAGGCAGCTGTTGGCCTTGCTGCTCGGCGGTGGCGTTTGCCTTTGGCAGCCCGGCTCAGTCTGGGTGGACCACTGTGCTGGGTGGCAGCCCGTGGGGCCACGGAGGCCGATGCAGACGACGTTGTTGTTGTTGTCGACTGCACACTTTCCTCGTCCTCCAGGGCCACCAGCCGCCGATATTCCGCAACAGTGGCCTCGATCCTCCGTTGCCGGGCCGCTCTAGCCAGCTCCTTCCTCCTTGTTCGTTTGGAAGGAGAACCTATATGAAGAAAGAAAGACATAGTCTGTAACCAATGCTCTTTAAGATTAACTCAATCATTCAGCAGAAATTTGTGTTGCACTACAACTAGCAACTTGCAAGCGCATTACATAACTATTGAGGCCAGTATCTATCTAACCTCACACTTCTTCATCCTTGCTCTAACATTAGTGGGAGTTTAAGGAACAAATTCTACGAGCACTGTGGACTTCCATTGGAGTCGACTATGAAAGTACACCAGTCTTATTCTTCTTCTTATCTCTTGTTTTGGAAAATTGGTACGTTATTTTCTGCAAGCCGGCATAATGCCAGCGCAGTAAACTTGCACCCGAGAAAAAGAGACGCATGCCATGAGGAGTGACCTAGACTTGCGTTGCCGTTGCGTTACTGTACCCATCCAGTACATGCAGGTGGTGAAGCTCTTACTTTTCTATTACGGGTGGCACTGAGAATACTCTGTTACAACTCAAGGGCTACTGCTTAATTAATGTAACTTTCACCCTACAGTGGAAATGAGTACTAGAAATGGAAAATTGAAGAAGATAAATAATCTGATTATCTATCACTTCACATGGGATGTTTTTGCTTATATATGGGATGACTTTAGGTGCTTTGCTTTTTATTGAGTGACCAGTGATACATCCACACATGAATGACTGAGTACTACTAAACTTATTAAGAGAGGTAGGGAGTGGCCACCATAATAACCGGATCTATGCAGTGCTTGCAATACAAACTACTGCTACTATTTATGGTAGTATTTGGACAAAATTAAAAGTTCTTTTCCTTGCCTTTCCTACACTGGAACGGACGTGCGGGTGCAGCAGTGTTACATGCTCTTCAAAGTTACACTTAGTTCATCCACTGACCGTCTACTCTCTCTAGATCATGGGTACTCACAAACTTTCTCTCAGGGGCTACATTTACAGTGTAGTTTGGGGCCGAGGGCGGCACTGGTGGGGGCGGAGTCAGAGGGGGCGGGGCTAAAGCAAAACGATAACTTGTGACCATGAGGTTGCACACAGGTCCCTGCAGCAGATGCCCTCATCCACTGAGCCACCAGACCCAGCATTTACATACATCTCTCTCCCTCCTGCTCTCCCTCCTGCCCTCCCTCCATCTCTCTCTCCCTCCTGCCCTCCCTCTCCCTCCCCCTCTGTCATCTCACTGTGTGAGTGTCTATCTGTGTCAGCCTTCAGCCCGGGTTGAGACCGCTTCCTCAACGCGCACACACAGACAACAACACCAAAGTACTTAACAGGTCTTTAAAAGACCATTAACATATTATTGAGGCTTTGTTTGTTGTAGCGCCCCTGCTTCTCCACCCTGACAATCACTGCTTGCCCGGCCCCACAGAGCAGAGGCTTTGTTCTATTTCACCTCTTTGTGGCCTTGCATCTCCACTCTGCTCTGTGGGGGCCGGGGGAGCAGTGATTGTCAGAGTGGAGATGCAGGGGCGCTAACAGGTGAAATACAAAAAAGCCTCTGCTCTGTGGGGGCCGGGGGAGCAGTGATTGTCTGCAAGGTCTGCGCACCGCCAAGGAAGGCTTCCCGGGCCACCACCGGCCCGCGGGCCGTACTAGGAGTACCCCTGCTCTAGATACACATATGCTATCTAAGAGTCAGATAGTAGCATGATCCAGGTATATGGACACATACAGTTTCTGTGTCACCCACCCAGGCTGTTGTCCTTCCACCCATCATTGCTTCATCATTCACCCAGCCATGCATCTCATATTCTTGCCTTCCCAGCTAGTCTTCAATCTCAATAAGTAAGGAATATATAAGAGCTTACCTCTGGCCGCCACCACCACCGTCTCAACTCTCACAGCCGCCGCCGCCGCCTCCTCCCCTGAAGAATCGCCCTCCGCCTCCGTGTCGAGCACCACCACCTCCACACTGGCCCCGCCACCAGATGTTCCACCTACAAAGTACATTTAAGAATGTTAGAATAAAGCACTCACTAGTCACTAGTCTTTGGTCTAGGAATGAAGACATGTGAAAACAATGTAATTTGTGACTGTCTACGTGAAAGTTAAAAAAAATGTCCCTTTTTCCAGGGAAGGTTGTCTTGCTGCACTTTTTGGCACAACTGATGAAGGCTGTTTTTTTAACACGCACCATTTTTCTCCACACAGACAGAAGATGGACTTCTAACAACAAGATCAAGTTGAAACCAGGTGAGAGCTCGGCTCGACCACAAGAAATGTCTTCAATTAATCGTCAGCACTAACCACTTTTCCATTATCAGTTAAACGTTTAGTTTTATTATGACTTCATTTTAATAAATGTGTTTACTTTTAATAAAGCTTTTAAACTTAAATACAATCTGTGTTTTTTGGTCCAGACTAGAGTGACTGAGCGAAAGGTTTTGCAATTTTTGCAAGCATGAGTCCAGATAGAACACTTCAAAAGACATTATGGACAATCCCAGAGGACTGCACTAAGTTGATAGAGCTATTGCTGACTAGAATCATGGGAGTTTCGCCAACCGTGCAATCTTAGTTAGCTACACAGACAGACTAATAAGAATAATCTAGTAATACCACAGGGAGTCATAGTAGAGGCAGGATAAGAATTTAGATACAGTCTACAAGAAGAGCAAAGACAATTTTGAAAAAAGTCAAATGAGGAACGCTAGGAAAAATAGGTACTAGTCTAAAATGAAAACTTACTGGGGCCAGCAGAGGAGCCCTCGCCTGCCCGATCCTGGCCCTGTTGATGAACAGCATCCGCCGCCTGCTGCTCCTGTGTCCTCCTCTCGCCCCTGGGGGGAGCTGACGTACAACATGAAAGAAAGAACAGAAAACATGGATGATTGTTGCTTGTCAATGTCAACCAAATCAAACATTTCAAAAGAACAATAACAAAATATTTCTGCGAAATTATATTGATTATGGTTACTTTTCATTTATTTGCGGACCTGTGACTTCGAAAGTCACGTAACTCACTAAACAAAGTACTGAAACGTTCACCTAGGACTGGCAGGCAGCAGTCCGCAGGCAAGACGCAAAGTGACAGACAAACTCCATTGTGATTTCAGTCAGATCAGTGACAAAACTAACAGTTGCCTGCTACATTACCAGTCATTTAAATAGTCAAACTATCAATCCACCGCCACTATTTTTCTTATTGTCAGGGGTACAAAGGAAGGGGCAGATTTAAGCCCTTGCGGCTCTTTTGCGCCGTTCTTGCGTGACTTTTGTGACGCAGCAGCTAAACAAAAAAGGGCGCCATGGTGCGGCGTATAATATTATAACAACGTGACGCATTTGGGAGATGCATCCCGTTATAAAGCCCTGCGCCATCAGGGGGCGTTCCCGGCGCAAGGGAGGGCATTCCTGCGCTGGAACACATCCTAATAGTGGCTGAGGGAAATCTACAAAATATCAATCAGTCACCTTTAGGACAATGATGCGTCACACAAACCCTGCACCTGCTTGAAGCAGACGTATGGCTTGACCCAGCATTGGGGAGATAGGGTACCCCAGAGCATTGATGGAGCTGCGCCATCGTTGCGACGCAACTCCAGCAGTAAAGCTTCGGTGACGTTTTGGGCCCATGGTGCGCCGCATTGCAAATACGGCGCACCATGTTTGGTGGTGGTAGCGGGCCGCACAATTAATGGCGCATCCCTGCTACTTTGCAGGGATGCGACGGTAATTGCAATTCTGCCCCTTAGGGGCATACTTACTTACGCGTTCTGGCGCATCTCCAGAGATGCGCCAGATCAAATGCGTCACGCAAAACTACCCTTGCGACACGGCAGATGTGCCTCATTTACAATGCGGCGCGCCCTGGCGCAAGGGTAGGCACTTGCGTGAGGCATCTCGTCACGTAAGAGCGGCGCATCGCTGGAGTCACGTCGCCAACGCAATGCAACTCCAGTAATGCTCAGGGCCACCCAATACTTAACATGCTGTGTCAGTCCTTTCGCCTGCTTCGAGCAGACATAAGGAATTGAATTGACGTAGCAGCGTCGCAGAAGTGCCTGCGTTAAATCTTGTACATTTCACGCAGGCAATTTTGCGAGGCGCACAGCCGCTGGACCGCCCACCCTGCGTACTAGGAACGCACCCATTGTGGTGCAGGCCCATGGCTTTATAACGTGACGCATCTCCCTAGATGCGTCATGCTGTAAATGACTCGCAGGGATGCGGCACGTTTACGCCGCTGTTGCGTCACGCAAGGCAACGTAAACGTGGCGCAAGGGGCTTGTAAATGTAATCTGCCCCCTAGTGTCTAGCATTACACAGTTCTGTAAAGTACACTCATACATAATAGTTACTCAGGCCAATGAGACCACGAAATAGAAAACAAATAAGCATAGTAGCAACGCCACTGAGAAGGAGAGCAGTGCACCTGAAATGCACAGAAGATTTTGAAATATAATTTAACTACAATGTAATCGTCATCAGCGGCATTATTGGCTTGCTCCATGTAAAAAACAAATATTTGCAATACAACAACACAGAGCAGGAGAAAACATCATAGTAGTGAGTGATTAAATGGCTACTACTACTCACCAAGCCCGGGGATCTCCAAGCCGAGCTGGTCCAGCAGGTCGCGCTCGCGGTCCAGGAGGTCCGTCCAGCGATGGGTGACCTGGCTGTAGGTGCGCTGGACCCCGTAGAGGTGGGATATGGCCCAGCACACCTTCTCCCACCGCTTCCGGCGCTCCCGCATGTTGTAGCCGCCGGCCGCGATCCTGCCGCCTCCCGCGATGGTCCTGGGCAGGCGGCGCTGGACGAAGTAGACCAGCGCGCCCACTTCCTCCGGGCTGAAGATCTCCCGTCGCGTCACCTGCTCCCCCCTCAATCTCCCGCATGCTGTCCTGCCACTGGGTCCAGCACTACTCCCCGCCGCCGCTGCGGCCCTCAAGTGCCTGGGCAGCTTCACGGCGCCTGGCTTGACCATGGTCTGGGCAGGTAAGGTAGGAAGAAGTAGAAAATTAAGAAAGAATAGGATAGGGAAGAAGAAAAGAAAAGAGTTTAAAAAAGTAGTTTAAAAGTAAAGAAAAATAGCAGAAAAGACAAAAATATACAGCTAGGAAAAGAGAGGGATAGATAAGAAGCAAAATCGTAAAAAAAAAACTGAAAACAAGCAAAGGATGGCAAAGATACCAAGAGGATTAAACACCATGCCCAGACACAGGAAATGAATGAAAAACAAGATGGCCGGCGCCCGTTCACGAGCGCAAAAGTAAGTTCGCGCGAGATTTTCCTCGCGATCTCGTGCGAACCTCTAGATTTCCCGCGCGATCTCGTGCGAACCTCTACTCGCAATGCGCTTACTGCGCGAGATTATACATAGCGGGCGGAAACGGAAATACGTCACGCAAACAAAATGGCCGCGCCCGTACTCGACCTTGGGGTAAATTCGCGTGTTGCGCTGCAAGCGGCTCGCGAATACTGCAAAAAAACTCGCGAAACAACAAGCCGCAAAAAAATAAAATGCTCATTCGCACGAATTGGCGGCTTCCGCGGTCGGTTTCGCACGACGCCGCGCCCCGCGAATAGCGCGAAAAAAACCGAAAAACGATTTCAGCAAAAGCAACAGCAATGAGCAGGTGCAAAAGGTCAACCTCATGATTTGTAACGATTCTTTGTAGTGCTTCCTGAGGGGGCCCTCCAGAATTCGGTTGCCTGCTTGCAACTATTGTGTGACCCTGCTCTGACCTTAACTGTATGCCACAAAGGTCCTGATTTACAGCTAAAGGAGCAGACAAGCAGGTGCCAGGCTGGAACTTTAAATTCTTTCAGTGACACATTAATTAGCCCCTAATTCATTATTGTCAGTTGGGGCAGGGCAGGTGTTGTTAATAAACTAACCCCAAATTAATTCATGTCAGTTCAAGCAGGGCAGGTGGGCTTGCTTTTCCCCCCCATCTTCTACAGTGATGATGAACCAGAGGGTGGCATTGATGTAACAGAGGGTGGCATGGGTCAAAGAGAGGGTGCCAGTGGTAAAACAGAGGGTGCTGGGAGGCTGTGATGATGAACCAGACGTAGAAACAACATAGTCGCGACCGTTGCGAGCCGACAAGTAAGTTCGCAATTGCGAACTAGTACCAAATCCTCGCGAACTGGCAGAAACAATTGCGAACGCAAAAAAAAAAAAAATCCGCAAATTCGCGGGAATTCGCGGATTTTGCGGATTGCGAATCCGCAAATCCGCAAAATTCGCGAACGCGAGATCCGCAAAATTCGCCCATGCTTAATACCAGGAGAGCAGACTTGCCGCCTCTGTGGGAAAAGGAATGAAGACCTTATGTATGTCATTTGTATTTGCCTAACCTAAAGGACATAAGATGCGCCTTACTCCGCCCACTGTTTGATCGGTGTGGTAGTAGGACCTGCAGGCAGGCAGTAAAACTGTGTTTTAATCCATCAGATACACAGCTAAACTGCCATTTCACAAAAAATGTTGATACAGTGGCAGAGAGACTTAAACACCCATCGGAAGTGGATACTTAACAACATAGCTGGGATTGTTATTTTACTGTTTTTCTACCTCCACCAAAGACCAAAACAACAAAAGACCCTGATCAAGATGATTTAAGGGGAGAAGATCGGGCGAGCCGCGAGACTCCCAGGGGTCAAAGTTCAAGAGAAAAGGAGACTCATAATGTTCATCTGCACTTGAAATACAGAGCAATTGCAGCCACACAGGTTCACTAGACATGTTGCCCACATATCACTGTTGGCACTTGATAGTAGAAGCAAGCCCCAAACAGAAACAACCGACAACAACCCTGGCTAAGAAGAAAAGAAACCGCTTGAGTAAAGCGAGGAAAGGTAAGCCAATCGGTCAGGGGCCAGCCATAATTTCCTCATCAATTGAGCTTGACAGAGAAACAGATAAGAATTAAATAGAACAGAACATCACAAACACAGGCATCCATGACTAAGCCACTTCATCCACAAAAAATGCTGCCGCCTCAAGCAGCCCCAAACAACTAAAAAGCGCAAAATCTCCATTAAAGAAAATATACAGCATATTTAACCCCTTGGAAAGGCAAGAAGCAAACAAATCAACCACTCAAGTCAGTTAAACAATCAACATTACACATACACCTCGGGGTAAAACGACCGAACCCAGCACATTCAGCCCACAGGAGGTTGCCAGCAACAGGTCAGCGTCAGGAAAGCGAGGCGACACAACAAAGGAGTCAAGAGAAAAGTGCACCACTCGGGAGGCGAGGAGGCCAACGTCTCTATCAGCCTGATTCATCAAGGTGAGTATTTGCTATTCCTTAATAGCGATTATTAAGGAATCGCTATTAAGGAATAGCAAAATGCTATTCACCAAGAAATCGCTAAATAAATTGCGATTTCTAATTATTCCTTAATTGCGATTAGCAAATTGCTAACCGCAATTAAGGAATATCTCCCCATTCATTCCTATGGGCCTTGGCCCATAGGAATGAATGGGAAGACATTTCAATGTGCGAATCGCAAATAGCGATTTGCATATTGAAATTGCGATTTCAAGGGTGCAGGGGTGTCCAAAGGACACCCTGTAGCACCCCTGAAATGTATGCTACATTGGTGTTGCGCACACACATGTCCCAAGGACATGTGTGTGTGTAACATGAAACTTAGAAAAATGCATTTAAATGCATTTTTCTAAGTTTCCGCTATTTACCACGAGGTTTGACCTCGCGGTAAATAGCGGGAAATTTTTGCAAATTTGCAATTTAAAAATGTTTCAAGAATAGCATTTAAGGAATCTCTAATAGAGATTCCTTAAATGCTATTCCTCGCAAATATGCAAATTCTTAAATAGCGATTTTTGCATTTGGGATGATGAATCCCAAATGCAAAAATACCGCTCGCAAAGGGCCAGATTCTCAGAATCTGGCCCTTTGCGACCGGATTTAACAATGATGAATCAGGCTGTAAGAACCTTCGAATCACCCAACAAAATACAGCAGAAGACTACTCGAATTCAACATCTAGAGTCCACCATAGCTACGATAGAGACTCAAAGCGACCGAGCTAAAGAACAGCAAATCAATCATCCCAGCAAAGCCCACAATAAGATCAGTTTGGTACCACATTGCATCTGAAGGAGAGGGCACAAAATCTTGAATAAAGGTGGATTATTAAAATTATTAAAAGCCCTTCCAACTCTGAGCCATATCAAAACGCGTGATCTGGAAAGTATAGAGTTCAAACCCAATCCAAATCAAAATGGTCATGAAATTACAAGAGCAACCTGGACGGACCACTACTTTATCGAACAAATCTGGCGGCATGAGGAGTCCTTCTCCAAAAGGGGCATTGAGCTAAAAAAGGCGGAGCATCTCTGCAATCCAAACACACTACAAAAGCACAATCAGACAGTGGTCATTCTAAAAGGTGCAAAAGGCCCAGACGAGCTTGGAACAACAAACGGAGGCATCCAAACAACAAGGAAAATTACCATCACATTCACTCACCCGAAGCTGTTAAATCATTAAACAACCAGCAGATGACCACCTTAACAACAAACCACGGAGTGGCATGATTAAAACTATGTAAGGACTCTAAATCAATCCCGGGCAACAAGATTTGCTCATGGAATGTGAATGGCCTAAATCCAAAACTCAAAGAGGCTGATTTTGTAGAATTAATTCTACAGAACGATATACTCCTATTACAAGACCCATGGCAGATGAACAAATCAATGCTTCGACCGCCTGGAAGGGCGCAACGCTGGTGGGGTACAAACCGACAAACAGGCTGAGCATTAAGGCCAGGAGACCGCAGGGCCAACACCGCTGCAGAGGCTCTGCCCCCTTTTCAGCGGGGGAAACATAAACTGCTCGCGTCTCCCGCTTCGCGGGAGACGCTTCGAACGCCTGGAAGGGTGCAACGCTGGTGGGGCACAAACCGACAAACAGGCTGAGCATTGAGGCCCAGGAGACCGCAGGGCCAACACCGCTGCAGAGGCTCCGCCCCCTTTTCACCGGGGGAAACATAAACTGCTCGCGCCTCCCGCTTCGCGGGAGACGCTTCGACCGCCTGGAAGGGCGCAACGCTGGTGGGGCACAAACCGACAAACAGGCTGAGCATTGAGGCCCAGGAGACCGCAGGGCCAACACCGCTGCAGAGGCTCCACCCCCTTTTCACCGGGGGAAACATAAACTGCTCGCGCCTCCCGCTTTGCGGGAGACGCTTCGACCGCCTGGAAGGGTGCAACGCTGGTGGGGCACAAACCGACAAACAGGCTGAGCATTGAGGCCCAGGAGACCGCAGGGTCAACACCGCTGCAGAGGCTCCGCCCCCTTTTCACCGGGGGAAACATAAACTGCTCGCGCCTCCCGCTTCGCGGGAGACGCTTCGACCGCCTGGAAGGGTGCAACGCTGGTGGGGCACAAACCGACAAACAGGCTGAGCATTGAGGCCCAGGAGACCGCAGGGCCAACACCGCTGCAGAGGCTCCACCCCCTTTTCACCGGGGGAAACATAAACTGCTCGCGCCTCCCGCTTCGCGGGAGATGCTTCGACCGCCTGGAAGGGCGCAATGCTGGTGGGGCACAAACCGACAAACAGGCTGAGCATTGAGGCCCAGGAGACCGCAGGGCCAACACTGCTGCAGAGGCTCCGCCCCCATATCGTCACTTCCTTTTAAGGAACAACCCTCTCCCGCCTCGCGGGACACGCGCGGGCGGCGCCGAGCTAAGCCCGGGCAAAGGGCGGGCCGTCTGTGGCCGTCAGGGGCTGAAGGAGGCTGGGCTGGGCTACCCCGCTAATATCTACCACTTCAAATGGGTAAGAGGAAGAAAAACTTGACTATGGAGGAGGGGGGTGAAAACGCTAAGGTACCAAGGCATTCTAACTCTATCATGTCATACCTCCCCTCTGCTGTGGGGGCACTAACTAAGGAGATTGTCAATGCTGAGCAAGAACTGGGCATCACTCCGACCTCCCCTCGAAGTATAGCACCATCTCAATCTCCGGAGGTTGTCGAGCCGGGCTCTACTAATATACCCAGTCTTCCCCTGGAACCACTTGTCACCATTGTAAATCCCCCTCCTCTGGGTCAAACGAGTAATGACACCATCCCTACCTCATCTGTTATACCCCCAAGCGTGTCCTCCCAGCTGGCTCCTCAAACAAATAAACGCAAAAAAGGGAAAAAGGTCAATACGATGCCACATACTACTGATAATTCGGACAGTTTGGAGGATAAACTTGAGGAACTTTTTGTGGCTAGGATTGAACCCCTCTTGGTGGGAATTGCCAAAGACATTGTGGACACTCTAAATACGTGCCTGGAAGGCCTTTTAAAGAAATGTTCTCTCATTGACAGACTTGTAAGCTCTCTACCTTCGACCATCGCTCTAATAAGCAAAGGTTTACCTGAGGAAGCGGGTTGGGTCATGGCACCAACAGGCAACATGATAAATATACTCCCCACGAGTAGCATTATGTATAAAGATGCCAGGCCTCAGGTTTTATTTCCAGTTCCCCCCCAACAGATGGCCAACGCTCCCACTTCTAGACTCCAGTCATCGGCCTTACTCCAGAAGATCTCACCCCCCCAGAGGAGGGCCACTCCAAGCTCATACAAACTTAACCTTCCCCCAGAGGCGTCTCCTCTGGTAGCAGTGTTCATTGGGGTAGACCCTCTTATCGAAGGGGAGAGGGAATCAACGAGGGATCTTATGGCCAAAGTGAAAATGTGGTGCTCTGAGAAATGTTATGGGGAGAACATTGCAGATATGATAATCCATGCAAGGAGGGTGGGCTGGATTGGCAAACAACCGAAAACTACACACGGTGATTGCGTGGTAATACATTTTTGTAGGACCGATGTAGCTGATAGGCTGTTCTGGGACGGTTCGGTGATTTCCATTAGGGACCACCTGAGACCCGTTCCCCTAGGCTTCTTTTATCAACCTCCAGCCCACTCTATACCTATAATTAACTACCAAGCTAGATGGCAGGGCATGAGGGCAGCAGCGGTACGCAGAAACGCTAACGTTGGCTCAAAGACACAATCAGCAATAGTCCCTAATGTCCCTTTGATAATCCGCCCACAGGACCCCCAGGATTTAAGAGAGGATGGCGGGCTGAGCTTGAGTAACCATTATGCCCCCTGTCCGGCATGGACGAGACAGATTGACTACCAAATGCTGAGTTAACATCGACTGTAGGGGGAAGCAAGCCAAATGGAGCAGCAGGATGTAAAATCCTGAGCTGGAATGTTGCAGGCATTAGATCTAAAATGAGCGACACTGATTGGGTTAGCTTTATTTCAGAACATAATGTTATTGCTCTGCAGGAAACCTGGGACACCTCATCCCGCTTCTGGTTGGACGGTTTCGTAGGTTTCGCTGTAGCTGCAAGTCCAAGTAATTCAGGTAGAGCTAGGGGGGGGCCTTTTGACTCTTTTTTCACTTGATCTTAAAGGGTCACTGAAACAGATTGAATATGACTCCCCGAATTGTCTGATTGTGGAAAGGGAAATTAGTCCTTCTAAGAGCACCCTGTTTATCAATATTTATAACTCCGGCAATAAGGATTGTGGTGGCGACAATATTGCCGCACTGGATCTGTTTTTAAACTCAGTCAGCCATAATACTCATACTAACTATGAATATGTGTTAATGGGTGATTTTAATATTCATCCCTGTGACTATGGTTGTGGCCCAATTGATTGTATGGAGACTACAGGACTGGAGGGGCCTCACTTTGAGCACACTAAAGCTGGAGAAGAACTGGAAGAATTTTTGGCCAATTTCAACTTCTTTGAATTAGGGAATAGGGAGGGGGAGTCTAGAACACCCACCTTCAAGGGGACAATGCCTGGAACAATTATTGATTACATTTTTGTGACTCCAGCCATTCTCAACCAAACTATTTCCTATTTCACAGTCCCTTCCCCCCTTAGTGACCATAATCCCGTCCTCTTGGTAGTGGCATGGGCGGATTCTATGGGCCCTAAGCCGGGACAGGTCACTCCTGGACCCGCACTACGCTCAATTGACCAGGGTAGACGGCTGAAGTGGGCGAACGTGGTCCCTGGTGATTTTTATGCTGACATTGGTCCGCAAATAAATGACCAGATCACGATTTGCCAGAATCCATCCTCGCAAGGTCATGACATCATGGATGCCTTTCAAACGATCTGCAGTAAGGTTTCTTCTAACCTCATGGTCAAACTGAGGAAGGGAGAGATCAAACACTGCCGATGGTTTGATGCCCCCTGTTCAAAAGCCCACAAATCCCTAAAACTGGCTCTTAAAGCAAACCCTAGGGACAGGGCATTGGTTGCAATTCCAAGAAAAGATTACAAAAGAGCCATTAAGATCAAACATGAGGCTTGGGAGAATCTAATCTCTATCGATATCTTGCGGGACAGCAGGCAATTCTGGGCCGTAATCAATCAGCCTTACTTCTGTGACTCACCTAACTTAGATACGGACTGTGTCATCCCAGATGATAAGTGGTTGGCACATTTTAGCTCCGTTTATGGAGATAATGGTACCATCACCCAACCACTCAACACGACTTTCCCTGAGGCTACTCCTTTGCACTTCAACAGGGCCGAGGTTGAGAAAGCAATCCGCGCCACTACCAGGAATAAAGCCCCTGGCCTGGATGGGGTACCGGCTGACTTTTATATACATTCACCAGAACTATGGGCCGGTATTCTAGCAAATGTATTTACAGCTGCAAACAGCAGCCCCCCCACCCCCAACCACATGGGCGACTTCCACAATAGTCCCCATATTTAAAAAGGGGCAAAGAGACGACCCGGGGTGCTACCGACCTATATCCCTTTTGGACTCTACAATAAAGATCTTGGGTAGAGTCCTTTTGGCTAGGCCAAGGGATAGTCTGGAAGGCTGTGGTGGTTTGGCCGACATCCAGTACGGTTTCAGAGAGAAAAAAGGCACGATTGAGCAGTGCTCTAACTTACACCTGCTGATCTCAAAGTACACGGTGGCCAAGGAGGGGTCACTGTACCTAGCGTTCATGGACCTCTCCTCGGCCTTCGATTTGGTCAATAGGTCTAAGCTATGGGACACCCTCTTGAGGATAGGGATTGATGAGGCTCTGGTCAGGTTCATGGCCTCACTCCACCAAGAGCTCTTTGCTGTGGTGAGGGTCACAAAAGAAGGTAGATGTACGACCCGCTTTAACTCGAAGCGGGGCGTCAGGCAGGGTTGCATATTAGCACCCCTGCTATTCACAATTTACATCAACGGCCTAGGTAACCACCTAGAGGGGGCTGCGAGAGACGTTCCGCGTGTAGGAGAAGTTAAGATCCCTGCTCTCCTATACGCGGACGACGCAGTACTCATAGGTCGTACTGGCGTCTGTCTTCAACAGCTTTTGGATGCATTTGGTACCTTCATGGACCACATTGACTTGAAGGTTAATTCAATTAAATCTCCCACTATGGTCGTTGGCCTGCATAAGAAAAGAGCCATGGTAAAAACATTTAGATGTAAAGGAGAGGTAGTCTCTAGAGTACCTGTTTCCCCCCACCTTGGTGTGCTCTTTGACAATAAGGGTACCTGGGGACCCCAGGTAAGGGCCAAAAGCCTAGCGGTGACAAGGACATCAACGGCCCTCTTGGGCTTTGCCAAAAGGTTGGGCCACAGACCGATGGAAGCCATCTTAAAGGTGTATAACAGTAAATGCTCCTCTGTGGCACTATATGGCGCGCCTTTATGGGGTTACGCACGTTTGGAAAATATCCAGAAGGCAGAAAACAGATTCTTACGCTCTCTTTTGTGCCTTCCCTAATCAACACCGACTTTTTCCACTCACGCGGAGGTAGGAATGGACTATGTCCATGATAGGTTAAAACTGGCGCCCCTAAAATACTGGCTCAAGACATGGTTAAACACAGAATTAACCCTTAACGATCTGATCATGAAAGATGTCATGTGTTTGGAGTATAGTAGTGCAATCCCATGGCTGGCCTACTTAAAAAAAAACCTTTAAGGACCTGGGACGGCCAGATTTATTTACTGACCCTACTGGCATAACAAACCAAGATGTGGATACTATAAAAAAACAATTTATGCTAAGGGCTAGAATGAGCCGAGAAGAAACTGAATTGTTAAAGCCTACAGTTAGACGCCATTATCTGTTAGTTAATTCACCTGCACTTGAACCTTACTTATGTTTTGTCACCAATTCATTTCACAGGTTTCTTTTAACAAAATTTAGGTTTAATCTTATTCATTTTTATTTGGGCAATTTTAATACTTGGACAAAACCAGAGTTAGCATCACCCTGTACTTGTGATAATTTTTCTGCACAAGACACCATGCACTTTATTATGTTTTGCGATTTCTTTTCTGAACAGAGAAAAAAACATTTGTTACCTGTTTTAAGGGAAGCTGGCTTCTCCCAGGTGAGACCAGCCATGTTTTACCTACAATCATTGAAAAATATCTGCATTACATTTTGCATGGCAAATTTGTTAGTGGCGGCAGCTAGATCAAGAACATGCAAGAATTTAGTAAACATCCCTGTATAAATTGCTTTTATAGATGTTTTAAACTCTGTTTTTACTGTAACACCCTGTCACATGTATTCGATTGAAATGAAATTGTTTAATTGTATTTTACTTGTATATAATATGTTTTTATGCCCTTTGTATGATTTTTAACTAAAGCGAATAAAGATAATTTGACTGACTGACTGAACAAATCCCCATTAGTAGGTTATAAAGAATACCTCAACCCAGCCATAAGAGACACAAAGTATGGAAGGGCAAAAGGGTTTTTTCGATTTTTATCTCGACTGACATCCCATGTAAAGTTTCTGCCATCGACCTTGACTCCCCTCGGATGCAATGTACCAAACTTGACGTCTCGCCCTTAACCAGCTTGTTATTCCTAAACATCTACATCCATCCCGCCGCCAAGCAAAAGGGGCAAAGAATCGAGCTATTGATCACCGCACTTGAAACATTAAAACGTACCCACCCACAAGCCAAAATAATATTGCCGGGGGACTTTAACATGAACCTACTGCAAAACAGTGAAAAAGAAAATGCATCAGGTCTCACTCAGGCAAAACAACACAATACAAGTAGACAGGATACACAGGGGGAGAGGTGCGCAGCTTGCCTGGACGATATTTCGCTACATATCTTAAATGGACGAGGGCAGTTAGATAGCCAGGCAGTATTCACCAGAGTGAAGAATAAAACAAGCTCAACTATCGATTGTACCCCGACAGACCCAGACCTCCTTAATCTTATCCCTGATTTTCGAATAAAGTAAGGAGCAGAAAGTGACCACCATCCACAAACCTTTACTTTGACCTCAACCCTAATAAGGTCAGGCCAAACAAAGGCCATGTCATTATCAATCGAATCCTATAACTTATAATGCCTCATCTGGAATAATAATAACATAGACATCATCATGGGGACATTCCTCACATTATTGGCGTTATCAGAAGTGGAACCACTGCGCATAATGGCCTGGGAGTCGTTTATCATCGATCTAAACAAAAAATTCTCCAAACAAACTAACGCGCAGAATGACCATACACCAACCGGGGCACCTTTGTTCACAAACAATCTGAGGACAAAAATCTGAACAAACAATTAAGATGATTGCGATCCCAGGGCACAGAACCGTCACAGCAGACTCTCATGTCAATAGCAAGAACAAAAAAGACCTAAAAAAGAAATTTAGGTGGCTAAGCAAGTATACAAAGAGCAATTATGGATGAAACTTCTCCATGCCATGAGATTCCAAACTCTTTTGGAAAAACATCAACATCTTATTGAATGGCAAAAACCGACACTTCAACTCGGACATAATGGGAGATACATGGAGAGCCCACATCGAAACTACATACAACACAATCTCACTCTTAGGCAAGTCAAACATCCCTAAATCAGCAAAACCGATGGGGATGGACTCCAGGGTGACAACAACTCACATGGCACAAAAATCAATAGCCACAGAGAAAATAGAGACCAAAAATGGGATACAACAAAAAAAATCATCTTGCCATGGGAATACCCATAAAGGGGACAACTTTCACTCTGAAGCCCGGGAGATAACTGTGAGAAGGTGGGTTGGTATATGCTGTTCACTAGTTAAAGTGGGCACCTTGTACCAGGCCACATGACCCTTATGATGTATGAGGTCAAAGATAACCTTTAGAAAGCTATCCTAGTGGTAGCTGTAGAGAGCAGCCTTCAGGCTTAATCTTGAAGGAATGTAAAGCAGCTAGTTTCATCAGAATATCACCTCCTGAATGAGTAAATGAAAGGAAAACCTCACAGTAGTTATATAAAAATATGTAATCCTATAACTATCTCTACTAATCTCTACACGAGATTAGAACATAAAGCACACAATACTGTAACAATAGAACATTCGTAATTAGCAAGATACAGAGCGGGCTCCAGGGGGAGACCGAACGATATACTAAAAAAATGGTATAACAATCACGACTTCAATAGACACAGTGCCTAGAGCACGTAGAATTGCTGGGACTCCAAGGAAGCACCCAGAAGAGTGACACAGGGAGCCCACAGAGGGCGGGTGCAGTGAGGAAACACAACCTCGTGCTCTGTACAACTCTATGGGAAAGTCGCAGTTGGAAAGTTAGAGTTTAAGGACACTTCTACGTGGACTTCAAGCAATCCCTTTGGAACATAGGAGGTTTAAGAGCCATCCTACCAGAGAGTACTGAAGTACCCGTGTTACCTATCCCAGAGGAGCCGGGTGCATAGAGGTCAAGTGGTGTCGGAAACCTTCTTTGTTTTCAATGGCGAGCTGCAAAGACGTACTGCTGCCAGGTAGACGAAGAGTGTCCGGGGGAATCCAAGCCTTGATTCAAGGTGAGAGGAACCTGAAATCAGAGGGGGCAGGGTCTGGGTTATGGCAAGCGACCAGGGGCTCGGCAGTTGAATGCACACCGATGTCAGGTGCTTCCAGTGCAAAGAAGGGATGCTTGCCTCTGTAGCCACGGGGACCAGGAGATGTTGAGGACAACCAAGATCCGGAGGTGAGCTATCCCATGAAGGAAGTCGAGTGCTGAGGGGTCAATGTCCACCTGGAGCACCAACAAGCCTTGGAAAATGCAACCCATACGGTCAGAGAAAACAGGTTACAGTGTGGACCAGCAAGGTCCAGGCAACTCTCCAAGCAATGGAGAGTCAGAGCATATCTGGAGCAACCAGGTAAGCCCAAGAACAAACAAGGTGACCCTCGCCATGACCCACAGGCCAATGGACCAGGGATTGCGAGCAGAACTCAAGCAAGTTTACAAAGTACCAGCCCACAGAGCACTCAGTGAGTGGACGCTGAATATCTTCAGTGCAAATACTGCTCGGGGTAAGGACTACATAGAGTTCACTGCACAGGCTCAGGGATTGCTAAAAAGCATATGCACTTGCAAATGTGTGCGGTGCACATGGGTTCGAGTTGCACAACCCGGGGGATACTGGTCTCAGAATCTCTGAGAGGTCAGATATACCTCAGAGGCCTTTGGGAACCCACCTCCAGTGTTGCTGAAATCTTCAGAGTCTGCAGGAGCTCTGGAGAAGCAAACCGGTCAGATGCGTTTAAGTGCCTGCTGCTGCAGAGGAGTAACTCCTTAACTCCAAGGGAGATTCTTCAGTCGTGCAATTGATGTGCAGGCAGTCGAAGTTTCTTCTTAGCAGAATCTTGTCCAGGTAAAATCTAAAGTCCTGTAGTCAGGTAACCCACTTTATACCCATGGCAAGGGGTTGGACGGATTCTGTGGACCCTCCTAGGGGAGGGGCAGGACGGAGGGGTGGCTGCACCCATGACCTTTGTCCAGTTACATGCCAGAGCAGGAGCCAATGGCTCCCTGAACTGGTTTGAGCAGGACTTTGCCCAGGGACACCAAATGTGCCCCAGTGCAGACTTTCTGGGACTCTCAGAGTGCACCCACCTAGCCCCAATAGACTAAATCCTGTCTTGGAGGTGGTCACACCTCCCTGTGACAGGATGCCTATTGTCATGCCTTCCTCTGCTCGAGCTTTGCTCAGCAGCAGGAGAGCAGAATCGTGCATGTGCTGGCAGCATCCTTTTTGTGTTGCCCAGGTCATGAAAGCAGGTACTGGGTAGACCGGTGACCCACAGTAGTGGTTCTAGAAGGGTGGAGGCATACCTCCCACACCAGTTACTGGTGTGGAGGTATGATTCCAAGTTGTTTGACACCAAACAAGACATGTTTCTAAGCAGCCGTTTTCAAAGTTAGCATTTACCGTGAGGTTATAATGTACTTAAACATATATGTCTGGCTGCATCACAGACAACCCCGGAGAATGGTCTCCGAAGGCTGCAGAGGGGCTCTCTCACGTAAAACCCAGCAGTCTGCCTTCAGGACTGATAAGGCCTACCATAGGGGTGACTGACATGTTTTTAGGGAAGTGATTTAGATAGATATAGTGAACCTATATCTCAGTAAATGGTGCAAGCACCATCTTACACAGTCTGCTATAGCAGGCCTGTTATTTTGAATGGCCTCTCATGGGTGGCATAATATATGCTGCAGCCCACGGGAGGCCTCTGGGGTACCTATGCCCAGGGTACATGGTGTACCGTATACTAGGGACTGATAAGGGTACCTCAGTATCCAATCTGTAGTATACCTAAAGTACATATATAACAATTTAAGGGAGAAAGCAGGTAGACTGGGGTCCTGATTAGCAGGATCCCAGTCATACTAGTCAAAAACAGTGATACATCAGCAGATCCTACTTTCCTACAATAACTAGGACAAAAACAATGGAACTCCACCCACAGATCACAAAAGAGCAGGTACTGAAAACTATAAAGAAAATTGAAATCAGAGGGAGCACCAGGGCCAAATGGACTGCCAAACACATTATTCAGACATGATCCATCCTTTTGGTCTGGCCATCTTACTCCACTGTTCTCATGTATCCAGGAGCCCAGCACAATTCCAGACTCCTGGTGAGGAAGCATTCTAGGAGCAAGATATAAATCAGGGGCACGCTCCAATCCATCCAACCATGGATTGATAGCGCTTTTCGATGTAGAGGCAAACATCTACGCATCAATTTTGTTGGCAGACCTGGAAGGTTGGGTCAGCTGCATAAATCTCATCCCAAATACACAAACTGGATTATGGGCAGAGATGGGCACTTTAACAAATATATCTTCAGTCACCCTTCTAGCCAATCAAGACATTGCAAAATTGAATATCCTGTAAGCGTGTTTTGTAGACCTTAAAGTATCCTTCGACAAAGTCTTGAAAATGAAGCTATGGGCGAAAATGAAAACATGGGGAGCCCCAACTAAACTACTAGAGGCAATCATCAACCTTTATTCCCAAACATGGGTTCAAATAAAAAAAGAAGATGGGGCAGCCTAACTATAAAAACTCCAACTAGCAACGACCTAAAACAGGGGTGCGTGTTGGCCCCCTGTCTATTTAACATCTATACAGCCGACTTAGAGAAAAATCTTCGTTGACCACAAGGCAACCCCCCAAAATTGGGGGAAACATCAATTGTAAGTCTCTAATACATGTACAATATTGTTCTCTTATCTCAAATGCCCCTAGGTTTGCAGCGGCTGATACTCCAACTAGCAATATATACCACCTCTGTTCAATTAGAAAGTAACCATCAAAAATCGAAGGTTGTGTCCTTTTCTAACTACCACAAAAAATGCCCCAAATTCATCTGGAAGTTAAATGACAAACCCTTGACCCAGGTGGACACATGCAAAATCTGGGGTTCCACCTAGATTACCACCTCAACTTTAAGCAACACCTGGATCAAGGGCTAATAAAGGCAAAACAACTGTTATTTCCATTTAAAATCATGCATAAAAACTCAGCAGTTGCTCTACAAATCATTTGCTAAAGGGCATCGTGGCAAAATTCCTATCATCGATATCGTACGGATTGGAAATGATAAACGTGAAGGATTCGACAGTTTTAAACACAGCTCAATCCAGTCTTTTTAAGAAATTGTTCTTAATTTCACGTCACATCTCACAAGCACAGATAAGATTAGAATATGGTCTAAAAAAATAGATACCGGCAAGACAAGGAGCCTTGCTCAAATACTATTGGAGGATGCAGGCAGCAGAAGACAACACCGTAGCCCATTATTGCTGGCAGGAGATTGAAAAACAATCCAGATTAAGCAAATCTGTATTTTCAGTCTTAAAAGAATCACTTTCCACATTAAAGCTAGATGCAGCTTGGCGCAAAATAACAACCTACTCTGGGGTAAAAAATTAAGGGCCAGATGTAGGTCGGCAAATACCGGTCGGTAACGGCCAAAAATCGGTAAAGTCGGCCGTTACGGAGCAGTATAGCGAGAAAGAGATGCAGGTGTCAAAAAAATACCGATTCGGTAAATATCAATCGGAAAAATACCGACTCGGAATTCTCCGAGTTCATATTTACCGAATCGGTATTCACCGATAGGAAAAGTACCGAGTCGGCATACACCGATTCGGTAAATAAGGAATTGGAAAACATGGCCATCGAGATGTAGGAAAGGCCAAAAATACCGAATTCATCCAAATTCGGTATTTCGGAGTCGGTATTTACCATGGACTGAAAGGTGGTGGTAACCATGTGGATGCTATAAAAAGGCTCCCAAAATGCAACCCTCCAGTCAAAATGGCTGCACTCTATGTGATAGCGAGGAGGCGAAGGCTACAGGCAGCAGGACTGAGGGTATGGCAAAGGGAGGAGCAGGTGTACAGGCAGAGGATCACTCTGTTCCAATTGACTGAGCCTGAGATACTCCAGAGGTACAGGCTGCACCCCAATACCATCATGGACCAAATAAGGGACCTTCACCCATACCTGGATCATCCAACACCCAGGGCCCACGCCATACCTCCCCATGTCCAGGTGCTGTGCAGCATACACCTGCTTGCCTCTGGGAGCTACCAGAGTGTGATAGCTGCAGTAGGAGTTGTATCCCAGAGCTGTCTGTCCCGTTTCTTCAGGAAGTTCCTGGATGTCATGACTTAGAGAATGGGACACTACATACAGTTCCCTGACACACCTGCGGAACTTGCCAAAACTAAAACAGACTTCTATGGACTGGCTCACTTCCCGCATGTGATAGGCAGCATTGATGGCACCCACATTCCCCTATGTCCACCTGCAGCCACGGAACACATACACAGAACCCGTAAGGTTACGCACTCCATCAACGTGCAGGTGATATGCAATGCAGGGAACATCATCACCGACATAGTTGCTAAATTTCCAGGGAGCACGCATGACTCCTACATATTCCAGAACAGTGGAATATACAAACGGCTACTGAATGGCGATTTTGGAGATGGTTATCTGCTAGGTAAATATGTATTTACAACAAGGGGTGGTGAAGGACAGAGTCTCTGAATTAAGCAGAAAGCTCTCACCCAGTCAAGAGATCAGGGCTAGATCCAACACCATTTTTTAGCTCACTGCACCATCCCAGTTTCAGAACCTGGCTGTTTGCAAATTAGTCTGTTCCTGTCCCAGTGCATGATGGGAACAGGGCAAACCAAACTACAAAAGCCAATTCTTACACTGGGAAGGAAACAAGCTCCCGGGTAAATATGTAGCACACACCCTGAAATGTATCTCAACTCCATGGGAAATGTGTATGAAACTCATCTACCTCTTGTTCTCTCCCAGGTGATAGTGCATATGCCCTGCGCTCCTTTGTGCTGACACCGTACCTGAACCCAACCAACAGAGCAGAAAGGCGATACAATGTGGCACACAGGTCCACCCGCAATGTTATGGAGAGAACCTTTGGACTCCTGAAGAGCAGGTTCTGTTGCCTCCACAAAAGTGGAGGTGCGCGACAGTACACCCCCCTCCTGTGTTGCAAAATTATAGTGACCTGTGCCATATTGCTCAATCTTGCTACCAAGGAAGGCACAGAGGTGGAGTTGACACATCATGAGAACATAGATGAGGACCAAGAACATGCAGAGCCCCAGGCAACACGGCCAGCCGTACTAGATGGCAGATTTAGACGGACTGAAATTACACAACGCTATTTCTAGGTAAAGTATGACACCCACACAGATATACTTCCGGACATGAGTAGTTTATTCTGCACTACTTCATGATGGTCACATGACTGTAGGTCAATGTCACTGGCTGCACATACTCAGTTGCTGTCACTGTGTGCAGTAGAGTCAGTCCCCTGCATAGTTCAGTGCTTGCGTCCTCGCACCACATTGCGGGGTTTAGGTGCCTGTCCTTCAGGTTCCCTGCTGGTGCCTGACTCTGCATGGCTGTGCCTGCCGCTCCTGCGCACCTCCTAGAGAGGTGTACTGGAGCCACTCCTGCTGGTTGACCCCTCAGTCTCCTCCACACCCGTGTCACCAGCATTGCCTAGGTTTGAGATCAACATCTGCTCCATTGCAGAGGTTACTCTACCCATGTACTGGGTTAAGTCAGTGCAGCAGTGCTCTATTCCTTCCTGCATTGAGATGGAGCGTCTGCAGAGGAGAGCTGTGTTGGCAGCGAACCTGTTCATGGCCTTGGTCTGTTGGCACATGTACTGCCGTTCCCTGGCACGCTGGAGATGTTCCCTGTCAAGCTTGTCGGAGAGGACCCCCATGTAGGTAGAAATGTCAGAGATCCCCTGTGCTATCAGCTCCAGGCTAGTAGCCATTTGGGTTATGCCCTTGTCCATGTTGGACATTGTTGCGCTCAAATCGTGCACCTGACGCTGCATGGCTTGCAGTGATTTGGCCTGCTGGCGTTGCACCTTCACCATCGTGCCCTCCAGCCCACAGAACACGCTCTCCCCATCCTGGCCTCCTGCGAAGGACAGTAGTGCGCGCTGAGCCTGGAGACATAGTTGGTCTTGGCCTGTCAGGCACTGGCGCACTCTTCTGGGGGTCATCTTCCTCATCCTCTGAATCAGAGGTCTGCAGAATCCTCTGCGGGGGCCCCACCTGGCTACTTTCCCCTCCCGGCATGGGCGTGTTTGTGAGGTCAGGAGACCCAAACAACAGAGGGGACATTGGGATCGGTGTAGTGGGTGGGTCTGGTGATGAGGGGTCCTGGGTAGGGTCGTCTCCACCTTCTCCTGCGCTGTGATGACTGTTCCTTTTTTCTTTCTCCCCTCTTTTAGATGGTGCTTCCCTCTCCTCCCTCGGTGGTGCAGAACTGCGAGACGACTCTCCTGTGGAATGAAATTGACATAGGGTCAATGCTGTAGTTTGTCTGTGTGTGTTTCTTAATTAAATGGTCTGCACACCTTTGCACAGTCCACATTGCTTGTTTGGGGATGTGTGTGGCATGCCTTGCTGAGTCATGTGTGGTGTACATGACTACGTCTACCATGATGCATTGCAGCAAGAAATTCTGACCTCTCCTGCTGTGTCATGTGTGTAAACAGTGGGGTGCAGGGTTGGGATAGCTGGTGGTGCATGTGGGTACATGCGTCTTACCTTCTTTCCTGGCTGCTTTCTCTGTGCTATCCAGGTCTCCAATCCCATGGATGCATTCAGACTCCATGGTGCCTGCAACTTGCTCCTCAATTGGTGTAAGTTTTGGGGCTTTGCTCCTGCCACCTCTAGTCACACCTGCATCCTTTTTCTGTCCTGCAATCTTCTTCTTGGTCACTATACGCAGGTCATACCACCGCTTATTGATGTCCTCAATGTCCCGGTGGGTGACTCCTATGGCATTCACTTTGCCCTGAATTGCTAGCCAGATATTCCTCTTCACAGTCTCTGCAACATGCAGAGACTGCCTGCCAAATATTTGGCTGTAGTGGCTGACAATTTCATCCACAGCCACCTGTAGTTCCTCTGGGCTGAACTTCAGCTTCCTTTTCCTCTCAGCAGCATCCTTCTGTCCTTCCTGTGCCTCCATTCTGTCAGTCTGCTTGCCTGTGGATGCTCTGCTCCTCTCTCCTCTGCAGATTTGTTTGTTCAGTTGGTTTCCACCTGCATGGGTGTGGCCACTCCCAGGTACTGTGGTGGGGTGCTTCTCTCTCATTGGTTGGATTCACAGAGCCTTGGCTGTGGGGTGTGTAGGCTCTCCCTGATTGGTTGACAGGCTCACATGGCGTGTTTCAAACTCCCAAATCGGTAATTACCGATTCGGTAAATTCCGAGTCGGTGAAATCCGATTCGGGATTTTCCGATTCGGTGAATCCCATTCATTCCTATGGGCAATGTGGCCCATAGGATTGCTTGGGTTTCACCGACTCGGATTTTACCGACTCGGTCAATTCCGATTCGGTAATTACCGATTTGGCTTACCAAGTCATACCGAGTCGGTAACTTTTACCGACTTTTTAGCTACATACCATTTACCGATTGAGGAATACCGATTCGGTATGAGTCGGCATTTTCCAATCGGTAAATGGAAATTACCTACATCTGGCCCTTAGTGAACAAAGCCATCAAGCAACATCCATTGCTAATAGCCAAAGCTGCCCTGGCCCATAAAACTCATGCACTGGTCGTGATGCAATCTTACAAACCACTGAAACCCCACTCACCTATAGTTACTCAGTAAGAAGTCAGCCAGACAGTGGAGAAGAATAAACAAGGTAATTTTATTAGGCCACAAACTCCCATATGAGAGGGCCCTGTCCGACCTCACCCCTAAGAGTGCGCCGAGAGGACTAACTCATATCATCACAGCAATACATTATAACATGGTACAGTGAAGCAAAACACGCCCCTTCTGGAAAAGTACTGAACCCCAGAGAGAGGAACAATGGCATCATACAAGAGGCATCTTCACCTGCAAAGGCAACATTTGGCTATCTCTGCCCAAGGCCGCGGAGCCGGGCCTCAGCGTCTCTGGTGCATGAGAACACTACCGATAAGGAACTTGTTAGTTTCGGCCACAGCTAGCTGAGAAACGAAAACTGCTGCATTAGGGTTTTTCTTATTCCTACGGGAGGGGGGAATGAGCGAGTGCGACTCGCAGACACAGAGGAATACTCAAAATGGAGGCACACAAGCTAAGCTAAGGAAACTGAATATCACCACACGTATAAATGAATAATCATATGAAGAGTAAAATAACGTAAAGGCATAAGTATATACTTCATTAGTTAGACACATGATGCTAACTTGCATATGTAAATGTTAATGGGTGGGGCATCGAAAATGAAACCTATCAGACCCTCCTTTTAGCATCATTTGGCTAACTGGAGCGTAGCCTTTATTAGCTGAAAAGGTAGCGCCTTTACATTCCATTCTAGGGGCGGGGCACACTTCAATCAAAAATATCATTATCAATAAGCATCAACCAGCGAATATCTGGAAGTTCAATTTCCGTAGAAGCAGGATATTGACCAGTCACCTTTCTTGAGGGCCGTAAATTACTAGCACACATTGAGCAACAAGGGGGGAGGCAGTAAACACAAAGTCAGCACGTCAGGAGTACACCCACTACTCCTACTATCCCCATTAGTATTTTCCAGCCCCACGAGGAGAAAACACCCCAGAGCCACCCCTGTAGTGACCATGTCCCAGTATCCTGATGAAGTTCAGTCGCTAATCTACGGAGTTTCTGTACCGCTAAGTTAACTGTCGGGCTGAATCTGGAATATACATGCAGCAAGACATCCCGATGACGCGACAGGCTCCGCCCCTATCAGCAAGGATGACGTCTAACACCATCCTGTTTTGGATCGTGAATAATCTCATAGCCTGCATCTCAACAGACATATTAGCAGCAATGTCTGCTTCAGTATTGACCACTTTCTCCATCACCCTTGACAACCTACGGATGGCCCTACTGTTAAATATCAGACCCCAAAATGGCAATAAGCCCTTAGAGAAATCTGTCCATTGTTGTAAAGAGGTGTCAGTCTGATCTACATCTTCAACCTGAAGTGCCCTCCTTATGCTCTGCTCTGGCGGGCTGGTAAACCTACGATGAGTCTTATGATAGTCAGAAGGTGCCACATACACAGGTGGAAGCATATAGGCCAGATAACAGATTCCACCCCAACCCTCGGGCAGCCATAGATACCCATTGTTTACGCATACAAAGTAAATATTGGGGGGCGTTACCAGAGAAGGACTAAGAGGCATGCGGATCGATGCAGTCATGTTGCAAGAACTGTTCCCAACCTTTATAGGACCCCTCCCTGCTATACAAAAGAATGGTGACGGTCCCACAACCGCTAAGGGCATCAAAGACTTATTGCTACCATTCCCTTTTGGGGGGTGTCTATACGACAGAGAGGAATTTAACTGTAGAAAACTTTCCCTAACTTTGTCAGTGTCATTGGGAGCCATGAATCGTCCTACTTTCTTCGAACATGTCTCTAAAAATGTTTGATCAAAACGTCCGTCAGTAAACAACTGTCCAAGAGAAGAAGTGGGCATAGGGCGTACTCGCATTGTCATAGTAGATCCTCTGTCTGATAGTCGGGGAGATAGGAAATATTTGACCATACCAATCAAAGTGTACCACCCCACACAACTATTCACCGGTGTCAGGGGAAGTGCTAGGAATCTATCTTTTTTATAAGCAGCAGAAGGTAACAATCCACAAACCCAACAATCGGTCACATTATAGACTGCATGAGCATGATGTAGAGTCTTAATAAAAACATTTTCTCTATAGCCTTTACGTAAACTTTGTTCACCATAATCAACAGTAATCATGTTATGTTCGGGAATGGCAGAAGGTGTGGGGGCAAACACATGTACAGGATAGGCATTGTCCAGAAAAAACAATATTCCAAGAATCACAATAAGGGCAATAAGCAGTATTACGATGACCACTATTTTTCCTTTGCGCGGTAAAGCCAACCATGGGGAATCAGGCCCGGGTCTACGAGGAGCCGCAAAGGGCTGCTCCTCGTCGGGGACGGGACGACCAAAGGGGTACATTTCTTTACAAAAAAAAAAAAAAAGCCAAAAGAAAAACTAAACTAGAAAAAAATAGTCCCAGGCACTCCAAAACCGGCCAGAGGGGTTCTTCAACCCTTAAAAGGGATCTTCGTCCCTGTGTCCGTTAAAGCCTCACAGGTAGACTTCTATTGTTCGTTCCCTAATCCCTCGTTGGAGTTGCACAGCTGCAGCAACTCAGGAGCACTAATCTGGGCCCAGACACCACTCTAATGTCTCGTAAAACAGAATCTTCGGCCAAACACCAGCGCTCTTACTAGTCCATCCCTATCACTAAGCTTATTCTGTAAGATATTGTCCATACCTCTACCTGTTCCAGCACCCTATCTAAGCCCTTCTTCCAGTGTTTAGTCCCTCATGCCTTTCTCCTTTCTGGGCCGCAGATTATAGCGAGTGCTCCCCCGCACTTCAGGATCTGTGAACAGAATGGGGATGTCTTTGGCAAGTGTTGCGTCCTTCGATGCCTGATCACTATTCTCAATGGGAGCCTTGGAGCTTGCAACAATTATTTTCTTTCTCTTTGCTGTACTCAGCTCCTCTCCCCTCAGTGAGGCATCAGAGAAAGGTGTGTATTTTGGTATCACTTCACACTCTTGGTCAGCAACGCCATCTCTCACCCATTTGTCATACGGCAATGGTAGTGGAACCCTCTTTACATGAGATGCGTGGGTCCACGCCTTCCGACCCTCAACTCGAAGTGCGGTACGTGTTGTCAGGAGCACCTGCCTCGGCTCCGACCACCTCGGTTCCAGGCAAGACTTTCGCTGATACTTCTTCACCACAACCCAGTCCCCGGGTTGTATGGCATGTCCGGGCCCCTCCAGCAACGGCTTCAGGGTGTCTGCTACCTGCTGATGAATAGAACGAAGATCTTTAGTCAAAGCATACAAGTAGTCTATCAACAGAGGATACTCAATTTCTGAAAAACATTTTGGTCTCGTACTCCCCACACATTGGCGGGGCGGCCAAAGACCACCTCGTGAGGGGAGACACCCGTTCTGGAATTAACTGTCACTCTGGTAGAAAGTAAGGCTAAGGGAAGGGCATCTGGCCAACGGAGTCCTGTACTCTCCTGTATTTTGGCCATCTTCAATTTTAGCGTTCCATTAAATCTCTCCACAAGTCCCGCGGCTTGAGGGTGTTGGGCCACGTGGAACTTTCGGGAAATCTGCAGACCCTTACATATCTGCTTCATCAATTCAGCATTAAAGGATGTGCCATTATCACTCCAGATCACTCTAGGCAGGCCATATCGGGAGAAATATTCTTTTATCAACATCTTGGCTGTAGAAATGGCCGTACAGTCTTTTGTTGGGAATGCCTCCACCCACCTGCTAAAAGAGCATACAACCACCAGAACATATTTGAGGTTGTTAACCCTTTCCATCTCAATATAATCCATCTGAATCACCTCGAAAGGGAAAGAGGGGGGAGCGAAATTGCCCACTGGTACAGGTGTTCCCTTTCCTGGATTATGCCTTAAACATACCATACACTGTTGTACTAAATGGGTAGCCACTTTAGAAATATTTCTGTTGCTCCACACTGGGTCCAATAATTTGCATATACCCTTAGCACTAATATGTGCTGGCCCATGAGCCATTGTCACCACTGGGAGGACATATGCGTTTGAGAGTAACCATCGTCTTTTGTCTGTCATATCTGTCCAACATTCATCAGAATCCAATCGCCCCCACCATCCTTCTATGTCCTCAATTCGTCCTCAGTCGCCTTTTCTTATATGTTTTTTACGCTCTGCACAGTATCTGCAAACATATTAACATCTGGTACCCATCTAGCTGGTCCTGCCACAAACATTCGTGGGAGTTTCGTCCTAGCTGTCTCCTTTGCTGTTTGGTCTACGAACGCGTTTCCCCGTCCTACATCGTCCACCACCGCCTTATGTGCACTACACTTTATCACAGCCAGTCGTCTGGGTAGCGTCAATGCTGTAAGTAGTCGTAATATCAGTGGGCCGTGTTGGTTTCTCTGTCCATGTGATGTCAAAAAACCCCGTTCTGCCCACAGTCGCCCATAACTATGAGCCACGCCTAAGGCGTATTGGCTGTCAGTATAGATATTCACATCCAGTCCTTCACTCAACTCACACGCTCGCAACAAGGCTATTATTTCTGCAGCCTGGGCCGAATGATATGGAATCCTAGAAGTCTCCACTACTGTCTGTAATGTTGTGACTGCATATGCTGCCGTCGACGTACCGTCTGCAAGTTTAAAACAAGACCCATCAACATACAGCTCCCCATCAGGATCATCTAGGGGTGTATCGGTCAAGTCAATTCTCCCTTTCGTCTCCTCCTCTGTCCGAAACAAACAATCGTGTATTTCATCGTCCTTTGTATCTGATGGGATGGGTAGCAACGTGGCTGGGTTCAGAGTGGCACATCGCTTTATCGTGACATGGGGTGTGAATAGTGTCATTTCATAACCAGTAAGGCGAGCACTAGTTAAGTGCTGCGTCTGCGTTCTGTTCAATAGAATATCCACAGCATGCGGTACCATTACTGTGAGGTCTGAACCCAGCACGAGCCCTGCCGATTGTCTAATAGAGACCGCAGCCGCCACTGTGGCCCGCAGACAGCTCGGCAGCGCTCTTGCCACATTGTCGAGCATAGCAGAAAAGTAAGCACACGGTCTCTGTTTCCCCCCAAAACATTGTGTTAGGACAGACAACGCGCAACCTTCCGCCTCATGTACATAAAGCACAAAAGGCTTCTGGTAATCAGCTGTTCCCAAAACAGGTGCAGAACATAAAGCAGTTTTTAGTGACTCAAAAGCTTCCTGACAAGCGGGGGTCCAGGGTAGGGGTTCGCGTACCTCTTTAGTAGTCAGATACAGAAGGGGTTTTGTTAGTAAAGCATAGTTGGGTATCCACTGGCGACAATACGAGGTTATGCCCAAAAACGTGCGCACCTCTCTCTGCGTGTTAGGTACAGCCATGTTAGTTATCGCTTTTATGCGCTCCGGTGTCATCAACCCCTGACTGGGAGTAGCGCTAGCAGAGACAGCAGGGAGTGCTGAGGGAAACTGGGAGGGAGCGGGTGAGCTTGCCGCAAGCAAAGAAACAAGGGGCGCTGGCAACGATGGGGAGACAGAAGACGCCGCACCAGACGGGTGTGGGGCACTTGCTTGCGGGTCCGAAACCCCACCGGAGGAAGCCGGAACCGGCAACGTGGGATATAGTGGCTGCGGGGCATAAGGGGGAGGGGGCCGGGCACTCAAAACATCCTCCATCTCATCCTGCTCATCCTCTCGCACTACATAGCTTTTATTTTCCTTCAACCTGAAAAGCCTATCTGCGCGCTCGATCCGCTGCTCATTCTCTTTCTTAGTATGCTCCCTCGCTTTCTGTGCCATCGTCTGCGCCGCCCTCTTCTGGGCCACCTTCTCCTCCCTCAATTGACGTTCTCTAACTTCCTTCTGCCACATCCGTAATGAGTCAAACATGCTCTGACGACTACGCCTAGCAAACAATTTGTCTTGTAAATAGTCTAATTTAGCCACATCAAAAGAACCTGTCAAGGGCCACTGCAAATCCACATTGTCTTTAGTATATCTGTGCCACAAAGTACCAAACAAAATCGGAGGCAATCCATGTTTCACATACATATCGAAATTAGGGGAGCCCTCCACTGGGGCGGGCTGGCTTTCGGCCAGTCTAGAATCCGATGCGCGGCAGCAGCATCCGAAACACCGCAACTTACTGAAGCACGGCATCTTTACAACAATGCAATCACACCTTCTCACAAATTCCCTTACCTCTGTTCACTAAGTACCTACTACACAATAGCTCCTAACACATCCACACATATATTGTATACATTGAATTCAAAAACACACATACATCCTATACATCAAAATCCAGCCAAACACGTGTTACCAAAATGGGACAAGGCCCGTCGACCAAGTCCTGGGGAACCTGGACCCTACCGCAGACTGAACAGTATACTAACTGTTCTGAGGCTAGGGGACACATCCACTACTCGTGTGACACTACGGATCGCTGCGCACTTTACCGCAGGAGGCCCAGAACTCACACCTACAAAATCGCCAGCCTTAGGCATTCGGGGTGAAGTCCGGGACCCGCCGCAATGAGCCACGCCTCCACCACAGTGCCACCCAGTCGGATGACCACAAACAAACGTCCCCACACCTCCCGTTAAGTCTGTCAGAGCGCCACTCGCACTCTGAGTTCCCCGGAGCACACTAGCCCCAGGAGCGCACCGGCTCCTCAAACCATTAGAGACACCCCAGTCTCTCGGAGCACTCCAGCTCCTTCAAACAACAGGCGGACCACTCACCTTCCGTATGCGGTACCGACCTCTACCGTTCTCCACCTCCGGCTGCCAAGACCAACACGGTCAGCTCCAGGTTCCGCCTTCCGGACCCCAGCGTAGGATCCGAACCGGGACCTCACCCGATCAGCAAGGTGGGGCAGCGCTGCGAGAACCAAGCTCGGCATCAATGTGGGTACCCAGACCCACCGTGTCGACCAGAGGGTCCCCGGTCTTCTGCTACCCACCTACGGGTGAGAAAGATCCTTATCGCGGGGTACCTGTTCGGGCGCCATCTGATAAGCGTGGCTCAAATCCACCCGAGTGACTTACCACACTCACCTATAGTTACTCAGTAAGAAGTCAGCCGGACAGTGGAGAAGAATAAACAAGGTCATTTTATTAGGCCACAAACTCCCATATGAGAGGGCCCTGTCCGACCTCACCCCTAAGAGTGCGCCGAGAGGACTAACTCATATCATCACAGCAATACATTATAACATGGTACAGTGAAGCAAAACACGCCCCTTCTGGAAAAGTACTGAACCCCAGAGAGAGGAACAATGGCATCATACAAGAGGCATCTGCACCTGCAAAGGCAACATTTGGCTATCTCTGCCCAAGGCCGCGGAGCCGGGCCTCAGCGTCTCTGGTGCATGAGAACACTACTGATAAGGAACTTGTTAGTTTCGGCCACAGCTAGCTGAGAAACGAAAACTGCTGCATTAGGGTTTTTCTTATTCCTACGGGAGGGGGGAATGAGCGAGTGCGACTCGCAGACACAGAGGAATACTCAAAATGGAGGCACACAAGCTAAGCTAAGGAAACTGAATATCACCACACGTATAAATGAATAATCATATGAAGAGTAAAATAACTTAAAGGCATAAGTATATACTTCATTAGTTAGACACATGATGCTAACTTGCATATGTAAATGTTAATGGGTGGGGCATCGAAAATGAAACCTATCAGTATTTGTCAGATCATTTCTCATACAAAAAAAGTGGTATTTGGCCCTACTAAGGCTAGGATCATTCCCCTCGAAAGATCTCACTCCAAAATGGAAACAGACGTGGACAACAAAGGAAAACCACCCCTGTGGACAAGGAGATGAGTCACTACTACACCTTCTATGTATGTGTCCTGTGCTATAAGACACCCGGAAAACTCTCCTTCGGGAAACACTGAAGAGAGAACAAATAAGGACCTGCAGAGGGGCTGCCATATGTCTTGGAGGCTCGTCAGTTCAACTGTCCTGTAAGGTAAAAAACCTTTGGAACATAGCAGCAAAAGAACTGGAAAAGAAGGACTGCTGAACTGAACTTGAATTCATGGAATTGCTTTCCTTACTCTTTTTTAGGTCTCGGCCTAGAGTACACTGCGCAGCCAGAGTCCTTTTCTCTGGGTTTTGAAAATGGACCTAGAAAATGACAGCACTCGTGCGTGTTCATTTTCTATGGTCCATTTTGATTGGGCTTTGTGTGCGTGTAGTTTTTAACAGAACACGCAATAGGCCATGGGCGGTCGCGTAGCTCCGCCCATGGCCTATTGGTGTCTGTTACGCACACCAAAGGGCATATGTTTTTAATTATGGTGCCCAGACACGGGTGCGATAATTGAAGAAATATGCTTTGCAGTGGCGCGCGCGCACCACTCGCGGGCGTTTTTTTTCCCTACAATATCGATCGCGAAAGCGATCGCTTTCACTGCTGCTTGTTTTTTATAACAATAGCGCTGCTCTGGAGGTAACCCCTGCTTTCACGACGAGAACTCTCCTGGCCATAATATCAGGACGTCATTCCCACTAGTATGTCACACTGTAAACACCTCCTGTTTCACACTATAGATGGGTCTGTTTCACACACTGTAAACATTTCCCTGTTTTCACACCATCGATGCCTCTGTATCACAAACCGAAAACACCTCATGTTTCTAAACTATAGATGACTGTGGTTCATACACTGAATATACCTCGAGTCTTACTTGAATCTCAGACCAACTTTGCAGTTTGGTTGTAGCTCTCCCGTGTCACAGGGTATACAAGTCTAAATTTTGTTTAACACGTTCACAGTGACAACAATCTATTTTCCTGAAATAAAAAAACAGTGTCTTTGTCTTCACCAACCAAAGTGAGCGGGGGAGTTAAGAGTCCCTTTTCGAAACTGGTGATATTTTTTTTTTCTTTGCGGACAACTTTGAGTTTGCATTTATTGTTTTTTTCTTCACAGGATGTGTGTGATTGCATGTCTCTAGTCGAAAGGGGCATGTGCAGTAAAGGCGCTGTTGTTTACGTGATTTAATGTTGGCAATAATGGTAAGTAACCATCGCACTCGTGTTCGTTGGTGACTTATCCTCGAGCAGTTTTACGGAAGAAGACTTCTTCATCACCTTAAATGCAAATTAGCAAGTATTGCTGGATTTCAAATTCTTCAAGTGTATCAGTAACACAGATACTGAAATTAGATGGTAGCTTCAAAATAATTAAGACTAGTCCGTTTAATAAGTGACGTAAATATTTATTTCCCATAATGCCATGCGGGTGTTTTTGCTCGGCGTTGTATGGAGCCCCTTTTAATGCGAATTGGGCATCTTTTGTTGGTATGAAATGAATGAGCGCACTTTTGTAATGGGAAATGCGGTACTACTTTATATTAAAAACTTGTTCATAGCAAGGTATGCCTTTCTGTTACAACTAAAAACATCTATCTTCTAAATAAATGAGGGACAAAATAGGATGTAACAAAAAAGTTGGGCCTGAATTTCCATTCTATATTGTGAATATTGGAACTGAGCTTCAGTGCTTTTTTTTATTTCGGATTCACCTGTTTTATCACTATTTTTGTGAATCTTGGGTCTAAGCTTCCATTTTAATTTCCAGGTTTGTACGTCTAACTTTCACTGTATTTTGAGGTCTGGGTCTAAACATGCGTTGGTCTTTTGATCATATAGGGCCTAAGCTAATGATTTTACTTTGAGATGAACTTCCTTCCCATCTCTCTTGGGAGAGCTTTTAGATCTTGGTCTGTTGCTGCAGGTTTATAGCTGCTCTTAGTATGTTTCTGACTTCTACTCAAAGACATACTTTTTTTCAAACTTTGCCATGGACTCTTAAAGAGTGCATGGTACTGTATGGTCTGCCCCCAACCCCGGCCATCCGTTTTTCACCCATGCCCTGCTGACCATATACACCCCTCCACCCCCTGCAGTCTGCTCCTTTTCCTATCAGCTAACCATTATAATGAACATATTTTTAAATCAATCCAGGTAATTTCTTGGAAGGTTAACTTAGCACCACCCATTGGACCCTGCGGGTTGAGTGGTTATGTAGGCATTGCGGGTTGAGTGGTGATGTAGGCGTTGTGGGTTGAGTAGTGATGTAGGCATTGTGGGTTGAGTGGTGATGTAGGCATTGTGGGTTGAGTGGTGATGAAGGCGTTACGGGTTGAGTGGTGCTGTATGCTGTGGGGATTGAGTGGTGCTGTAGGCGTAGCAGGTTGAGTGGTGCTGTACACAGTGAGGATTGAGTGATGCTGTAGGTGTTGCGGGTTGAGTGGTAATGTAGGCGTTGAGGGTTGAGTGGTGATTGAGTGGTGCTGTACGCGGTGGGGATTGAGTGGTGCTGTAGACGTTGCGGGTTGAGTGGTGATGTAGGCGTTGCGGGTTGAGTGGTGATGTAGGCTTTGCGGGTTGAGAGGTTCTGTACGCGGTGGGGATTGAGTAGTGCTGTATGCGTTGCGGGTTGATTGGTGCTATACGCAGTGGGGATTGAGTGGTGCTGTAGGCTTTGCGGGTTGAGTGGTGCTGTACGTGGTGGGGATTGAGTGGTGCTGTATGCGTTGCGGGTTGAGTGGTGATGTAGGCGTTGCAGGTTTAGTGGTGCTGTACGCGATGCAGATTGAGTGGTGCTGTATGTAGGAGTTGTGGGTTGAGTGGTGCTTTAGGCGTTGAGGGTTGAGTGGTGCTGTACGCGGTGGGGATTGAGTGGTGCTGTAGGCGGTGTGGGTTGAGTGGGGATGTAGGCGTTGCGGGTTGAGTGGTGCTGTATGTGGTGGGGATTGAGTGGGGCTGTAGGCGTTGCAGGTTGAGTGGTGCTGTACGCGGTGGGGATTGAGTGGTGCTGTACACTTTGTGGGTTGAGTGGTGATGTAGGCGTTGCGGGTTGATTGGTGCTGTACGCAGTGGGGATTGAGTGGTGCTGTAGGCGTTGCGGGTTGAGTGGTGCTGTACGCGGTGGGGATTGAGTGGTGCTGTATGTGTTGCGGGTTGATTGGTGCTGTACGCAGTGGGGATTGAGTGGTGCTGTAGGCGTTGCGGGTTGAGTGGTGCTGTACGTGGTGGGGATTGAGTGGTGCTGTATGCGTTGGGGGTTGAGTGGTGATGTAGGCGTTGCGGGTTTAGTGGTGATGTAGGCGTTGCGGGTTGAGTGGTGCTGTACACGGTGGGGATTGAGTGGTGCTGTAGGTGTTGCAGGTTGAGTGGTGATGTAGGCGTTGCAGGTTGAGTGGTGATGTAGGCGTTGCGGTTTGAGTGGTGATGTAGGTGTTGTGGGTTGAGTGGTGCTGTATGCGGTGCGGACTGAGTGGTGCTGTAGGCGTTGCGGCTTGAGTGGTGATGTAGGCGTTGCGGGTTGAGTGGTGATGAAGGCGTTGCGGGTTGAGTGATGCTGTATGCGGTGGGGATTGAGTGGTGCTGTAGGCGTTGTGGGTTGAGTGGTGATGTACGCAGTGGGGATAGAGTGGTCCTGTACACGGTGGGGATTGAGTGGTGCTGTAGGCGTTGCAGGTTGAGTGGCGATGTATGCGTTGCGGGTTGAGTGGTGCTGTAAGCGGTGGGGATTGAGTGGTGCTGTAGGCATTGTGGGTTGAGTGGCGATGTAGGCGTTGCGGGTTGAGTGGTGATGTAGGCATTGCGGGTTGAGTGGTGCTGTCCGTGGTGGGGTTTGAGTAGTGCTGTAGGCATATGGGTTGAGTGGTGGTGTAGGCGTTGCGGGTTGAGTGGTGATGTAGGCATTGCGGGTTGAGTGGTGCTGTACGTGGTGGGGATTGAGTGGTGAAGTACGCGCTGGGGATTGAGTGGTGCTGTAGGCTTTGCGGGTTGAGTGATGATGTAAGGGTTGCGGGTTGAGTGGGGATGTAGGCGTTGCGGGTTGAGTGGTGTTGTACGCTGTGGGGATTGAGTGGTGCTGTACACGGTGGGGATTGAGTGGTGATGTAGGCGTTGGGGGTTGAGCGGTCCTAGGCTTTGGGAGTTGAGCGGTGCTGTACGCGGTGGGGATTGAGTGGTGATGAAGGCGTTGGGGGTTGAGTGGTGCTGTAGGCAGTGCACGTTTTCAGCAGGCACACTCTTCCAGCCGTCAGTGCACACTTTCACCAGGCACGCACCACTATCCATCACTGCACGCTTTCATCAGACATCACACCACCAGTGCACACTTTCACCGGGCACAAACACCACCAGCCGTCAGTGCACGCTTTCACTGGGCACAAACACCACCAGACGTCAGTGCATTCTTCCACCAGGCACACACCACCAGACGTCAGTGCATGCTTTCACCAGGCACACACACACCACCAGACGACAGTGCACACTTCCACCAGGCACACACACCACCAGCCATCAGTGCACAATTTCTACAGGCACACACACCACCAGCCATAAGTGCACACATCATTTGTTAACGCATCCACAATTAACTATTGTAGCAATCGCAGTATGGCGCACTTTACTTTTGAACATATTCATCTAAAGCGCAGCATGCCACCATTGCTACAAAAATAAATACACATTTTTTTGGCCTACAATTTATAGACTTTTGTTGCAGTTGGGGTTGCAATATTTAGCTATGCCAATAGCTCAAACTTAATTAACCCGAGACCTATTGCATTGTAAATGCTTGTTAATTGTTGCTCATAGTCTTTTAGCACTTGCAGATCAGTACATCCTGGAGAAGCAAGCTAGTACATGTACAGATTAATATCTACTATCTCGAAGTTTGTTCTCTTCTATAAACACAAATCCTGACGTGTTCCTTCTTTTTTTGTTTATTCTTCTTTTCGTTTGTCTAACGCCTTTTAATTTGATTAATGGCTTTGATGTCTAATGCATTTTGGTGGTTTGTTCCACTCTTTTATGATTTAAAAAAATCAAATAAAAGTATTTTCTATTCTACTGTTTTTCTATTGCTACGTAATTGAAAAGGCTCTTGTTAGTCTACCTCTTAAAGCACAGGCACTTTCAACCTGATGCACTGTATAAGGCCCAACCTGAATTTTATTACTACGTATTTTTATGATGGGTTTAACTTTTTGTACAATTAATTGAATGTGTTAATAGCACGTGTATGCAATGGTTTTTATTAATCATGCATAATAATAATAAACCACTCAGGCCTTCCACCATAGAGGAAGGATTTCTGCATGATGTCTAGTATAGATTTTCTTCTGGAAGCGTACCGTCCCAGGACAAAAACAATGCTCAGATATACTTTAAACAGTTTTCAAGTTTGGATGTGTGCTGTACAGTACAGCACACGAGCAAGGCTGGAAAAGTTTGGAGAAATTAAAAATGATCTGCAATGTTTACCTTTTTAAAGGAGTCGAAAGTTTTTTGGTTCACGGCCATGTCTACCTTTTTTATGAAATAGGGCTTTGCATCAAAAAAAAAGTGTTTGCATGCAAACACTCATGTACCACCCCTGGTACACCCCTGTCATGCAAAAGTAGCCGTTATACTTTGAGTTACTTTCCAAAGCACGAAGCTTGAGGAGCGCGCCATTAGGGCCCGGCCTCCACGCCCAGTGTAGAGTAGGCGGCCGGACTCGCCCTATGGGAGACCGGCCGGGAATCACTTCCAGGTCACGGGTGACTCACGTCCGGTGCGGGAGAGGGCGGAGACTCTGGCCTATTTAGGCTCTGGGAGTTGTGGTCCCGGTCTCTTTCCTCGCCTGCACCGGACGGACCCTGGACTGCGCCCTTCATTTTTAACTTGCTGGGATTATTTGAAGTCTCTTGGTCCTGTGTTGGCGCGGTCGAGCGGGGTTTGGAGTCGCAATCCCGGACCACGCGGTGGAGAGCAGCGCCCTTCGTAGCAACCAACATTGGCGGGAGCCGGCTCGGCAGGTAAGGTGTCGGGTGTCCCGGGAGGCCTGGGGCAGCGTGGGAGGCAGTGAGGGGCTGTGTTAAGAGGCCGCTGTGCTTGGGCGTCTCCTGTTACCCGTGGCTGCCTGCATTGTCCCACGGTTTTGTTAGCGCTCGTCGGGCACCGGCATCTTGACTTCTGACCTGGGGCCCGGGAAACGGGGGCATTGGTGTGCGCTTGCCTATAACAAAGGGGGATAACGATTGCGCTTGCCTAAAATGAAGGGGGATAATGATTGCAGGACGACGTATTGATTGGTGAACAGGGCGGAGCGTGCATCATAGTCGATTCTTACAGGGGGCTTTTAAAAATCAATGTTGATTTGACCTGTTTTTCCCTAGGAGCCAAACCTGCCTCATAGTGAGGGGCAATCACATTGAAGGGTCATACAAAGAGCATTGCAGTGCAATCAATTATTACAGGGGTTTAAAAATGATGTGGATTTGAGTTGTTTGACCTAGGAAACGTCATATTGAGTGACGGTCACATTGAGGGGTAGAACAAAGTGCATTGAGAGGTGATTTGGGGCAGTTACACGAGCAGGTAGGCGCATTTGTGGAGCCATGCGAGCGGCACTGATTAGCGAGGTTCGCACAGCGGATAGAGCTGTTTTCGGCCTCCAGCGGGAATTTAACAGCAGTTAGTGTTTAGAGGTAGGCGCAGGAACTAGAGCCGTAGTTGGAACGCTTGGGGGGAATATTCGGGTTGTTGGCCTGCTAGGGTAAGCGCTGATAAGGCTCCTCGGGTAGCATTATGCCAGCAGGGGGTCGCAGCCACAAGAGGAAGGACAAGGACCCTGAAATTGCGCAGCTACTCAAATTGGTTTTAGCTAAACTTAGCAGAGATGAAGAGGAGAGAGACGATGATCTGGGGGAGCAGGCCCCTGTGTCTGATGAGGAGCAGCCATTAGAGACGGGCCTAGGGGACTGCCCCAGTAGGAATGGGGTTCCTCCCAAAGCAACTTCCCCCCCTAGTCAGAAGCCTAGGATACAACAACACAAAGGAAGGGGCGAGGGCAAGGGAGGGGCAAGCGGGAATAAGAAGGGCAAGTGTCAGGAGGGGCAGGGGTAGTACGGGAGACCCCGCTACCAGCAAGGGTCCCCCTGCAGCCAGATCCAGTGGTCACAGCCCTCCCCTTAACATTACCCTCAGTACCATCAGTACCAGGGCTGCCTCCCCAGCCAGTGCCTGAGGGGCAGCCTGTTCCTAGCACCTCTGCATTGCCCATGCCGGTGGTTATAGCACCTTCACAACTAGACCCAGGGAATGATGTGGGGACCATTCTAGCGAAATCAGGGTAGCCTTGAAGGCATTGGTACCAGGGCCTAACGCCCCGGAGCGTGTAATATCAGAAGTGCTACCAGCCATAATAGCTCCACCACCAGTGGGGATGAGGGGAGGGGCACTTGCACTCGGGGCAGTACCAGCGGCAGTAGTTCCCCCCTTCCACAAACAGAGGCCACAGCGGGGGGTCCCAGGATCCCACAGCTAGTATCCTAGCTTCGGTGGCCACTCTTTTGGGACAACTAGCGGTGCCAGGGTTGGGAACTGAGCCCAGTGGCGGGGCAGTGGCACCATGGGCTTCGAAATCCGTGGCTGAGAGCGTGCTGAGCGAAATTAGTAAGCAGGTAGTGCTCCTTGTAAAGATTCAGGACACAAAATCAGGCACCACCAGTCAGGCGGCGGGTCAAACGGCCCCCGCCCCATCAGAGGCACCAGTGACCGCAGCAGGTAAGACGGTGGGGACCTCGAAAAAGGACTCTGGTTGTGGGCCTAAGGCGGTAGGGGGTCATGATACGTTGTTATCTAAACCTGGGAAATTGGCAACACATGTCGCTCTGGACACAAGAGAAAAGATTTGGAAGGGGGAATATGTAGATATTTTCTCGTTGATCAGACCTAAGAGGAGAGAGGTTGAATTCAGAGAAAAGGAAGGGAAAGAAGGTTCCTTCAGAGACATGAGACCAAGGGTGGAAGAGTCCATTACAAATTGGCTGTTTGGTTTCCAGGTTTTTACAACGGTAATGTTGGAGAAGAAGCCTGAGCTGGCAATACCTCTGGTGTATTACATGAATAAGATCTTGAAGGCACACACAATGCATGGGGGTACAGCATGGTTGGACTATGACAGGGATTTCCAATGAGAGAAGGTGGAGGACCCAGACATTGGGTGGGATCAATTTGAGGTCAATGTGTGGCTGGAAAATGTTGATAGCAAATCACACCACACAAAGCAGCCCTTTCGGACTTCTCAGGGGGACTAGGGGTGAAGAGGGGAACCTGCTGGGCATTTAATAAGAAAATGTGTACCTGGCCTACAGGTCAATGTAAATTCAAACACACTTGTTCATTCTGTGGTTACCCTTCCCACCCCAAGTTCAGGTGCATTAAAAAATCAAAGGAAAGGTGAAGAACCGGGTTTTCAAATACCCAGCGGCGTCAGGGACACGCCCAAAGTCCTTTGGGTTCCCTTGCCTTGGTATACAGAGACACGGAATACTTCTAGGTGGCGTCAGAGATCAAATTTATTAGCTGCAGCTAGTAGCAGAAATCCCAGCAATACAACACGGTGTACAACTCAAGAAACTGCTCAATTTTACTAAGGCGAGACATCCCTATTTATACACAAAAAGGTACATTTAAAATGCACGCCCCTGCACCAAAATTCAACCAATAGAAAATACATGACATCACACAGCATCATACAGTAAAGCTCATTTTACAGTTTCCCAACCCACAAGTTAATATTTAGGCATATCTAAATAATATCTGAAAGGCCCGAACAAACCCTTAATTGGAAGCGTAACCCATGAAATGAAGAAACAGTAAAGAAAAGCAGTTTCAGATAATGTGCAAGACAACAGAAACGTAAAGAAACTTAAAAGTTAACAAATGTCTTGAATGGTGATTGGGAAAGTAAATAACGATCTTGCAGGGAAATTGGCTTGGCAGGGTCAATTCCAGGTGAAAGGCCAGCTTCTGAAATTAACTCCAGCGCACGAAGAATTCCTTAGTTAATATATATATATGATCCACAATAGGTCAGACTGCTTTGCTCACAGACTAACTTCTGAGGCCTACATAAAAGGCAGCACCAGATGGCAGTCACGACGCATGGCAAAAGCCCATGTTTAGAAAAGAAGGTCTTAAGGAAAGAAACAATTTAGATATTGTTTAGGATAAGATATGTGCAGGGAAACTAAAGGTTAACGAGGTCCTGAACAGTGATTGAAAAACTCAAACAACGATCAGCTAGTGAAACTGGTTTTGCAAAAGGTCAGTTTCAGGTGGAAAGGGTTACTCTCTCTGCAGTTCATACAGAGTCAGAAAAACCCAAATAAATATATGCACGAACTCAGAAGGCAAGGCCACTTGTTCGTTGGGCCTACTTCACTGGCCTACGTGAGGGCAAGACTAAAATGCAGTACTTACTATAGTCTGGAGTACCCAACACAGGAGCCGAACACAATGCATCGCGTAGTTCAGAAAAACTTTTCTGACATTCGTCAGACCAAGGAAGAGGATGCGGAGTATCTTTCAGAGTCAATGCTGATAGAGGTTTCGCCAACAGTGAAAAATTGGGGATCCACTGTCTACAATACGATGTAATACCTAAAAAGGCACGCACTTCTCTCTGTGTGGATGGTACATTCATTTGCGTAATTGCTTGAATTCGTTCTGGAGTCAATCTCCTTCCCTCCTTCGACAAGAGATGACCTAAGTAGGTCACTTCTTGGCGACAATATTGCAACTTTGAAGGTGACACTCTATGATGAGGGTCAGACAAATACCGCAACAAAGAAAGAGTAGCCTCTTTACAAATCTTTTCATCATCAGCAGTAATCAACAAATCATCGACGTACTGAATAAGAGTAGCACCAACAGGTAACACAAAACCGTCAAGCTGAGTTTTCAACGCCTGACTATAGATGGAGGGACTTTCACAATAACCTTGGGGAGCTCTCTTAAACCGGAAGCTTCGGCCTCCTAATGAGAAGCCAAAAATATCCCTACTCTCCTTACCGATAGGAATACTGAAGAAAGCATTCTTCAAATCGATGACAGAAAACCAAGCTGCCGAAGCAGGAATCAAAGTCAACAAAGCAGTGATATCAGGTACCACAGGAAACTGTGGCACGACTATCTTGTTTACCTCTCGAAGGTCGATCACAAACCGGTACACAGGTGGCTGAGAAGCATCAGTACATTTAAGGATAGGCAAAACAGGACTGTTACAAACATTACCTCTCGTTTCCTCAACTACACCCTTCTCAACCAGATCATAAACAATCGCTAAAAGAGCTCGCTCGCCATCGCTCGAGATCTTGTATTGTGGAATACGAGGTAGCCTAGCATTCGATTTAAGGGTGGCAACATAAGGTGGAATCCGCAAAAGACCAACATCATTTGGACCTGTAGCCCAAAGTGTATCAGGAAGCAAACGCAATTCCAGTGGCAAACAATCCTTAGACAAATACATTGGGGAAATCACTTTCTTACCGAGGGTAAGTTGTACTCCTGAAGGAGAACAATGTAATGTTGCATACAATCTTTTCAGCAAGTCCAAACCCAACAGATTCTCACCACAACCAGTCGTTAAAATAAGTGGAGCTTCCAATTCACAAGGGCCAATCGAAAGGGACAATGGACTAGAAACCGTATTACGAACTGGGGCGCCTGAAAATCCTACTGAAACATTGGTCAAGCCAGACAAAGGTGCGCCAGGAAGTTTAGAGTGCATAATAGAACTCTTCATCGCACCAGTATCCAAAAGAAAAGGTTCTACCACACCTGATGTAATCACTTCAACATAAGGTCCACTCTGGTCTACTGGAACTGACACTACTCCCTCACTTTGTCCTTGGCTGTCCTAGTTATCATTATAACCAGAACTCTCACCTTCGACACAGTAATCCTCAACATAGTACTGGACAGACTGACCACTCGGAACATTCTGTCTGTCAAAATAATTCGCAGAATTCTGTAGGGAAGAGGAACGCTCATTCTGGGGAAACACACCACATCCCCCACCCCTAGGAGCTTGCTGAAAACTACCACGACCTCTCTGACCAGATACACCATTCGCACGCTGTAACAAAGCCGGGCAACTATTCTTCAAATGACCTTCCTCTCTGCAATAAGCACACTGATTAGGGCCAGGAAAGAATCGCTGAACATAAGGCTCCGGCTTCTGTAACAATCTCTGAAATTGTGGAGGTTGCTGAAACTGAGGCTGATTCTCACAAGGCGGATAAGCTTGCTGCAAAAGAACTTTTGTCTTTGTTTAGTTTTCTTCTCCACTTTATCCTTCTCATTTTTATCCCTATTCTCGTAATATTGTGCAGTAGCCAATATCTGGGCCGACGAAGAGACAGCCCATGAACTCTCAGAATCCTTTAACTTATTAGAAAGTTCAGGAAGCAAATTAAAGACAAATTTATCCACAAACAACCTTTGACCACCCTCCGTACTCATATCCTGGCCACTATGATCAATATCGGTACAAAAGGGGGTGGTGATGGACGGAGCATCTGAATCAATCAAACACTCACACCCAGTCAAAAGATCTGGGTTTAATCCATCACCATTCTTTAGCCCACTCTGCCACCCCAGTTCAGACATGGCTATATGCAAATCAGTCTGACCCTGTGCCTCATGGGAACAGTCCAGCAAGCCGGGCTGAAGACGGCTGGAATGCCAGAAACCGGTCCTCGGAAGCTTGTTTCCGGTCCAGGAAGACATAGCTTGGCAGTTCGGACTGGACTGTTCCCATGAGGCTCAGGGTCAGACTGATTTGCATATAGCCATGTCTGAACTGGGGTGGCAGAGTGGGCTAAAACGGTGATGGATTAAACCCAGATCTTTTGACTGGGTGTGAGTGTTTGATTGATTCAGGTGCTCCGTCCATCACCACCCCCTTTTGTACCACTATGATCAATAAACGTCTCTTCAAACCTAGTGAAGAAATCAGATACACTCTCGTCTTTCTACTGCTTACATGCTGCTAACTTATCCCAATTCACTCGTAAAGCGGGCATCATCGTTTTCATCAGATTAATAATTCTACCTGGTAATTCTGAAACTAGAGGTTCAGGTTTAGCACCTCCCTCCTGTCTACCATCTGCAGCAACAATATTCGCCCAGGTATCACCTAATTCAGCAGCATGATTCTCATGACGAATCTTCGCCCACAAGGGTTGAGGGACTACATTGCCCATCAACATATCGATGTCAGCTAAATTCATAATACACGCTTCAACTATCTGGGACAACTCCTTGTAATAACCAGCAGGATTCTTACGAGGGTCAGGTAAGGTCTGCTTAAGAACCAAGACCTCTGCTCTCTTCCAAGGGACATGTACCCATACTCGCTTAAAATGAGCCGGAGCGGCCTGAATACCCTGATTTACATTAGCCTGAACTGCTTCTTTCCATACCGGAGGAACTTCTCTCATAGGGTACTGTTTCACTTTCCTCCTAACAGAGGAATCAGGTTCATACAATGTCTGAGGCGCAAGCCTAGATCTGAAAGCAAGTATTGTCTCTACGGCATCTGTAACATCAGATTCCACTATCATTCCTTTGGCAAAATCTGACTGAACATCAAGCACATCCTGCGGAATCGGACCCAACTCATTATCATCCCATTCCTGACGCAGAAAAGTACACATTACATCAAAAACATACCTTTGCTTAGGCGGTTCCCACTGAAAGAAAACATCCATAACTGCTGGCAAATTATACCTCGGAGCATTTAAAATCCACCTACGAGCCAACAAATCCAACACTGTCCGTTCTTCAGAACTAGGAAGCTGACGACGACTCTGTTTACGTTCCGAAACAGGGGTCATATTCAGTGACCCAAACAATGGTGACAATAAATTAGAAACAGTTTCTGTCATTCGTTTTCGAACAGAAGGAGAAGAAGCAGACATAAGAACAGGAGAATAAGTATTCTGAGGCAAGGAAGGTGTAGGAACAAGAACAGTAGAAATCGAAGATGCAGAAGCAGAAGGCAAAGGAGTTTGAGGCAAAGCTGATAGCAAGGCTGGCGACCCTAGAATGGGTTGCGCAGGAGAAGGCAAAACCATCTGTGGAGCACCGGGTGGCTGAACAATAGCAGGAGGTTGAACAACAAAGGGTGGAACAACCGGGGGTAATAGAGGCGCAGTAGCACCCTGCACATAGGGAGGAGGCAATCTCAGTAAATGAGAGATCAAAGGATCTTTTTCAGGGTCTTCCATCACTTTCGGAGGAGAAGACAGAAAGGCCGGATAACATTTATCTATGGCCATGCAATGCTGTCTATCTAAGACTTCACTCGCACACTCTTCTCCATCTTCCTTGAACTGTCTAGCAGCTTGTAGTACTGACATATTTTTATCTTTCCTATCTCTCTTTGCTTGCTTAATTTCTCTCTGTTTGGCTTCCTTACGCCAAAGGCGGAAAGAGTCAAACATTGCCGGCCGGGCTTTCTTCTTAAATAGCTTAACTTCTAGGTTGTCTAAAATCTCTGTATCAAAACTACCATGTGGGGCCATTGTAAAACACCATCCTTTTTAGTGTAGCGGACCCATACTTCATTATAAGTAATAGGGCCCACTCCGTGTTTTGAATAAAGTTCATAAGTCGGAGTTCCAACCGGAGGTATCAGACATGAATCCTCCAATCGGGAATCCATGTTACTACCACAAACAAACCAATTACCAAATTTACTAAGACCAGGCATCTTGCTCACTAGTCTGGTTTCAAACTTCAAAGGGAATCAAAAAATGATACACTCGTAAATATACAAGCCCTTCGGCTTTGGGTACTGCAGCAACCAAATCAAAACAAAGGAACCAGACAAAGTCGTGGGAGCGACCCACTTATACTTAACCAAATATCTGTCACGCCACCAGAAGACCGTCTATCGTCTCGCTTTACAAACATCAATTGGAGGGTCCAAGACAAGGCGACAGTCAGGGCACCAGTCCTTCATAGCCGTTGGAAAGCTGGAAGCCTCGCAGAAAAGTCCTTTGGTCCACGTCGACATACAGGGGTCGATGAAGTGGGGGCCCTCTTCCAGAATTTCCTCACGTGGCTCCTCGCAATCTTCGGGCTTGGACCGGTACCACTGAAGTCGGCCCGCGTTGGCCGCGCCAACTGAAGAACCGGGTTTTCAAATACCCAGAGGCGTCAGGGACACGCCCAAAGTCCTCTGGGTTCCCTTGCCTTGGTATACAGAGACACAGAATACTTCTAGGTGGCGTCAGAGACCAAATTTATTAGCTGCAGCTAGTAGCATAAAACCCAGCAATACAACACGGTGTACGACTCAAGAAACTGCTCAATTTTACTAAGGCGAGACATCCCTATTTATACACAAAAATGTACATTTGAAATGCACGCCCCTGCACCAGAATTCAACCAATAGAAAATACATGACATCACAGAGCATCATACAGTAAAGCTCATTTTACAGTGTCCCAACCCAAAAGTTAATATTTAGGCATATCTAAATAATATCTGGAAGGCCCGAACAAACCCTTAATTGGAAGCATAACCCATGAAATGAAGAAACAGTAAAGAAAAGTAGTTTCAGATAATGTGCAAGATAACAGAAACGTAAAGAAATTTAAAAGTTAACAAATGTCTTGAATGGGATTGGGAAAGTAAATAACGATCTTGCAGGGAAATTGGCTTGGCAGGGTCAATTCCAGGTGAAAGGCCAGCTTCTGAAATTAACTCCAGCGCACGAAGAATTCCTTAGTTAATATATATATATATATATGATCCACAATAGGTCAGACTGCTTTGCTCACAGACTAACTTCTGAGGCCTACATAAAAGGCAACACCAGATGGCAGTCACGACGCATGGCAAAAGCCCATGTTTAGAAAAGAAAGTCTTAAGGAAAGAAGCAATTTAGATATTGTTTAGGATAAGATATGTGCAAGGAAACTAAAGGTTAACGAGGTCCTGAACAGTGATTGAAAAACTCAGACAGATCAGCTAGTGAAACTGGTTTTGCAAAAGGTCAGTTTCAGGTGGAAAGAGTTACTCTCTCTGCAGTTCATTCAGAGTCAGAAAAACCCAAATAAATATATGCACGAACTCAGAAGGCAAGGTCACTTGTTCGTTGGGCCTACTTCACTGGCCTACGTGAGGGCAAGACTAAAATGCAGTCAGGTTTGAGAATTACAGAACCACAAAGGGAAGGTGGCAGAGAGAACAAACCCCCACAGCCATAAGCTTCCAATGCCAGTAGACATTGGGAGACTGATTTTTTGGCTGAATCAGTACCCAGACAGGTCAGCAGCCAGGGTGTTGTACCGAGGGTTTTCGAGGAGGTTTCGCATCCCGGCACAGGGCGTCCCCCAGGTAGATCGCTGTAATAACCTGCTATCAACACGCATGCTTCCTATGGTAGTGTCGCAGAAGGTTGAGAAGGAGCGAGCGCTCGGCCGGGTGGCTGGCCCTTTCCCTGCTCCCCCGTTGCCAGGTTATGTGGTTCACCGCTGGGGGTTGTTCCAAAGAAGGAGCCAGGTCAATTCAGGATGATCCACAACTTGTCAGCTCCAAAGGAGGCATCGATAAATGATGCCATTGACCCGTCCTTGTGTTCGGTGACTTACTCCTCTTTCGATGTGGCATTGCAGAGGTTGCGGGACCTTGGCCCAAATGCTAATATGGCAAAGACAGATATTGATAGTAACACAAAGAGAGTACAAAGTTCCCCAGTGGGAATAATAGGATAGAGTGAATGTGCAATGTAGAATAAAGGAAAAAAGGGGGAAATTCCCTTTTTGGAACTAAAACTCTCACACACCCAGCAAGCTAGGTGTCATGCTTCATCATATGGCTTCTGCTCCTCGTCAGACTGGCGCTGCAATGTCTGACGGGCACCCGTAAAGGGGCTCTTTATCGGAGATCTTTTGTTCCAGCCATATGGTGCATGCGTGTGAGAGGGCAAAGGAAGTGTAGTCGTGAAGTGAAGGTGAATTAAAAAAGGTAAGTCAATCCACAATATGCTTTATTGAGGTGGTAGATTCCCTTGGTTAAAAGGGGTGGGAGGGGAGATATAAACTGGGAAGGCTCACAGTAAATTATCTACAACCCTCTGGTCAGGTCAACATGTTTCTTCCCGTCATGGCAATTCTTCAGGACCTAGGTGTAACGTACTACACAATGTGAAAAGAAAGAAAATTTAGGAAAAACTTCAACCTCATCCTGTAGGTCAGTAAAGGCAGGCCAATTGGTCCTACTATGATCAAGCGACCCTAAGGGTTGTCCTAGGGTGCCTCGCAGTCTGTTCCCGTGGGACCTGCACAGAGTTTGGTATGGTACTTTAATGGTGTGCGGTCATTACCGTCTACACCTACCCCCACGATCAGCGCCGGGTCAATGCGTAGAGCAGCTGGGGACAGATATTGAATCAGCTTTTCGCCTCCTGCTAGTGCACCCAGAGGATTATCATTTGCTGGTATTCCGGTTGAATCATCAGTTCTATTATGACATGTGCATGCCAATGGTGTGTGCGGTTTCTTGCAGATACTTTAAAACTTTTAGCTCCATGTTACAGTGGTTGTTCACACTCAAGACAGGTTGCAGAGAAGTGGTGCATTACCTAGATGACTTTATGGTCATGGGTCCAGCGGCATCAGACGTGTGCGCACAGGCTTTGGAGCAATTGGTGGCTATGTTTCATGAATTTAAAGTACCATTAGCTCCGGGCAAGACAGTAGGCCTCGACACATGCATGTCCTTTTTAGGTTTTGACTAGCAAATGCATGCGTACGAAGTACGCATGCGCTAGGAAAAATCTTATGATCTGTGTGTGGAGTCGGGTCTACGCCCCCTCCTCCCATTGGCTAGCTCCATAAATGGAGGCTAGCCATTGGGAGAGGGCTCTGTCCGTCAATCTCGGACCAGATTCGGGGGCGTTCCCGAGAATTTTTGGCTTTTGGCGACGTCACGCTACGTCAGCCAAAAGCCAAGAACGCCCCCGAATCTGGTCCGCCATTGACGGCACTCAGCGCCCCCTCCACGAGTCCTGGGACCAGGTCCGCCTCTCCTCGTTTTATTTTTATAATGTTGGCATGTGATGTGAAAATCCTTCGCTCATTATGATCTTAACAATACTCGATTTACCAGAGCGCCTGGGAGGATTGTTCACAGGAGGGACACGGCTAACTCCCGGCGCATCGCGCTTGTTTTCGTTGCTTGTGTTCGTTCCTTCCGATATATTAGTGGTATGCCCCCCCCCTTTATCTCTCTCACGCCTTCCTGTAGCCTATGTCCCCTCTCTGCTCTCCTTGAAGTCACTCCCCGCGGGCTGCAGTGGCACCGGCGTCCTCTGGGGGGAGCCTCTTGTGCACGTCAGCCAGAAGTGAGCTCCGCTCCGAGGTGGCCCGGGATGTTTGGGACGCCGCAGTCCGAGTCTGAATGTAGGCTGGCGAGGGAGGAGTCTGTCCGGGAGGGAGGGACCCACGGAGGGTGCCCTGCCAGCAGGTGAGAGCCGAGGGAGGGGCACCGAGCCGCAGCCAGCGTCGTCCCAAGCAGGAGCCACAGAAACCACATGAGCTAACCGGAGGAACAAACACCCGCCCACCTGTGCCAGCAGCACCTGCCCTGTGCCCACCGGTGCCAGCAGCACCCAGGAGCAACAGCCGCGCTGTGCCCACCGTTGCCAGCCCCGGGAGCGGTAGCCCTCTCTGCCCTACCTGGACGCCCTGGGCTGCCCGATGCCCCCTCTTGCCCCTGACAGGTGAGGCTGTGCGCAGCCCCTGGAGCGGATGCCCGGCTCCAGCCATGCTCCAGGGGGGCTGACCTCTGACCCTGCCCATGGGGCGAGCCCTCGGCGCCCTCCTGACCCTGCTCTGCCTCAGCCTCGGAGGAGCCCACGCCTTGGAGTACATCACCGACGCCCCCCGACTGACGGCCAACTTCGTAAGAACCCTTTGCACTTTTACGAGCGTGTGTGTCCTGGTGAGCGGGTGTCTGTCACTGCACCGAGAGTGTGTGTCCTGGTGAGCGGGTGTCTGTCACTGCACCGAGGGCATGCGTGTCCTGCTGAGAGGGGGTGTATGTCACTGCACCCAGAGTGTGTGTGTGTCCTGGTGAGCGGGTGTGTGTCACTGCACCGAGAGTGTGTCCTGGTGAGCGGGTGTGTGTCACTGCACCGACAGTGTGTGTGTGTGTTCTGGTGAGCGGGTGTGTGTCACTGCACCCAGAGTGTGTGTGTGTCCTGGTGAGCGGGTGAGTGCGTGCCTATCCTGCAGTGAATGTGTGTCTATTCTGCAGTGAGGGTGTGTATATCCTGCAGTGAGTGTGTGCCTATCCTGCAGTGAGTGTGTGTCTGTCCTGCAGTGAGTGTGCGTCTATCCTGCAGTGAGTGTGCATCTATCCTGCAGTGAGTGTGCATCTATCCTGCAGTGAGTGTGTGTCTATCCTGTAGTGAGTGTGCGTCCCTGTGGTGAGCCTGTGTCTCAGTGAGGTGTCTCACGGGGTCTGTGCACAAGACCACCTCTGCTATCTTTTAATGTCCGTGACGTTGTCCCCTTCGTATGGTGCCTGTACATTTACAGTTTCAAGATTGTTACAGTGCCTGTGGCAGTGTTACTGTGCACAATTGGTATTGTGTCAGTAACTGTCACTGTGAAGCATTGTTAGATAATTTTATATAACTACGGTTCTACGGTTGTTACTGAGTAAGTGTGTCTGGGTTAAATGTTAGAGTCAGTGACTGTGTTACTAAGATTGTTTTAGTATCTGAGGACGTTTTACCATAAACAATTGATATTGCTTCAGTGACTGTCACAGTGTAACATTGCTAGACATTGTACATAACTACGGTTGTTACTGAGTCAGTGTGTCTGGGTTAAATGTTAATCAGTGACTGTGTTACTAAGATTGTTTTACTGTCTGTGGCAGTGTTACTATGTTCAATTGATACTGTGTCAGTGACTGTGTCTACAGTAGATAGTTACAGAGACAGTGATTGTGTTACTAAGAATGCTACAGTGGCTGTGTGTGTGGGGGGCTTTGTGTGGCTGTGTGTGTGGGGGCTTTGTGTGGCTGTGTGTGTGGGGGGCTCTGTGTGGCGGTGTGTGTGGGGGGCTCTGTGTGGGGGGGCTCTGTGTGTGTTTGTGTGTGTCATTTGCGAGAGATAAAGCTAGTGGCATTGTAAATGGCAATGCAACTTATTTATGTTAAAAAAAAACATAAATAAAAATAATGTCAAGAGCAATGCCAATAGCTCTAACTTTAACAAAGGCAAAACCATTGCATTGTAAATGCTTGATGGGAATTGAGATCGACACAGTGACAAGGTTCAGGCTTTTCCCCAAACAATTGACATAGCATTGGTAGGGCCTAAGGTTACCCTGCACCAATTACAGGTGTTGGTGGGCCAGCTCAATTTCGCCCTTCGTATCATACCGATGGGGTGCCCCTTCTCTAGGTCCATAGCTAGGGCAATGGTGGGACTGACCCAGAATCATCACCATGTGCGCTTACAGGCAGAGGTGAAGGAGGACTTGTGAGTGTGGCGCAGCTTGTTGAGCAACTTCAATGGGAAAGTAGTGTGGCCAGCGCCGCCGGTGTCAAGTACAGAGCTAGGCTTGCTCACAGGCTCAGCAGGGAGCATCGGCTTTGGCGCTATTCTAGGGCCCCATTGGTGCAGGGGCGAGTAGCCGGCTGAGTGGCACGAGAGTGGGCTGACTAGAAACATAGCCTTTTTGGAGTTATTCCCAATTATAGTGGCAGGGACCCTGTGGGCGGACCACTTTGAGAATAAGTCAGTGGTTTTCTGGTCGGACAACATGTCGGTGGTGGAAGCAATAAACAGGAAGGGAGCTACATGCAAACATGTTCTGAGATTATTGAAACACTTGGTGTTAGTCTGCTTGAGGCTGAACCTGCTGTTTAAAGCTGCACATATACCAGGGGTAGACAATCAAGCTGCTGATGCTTGGTCTCGTTCCAAGTTACAGGAATTCTGGAGATATCACCCGCAGGCGCAGGAGCAGATGACAGGGTTCTCAACATCACTGTGGATTATTGGAGCCCCGCGCTAGCGGGCTGGTAGGTGCCTCACTGTGTGGTCGCACTAGGAGATCATACCAACAGCAATTCATGTCTTACAGGGTGTTTGTGCAGAAAGCTGGTATAACGGGCTTGTTTTCTGCTAAGGCTATATACAGTTTCTTGCAAATGCTGGGGGATCAGGGCAGGCAAGTCTTGTATGCTCGGGCTCATGTGACGGCAAGCGCGACCCGGGCGCATTCTTTGGGGTCAAGAAAGCCCTGTCAGGGTGGGCCAAGTTGAAAGGGCCCAAAAGGGACTGCCGGGGGCCCTTAGATATTAGAACACTGGATGACATCCTGGAGTCCCTTCCTAGGGTTTGCAACTCGTCATTTGAGAGCACATTATTTGGGGCGGTCTTTTCCCTGGCCTTCTATGGGACGTTCCGGTTGGGGGAAATTGTAGGGACTTCCAAATCTGACCAGTCGGGGGGCCTCCAATTTGGTGACACCAAGATAACCCCGGGGAGTTTGGAAGTGACCTTAGGAAATCTAAAACTGACCAGATGGGAAAGGGGGCAACAATCCATCTTTGTCCTGCACCCGGTGTAACGCTCTGCCCGGTGGCTCTGATGCAGTCATATTTGGCCATTCGCCCTGCTGAGATGGGGCAGTCCCTGTTCATACATGAGCAAGGAGACTGCTTGTCACAGTACCAATTCAAGGCAGTTTTTGGAATGGCTTTAGCGGGGCTGGGATTGGGGTCAGCAGGTTATTCTTCTCACTCTTTTAGAATTGGGGCAGAGACATTAGCGGCTGGGGCGGGCTTACCGACTGAAACTGTGAGGAAAGTGGGACGCTAGTCATCGGATTGTCTTAGACGGTATATCCAGCCTGAGTTGCTATGAAATAATGCTCACAATTTGGTCATGACTATGCCTGACTTTTCCATTTCTCTCCTGTTCATTAGTATGCCGGCAAAGGTGATGTGGGTACTAAGGCACTCGTTCCTGCGGCACGCCACAGTGCGGTTGCAGCAGCGGTGAGTGGAAAAAACCACCGGGCTTGAAGGGGACAGAGTTCCTATGACGGGGAGTCAGGGCATGCGAATTCGGCACCTGCAGCTGCTTATGGAGGAGATTAGAGCGCACGAGATACAGAAGTCCCCGGAGTTAATCATCATTTACTTGGGCGGCAACGACATGGTGGATCGGGGACGCCTTGCGATCAAGGAGGCCCTGCTGACAGAGTTTGTGTGGTTCGGACGGGCCTTTCGCCGGGCCTAGATAGCTTGGTCTTGCATGATTCCACGCCTGTCATGGGGTTCCGAGAACGATCTAGAGCCTTGAATGTGTCAGTCAGGCGGCTCAATGGGGAGTTGGCCAAGTTGTGCTCAGTGAAGGGCCACTTGTGTCATATCCCACACCGGATGATCACTGGAGATGTGATGTTTCATCAGGATGGCGTGCATTTATCAGACATTGGCACAGGCGTATGGATCAGAGAAATATGGTCTTTTGTGCAGAACTTATTTGGCAGTGGGGAAGGTGACGGATCTAGGGGCCCTGGTCACGCTTGTGACGGTAAAGAGGCCTTAGAACATTGACATGGACTTACAGAGTGAACGGGAGTCCTCCTTGCATACTCCCTAGGCCAGCACTGTGGGGAAAGACGGTAAGCCCTCCGCATGGAGAATGAGGCCACCGGCTGGGGAGGCAAGGGCGCCAGGTTACAAGCCTCCTGGGATCCTGGGCAGCCTGGTGGTCGAGGGGAGGGCCCCGGATATGGCGGACAAGGACCAGAGGGAAGGGACCATCCCTCAAGGATGCAGGTGGGTTGCGCCTTGTGTGGGGTGCTCAGATTTGGAGATGCGAGCCAGAGGGCCACTTAGTGCTGGGGGAAAAGTAATTAGTATAATTGAGAAAACTTGAAATGTCAATATTAAAAATGTGTTATTGATTTTATCAATTTTAATATGTATTATTTAGTCATGTTTATGAATGTTGGTAATTAAACATGGCCGTTTTACACACACACTCTCTCTGAAGTATGATTTTGATTGTGGGTTGTATCATCTGTCCGGCGGGTGGGGAGCATGCTGGGGGGTCCGGGCCCTATAGGACTACTCTCCAGAGCAAAACAAGTTCTGCACTTGAAAGTAAATCCCATTTCAACACTTTGCGATGGTTTTCATCACAAACCTGGCGCAAATTGTCAGTAAATCTGCCCCTATGTCCTTTGAGATGACCTTCTGGGTACATAAAAGCCACAAAAAAACATAAAATACCATAACTGTGATGTGGAGTAGAAAATGTGTGCGCCTTATGAAAAGGATCACATTGAACAGCGCAATCGCAGCTAGGGATTTTTATTATCCCAGATTTCTGCATGACATGGGCAGAAGTGAAGGAGATACAAGTTTTCACTGTGAAATACACATTTTTTTGGCTTCCTATGTTCCGTGAACAACTTCAGATTTTTGGCTTGCTATGTTCCGTGAACAACTTCAGAATGGATTTACAACTTTAAAAGCTAGTTTTGTCAGCCAAACTCAGCCATCTGTGGAAAGCTGCTCAAGAACCACAGACGCGTTTTGCCCTGTTTGGGGCTCGTCCGTGTGAGGAAGCTGTCGCGCTTTGGAGAGCAACGAAGGCCGAGTGAGGGGGTAACACCTTAATGGGCCCCTGTCAGCGGTGACGCCGTGACTCCTGTCGGTCGCTGGGGGCCCGCAGAGTGAGGGCTTTCCAGCGCACAGCAGGCCGGAGGCTGCGGGGCTTTGGGGCACAGGAGGGAACGCGAGCTTCTTTGTGCCGTCACATTGGGGGAACCCCCCTTCTCATTGCGGGGTGAGGGGCTTTTTCATCCTTAAAACCAGCCTACACACACACAAAAACTCTAGAACGAGGAGGAGGAGGGAAAGATTCAAGCCCAACGAGAGGAAAAAGTAGACTTCAAACAGAGAACTTTCCTCCGCATAATGGGAGACAGCTGAGCTGGGAAGGTCCTGTGCGCTAAGGTTATATGTGAGGGGGAGAGGCGGGGGTCCGGCCCTCCCTGCGCTAGGACCCTGTGAGATCCTGCGGGCAGGCCGGGCTGAGGGGCTTGCTCTGCCAGAGGAGTGGATGCAGGCAGCTCTGGGAGCCCGGGGATGTAGCGTGTGCGGCAGGCGGGGGCAGCAGAACCGCTATGTGCCATCATTAGGGACTTGCGGGCCGCAGAGCGGGCACCGGGGGACCAGCGACGCTCGTCCCCACAGCGGGCAGAGGCGAAAGGAGCCCAAAATAACATGTTTTAGACGGAAGCCATCACAAGGCGTGGGAGGAAGTCGGCAGAGGTTCGCGGACCACTTTGAATGCCCGGAGCCAGAAGTTGTGCAGGATGTGTACAGTGGGCAGCCTAGCGCCTTAGTGCCTTCAAGTCTGACACTTGTGGCTTTTACTTGAAACTTCTTAAGAACAGTTAACGGAGAGGGACGCTGCCACCACGGCGGGAGGACTCGCAGAAGAAACCAGAGGATGCCCGCAAGCGCCCTGAGGTGGGCAGAGACGCAACCCTGTGGGCACAGCCCACCCTTCTGAGGAACAGTCCTGGATACCTCTCTGGAGCACATGGGTGATATCACTGACTGACTGCCCGCTCCTCAGGACGGGTCTCGCCCCTGCAGTGTGACTGTCACAGTGGGCATCGCGCTCGGGTGGAGAGGTGGGCACCCGTCGGAGCGGCTCTCTGGAGGATGGGCTGACAGGACCCCGCGGTGCCAGGATGCGGGAGGCGGCGTGGGGCCGCTGGCCGCTGCTCGTGCTCGCCCTGGCCTCCCTGGGCACGGGCGGCCGGACGTGCCCCCCTCTGCTCCACAACTGCAAGTGCGTTGAAGAGAGGGCCAAGCCGGGGCTCAGCGCCCAGGTCCGCACCAAGGTGCAGTGCAGCAACGAGGAGCTGCTGGAGCCCCCGGACCCCGGCCTCATGCCCAACAAGACCGTCACACTGTGAGTACCTAGCGCCATTTCCAGGCTTGGCGTTTTCCCCTAATTAGGCTCTGTCGCGGCACTTGACATCTGACCTTTCACCTACTCGAATTATGGTAAGGTATACCTCCGACAGCGTCTTTTGGAGACAGGGCGCTCTACGAAACTCTAACCTAACATCTCCCACGGCGCTCCCCGCATGCTGCAAATTAACATTTTACGCAGCGCTTAGAAGACAGGAATACTGCTGCATATTCGGGCTGATGGAATGCTACTGCTTAGCTAGACATTTTTAAGTTCACACATTTGACTTGCTTCTAAGGACTCCCAATATTTCGCAGTTAGGAGACAAGAGAACCGTTTAGTCAGGTGGAGAAGCTGGGATTACAATTCTTTCCACAGCTGACATTTTAGCCGATGATGCATCCTTATTTTTCTATCACAAAAACACACATTTTCTCTTGCCTAGTGCACTGGTTTGTCTATTTTAGACTGATGGCCTTATGTAGCGTCCTTCAATATTTCTCTCTGTTCTCGTCTCGTGTCTTTTCCGTCGTTTCTTTCTCACTCTTCGGGCTCTTTACGTCTGCCCTCACTTTCCTTTACTACCACATTTGACTTATTGTCTGTTATCCACTGATTTTAATTTATACATTCCAGTGTTAAGACCATAATACACTGAAGGCGCCCATTCCCTCGCTCCCGCTTGTCCTGTGAGTTGACAACATTTCCCAGTCGCCAATTCAAGTGTTTCTTGTCTCGTCTGTCCAAAAACAATGTAAATCTTGCTTTGGATTGAAAGGCGCACTCTTACGACACCGGCCTTCGGATTAGTGCACGCGGCGCACTCCTTAAATCGGCATCTCTGCAACTTTCTGACACGAAACAGGACCGCATCACCGTGCGCAGTTTACAGTTGCATTGATGCGAGCGCACGACGGTACCACAAACAGATGAATGGGAGGTTACCACAAGGACACATTTGAAATAAATAACGGAGGAAAGAGTGGGCCGATGTCTCGAATTAGCCGGGTTCAGACTCCTCGAAGTTTTGCCGAAGTCAACCGATGTCATTTTAGTTTTGCTGTTTACTAAGTAAGGAACGGTTCAATATGGGGCCCATGAATGGAGCAGTCGGACGCCAAACCCGCAGGCTGTTAGCAATTTGCTGTGGTGTGGCTTTCGAGCGCGCAGCACATTCTGCTACTAGACATGTTTTAATTGGCCGGGCAGTGATAGAGTCGTCTGGTAAATTAGCACTCAGAGGGGTTAGTGCTGTTGCCGAGAAAACCTGGTTTCAAATCCCGTCGTTTCACCTCAGCCGTCCATTCGTCCAGGCTGGTGCCATCTACCAAAGCGCCCAGAGGCTATTTCGTTTGTAGGGAGTGCTATGTTAATGCTCAGTGTTGCCATTAGACATAGAGGCCCTGATTCACAGAACTAACTTAAGACAAAATCCTAAACTTACTACCATTTTGGTATTCACAGAAGGCACTTACTCATTTCGGTATTCACAGAAGTTAGGAGTCCTATATGTCTTCTGTGAATACCGAAAATCTCAAAATTAGGATTTTCTCAGTTTAGTAGTAGTAAAGTTAGGACTCCTAAATTTTGGACTCCTAAATGCCTTCTGTGAATACCGAAAGTCTTAAAATTAGGATTTTTCTCAATTTAGTAGTAGAAAAGTTAGGACTCCTAGATGCCTTCTGTGAATACCGAAAGTCTTAAAATTAGGATTTTTCTCAGTTTAGTAGTAGTAAAGTTAGGAATCCTAACTTTAGGAGTCCTAAACTGAGAACAATTCTCATTTTAAAACTATCGATATTCACAGAAGGCATTTAGGAGTCCTAAAGTTAGGAGTCCTAACTTTACTACTACTAAAGTGAGAAAAATCCTAACTTTAGGACTTTTGGTATTCACAGAATGCATTTAGGAGTCCTAAAGTTAGGACTCCTAACTTCTGTGAATACCAAAATGAGTAAGTGCCTTCTGTGAATACCAAAATGGTAGTAAGTTTAGGATTTTGTCTTAAGTTAGTTCTGTGAATCGAGCCAACAGTAAACAAGGTGAATGTAAGTGTCTGTGGTGTAGGCACTGCCTGGCACGCGCCAGAGGAGGAGTGTGGTGGGTCTGTTTTTACTGGTGGTATGTATTTTGTCTCATCAATTTTCCTCCCTCCTTCACTGTGGGCTAGTGCTACAGTGAGCTCGGACTTTCACAATTGAACGAGGTGCCGCTACATTGCATTGTTTTTCACAGTGAACAGATGAGTGGACACCAGTGGTGTAACGAAAAAAAATGGCGGGGCTCCCTGCAAAATGTGGTGAGGGGCTTCGGAATTTCCCATACCTCCCAGATATTCGTTGATATTGGGGTCAAAGATGCTCCCCTTAAGGATCTGGGGGACCGCTGAAGGGTTGGGCCCAACCTGCACCATAAATGCTACAGGGGCCTGCGTTGCGCACCTAGTGGGCACCGCAAAACATACTGTGAATTTGGCGCCCGCGCACACCTGGTGTGCCGTGAAGTGACAGTCGCTGGTTGTGTGTGCGCCATTTTAGACACGTTCTTGTAACAGAGAGGCCTAACGATTGTTTCAGGCATTTACCTTGTCACATTAACCTTCAGGGGCAAAGACGTTTAAGCAGGTTGTGAATTGACGATGTGAGAGAAAGTCCCTTGAAATACTAGTAAGAGACACCATGAGCGCCTCAAAGACTAAAACTGCTTCCAGGCGCTCTTTTTTTAACATAGCATTTACTGACTGAACCAACGTGTAAGGGGTAGCATTATTCAGCATCTCTATTAATGGCCAACTGGGAAGGCCCCAGTCCTATGGACCACTTTTGTAAACAGCCAGGGGCATGTTACAGAGAATTTATACTGGTGCTGAGTGCATAGCAGGGAATGTGGAAAGGCATGTTTGTCTGTATGGTGGAACCTTGAAGTAAGCAAAAAAGTGATGGGTGAAATACTTGAATTATTCCCAGGGCGGCATCCCAGTCCGTCGAATGGTGCATCCCTGGTCAAACAAATATTACACATTTAATACGTAGACATAATTTGCCTGGCCCAGAGATTGTAATAAAAAAATCTCGGTTCATGAATACAGTAAAAAAAAATGGAGTCAACTAAATCTAAACCATCAAAATTATGCAAACGGATGCTTTTCTTATATTATTGCAAATGTTCTGCCTTATGGGCGATTGGCAGCAGTTATTTCAGAAAAAGTATACATTTGGAACTGGCTAGCTATCCTGGCGCCGTCCTGAAATGAATGCGCCCAACTGGTTATGACTCAATGTGAAGAAAAAGAATCAGATCCTATTAGTTAGGCCTGAGAGTGAAGCACCTAGAGCTGATCCACACCTACCCTACAACCTAGAAACCAGCCTACAAGTGAAGGACCACACTTCCTATTCAGAGGTGGAAGGGTGAAAAAAAAAATGGCTGCAGTGTGGCTGGCGAGGTGGGTACGGGAAAGAGAAGGGTACTGACTTCAGGTTAAAGTTTAGATGCCCCGCTTGTGAAGAGCACATCAAACACAACTGTCAAAGAAAAGGCATATTTAAGTTGCAAAATGAAAGTACCAGGTGTATATATATTGTTATAAAATGAGTGGGGCTGTTTGACAGTAAATATGAACGTACTGGGATTCAGTTCCTTTTAGTTCCTGTACAATTCATCCTCTGGTCTGCTAGTTTCATCTTCTCTCCATTTCTTTGGTCTGTCACATCAGTTCCTTTATGTCCTTTCTGAACTTTTGCCGATCTACCATCCCATCGCAAATTCTATGTGACCTATTATTCCTACCCCTTTGGGCCAACTCATACGCTACTCATTGGCCAATTGAGTGTCAGGGGGCTTAATGAGAACAAAGGAATGGGCACCTATTGTCCGCATTTGGGTAAGAAAAGGAAGCCATACCTGGGTTGCAGTAGTAGGAGTTGTTATGATTTGGGATTTTTTTTAGCTGCCACAAACCACAAAATTGTAGCAGCAAATGATTTTGGGATCATATACAATGAAAGGTGCAGTAGGTCATGATGTGAGATGAATTTACAGCCAGCACTAGACTATAATCAGCTGGTTGGCACCCCATGCTGTGTTTGATGCTAAAGGAGGTAAAGCCTTAGAGAAGGTCATAGGAGTCAGTAGAGTCGAAACTTTGGCTCGGGAGGACCATTCAAAACCGGTTGTAGGAGTGTAATCAGCAGGGTCTTAGTCAAGCTTAAGTCGTAGAAGGTTAGCGCATTGGAAGCGCTCAACCATTGTGTCCTTGAATACCTCAATATAGCCACTTCCTGGCTATATTGAGGTATCAACACTTCTTTGCCATCTAATTCCTTCTCGCAGTTTCCCACTTCTGTGTGACATTTTCTCCCCTCGTCTCTGCACAATGTTCTCTCCTCTGGGTAACCCTCCTCCCCACATCTTCTCTTCTCCCATGTGTGTCGCAGCGTGGCACTCTATGTGTGGCATCACATCTTCCACTCCATCTGCAATCTCTGATAGGAAGGACCGAGCGGACGAAGACACCTCAGGCTTCCCTTTAGCCTAGGCAGGGCTTGGGTCTGGATGCACAGCAACTCTTGGAAACTCAACCCTGCTACAACTGATCCTATACCATCCTACAACACGAGAGGGCGTAGGGTCTACTGAAAAAGGTCCTACGACTCCTACAGTCACCAATGCAGTGAAGAATGTAGATTGTCATGTTTTTTCTCAACTTAAATTTAGGGTACAATTTGACTTTGATAAACAAAAGTGCTTTCTATAAATCAGTTTCATGTAGCAGCATTTGCCCTTTCTTTCTTTTTCTCATAAGGTGATTGTGTCCAACACACTTTTCAAATCGCGTCTAGACTATTGGAATGTGACTTATGAGGGCCTCCAACGAAATAGCTCTTATCAGTTGCAACAGGCACAAAATGCAGCATCCAGAGTCCTTTTTAACCTTCAGAAATATGACCACATTGCTTACCACATCTGCCAGCTTCCCTGACTTCCGGTTCGGAAATTAATTCTCTTTAAAATATCTTGCCTGGCCTACAAAAAGTTCCATGGTAAAGGTCTCCGGCATTCCTCAGGGATGATATTGTGAAATATTGTCGAAAACCTTCTTTAAATTCTGGAGCACATCTTTTCTTTATTCCTAATGTTAAGTTCAAGCTGTGAGGGTTGAGATACTTTAGGTTCAAGCATCCCATGCATGGACCGGTCTCCGCTACACATCAGATCTCAACCCACACTCCTGGCACTTCAGAGAGCTGTGGAGACACGAGGTTTACTTTAGCCACTGATCGCTGTTAGTATTACACTGATTCTGTCTCCGCTGAGCAGCGCCTAGAGGCACTACCTGGAGTGAGAGAATGCTTCATAAAACTCGAATAACCTGAATAAAGTGCTCTTCTGTTTGCCCTCCTGTCTGATCCTTCGTGTGCCATCTCATCACCCCTGTGTGGTGCTTTCACCTGACATACATGTGTAACGTTATATGCTCCTCTGAGTTGGAGCCCATCTCTTCCACAGTGTGCCATCTCATTTATTTCTTTAAATGCCCTCTCCTCTCCGCCTCTATGTGCCACCTTGCTTCCTCTGTGTGAAAACGCATCGCCTCGCTGCAGAGCCATCTCCTCTCCTCCTGTGTGCAATCTTCGCCCCGCCACTGTGTGCCATCTCCACTCCGCCTCTGCATGCCATCTCCACTCGTCTGTGTGCCGTCTCTTCTCCTCCTCTGCATGCCATCTCCACTCCTCTGTGTGCCATCTCCACTCCTCCTCTGCCTGCCATCTGCACTCCTCGTCTGCGTGCCATCTCCACTCCTCTGTGTGCCATCTCCACTCGTCTGTGTGCCGTCTCCTCTCCTCCTCTGTGTGCCATCTCCTCCCCTCCTCTGTGTGCCATTTCCATTCCTCCTCCGCGTGCCATCTCCACTCCTCTGTGTACCATCTCCACTCCTCCTCTGCGTGCCATCTCCACTCCTCTGCATGCCATCTCCACTCCTCTGTGTGCCATCTCCTCTCCTCTTCTGTGTGCCATCTCTATTCCTCCTCTGAATGCCGTCTCCACTCATCCTCTGTGTGCCGTCTCCTCACCTCCTCTCTGTGCCATCTCCACTCCTCTGTGTGCCATCTCCACTCGTCTTGGTGCCGCCTCCTCTCCTCCACTGTGTGCCATCTCCTCTGTGTGCAATCTCCACTCCTCTTGGTGCCAACTTCTCTCCTCCACTGTGTGCTATCTCCTCTGTGTGCCATCTCCACCCCTCTGTGTGCTTTCTCCTCTCCTCCTCTGTGTGCCATCTCCTCCCCTCCTGTGTGCCATCCCCACTCCTCTGTGTGCCATCTCCACCCCTCTGTGTGCTTTCTCCTCTCCTCCTCTGTGTGCCATCTCCACTCCTCTTGGTGCCACCTCCTCTTCTCCACTGTGTGCCGTCTCCTCTCCTCCTCTGTGTGCCATCTCCACTCCTCTGTGTGCCATCTCCACTCCTCAGCTGTACGACATCTCCAATCCTCCGCTGTGTGACATTTCCACTCCTCTGAATGCCGTCTCCACTCCTCGGTGTGCCATCTGATCTCCTCCTCTGTGTGCCGTCTCCTCACCTCCTCTCTGTGCCATCTCCACTCCTCTGTGTGCCATCTCCACTCCTCTTGGTGCCACCTCCTCTCCTCCACTGTGTGCCATCTCCTCTGTGTGCCATCTCCTCTCAGTGCCACCTTCTCTCCGCCACTGTGTGCCATCTCCTCTGTGTGCCATCTCCACTCCTCTGTGTGCCATCTCCTCTCCTCCTCTGTGTTCCATCTCCACTCCTCTTGGTGCCACCTCCTCTCCTCCACTGAGTGTCGTCTCCTCTCCTCCTCTATGTGCCATCTCGACTCCTCTGTGTGCCATCTCCTATCCTCCTCTGTGTGCCATCTCCTCTCCTACTCTTTGTGCCATCTTTACTCCTCTGTGTGCCATCTCCACTCCTCTGTGTGCCATCTCCTCTCCTCCTCTGTTTGCCATCTCCACTCCTCCTCTGTGTGCCATCTCTACTCCTCTGTGTGCCATCTCCTCTCCTGTGTACCATCTCCTCTCTGCCTCTGTGTGCCATCTCCTCTCCTCCTCTGTGTGCAATCTCCACTCTTTCTCTGTGTGCCATCTCCTCTCCTCCTCTGTGTGCAATCTCCACTCCTCTGTGTGCCGTGTGCCATCTCGACTCTTTCTCTGTGTGCCATCTCCACTCCTCTGTGTGCCATCTCCACTCTTTCTCTGTGTGCCATCTCCACTCCTCTGTGTACCATCTCCACTCCTCTTGGTGCCACCTCTTCTACTCCACTGTGTGCCGTCTCCTCTCCTCCTCTGTGTGCCATCTCCTCTCCTCCTCTGTGTGCAATCTCCACCCCTCTGTGTGCCATCTCCACCCTTTCTCTGTGTGCCATCTCCTCTCCTCCTCTGTGTGCAATCTCCACTCCTCTGTGTGCCGTGTGCCATCTCCACTCTTTCTCTGTGTGCCATCTCCACTCCTCTGTGTGCCATCTCCACTCTTTCTCTGTGTGCCATCTACACTCCTCTGTGTGCCATCTCCACTATTTCTCAGTGTGCCATCTCCTCTCCTCTCCTCCTCCTCTGTGTGCCATCTCCTCCCCTCCTGTGTGCCATCTCCACTCCTCTGTGTGCCATCTCCACTCCTCCTCTGTGTGCCATCTCCACTCCTCTGTGTGCCATCTCCTCTCCTGTGTACCATCTCCTCTCTGCCTCTGTGTGCCGTCTCCTCTTCTCCTCTGTGTGCAATCTCCACTCCTCTGTGTGCCATCTCCACTCTTTCTCTGTGTGCCATCTCCTCTCCTCCTCCTCTGTGTGCCATCTCCTCCCCTCCTGTGTGCCATCTCCACTTCTCTGTGTGCCGTCTCCTCTCCTCTGTGTGCCATCTCCTCTCCTCCTCTGTGTGCCTTCTACTCCTCTGTGTGCCTTCTACTCCTCTGTGTGCCATCTCCTCTCCTGCTCTGTGTGTCTTCTCCTCCTCTGTGTGCCATCTCCTCTCCTGCTCTGTGTGTCTTCTCCTCCTCTGTGTGCCATCTCCTCTCCTGCTCTGCTTGCCATCTCCGCTCCTCTCTGAGTGCCGTCTCCTCTCCTCCTCTGTGTGCCATCTCCACTCCTCCTCTGTGTGCCATCTCCACTCCTCCTCTTTGTGCCATCTCCACTCCTCTGCATGCCATCTCCACTCCTCTGTGTGCCATCTCCACTCCTCTGTGTGCCATCTCCTCTCCTCCTCTTTGTGCCATCTCCTCTCCTCCTCTGTGTACCATCTCCACTCCTCTGTATGCCATCTCATTTCCTCCTCTGTGTGCCGTCTCCTATCCTCTGTGTGCCATCTCCTCTCCTCCTCTGTGTGCCTTCTCCACTCCTCCTCTGTGGGCCATCTCCAATCCTTCATTTGCCGTCTTATCTATCCTGTTAGTTATCTCATGTGCCTCTGTGTGCCATCTCCACCCCTCTATGTGCCATCACCACTCCTCTGTGTGCCATCTCCACTCCTCCATATGCCATTTTATCTGTCCTGTGAGTTCATGTGCCTCCGTGTGCCATCTCCACTCCTCCTCTGTGTGCCATCTCCACTCCTCTTGGTGCCACCTCCTCTCCTCCACTGAGTGTCGTCTCCTCTCCTCCTCTGTGTGCCCTCTCGACTCCTCTGTGTGCCATCTCCTATCCTCCTCTGTGTGCCATCTCCTCTCCTCCTCTGTGTGCTGTCTCCTCTCCTACTCTGTGTGCCATCTCTACTCCTCTGTGTGCCATCTCCACTCCTCTGTGTGCCATCTCCTCTCCTCCTATGTTTGCCATCTCCACTCCTCCTCTGTGTGCCATCTCTACTCCTCTGTGTGCCATCTCCTCTCCTGTGTACCATCTCCTCTCTGCCTCTGTGTGCCATCTCCTCTCCTCCTCTGTGTGCAATCTCCACTCCTCTGTGTGCCGTGTGCCATCTCCACTCTTTCTCTGTGTGCCATCTCCACTCCTCTGTGTGCCATCTCCACTCTTTCTCTGTGTGCCATCTCCACTCCTCTGTGTGCCATCTCCACTATTTCTCTGTGTGCCATCTCCTCTCCTCCTCCTCTGTGTGCCATCTCCTCCCCTCCTGTGTGCCATCTCCACTCCTCTGTGTGCCATCTCCACTCCTCCTCTGTGTGCCATCTCCACTCCTCTGTGTGCCATCTCATCTCCTGTGTACCATCTCCTCTCTGCCTCTGTGTGCCGTCTCCTCTTCTCCTCTGTGTGCAATCTCCATTCCTCTGTGTGCCATCTCCACTCTTTCTCTGTGTGCCCTCTCCTCTCCTCCTCCTCTGTGTGCCATCTCCTCCCCTCCTGTGTGCCATCTCCACTCCTCTGTGTGTCATCTCCACTCCTCTGTGTGCCATCTCCTCTCCTCTTTGTGCCAGCTCCTCTCCTCCTCTGTGCACTACCTCCACTCCTCTGTGTGCCATCTCATTTCCTCCTCTGTGTGCCGTCTCCTCTCCTAATCTGTGCGCCATCTCCACTTCTCTGTGTGCCGTCTCCTCTCCTCTGTGTGCCATCTCCTCTCCTCTCCTCCTCTGTGTGCCTTCTACTCCTCTGTGTGCCATCTCCTCTCCTGCTCTGTGTGTCTTCTCCTCCTCTGTGTGCCATCTCCTCTCCTGTTCTGCTTGCCATCTCCGCTCCTCTCTGAGTGCCGTCTCCTCTCCTCCTCTGTGTGCCATCTCCACTCCTCCTCTGTGTGCCATCTCCACTCCTCCTCTTTGTGCCATCTCCACTCCTCTGCATGCCATCTCCACTCCTCTGTGTGCCATCTCCACTCCTCTGTGTGCCATCTCCTCTCCTCCTCTTTGTGCCATCTCCTCTCCTCCTCTGTGTACCATCTCCACTCCTCTGTATGCCATCTCATTTCCTCCTCTGTGTGCCGTCTCTTCTCCTAATCTGTGTGCCATGTCCACTTCTCTGTGTGCCGTCTCCTATCCTCTGTGTGCCATCTCCTCTCCTCCTCTTTGTGCCATCTCCTCTCCTCCTCTGTGTACCATCTCCACTCCTCTGTATGCCATCTCATTTCCTCCTCTGTGTGCCGTCTCTTCTCCTAATCCGTGTGCCATGTCCACTTCTCTGTGTGCCGTCTCCTATCCTCTGTGTGCCATCTCCACTCCTCCTCTGTGGGCCATCTCCAATCCTTCATTTGCCGTCTTATCTATCCTGTTAGTTATCTCATGTGCCTCTGTGTGCCATCTCCACCCCTCTATGTGCCATCACCACTCCTCTGTGTGCCATCTCCACTCCTCCTCTGTGTGCCATTTCCACTCCTCCATATGCCGTCTTATCTCTCCTGTAAGGTATCTCATGTCCCTCTGTGTGCCATCTCATCTCCTCCTGTGTGCCATCTCCTCTCCTGTGTGCCATCTCCACTGGTCTTCTGTGTGCCATCTCCACTGATCTTCTGTGTGCCATCATTCTCCACTCCTCTGTTTGCCTTCTCCACTCCTCTGTGTCAGTGTCCCTTCTGTGTCCATTATTAAGTGAGTCCAGTTTTGGGAGTGTAGCTCGTAAGTTAAAACCAAAAGACTAGTTGGATTATCTTGATTTACCAGAGTTTCCCATAGGCAATTTCAGTCAGCACAGAAGTCAACGAAGCAGCAGAATAAACTGCCCCTCTGCTCCACAGCCTACTGTGCAATGGACCATAAGAAAAAACAGTGGTCTATGATCATGGCTGACTTTAGCTCTGGTGCTGCCCGGTGCAACAGTCTTTTTTGGCACCCCCCTTGACCTACTTCACGAATCCCCTTACTATCACCTGGCAAAAGTGCCCCTCATCCTTGACATACACTCCATCTTTTTTCAAAGCGCTGGTAAAGGCGGGCTTTACTTATCCACTCAGCTATCCACGTAAAACAGAGATCTGTTCTTTAAGAAGGCATATTAACCCTCTGCGCCACTTAAAGGTGAGTCAAAACTGGCACTAGATAAAACTCCGATCTCTCTCTATCTGGAACATTAATCACAAGAGTTATCTTGACATCTTTTTGCTGCCTGTAAGCTGGAAGCACAAGGAACTCTGCAGCAAGTGGATTTAAATAGTAAGTTATTGCTAAACACAGCAACCCCTCCCCCCTACCCGGCCGCACAGGTCGTACCACCCTGAAGCCTGCCCTGTTTATGTTCCATAAAAAAAAAACGTTCTGGGGGCACGATATAGTTCAAGTTCAAGTTTATTCACCCAGAGGGTCTCAAGGCGCTTGAGGGGGGGGGGGGGGGGGGGGGGGTACTTACTTATCGAATATCCAAGTTTTTAGTTGTTTTCTGAAGGTTTAATTCATCTCATTCCTTAAGCCTGCCGAAAATGATTTTTGCAAACAAAATTTCTCCCACGTCCAGTAGGTTACTCAGGCTATAATTCTTTGAAGTCTTTATGTCTCCTAGGGGAGTTGCCTGGCCCATAAGATTGGGGGTGGTATGAGCTTCGGATTTTCCAACATTCACACTGGCACATAATGTTAAAATACATTATGCGGCAAGCAGGGTGCATGAGAGGAGCCTAGGGGGCATTAGAAAGGGAGAGGAGTGTGGATTGGTAAGAGTACTAAACTAGAGAAAACATAATATTTTGTTAAATAATAAGCATTTTATTGGACTTTCAAAACAGAGAGAGAAAGTGTGTGTGTGAACTTTTCTGTGTGTTTGTGTAAAGATTCCGAGTGAAATCCAACAGTCGCCTAACTATACCCTACTGAAAGCCCCTGCACCCAATCACTTACCAGAAAATGCATTTATTAGGGAGGTGTAACACCCCAAAGCCCACCTGCCCCTGCCTTTCCAGTTATCAGAGAACTGGATTGTGGCTAGTACATCAAGAAACATCTGGTGGAAGAATGTTGCCCACCAATCGGGTTGGGACTTTATTAAAACAGCTGGGAGATTATCTAGTCTAGACCCTCTAGTAAAAACTAGATTCAAAATGGTGCAGTTATTATTGGCTAACGTGAAATGGGACCAAGTATCGTCATCAATCGCTGTCCATGGGGTTGCTCTCGTTATCATGGGCTTTGACCCATTACCGTATTTATATATATATATATTTTTTAAATACTTAACCCATACATCTTCTTCAACCACACAATTCATAGCCCCGGATCTTGCCTGAACCGTTCCACACTACCTTCCACACTTTTTTGTTTCTATCACTTCCAACAGATTTCCCCAACACTTCTCTGCATCAGCTTTATTCAGATTTCTGATTAGCTTTTTTATATGCTTTCTAGTGTTTTGGAGGCTATTCTAGCCCTCATGTTTGAATATCTTGAGACTTGTTTTCCCCAGTTGAGCCTTTAGGGCGTACGTGGCATGATCTGCTAGTCTTGTGAACAGCCCCTTGAAAGGAGATATCCAGGCGCTGTCTAATGATTACTTTCCCCATAAAGCTCAGTAACCCCCGTCCGTGTTATCGCCGTTCCCCCACACACTGTCTGACCTCGAGGCTGCCCTGCCTGCTCAGCCTTAACAAGCACCTTCTCTTTGACATCAGTGCGGGGGCTCTCTGCGGGGCCAGGATCTTCCCTGGCCTTTGAACCCCCTCTGGAGGGCACTTGAAGATAAGACTTTCGAGGCCTCGGAGCCTGTCACGTGCCGAGTGTGTCTCCTTGTTGTTTGCGTCAGACCCAGATATCTCACTTGAAATTTCAATATTTGAAATGTCACGACAACATTACATTTCACATCTCTAAAATGGCATTACTTTCTTTTGCATGTTTACGATATTTCTGCAAACAGCCTGCACCTCGCCCCGCAGATCACAACCAATGCTTCTTTAAAATGATGTCCCTGAAATCTAACAGAAAGGACCTCCAACCGACCTACTTACCCCACATACCAACTGACTGAACTCACACCACAGACAACACTTGACTCCTGTTACCTGAATGTACCACAGAGAAACTGGAGTGAATGCATGGAATATTTTTCCAGAGAGAGAACAAGACTGATCCCAATAACCAACAATAATCAATAATTATTGGATTAACCATTAAATGTAGGTTTCCGGAGTAACGTGCTATCCGCCATAAAGCATTCACTGCCTCATCAGGGGTAGTAAGCACTAACTATACGGAACTACATACAATTTTGAGCACAGAGAGAGTACAGGGCCGATTCACAGAACTAATTTAAGACAAAATCCTAAACTTATTACTTTTGGTATTCACAGAAGTTAGGATTTTAAGACAAACTTAAGACAGACTTAAGACAAACTTAAGACAAAATCCTAACTTAAGTCTGTCTTAAGACAAACTTAAGACAAAATCCTAACTTCTGTGAATACCAAAAGTAGTAAGTTTAAAATTTTGTCTTAAGTTAGTTCTGTGAATCGGGCCCAACGTGATTTGCCCAGAATCACGAGTCATAGTCAAGGGCCGGAACCAGGATTGGAAATGGGTCCCAAATGCACCTGGGCTCCTGGACGCCATTCTCCAGCCTCCCATGTGCATCTGCAGGGCCTCGCATCGCTTTGGCAAGACAAACCCCGTAGGGTGGGAAAAGTAATCTTGTTTCCTAGGTTCTGTGGGCATCATTGCTTTGACTGAGGTGACAATCAAGCAGTTGGTCTCAGGTTCTCTACATCAGGGGCGGCTGGCCAAGCAGCTGTTGTTCAGTTTGTGCCACTGCCCACCCTACAACGAATGGCCATCCACTGTACGCATTTTAGTTTTCTCGTGTCTCCAGCTTTACTAATGCTTTCTCGCTTCTCTTACTCTGTATTTCTGTCTCTGGTCTTTTTAAATGCATTTCCTGTTTTCAAATCCATCACTTCCGTTGTGCCATTGTTCGTTGCGTTCTTAACCCCTTCGGTTCAACACATCTTCAAACGTCACTACGGAGTCTTCCTTCACCCACCTCTGCTCTCCTGTTGAGAGCTCGAGAAGCAGGCCTGCTCCGCATAGAAAAGATGCCGCCTCTCGTAATGTGGTTGTTACATTTTAGAAATGTTAATGTTCCCCTTTTAATCATCGTCGGCGGTCTGCGTGAAAATCTTACACGAGGAACACCCTTGAGATATGAAACTCTCAAGAGATACCACCAGCTCCATGTGCTGTCCCTCCAGTTTCTAAAATACTGCAGTGGACATTGCTAGAGTGGTGCATGAGGCTGCAGAACACATCTAGGGGCATATTTACCAGACCCTCTCGCCAGCGGCCCGTCACTTTCAGTGACATTCCTGAGGCGATATGGGCTTCGCCTAATTTACACGGCAGCGTTAACATGGCTTTATGCTGCCTTCTAAATATGGCCCCTTTCATGCTATACTTACAGTGAAAGGGGAGGTCAATGGGTGTTGTGGTGGGCGTTCCACCGCAACACCCATTGATTTTGACACTGCCCCATATTTACAAGGGCAGTGTAAATATGGCGCAGTAACAAAATTAAGACCAGGGAAAACTGGTCCTAAACAGGCGTAAAGTGGAGAAATGTTTCATTTCTCCATGTTTTTGCTATTTCTATGTGTGCAACATTGTGCAGCACACATAGAAACAGCAAAAGCCCATTTATTGTTTATGTGCAGGAAGGGAGACATAAACAATCAATATAAAAAATGACGTTTTGCAACTTCTATGTGTGCTACATTAACCCCTTCTCTGGGGCGGCTATTCCGCCGCAGCGCTAAGGGGGCGGGGGGGGGGGGCGCACGGCGCGCCCCTGCAGGTGACGGAACAACTCCATCACCAGCGTCGGTTGAGCTGTGCTCATGACGGAGCGGTTCCATCACGGCCCCGCCCTCTCAATGGAACGTCCAGTGCAGGCGCAGAATCCGCGCCGTTCAGGCACGCCGAGCGGGCCGTGACGGAACCGCTCCGTCATCAGCACTGTGCGACCGCGGCTGATGACGGTGCGGTTCCGTCACCAGCAGGAGAAGGGTTAAGCAGCACACACAGAAGTTACAAAACGCCATTTAAAGATTGTTTATGTGAAGGAAGGAACACCTTCCTGCATATAAACAATCTTCCCCTACAACGCAGGCACCCATGTTCTATAGTGAAGGGTGTCTTGGCGCTAGGCAGCTAAATTTAGCGCCAGAGCAGAGGTGAACACAGGGCTGCACAGTAAACTTGTAAATACGGTGCAGCCCTGCGTTTTGGAAGTGGCGGAGCGCAGCGTTAGGCCCAGGAGGCTAAAGCGGCGCTCGCCACTTCCTAGTAAATATGCCCCCCTAGTTAGTTTCACAGTTCCCTTGACGCATTGCCTGCTTTACCAAAAGTATGTCATCAGAAAACGAAAACAGAAGTTACTTGTGATTCCAATATTTGTGGTTTATGACAAGATTACGCTCGCACAAAAAATGTATGCACAGCCCTACTGTTCATTTTACATTGTTTTGCAAATGTACATTATATGTATAGCACTTGATGCCTCTATCGAGGAACTTCTACTTTCAGCGCATTTTGATGGCAACAATGGTTCTGCTTTGCATCCCACTGAGTGCCCTCAAATAAACCCATTACAGTTTTAACCCCTTCGATGCGGGGGATATTCCCCCGCTGTGCTGGGGGGAGGGGGGCGCGCACAGCGCTCTCATGCTCATGATGAGCTGAGCTGAGCTCGTCATGAGGCATGGCATGGCGCTCCTGTGCTCATGACGAGCTCAGCTCGTCACGGCCACACCCGTTCCCGTGAATGCTCAGCACAGCAGGGAAATTATCCTTGCATGCGAGCGTTCCACGGATCATGACGAGCTGAGCTCGTCATGAGCACCGGAGCGCCGTGGCTCATGACGAGCTCAGCTCGTCATGAGCATTCAAGGGGTTAACTACAGAGAGTTGCAGAGGATATTTTCCTCTATGAACATAACCTATACTTTGGGAGATGTGCCCCCTTTGTGACAGTGTTTCCATATTTGTGGCAGCCGATTTAAACAAAGATTCAGACAGAGATTTACCTGGGCATGGAGCTGTGAGAGATTATACATTTAGGGTCTCAAGGGGCTTGCATCGTGTTTGCACCATGCAGTGTGGTACATGTGAGACGCAAGCCCAAAATCCGATTTATCAAGCTACGCAAGGCCACTTTGGTTAGGAGTAATGCAACGCAGTACAAATCGCTGCGCTGCGTTACTCTGCCCCATGGTGGTGTTCCGTGTGCAATGCGTGGGTGTTGCCACACATCCACCCATGTATTTTGACGCAATCCTAGATTTGCCATTACTGGTAGACCTGGCAGTGGCATAACACAGGCCCCTGCAGCCCCCATGGTGCGGGGGAGCCCCAGCTTCCAGGGGGCCCCCTTAGCACAGGACACTGCCGATAGAGCTCCTTAATGGGTCCAGAGGGGGCCCCTCAAGGTACCTTGTAGGGGGGCCCCCTCAAGTTTCGTTACGCCAGTGAGACCTAGGATGGTCTAAAATGGTACTCCTTCCCTGGGGAGACGTAATGAGGAGAAATATTTGTATTTCTCCTTGTTACTTCCTCTTTCTACGTGTGCGTCTGCAGCACAGATAGAGAAAAATGGGCAGGGAATTACTTTTGTGCCGGACTATTTTGCATGCAAAGGATGCACCCTTGTACCATGGTGCAAGGATGCCTGCATGGTTGATAGGCAGTCCCTTGTGCATCAGCTCTGGGAAAAATCAGGGATGCACCGTATTGGGATAAATACAGTGCATTCCTACCCTTTCTCTGTAATGCAGCGCAGCAAAGGTGATCTGCCGCACTGTGCTGCGTTACTTTTTTATAAATATGCCCCTTAGTACATTGTTACACATAAACTGCAGTATCTATGGAGTATTGCTAGACCATGGCCCTGATTATGAGTTGGAAGTCCGAGTTGAATGGTATTTACAGCTGTCCGTAATTGCCAGGTGTGTTAAATACTTCACCCTTCATTAAATGTCGGTAGATCAAGCCTGCCAGAATTTAACGGGCGGACCCAATACAGTATTTACTGTGAGATAAGCACCAAAATACGCATGTCATTCCCAGAAATCTCAAAATAGGTAAAATGTGTTGCTCCCATGAATGTCGAGCCTTGCAGAGTCGCATTTTATCAAGTGTGATAAACAAACCTACTTTTCAAAATATTCATAATCAGGGCCTGTGGCAGGATTGTGTGTGAATGTATGTGCAGTTCAGGGTCCCATGACACTTGCAGTGCCATAGGCACTCTATGTTAGTAACAGCCTTAGGGCTTGATTATGAATATCCCGGTACTAGTGCATTATTTATGGTACTCGAGAGGTAACTACACCCAGGCTTATTGTTATTTATTGTATACAATAAATAATGCCAATTATGAGTTTCCCGATAGAAAAGGGGTAGAACATGCAGATTTTGGTTCTCCCAGCTCTATAAACCGCATGGCCTGGTATTTCCTGGGCCTTTTTCACCAGTAAATTTCAGGGTCAACATGCCAAAATGTATTGGATGTACAACACGGTAGTCGGATTTTAAGAAGTAACTCATAGTTCTGACATTCGTACGAAGAGAAGCTTGCATAAGTGTAGAAATGTAACAAGGCACTCATGATCGTGGCCTTCGTGTACGTCATGGAATGTTGCTTATTCGCAAAGCACCTTATGCTACCATTGTAGAGGGTTCCATGGGTGTATTGCATTGGCAGTATCCATGGAGCATTGACGCGGTATGAGACTGTGCGTGTAGTACTGGTTTGCCTGGGCACATAGCACTAACACTGTACTTGGAGCTCTAAAGAGGAGCGTAACTTCACTTGTAGTACTATTTCGCAAAGTTACATACCATTAGCAGTGTCCCTGGTGCATTGAAGTGGAGTGAAACTGCACCTGTATTGCTGGTTTGCATGGTTACACAGCACAAGACTGTACCTGGCATACTGAAGTTAGTGTGACTCTACTTGTAGCTGGTTCCCAAAACATTAGTAGTGTCCCTGGTGCATGGAAGCAGAGTGAGACTGTGCATATACTACTGGTTCGCAAAGTTACATACCATTAGCAGTGTCCCTGGTGCAAAGAGGCGGCGTGGTACTCTACTTGTAGTACTGGTTTGTATAGGTACATACGTTTAGCTATGTCACAATTTCCCTGACCCAGCTTGATACTGAAAGGATGATTTAGGTTTGCATAGCATTAGAAGTGTGTCTGTTTAACTGGAATGGTGCAAGGTGTGGGAACCCCATGTGATTCACAGCACTTATGTTGTAAATGGAAGCCAGGACCCTGGTATAATTTAGGTTGTTTTATTCAAGATAGATATCAGGTCAAGTCTTCAACATGTTAATATAAAAGACCCACCAGGAGTGACCTGCTTGTCACTCATCCTGCCTGGTTCCAACTGCCAGTTGTCACCAGGCTAAGCCCCCAACACTCCATGATGTCACCAAACACTCTGGTGGTGACATCATGTGAGACACAGTGAAATCCCATTAGCAGAAAAGAGACAGGCTAAATACAACAACTTATTATGTATCTAGACACTCAGCAGTATCCATGCATCCCGGGGCAGTGTTATAGTATAGATCTAGCCTAGCTCTTCTGGCAAAGGGCTAGAAGGTGCCAGGGCCGGCTTTAGCACTAGTGGCACCCGGTGCGACAACCATTTTTGACGCCCCAGACCCCTTGGGCGCCTCCTTGGATTCTCTCACTACCACCGGGCATAAGTGCCCCTCATCTCTCCAATCATAAATTACTGCTAAACACAGCGCCCCCATGAGGTCAGCGTCCCCTCAACAGGTCAGCGCCCAGTGCGGAGCACCAGTTGCACTGCCCTAAAGCCAGCCCTGGAAGGTGCCACACCAATAGCAGGGTGCTGTGGCAAACTGATACAGTTTGTTTCTTCATATCCCAGTGTACCCTGGCATAGATGTGTAGCAGTGTCATACAATAGTATGATGAAGCTGTGAAGATTCTGTCTTGTTGGCGTAATATGTGCCAGTGGTTGCCAGTCAGTGGTTGCCAGTGGTGGCACCGGCCCTCATTTAGAGGACTATAGCCTACTTGTCATCATCAGACTTTGACCCAGAGTGGGGAGAAAGGCAGAAAGGGGAGTAGTAAGGTGAAAGAAAACAGTAACAAAAAGATAAAACAGACAATAAATACCATGGAAGAGTGAGAAAAGGAAATGAAGTTAGCGTAGAAGAAGAAAGAGGCTTGAGGTCAGTGCCGCATTTGCAAACGAATGAGTGCTGGTGTCCAAAGTTCTGCTCAGAAGCCCGTGGCTAGTGCTATTAAATGTCGCTGCACCAAATGCATAGCCATGTATCAACCTCAAGCCTCTTTAATCCACTACCAGACACACCCTGCCTCTTTATCTCTCTCTTGTAGGTTCCTACTAACTCCCTTTGTGACGGATGATCTATCTTTCTCTTCCTCCTTTCCCCTGTGTTTTCCTCTCTTGCTCTCTGTCACTGTCTGGCAAGAAAAAATAGGTGTCGGTCCCCAAAAATGAGTGCCGGTGGCCCCAACCGGCCCAAATTAAGCACTGCTTGAGGTTGAATCAGTCAGTCAGTCAAAGAGCTTTATTTCGGTAAAAAAATACCATAAAAGGCCATACACACAATACACATCTGAATACACAATAGAAACTGTTTAGAAAGAATTTAAATATAAAATCTCATATAAAACACTTCCTACAAATGTTAAAAAACTTCAGTTAGAAAACAAGAATATCAATATATAAAAATATTGTAAAAGCAGTGTGACACCCACTAAAAGTGGCCCTTGGCCGGGTGAGATCAAAAAAGAGGATCCACTAGCATTGCGAAGAATGTTCTACTGTGCATGTGGCGAAGTGTGAGCTTCCAACTTTAATATAACACACCTCGTATACCACATAGACTGGAGGAATCTAGCTGTAGCGAACACTATCAGGGGGTAGCATCATATTTAAGAATATTAAAAACCTCCCTGTAGTCTATGAAGCCCCTAGCCCTACATAACTGCAAGATCCATTTCTCTCTTGCCCTGGCGTAGGAGGGGCAGAAGAGCAGAACGTGCAGATCTGTCTCTCTGCCGCTCGAACAGCCCGGGCAAGGGCTCACCGAAGGGGGGGCATTTGGCCACTTAAGTGTTACGTCCCTCAGCGGCAATGAGCCGTGTCTGAACTGAATGAAACGTTTCTTGGCCAAAGGAGGCTGGATATCGTCCAAGAACTCTTCAAAAAGAGGGTGGGCCTTGATATTCAAAAAGGTATCAGTCAACCTGCCCTTGGAGGGGTTACTTATGATGGATTCCATTCGGTGACTACTTAGTGCCCCGTTCAGTAATTTCTTTGAGAGCAGGGGACAGGTTTCTTGGGGGAACGACCAAAAGTCTCCTCTACCTGGATCATGGCAGAGGTGCTTAATATAGTTTAACCAAGGTATTTTTCCCACGGTCCCCCTCTGCAATATGTCTCTCAGATCCTCCCTATAGCTCAAAAGCTCAGGGGTCGACCAGAGACGTCTCCAGTACAGGAGAGGATGATTTGTTACAATCTCCTGGATAGGTACCAGCCCTGATTCCAACCGCAATGGAGTCAAGGGAGTGCTCATAGGCAATCGGAGCAAGCGCCTGATAAAACTATTCTCCTTGAGCATCAGGGGGGCAGCGCTGGTATGGCCCCATGGCTCTACGCCAGGGGTCTCCAAACCGGTCCTGGAGGGCTGGATCCATGCCAGATTTTTTAGATATCCCCATTGAGATACATGTAGTAATTTAAAAAATCTGGCATGGATCCCTGCTCTACGCCATAGAGCGTGCCCCCTCTTGCCTGAGCCTTTTAGATCTCCAGGGGCGGGCTGAGCAGTTTTGATGAGGTGTCTTTAAAAACGTTTAAGATAACACCCGATGATTGGGCCAGCTTTAGGTATGCCGTATGGGTCCCCCAATCCATTTTGTCATTGAGTGTGACCCCCAAATACTCAAAGGTAGACACTCGGACCAACATTGTTTCGTCCATATGTGGGCGGGGGCAATTAGCCAAATTACTGTTGTAGACCATCAACTTTGTTTTGGTGAGATTAATCTCCACATTTCTCAGTCGGCAGAAAGAACAAAATGCCTCTAGTGTTCGCTGTATGCCCCTGGACGATTTTGACACTAGGAGAGTGTCGTCAGTGAACATTAGAGCAGGTATCTTTCGCCCTGCTAAGCTGGGAGAACCCAGATCTTTTGCCCGTTGAGGAAAAGGGAGGTTGAATCAAGAAGAGAGGATACCTCAGTGTTCAAGCACCCTGGCATTCTTCCAGCTGCACCATTGGTGGGCTTCTATTGTAAACTTTTAGTCCTTATGCTTATTATTATTATCATTTACAAATTGAGTACTAGGGCTGCCCGAGTACATACCTTACTCAAATGCCTAAAGTGCACATATGCAGTGTGACGTGACACTGCAAATGCTCTACATGGCACATGGTTGCTTGGATATGTAGCTTAATCACTCTGGGCCTGATTTAAAGTTTGGCAAATTGGTTAATCCATTACACAAACATGACGGATATCCCGTCCACCTTATTACAAGTGCATTACATCCTATGGCATTTGTAATAAGGCAGATAGGATATCTGTCACCTTTGTGATGAAGCAACCCATCTACCAAACTCTAAATGTGACCCGATGCCGGCTGGATAGCTACTGCCAGGTTTATTCACCTTCGTGCCAGAGTCAACACAAGTGACACAAACTAGCACAGTGTTGATTTGTATTTTGCTTTACAAGACATAATTTGCTCGTCTAAAGTTGTCTAAAAGTAACGCTAAGTAGTGAGATGTGCTGCTTTGCGCAATTTGTGTTAAGGGGGCGTCCCATGGTTGATGTATGAACATTCCAGATGACCGCCACAGTTTTGACGCAATGCCCTATCTACTATAACATTGGCACACTGTGCTCTGTGAAAACAGATACACTTGCTTGCGTTAAGTGCAAAAAAGAAGAAAAGTTTTTTTCTCCAAACTTTTCTAACTTTGCATGTGAACTGTAAAGTCTTCTAGACATGCAAAGGGCAAACCCTTAAAAGTAAGTCTAAGGATAGTATTTTGCACTGAAAGTACACCATTAGAGTAGAAAACCTGTGCTAGAATCAAGCAGACACCTTTGCACTCTGGTGCAGAGGTGTGAGTGTGTGGCACTAGGCATCCAGAATGGGCATCAGCACTTGGGAAGGTAGCAGCAGCACCGTATCATAGCAGACAGGGCACTGTCCTGCTCTCCCTTTCAAGCAATGCAGCTCAGCAACTTTAGTAGCAGCAATGAGTTGGATGAAAAAAATGTAAATGTCCTCCCTGGCTGTTGAAGGCCAGGTTCACGGTCGCAGGCGTGCAAAGCTTTCAACTGTCTCCGCATTCAGGTCTTCTTGCTCTGGGCTGGATTGACAAAACATGGAGACAAGGGCCTTCACAGATTCCTGTAGCATTACTTTGCAGAAGAAAGGGGCGGGGCATATGTCGTTCCCATGTGGCCTATTTGTCTTCGTTTAGCACAGAATCTCTTTCCCAGACTCAAAAACCTCTTCCCTACAGGGAATTTCTGGGGGGGGGTGGAACATCTGCAGGTATTACAGCATAATCATGTGCTTTGTAGTTCCTGCAAGCCCAGATCCCCTTATAATGCGTGTCAGCAGTGCCTGCTTCATCCATCACATATATCTCAAGGGGCGGGAAACATCTGCAGCTGAGCTACGGGGTCTCAGACCGACCGCCCTGCGCAGCGCATCTTTCCAGGGCCCGGTAGCCATCTTGGAGCACGCGCTGTTGGCTGAACCTTGGGAGAACAACGTGCTGCTGCGGGGATCTTGTCCTGTCAGCCCCACCTTTGCCCAGCGCGTGCAAGAGATTGCTCTTACACAAACAAGCTGCGCAGGAGGCCGGATGGCTGGCAAGGCCCAGCCACGGAGAACCCTGTGACCCCGGGGTCATGGCTCTTAGAAGTGGTTTTAGGTTAATGCTGAGCCAAATGCATTCCCACCTAGCGGCTGCGTTCTGCTGCGTTTGGAAAGGGTGCCTGCTGGTCACTCGCCACAAATGTCACTCCCAGCTCCTCTGGCTCAGTGGCCCACCTACAGGTTGGACACGTCCTGTAGTCATTCATTGTCCTTCCCTGACATAGGGGCGAATTATGCATCATCATTTTTACAACACCTCACACACACAGGACATAATCGGTCACATAAACTACACCTGCGCGCGCATATGTGAGACTCTAAACTCGACTTACTGTTGAGCCATGCCGCTGGCGCTAGTGACCAGTGTCTTGCATGAATTGGTATATTTTAACACGTTCCATGCTGATGACGGAACCACTCCGTCATCAGCCGCGGTGGCGCTGTGCTGATGACGGAGCGGTTCCGTCATGGCTCGGCCGCCGCGCCTGCGCGGCGCTGATTTTGCGCTGCGCAGCGCGTTCTATTGAGTGGGCGGGGCCATGACGGAACCGCTCCGTCATGAGCACAGCTGAACCGCGGCTGGTGACGGAGCGGTTCCGTCACCAGCATGCGCCCGCCGCACGGCGGAATAGCCGCCGCAGCGAAGGGGTTAAGAGTACAATTTCGTCACCCAGATGACAACGCAAGGCAAAAAAAATACGTAATAACTGTACTACTCATGATTGTTAGCTATGTTAAGTGTTGAAAAAGCACTCGTCACCCATCCCACCTTACACCCCTTGTGCACAGTCAGGGTCTCCTTTATGAGGAATAGGCGTAGTGCAGCGCCTGCCCTAAGCCAATTAAAAAGGGCAGGAATGCAACGTATTTATGAAATACAGTGCATTCCTGTCCTTTCCCCCTGCGCTAGCACACAATTTGCTGCCTAGCACCAATGTAGGCACCCTTGCGCCATGGTGCAAGGGTGCATCCATTGCAGGAAGGATTGTTTTGGTGCATGATAGGGCGCCAACCTGCACAAAAACAATCCAAAGAGGCGTTTTCCTCCTTCCATGTGCTGCTGAATGCAACACTCATGGAAAGAGGAAAAAACGAGGAGAAATACAGACATTTCTCTTGTTACACCTGCTCTGGGGAGGCATAAGATTTTGGTTCCACCCCGGGTTTACGTGATAAAGTAAATCTTGTACAGCAACAAAATCTATGGGTGTTGCATGGGAAAACCCACCGCAACATGGAATGCTTCCTTGATGCAGAGTGAGACAAGGCAGCAACTTGCACTACTTTTTTCTTACTCCATATATATGAGGCCATGTTTAGTCATGCGTAGTGGTATAACGTCAACTCATCGATATGATTAAGAGGCTTGCATCGCCAGAGTTTCACAAAAAGGGACATTCCGTCAGCGCGAACCCTTCATAAATAAGCCTCTTTTTACCATTGGGTGCTTTTATTCCAAGCAACTTCAGGTCATGCTACGTTGAATTGACTGGGATGTCTTTGTCGTTTCCGCACTATGGCCAAGATTTGCAAAAGTTTTGCTTCGGGTTTGTGTTACGTTTTTTAGTGCAAACCCGACGAAAAACCTTTTCTGGAGATTTACAAACCAACGCTGGTTGGTATTTGCGTTGGTTTGTAAGGAAAAGTAACGCTCCTTTGCATTACTTGGCATCAAGGGGGCGTTACATGGGTGGTGTATGGGTGTACCCATGCAACCATCCATGCTTTTTTTTGCAAAGCCATATCTACAAACATCAGTAGAAAGGATTTTGTGCCCAAAAATATAACGCTGCTGGAAAGGAGGCGTTAAATGGAGAAATGTTTTTATTTCTCCTTTTTTTTTCCTACTTTGCATGTGTGCTGCATGGGGAACAGCCTTTACGACGCGGCTGTTACACCGCATGCCGTTACAACGCGGTTTTTAAAACGCAAGTCGTTACCACGACTTACGCTGGAGGGCGCTGCAGGACAAGGAATTTTTTTATTTACTATCCAACACCTTCCCTACTGAACGTAGGCTGGTGTTGGAATAGTAAATTAAAAAATTCCTCAGTCTGCACCCCCTTCAACGCAAGTCGTGGTAACGACTTGCGTTGAAAAAAACGCGTTGTAACGGCACGCGGTGTAATAGCACGCGTTGTAAAGCCGTACATCCGTGCTGCACTGTACAGCACACATACAAAGTTGGAAAGTATTTAAAACTTGTCCAGTCATGGTATTTTGTACTGGAAGAGTACCCTTCCAGTACAAAACCTATGCTACACTCACACACACACCTGTGCACTATGGCGCAATGGAGTGAGTGTGGAGCTCTAGAGCTAAATTCTGTGCCGGCCCAAGAGAGAGGGGAGAAGAGAGTCATATCTCTATAGATATCGTACTCTCCTGCTCTCTCCCTGTCACACAACGCAACAAAGTACCTGTGGGTGCTGCACTGCGTTATGTGACACCTTTGTAAATCTGGGCCTATAGCTCTCTCTTTGCACCCAATTCTTAGGGATGTCGTCTTACAACGCCAATTTGCACTGAGGTCATGGGGAATTTCGGCGTAAAAATCTTTTGTGCATGAATGTTGGTGAACCCTGCTGTTCACGTCGCTTTGCACCGTGCAAGAACTGATGCAAAGCTTTAGTAAGTCCGGGTCATAGTTCTACCTCCTGTCTTGGCGTTCGACCCCACTGCACTCTACAACAACATATAAGGTTACTATGGAACAACAAACCTCAATGCAAATTTTTGCACATTGTCCCGTGTTCATAAAGTGGGGGCAGTAATCTGCTTTTCAGCATCAGTAAAACTATTGCCAACATATTTTTTAAATAATATTGGACTCTCATGGGGTCAGGAATAAAATCAAAACGTGGTTATTCAACTAATCTTTTCAGTTATGCCTTTTTTTTAGACCATGGCACCCCAGTTCGAGATTTGCCATGCTTTACAAATGTATATTTAATTAACTAATTAATTAATTAATTCATTCATTCATTTATTCATTCATAGTTGTACATTCTCACGGGATGCAAAAAAACTCAAGAATAAAATAGCGTTTGCGTCGCATATTGCGTGTGTTTGTGCCCCGTTCACATTTCTCCGCGGAAGAGTAACTTGTGGAAACAGGGTTTAGGCTGTTTTGCGCATGTTTTTGCTCCACGCACAGGCAAATACCACCAGATATAACCAGAGACCAGGGTGCAAACTCAGGACATACCTCAATTTGCATACATCTAATGGACGCACGAGCAGAAACAGGTGCAAATTCTGATTGTGCGCTATTTAAATAACACTTGCACCTTGGTATAAATTTCCTTGTAAACGAGCCACAGGGCCTCCCCTCTGGACCCTACAAAGGCGGGCCAGAAATAAGTCCCCCAAAAACGCCCCAATGTTGGCAAGAGGACAAGGGTTGGTTCCACATAATGATGCAATTATCCCCTGGGTTGGTTACACATGGAAGACAGTGGTTTCAAGAACCCATGCTGGGCCTCAGGGCTTTTAAGAACCTATTTTTAAAACCGACCACGTGTGTGTTTACAAGTGTGTACGTCGAGTGATATATGTACGGCTTTTTGCCATAAGTTTCCTGGCATCTATACATAGCCGGCCATTTATTCCGCAGCGCACATTAGTTTCAGGCTTGTTTTGGCAGCGGGGCCTGACTAAAATAGAAGTCTGTGTGGCAATGCACAAAGGATCTTTATTTGTACTGCAGAAGTGGCAAAGTTAAAATGAGCCTAGGACTTGCCGCAAAATATGGAGCAGGCGCGTAACTTGCTAACTTTGCAAGTATATGGATGGGCCACAGGCAGCAGCATGGAAACACAGGGGGGAAGTTGAGTAAAGGACTTATTGACATGGGCATCAGTTTGGAGTATGTAAAAGTATTCAGTAGTTCTCGTTTATATACTCACACAAGCCTATTTGAACTAAACCCAAGCAGGGCTTCAAGTGGGATGAAAAAACTGGGCGGTCTCTGAAAGGGGTGTGCCCAATGTAATTAAGGGTGTGTCTTAAAAACACGTAAGCTAAAAATCTGTGCTTAGCATTTTGCTGTTTCTGTCAATGCGTCCAGATATATGATACAACAAGTAGAATCATACCTACAACAAGTCAGGACTTTTGGCTTTGTCAATGGTTGTTAGTTGCATAAGATAAATAAGCAGCAACTATGGCTTGTATATATTTTTCAAAAAAGTTTCCACTTAAATCCCTGGTGACACCACCACAATGTTGTTGCTCCAGAGCTTCAATAAGAGAAGGGACATCCAGAGAGCAAATGACTCTCTTTAAAGGATTTCACTTCCCCTACAACGCTCACCTGGCATGACATCATGCCGTAACTTCTCCACTGGTGAGAAGTGAGCAGGTGCACATCGATGTGCCTGCTGTCACTGCAGTCTGCAAAAAAACAGACCGCCTGTGCCAGGGCACAAAAAGGAGCCAAATAGAGACCCGTTTCGCGGCCCCCTTGAAAAAACTCTTGGTGCTCAGCACTGGTGGGACCCGGCCCACTTAAAGCCCTGACCCCAAGATGTATAAGATGGAAATATTCAGGGAATATTCATATACAGTTAGTACAAACAGAAAGGAATCGGCCCTCCTGTCACTTTTAATAATAGGGGTGTGGACATTTGAGCTTCACCAAGGCTTGTAAGAGCACATAATAGAGTACTCTTGAAGTACGAGTCCCCATACTCAAAAATGCTTTTGTGACTCTGCCCCAGCTCTTTACATAGCACGTGGTGTAGCATGAATCACAGGTGATGCAGGAATCACAGTTTCTTTCTTGAGCAGGCACACAGTCAAGGGTCCATATTATAAGCAATGTGAACCTATCTCAGAACAGCTGCCTTTCTGTGGTTTATGTGCCATCAATAGCGTAGCGTGGTGGGGCGGGGGTGCGGTGGAGGCGGTCCGACCTGGGCGGCACGAGTTTTGAGGGCGGTGGCATCCCCCCACTCTTACCTGCGACCATGTGGGGAGGCCGTCGTAGGACACGCCCCCCCCCCCCCCACCTTACATGCGGCCGCCGGGCGGCAAACTCAGGGACCCCTACAGGTGGCAGAACAGCTAGCTACACCACTGTGTGCCATCAGTTTCATTACATGCACTGCATCATGATTATCTCACATGTTCATAATAGAATTTTATCATTGCCAGTACATTCTTCGTAGTAGTTCCTAAGAATATGGAAAAAAAATAGCGTATTGATCCTTGTCTACCATATTCTTATTAATAATTTCATAAAAAGTGCACTGACTTCTTCAGGTTATGTGCTCACCTGCTCTAATCACAACAGAGAAGTACTGATTAAGTAAATAAACCACAGAATAGGAGCTACAAATATGGTGCTAAAACCACGTTTTCCGCACGTCCAGTCCGCTGCCCTATCCACTGCCCACAATCGGGTGTTGGGCATATCATGATTTAGCCCTAGGTCTTACAAATAATTCTCCTTCTGGTTTTGGTTACATACGTATATATTTTATAACCAGCGTTTAATTTGTGAAAGAAAGAGTGCCGGTGTCCGGAAGCTCTGCTCAGAGACCTGCGAACGGTGCATTTAAATGTCGGCACGCCGAATACCAGGGCTGTTAGTCTTAAACCACCTCACGCATCTTATAGCCACTCCCAGACACTCACTGCACCTTTATCTCACTATTGCAGGTCCCTGCTTTCTCCCTTTATGATGGTTTGTCCAGCTTACTCTTCCCCTGTCTTTGTGATTTGTGGGTGTTTTCCCTTCCTTGATCTTGGTAGATATCTGATGCAGAAAAATAAGTGCCAGCCCCCCTCCCCCGAAAACAAACACTGTTTATAACGCACAACCTTCACCGTGAGGGGGAAGAGGGGTGGTTGCGACACATCAGTGCCTCAAATAAAGCCAAACTCCATTAAAAAAAGTTTAAAAGAAAATATGTTTGGTTATAAAATAACCACACTCATCTGTGCACCTAAGGGGTTGTGGTGACACCATAAACAAAGAAGCCGAATAGGTTACGCATTATGTATTTTTGTAATCCCTGTTTAATTTGGAGAAACTTCTTTGATTTTTAAAAAAAATAGAAACATGTTTAATTAATATAAAAAAGTAGAAAACTTGACTGCACTGATTGCCTTCACTAAAAATATACACTTAGGGGCATATTACCAAGGGCCTTATCGCCGCTTTAGCGGGAATTTTTCCAGCTAAAGCGACGATAATTTTATCGCCCTATTACCTAGCTGTCGCTAACACCAGTTAGCGACAGCTAGTAGGAGATAGCGATCATCTTGGGGCCCACTTTGCATGTCAGCGATATTTATCGCTAATGACATGCAAAGTGGGCGTGCCAAGATGTTAGCGACTGGAAACAGTCGCTAACATCGCTATCTCCTATTACCTACTTTTGGAAATAATCACGCTCAGCGCGATTATCTCCAAAAGCTAACGCCTGCCCAGAGCAGTTCTTAGCCATGTTATCCAATGGTAGGTGGATAACATGGCTAAGAGCATTAGCTCGGTAATGCATGGCTATCGGTGACTTTTCAGCGATATTCATGCATTTCGGCCGATTTTTATCGCTTTTGAGATAAACCATCTGCGATAAAAATCGTCGGAGCACGGAGATAATAATATTGCCGCTAAGCCAACATAGCGATAATTATCGCTAGTTGTTGGTAATATGCCCCTTAATCCTTATGTTTTGCAACTGGTTCTTATGTAAAGCGCTCGGACACCTTCGGGTAAAGTTCACGCTATATAAAATCGCAAAAATTAAAATAAAAAAATACATAAATAAATACCTCTACAATAGATCCACAACTTGCTGAATGTTCTTCAAACTAGTCACTCAAATAATTTCAAATGGTGGGATAGATTTTTTCTAAATGATGCTGGGAAACAAAAATTCGCGTTTGTAATCACTTTAGCAATGATCTCTGAATCAGAAATTCGAACGTATAATGTGAAAATATAAAGAAAGAAAGCAATGTCAGTAATGTGCAAGGCAACCTCATTAGTAACATAATAAGAAGGTTTGCGGATTTTCCCCTTGAAGCATTTAATTCTGATTCCTCATTAACCACGAAATCGTAAGGTTTCAGTGTCACACCCACACGGTGGAAGTAGAATAGGCCTCCAATGCAGTATTGACTCAATGTATCTGTTTCTTTGCCCTCAAGGTTACCATCTCTAAAGGAGTCGAAAAAGACTGCCCCACAGGCACCATGTAAACCCTTCAAGTGCCTTGAACCAATTTTCATTGGATCATACACGCATCAGTAAACCTCAATCTAGCCCGAACAGTGTTGCAAAAAGGCGGGCACTGAAACAGCATCCATTTAAAGCACAGTTACACAATCAACAAGTATTGGCAAAGAAAATAGGCCTGGCTAGTACTTTCATTCCTGATGAAAAAAACAAGTCAAAAAATAAAAAAGAACCCGATTGCTCTCTGTATACAGTGCTTTTATAGGACAAAAGTTTTAATGCTTGACAACCGAGTGTGCTTAAGACACGTAAAATAGTTCTTCATGCACTCTATGCAATCGCTTGATTAGGCGGAATGATACATCAAAAAGCGAGCAGCGTGAGGTGAAAGAGCCCTAGTAACCTTAGTGTATCCACTTACTACTTTAGGTGTATTTAAAAGTTTGGTAACAATAGTTTTTGCAGAGAGAACTATGCTGTCAAGTGAGACATTGAAAAAAGAACTGTTACACTTGTAGGTGTTTTTATGAACTGTGTAACCAAGTGCACATAGCAGAAAGAAAAGTGACACTAGCAAGCTCTCTCTAGTTCCACTATTATTTACCAGGTGTTAGCATAGGAAGGAGAGGGACCCTGCTTTCCAGGACTCCATAAGTATATGCTTCAATGGGTTCCATAAAGCATTCCAGTGTGGACTGATAATGTATGGCTAACACAATTGTAGACCGTACATAATGTAGCTGAAGATATTTTTCTCTTTTTTTACAGAATTTGTTTTAAAATATTACACAAACGGTAAGCACTCGTGAGAACAGGATACATTCATTTTCCGTACACAAACCTTAGTTCATAACAATAAACGACACAGGTTCCTTCTTTCGACAAATCCCATACAGCTGGATAACAGAACACTCTGACTAAGGGATGCGTGATAACTTCCGGTCCAGGCAGAAAATGGCTTGTGTTCCCTGTACACATCATTTTCCCAGTTCCAACAATACGTTTTCTGTTCGAATCAGTCTCCCACAAGAAAAACGTACACGTAAAAGTGCGACTGGAAGAAAAACAAAAACTACTTGTTGTAGCCAGAACCTAGAATTCTGGAAGCATGTGAGATTATTCTTGTGCAAACTAATTTCCGTCTGGCCAAACGGAGGACCAGATTGTGCAGCAAAGACAAAAGACTCACCTCTCTAGGTGATCCGAGTTTTTCAAAAGTTAAATATAGGCAGGTAACAGCTTAGTATGTGGCTCATTTGCCAGAACATTTTAACAAAAATCCTTTTACCTTAATAAAAAAAAGATAGAGATATTGATGCAAGGGGGAATGGGTTATCAAACAGTGAAGTGCAAATGTGAGGACCTTATTCTAGGAAAAGTATGAGAACAGAAAATGTAATGTCTACATGTTTATCTTCTTACTCTCTCAAGCAGAGATACATTTGTTGACATTCTAACCACCAGCCTTGGCTAGCTCAGTTCAGTCATTAATTTTCAATAGGTTTGTTCATGGCAAGGCAGATGTGAGGCATTCAGGTGGACACCTCATGGTCTATCACTGCAAATCTCGAAGAATATGGGTTTTGAGAGCCGCTTTAAGAGACCGTATGTGCACTTGAGGAAGCACTTCTCATTCGAGGACCAATCATTTCGGTACATTTCCACCCATGCTCCTTGTAGTTTAAATTAGATTGTACACACACATGTTATATTAGGATTAACCAGTCTTTTCTAGAATCATAGGACATTTTTGGGGTACTCCTGCTCAAACCTCTGTGTAGGCGGTGCATAATATTGGCAACTTTATTCTTTGCTCTGATTGCAGGCTCTGGGGCTCTTTTACCATTTATGAGCAAGTAGTCTGACTTCTCCAGGTTCAGACATGTTCTGGCTGCTTGTTTCTAGATCTCTGCAGAATGCTTGACATATGTCTGTGCCTCCTCTGCTGAGACTAAATTGCAGTGGTCCCACGGGGAGAGAACTATCGCTCTGGTGACATCAAACTTTTTCAAAAAGGATTTTGTCAGGGGATTCAATGCTTGATTGCATCTGAAAGAGTGAGGTAGGCCTTAGCATTAAAAGCTGAAAAGGTGTGGTTTTCACAATGGCTAAAAGCTGCTTGGACAAAATGGTACCTGGGCTGAGCTAGACACCAGTATTCTTCTCTTTTACCTAGGCAGTAGGGATGGGGGGAGGTTCATCCAATACCTGAGGTTTTAGGCATGGAAGAATGAGATTTTTTTTTATCTAGCAACCTCTATATTCTTGGCAACTGCACAAATAGATCCCCGTCATCCAATAGCGAATGGGTGTTTACCATTTAACGTTCGTGCTCTGAACTTCTATGCAGTTGCCCAGAAGATGTGGAGTCCTATAATCTCCACAAATGTTTAGAATTGCAGTTGGCAAAATGTGATCACTTCATGGTTTTGAAGATTTTGAGATTTTTGACTCCATGATCTTGCTCAGTTAACTAATGATGGGTATGACACCATAGCCAATTCCCTTCACTCAGCTGAGGGTTTTCAATACTGAGAAATTAAAGGATGCCTGAGGTCCCTCTAGACCGAGGACTGTTGAAAACATGTATTTATCAACTAAAGTATTAATGTCTGGGACTAAAGCACCAGTATTGTTCTTTATTATGTAGGCCAAGCAGGATCCTGTTGAAAGGTTTAATATATTGATTGTCCTAGTTATGTGATGTGCTTGGGAACTTTTAGTTGTGAAGTTGTGAAGGGGGCAAAAAGGGTTATTCCGTCAATTCAGATTATCCTAGATGATGTCCCTAATTTTCCTTATTTGTGCTTTGAAGAAGAATAGGAACCATCACTTTGTTGTGCCAAACAAAGAGTTTGATGTTTTTGTTTGCTTCCAATTCCATCACATCTCCAAAGATCTTAAAATACCTATTGGTTTGGTTCATAACGGGTCATCTTTATGCAACGGACTGTCATATGAAATACCCATATACAGGTCTTGCAGCAGGTTTTGTCAGTTGCCTCCATGGTTTTCCCAACGACATGTCAGATTACGTTCCTGTCATTAGATCTGCCATACAACTTTGTTTGTATGGAACATTCTGAGTTGTTGGTTTGTAGGTTTGCTGTAGTTTTATTAAGCTACGCTTTTAGAGAAGTAGGAGCTGAAATAAGAGAAATCATTCTTGGAACACGAAGCAGGTTATAGCAGTTCCTGTACGGTTGTGTTCCTTTGTGAATGGCATAGAGTAAAGTGTTCTTATTGTCATAGGGTGAAGTCTTGTTGTAGGTGTATTTTTTAGGAGTGTCAGTTAGACCAGAGACCTAAAATATGTGGGCTAATCAAAAAAATGTAAGATTCTGGTGGTTCATCTACCCCGTATCATAGTGTTTATTAGGTCTCGGCTCTAGACAGCACATGCGCTGTTTTGCAAGAGACATTTTGTATCTACTTTGTTGGCTTCAGCCTGTCCATAGGCTTCCTATTTGCTTTCTCCATTGTTGCTCTTCTATTCTTTATCCCTGTTTGTCCATGGCATGCATGTGTCATGCCTCTTCCTGTGTTTATTAATATCCTTACACAGCAGCCATTTTTGGAAATGTTTTTGGGACTACTTTTTTCCTTGATTAACAGCACTTTTCACAAGCACTCTTGTTTACATTTGCTCAGAGTGTGTCTCTAAATGGGCCTGTAAATCTTGTTATTCAGTTAACAGGGCTTTTCACAAACACTCATGTTTACATTTGCTCTGAGCGATTCTCTAAACAGGCCTGTAAATCTTGTTCTTATCTCATCACATTGCTGTGCATTCTGGTGTTGCTTGCCCATCGCCCAACCCCCCGCACCCCCCGATTCGCATCTTGACCGGTTCCCCCCATCCCTCTCTCATCGCTTCTTGCTTTGGGCACGAGCGCTCATGACAAAGGGCTCACAGCTTTCATTTACTAGAACACATAATGGGCAATGGAAAAGCGAGTCAATCTGAATACATTACTTAACAAATGGTTTAATGAACGCTGCACCCATATCTCATTAGCTGACATGCTCCCCACACACACCTTCATTTACTTTGCAGAAATTGCACCTGTGAAGAAAGCGTGCCACACAGAAATATTTGCATCAAAATGGCTAACATTCAGGAACGTGTGGATTGATCTCTTTTCTAAGACTTAAAAATTAAGCAAAACAGTAAACAAAGAGAATGCTTATAAATTTCAGATGGTGGGATGTACGCAGGTTTAGCGCACGGTCACTAATGTGCAACTCGTATGACATTTGCTATGCATGCTATACAACAAACTGTTCTGGTGCTTGGGATGTTCCTGCAGCGGGTGCACTATAACGATTCCTGTAACACAAAAGTGAACTGCTCCATGTTTACCGTAAAATCAGCCGGTTCATGCACATGGTTAGAAAGACTCCAAGGCAGGCTTGTGAAACAAGTAGAGTGCTAGCAGTATGCCAATAACACTGATGAACACTATGCTACTCACAGTGGTGATTTAAAACTCAACACCGGCTACGGGACCTTTCTGTAGCTGAGAACCCGCATATCAATGCAACCAACCCCAGCGCCGTACTCAAATGCATTAACTTTGCACACGCTTATTGCTCTTGGATTGACAAGACCTATTGGCTTTGTCAATGCTTGTCTGGTAAAGCATTACATTAAATGCTCAATGGCAGTGTGATTGCTGACACTCCATATATTCATTTTACTCTTGTGGATGCTTGATGGACATTTTGAGAATGGCTGGTGGTCACCTCCACGGTTAAATACTTTGATGAAGAGACTTTGTTGATTTGCTAATGATATCCATATTTAGTATATAAATAATACTTGTGAGCATCAGCATGTCGACATTGAAGAGGAGGATATAATTCTGATCTTGCAGGACACCATAACGGAGGTTTTCGTGGGCGAACAGTTAGAAGGACAAATTACATGATGAAACCCAGTAGAAAGTAAACCACTAAAGTCACTAAAGCCAGTTTAGAGGTATTCTGTGGTCTACCCTGTCAAATGATGCTAAGCTTTCAAGGATGATTGGTGCGCATGCAAGAACCCGGGTTCAAGGCGCAGAGCAGACTTTCACTAGAAGCAAGTTGTTGGTAAGGGGTGGATGGGCCCATGATAATAGAGGATCCAGTGTTTTGAGGCTGACCATTATTAGTAGCAGCCTGGGTGCTAGATGCTAGTGAATGTCTGATAAGAGCTTGGAGTTTCAGGGGACTGCAGGGCTGGAAGGCTTAGCCCTAGTGATGGAAGACTAGTCTTAAGAGGCTGTGGGGATGCAAGATTGAATATGGGTTCCTGGATGACTGGTGTTAGACCTTTACTCAAGGAGCCTGGTGTGTTAGGAGGCAGTCCCTGATGACATCAAGAGCCCTCAAGATCTAAAGTTAGACCCTTGAGTTAGGATGGTGTTGTAATGGGTGTATGTAACCCGCTGGTGGGAGAATGGGCCATTGTAATAGTACGCTGACACGACTGGAGACAGGACTCAGTAGACTAGGAGGCTGGCCTGCGGCACTAGGTGCCTGGTGATGAGTGGTGGAACCTGCTGATACGAGGTTCGACCCCAGTGATTGAAGGTTACAGTAATACAAAGTCCATATATATTTTGCATCAACTTCCATTTCACTGCTCCTTGTAGCATCCTTTGTTGCAATGGGCCACTTTCCGCTGCTGGCACTTCAAATAGGCAGCTATGTTTTCCTTGCCCTAGGGCTGGCCTTAATGGGAGAATACAGAGATGTAGGCTTGTGCCCTTGTGATGGAAGATTAGGTTCTGCGGATGCAAAGCCAGGTTCTGGTGACCGGGCCTGGTGATGGAAGATCTTTGAGTAGGGTAGAGATTTCTGGGGCCTTGGCGAATAAGCCCTGAATATGGGGGGATGGGTGAGTGGCCCTAGGGATAGGAAGCTTGGTCTTGGGGATATCAGGATGGGTCAGGGCCCGCCTTGGAATATTTGGTCTTGTGATAGGAGGATGGGTCCTGTTTAGGGTAGATTGGCGCCCCAGATGGAAGGGTTGGACCTTGTGATGATAGTGTACGCTTGGTCCAATCCCTGAACCTGGGGAATAGACTACTGGGCTCAAGAGATATGGGTCTGGGCCCTGGTGAGGGGAAACTGAATTCTGTGGTGTTGTGAGGTTGAACCCTGGAGAGGACAGGGTCGGCTCTGATGATGTGGTGGTTGGCCCTTGCGACTGCAGGCAGAGGTGAACGAAAGCGGGGCGCTGGAAGGTTGGGAGGGTAGTGTTGGGTGGCTGGGACCTGGAGGCGGGAATGCGACAGGGTCCCAAAGAAGCTTGGCCCTGCTTGTGGGAGGCTCTGTGCTGCGAGTCTGAGCTGCAGTCAGGCAGCAGTGGGGGGAGCAGCCGATGTCACTGGCCCAGAGCGCTAAACCTCTTCCAGATGTGGAATTTGTGAACAGGGCTCAGTTATGAGGCTGATTGCAGTGAAATCAGATCCCGTCTGGGGGAGCTGCAGCCCCCGGTGCCTGATCATTCCCCAGCTCTGCTCACCCTTCGAGAGAGGGCGTATTTACTCTGTAAGGCACACGTCATAAAGCAGTCACCAGCACATACTTTGTTGCTAGAACTGCTCCACTTTAGGAAACCCGAGCGCCCCCAGGCTCGAAGGAGATGGGCACATCGCTTACTGACCATCGCGAAGGTCTCCCAAATAAGAGCGCAAAACAAGTCCTGTGGTTAATGGGCACTTGCAGGCCTGGTCTGTGTATGTGTGTCCGTGGGCACGCGCTTGTACCTATGTGTGTGTGTGTATTTGTGTAAATGCATGTGTCCACGTGTGGGATCGTGTGCGTGTGAGTAAATGCATGTGTGTCTGCGTGCATGCATGTTCCTGTGTATATGTAAATGCTTATGCGTGTCTGCATGAGTGTGTATGTCCATGTGTATGACTGTTTGTGAATGTGTGTCTGCTCGTGCATGTGTGAGTCTTTATGTAAATGTGTGGGTGTCTGCGTGCGTGTGAGTAAGTGCGTTTGTGTTTGCATGTATGTGTAAATAACTGGGAGTGACCAGGCTTGTGTGGTTATTTGAGTGTGTGTGTGTGTGTGTGTGTGTGTGTATGTGTGCACGTTTGCCTTAGAAGCCAAATGCATGCCTTTTACACACAACACAACGCACATCCGCACTAATCCGTTATCATCCTATACCCCTCTTTTCTAGATAACTAGACAACTGTCCCCTTACCACTATTTACTTCTCGCTTGTACAGCTTTTTTCATTCTAAAGTGTCCCTGTCAGTTTGTCAGACTACCCACTGACCACGTAACTGATCCCCATTGAGATTCAAGGTGTGATCATTTGTCTCATAAGGACACTGTGAAAAGTTGGCAATCCTCCCACCCACATCTGCTAACGACTTACATTGGACCGCCCTGGTGTAGTCAGTAGCAATACTTAAGTTGTTGCCAATCAGATTTGTGAAGTGGAATGACGCTCCTGCAGCCAACCCCAGAGGTCTCAGAGAGATAACGCTCTTCAGACTTTAGTTAATATATCCGCCATGTTGTAGTTTTGATGAGCAGGGCGCGGAGGCGTAGGTCACATATCATTGACTCTACCTCGGCCCTACTGCATTTTTTGATGCAACCACATGTCAGAAAATCTTCAGATTTCTTAGTCTTTGCATGCAGGAGGTATGGAGCAATGCAGGTACAGTCGACATCCCTTGACACATCAAACCAACGGACTTGTAGAGTGTGCAGCTACTCAAAGAGGGTCCTGGCGCTACTAGGGTCGCTGAACTATGCATGCCGACACAGTCACTTAAACGCTCTTTCAAATAGCCAGGTCTTCAGAAGGCGTTTGAAGGTCTGTCCATTCTTCATCGCCCAAAGCTGCCCAGAGAAAGTCTTCCAGGCAGAGGCAGCGAGGAAAGAAAAGGAGGAGCCATCCCATTTCTTATTTTATTTTATTTATGCGATTTTATATAGCGCGGACTTTACCCGAAGGTGTCAGAGCGCTTCACAATAGGAACAGCAATGATACATGAGGAGAAACATTACTAGTGAACAAATTACAAAAACAAACGTTAAGTTACATGAATCAAAAGTGACAATAGTGAGCAACCAAAATACATGAGGTAGTAATCGGTACATTACAGGAGGAAAAAGTGATATGTGTGCAGGTTACAAAGGCGTACAAAGTACAAGTAGCGGCATAATACTGCAATAAATGGCAGACACTCCAGCACAAGAATAAACGTTACGTAGGCAATGGTGGCACTTGTGCAAGTATCTCAACCAAACAAAATGTGAGAGGTAGCATACAGTGTGATACAAGAGAAAAGTGACGTGTGCAAGTTACAAAAGGGTACCATACACAGGTACAAGGATAATACTGCAATAAATGGTAAACACTCAAACTGCCAGAACACACTGGGAAGGCACTTCAATAGTCAAGGACAATAGAATTTTAAATAATGGGAGGTCTTCCTTCAGATGATAGAGAGGGCGTGAATTAGATTTGGAGGTGTCTTTGGAGGAGGAGAACTTGGAGGTCCATTTTGAAGGCCTGGGAGGAGGAGGTGGTCCGGAGCTGGGGCGGAAGTGAGTTCCAGATTCTCACTGCGCTGCCTGAAAAGGATTGGGCCATCAATCTTTCCTTCATGAAAGTGGGGGGGGTTCAAGCAGTAGATTTTCCGCATTACAAGATGGTCTAGAGCCTCCAGACAGTTTCAGTTTATTCGACAGGTAGAGAGGAGAGGAGGAGTGCAAGGCTTTGTGGGTGATACAGGCAGTCTTGTAGATAGCTCTAGCCTCGATTGGAAGCCAGCGAAGGGTGGATAACAACGGTGTGATGTGGTCGCTTCTTTTTGCCCCACAAATGAAACGGGCTGCTGAGTGGAGGACAGATTTAAGGGGGGACAGGTGGGATTTGGGGGGGCCAGTAAGAAGAGAATTGCAGTAGTCCAGTCTGGAGAGGACCAGCGATTGCACCAGTGTTTTAAGGTCTTGTTCAGGGAAAAAGCGATGAATTCCCCAAAGAAGGCGCAGTTGGTATCGTGCAGATTTTGCAATGGAGTTGATGTGGGGGATTTGATTGAGTTTGTTGTCCAGTATGACACCAAGGGATTTTGCGCTGTCGACAATGATGGGTTTATTGTTAAGCAGATTCATCTGATCCATCCATGATTGAACCGGGGGAGGAGAAAGTGAGGAAGAGAGGAGGAGGAAATCAGTTTTGGAGGGATTCAGAATCAGTTGATGAGTTGACATCCAGTTTTGAATGGAGTCGAGAGTCGAGCTTAGGATGGCGAGATCATGAGTGGAGGTAACCTTGAGGTAGATCTGAGTGTCATCTGCGTAGAGATGATAGTGGATCCCGGATTTACTTAGGAGATTTCCCAGTGGTTCTAGGTAGAGATTGAACAATGGGGGTGCAAGTATAGAGCCTTGAGGAACACCTTGACCTTCCGCCAAAGGAGATGAAAGACTGTTCGCTATTTTGATCATTTGGGATCTATCAGAGAGGAAGGAAGCAAACCATTTAAGCACAGTGCCCTCCATGCCCATTCTCTGTTGCAGAGTGTTGAGGAGAGCGTCGTGATTGACAGTGTCAAAGGCTGCAGAAAGGTCGAGGAGAATTAGAAGACAGGACCCCCCCGAGTCTAGTATCCTCAGCGCGTCATCAACCACTTGCAATAGGGCTGTTTCAGTGCTGCAGTTTCGGACTGACAATTGTCAAGAAGATCATTGTCCTTGATATGACAAGAGAGTTGTTTCGCTACACATCTTTCTCTGATCTTCGCAAGAAAGGGTAGGTTAGTGATGGGGCAGAAGTTGTTGAGGTCATTCGCATCAGCAGTGGGTTTTTTAAGCAAAGGGGTGACCTGTCCAGTTTTGAAGGAGACAGGAAGGGAGCCTTGACAGAGGGAGAGGTTGACCAGAGTGGTCCAATAGGAAAGAGAATGGGAATAGAAGTCAATGGCAATGGCACTGGGGATGAGTTCAAGAGAATGGTTGGAGGGCTTTGTTTCGAGGATGCACTTGAGGAGGCCATCTTCAGAGATGGGGTCAAAGTTCTGCCAAATAGCTATGGATTTGCGCTCCTCTGGAGCGGTAGGATGAGCACCTGAGCCACAAGGGATTTCACTTTTTCATCAAAGAATATACCAAAATCCGCTGCTTTCTTTGTAGAATCCTCCAGCTTGGAGGTTGGGGGAGAGCGGTTAGGAACCTTGATGAGATCGAATAGTTTTTTGGGTCTATTTTTGGCAGAGTCAAGGAGGGTTCTGAAGTGCGACGCTTTCTCAAGGAAGATGTACTTGTGGTACTTGGATCTTGCTGAACGAAGCGTGGCCAGATTATCAGTGGAGTGCGCTTGCCTCCATTGTTTCTCCAGGAATCTTAGTTGCTTTCTTTCTTCATAGAGGGATTTGTTGAACCAGGGTGCTGAGGGAGTGGGCCTTATCTTTTTACTTTGGAGAGGAGCGACGTTATTGATTTCGACTGCAAGGACTGTGAGGCATTGGGAGGTGAGTTTGTCAACATCTAGGTTCGGGTCTAGCCTTGGAAGTGATAACAAAGCTGATTCACAGAGGGAAACAATGTCAATATTTTTAGCATCACGGAACCAGGAGGTAGCCCTCTTAGGTTGGCCAAGAGTTATAGAGTGTGATAGGTGAAGAGAGAATGGGATGAGGAGGTGGTCAGACCAGTCTACATGAATAGGGGTGATAAAAAAAAAGTGATAGAAAGCATGTCTGCTTTAGAAATGACGAGGTCCAGGATTGAGCCCTTAGAGTGTGCTGACTCTGTGCAGTGTTGGATAAGATCGTTAGCAGTGAGGAAGGTGGCCAGCGAGTTCGCAGAAGAGTCTTGCAGTGAGCCCCAGTGGAGATTAAAGTCACCCACAAAGGTCTGATTGTCACTTTGCGAGTATTGGTTGCTGATTAAGTCAGTGAGTTCCTCCATAAACGAAGGGCCGCTACCCGGCGGGTGGTAAATGACATGGAATCTGATGGGTGAGCGGTGGTGCAATTGTAGCTCAAGAGAAAGGCATTCAAAAGTGCGAAAGGAGCTGAAAGGAGAAGCCTTCAGTTGAAGGGACTTCCTAAAGATGACTGCTTCACCCCCCCAACGCTGTCAGTTCTGTCATTTCTAAGTAAAGAATAGCCTGTGGGTAATAGGAGATCAAAGATAGAGTGAGAGGTATCGTTGAACCAGGTCTCTGTGAGAAAGAGCATGTCTATATTGTGAAAGGTGATGGTATCGGAGATTTCAAGTTTGTGTTTTACTGCAGATCTGCAGTTGTGGAGCAGACAGCGCAGCTCTGTCAAGACTGTTTTGGTGACGGGGGCACTTGGGCTCTGAAGGGTGATCGGGATATTGTGTTTATACCAGGGTGCTCGGGAGGATTGAGGTGGATGCTTGATTCTGACAGAGGAGATGGTCGGAATAGAGTAGATAGTAGGGTTACTGGGAGGTGCAGGTTGCAGGTTGCAGAAGGGAGGCATTCAAAGGCTTGTGTGAGTTGACGAAGTTTGTAGATGACAGGTTCAGCTTGGCTATAGTGGGGTGAGGGGGCGAGGTGCATCTCGTGGGATGGTGAGGGTTTTCCAAAGGAGTAGAGGTGTATGGAAAGGTAGAAATCTTGGAGCTTAAAAGTGAAATGGCAGTTACAAGCTGGGAGATGGAGGTGATCATAGAGTCTAGCTCATTTTCCAGACAGAGTAAGGCAGGGCACGGATGGTTCGGTGGCTGAATGGAAACAGGAGGGGGTGGAAACGGTGGTGGAGGGCAGGGAGAGGTGGGGGTACAAGAGGGGAGTTGGGGTATAGTGTTTAAAAGTGGGGAAAGGTGGAGGTTGAGAGCGGGAGTTGGTGAGTCAGAGGCGAAGGGAGAGTTGTCTTTGTTGGAGCTGCAAGAAGGAAAGGAATTAAGGACAAATTTAGGGGGAGATGGGTGCGGATCAGGGTGTTATGGTAGAAGGAGAGCGGAGGCCTATGTAGCGTCATGGGAATGTAGGGGGTTAGGGACCACCACCAGCAGAGCATCAGAGCGGCGCAGTGATCGTGCCGGAGTATACCGTCTGATGCTGTTCCTTAGATAGCACAGCTCTGTTTCATAGAAAGTTCTTTTAGTTAGAATGAGCCCTTTGACCTGGACTCTTTCCTTGATAGGAAGCCAGTGGAGCTCTTTCAGTTGATGCTGTATATGACTCCCTTTTGACACTTTCAATAAAAACCTAGCTGCAGCATTCTCAACTGCAGTCTTCTCAGTTGGGTTGCTGGCAGGCTCCAAAATATTTGCATAGTCCTGTCAAGACATAGCTAGGACATAAACTATTGTTTTCTGATCCTGTTCAGGTAGCAGATACAGAGATGTCTTTAGTGAGGAGTGGGGTACCATCCAGACCGCTTGACTGCGGTCCGATAGGAACAATTAACCCCAGGCTGAAGAGGAACCTTGAACAACAATGTTTCCTAATCGTTGCAGTATCATGGAGTGGGACTCTGTGACAAAAGCTGCGGTTGGATCGAGGAGCAGCAATGCAACCTGCTTTCCCTGATCTGCCGCCAGATAAATTTTATCCGAGATCTCAATGAGAGTAGATTCCACGCTGAAGCCTGGTCTAAAACCAAATTGGGAAGGGTGTAACAACTGGTGTTGTTCCAGGTATTCAGATTGTAGACGATTAACCCACTTCTCCCAAAATTTCAAAATGGCTGGAAGTAGCGAAATAGGTCTGAATATAGCTAACACAGACCCATCCGCCGATGGCTTCTTTAGTAAGGGGATTACTTTCGCCTGTTTCCAGCAGCTACACACTATGGCCGAGCTTAAGGAACTCCTAAGGAGAAGATTGAGGGTAGGGTGAATAGTTGTGCAGTTGGCCATGGCAACAAGAATAGGGAAAGGTTCGTCAGGCACACCGGATTTACAGGTTTTTAGAGCTTGTTGTGAATTTTGCAGTGTAATTGGGCTGAACTCATGAAGGGAGCAAACCAAGTACTGGATGAGTGTTCCCAGCAGTCCATCTGTCACAGCCACCACAGGGGGGCTATCCCATCCCATCAGATCATCCACAATGCCTCTGATTTTGTTATAAAAAAGTCTGATAGCTGTGCGCATAGCTTTGGTGAAGCCTCGAATGGAAGTTGAAGGGTCTCTGGATGTGTGAATCTTTTCACAATTCCTAAGACATCTCCAGAACTGCATCTGGAGTCTGCTAACTGCCTTGTAAAGAGATCATCTTGAGCCCTCTTTATGGCTCGATGGAGTTCCACTACCAGTCGGCAGGTAGTCCGTTCTCCAGTTTCTTTCCAGTTTTTCGTATTGTTAGCGCTGAATCCGGAGTACATAATTGAATCAAGCAGTAGAACAATGTCTGCTCTTAGCTTTGCAAGAACCCTCTTTAAATGATGCAACAGTGTTTGCCATCTGTAGAAGCCAGTCATTCACTGCCCGGGAATCTGCTTCAGCATCCCCACACATTGTTGGGATTCTGGTACCGAGCGTAGCCGCGAAAGTTTCACTTGGAATGGTTGACCACTTTCTGTGGAGAAGAGAGGGAATAGTTCTTCAACCCCCCATGAAAAATGAACCATGGCGTGGTCTGACCAGTCATTCTTATGAATGTCTGACACCGTGGTCTGGCAGTTTGAAAAGATTGGACGGAGGGTATGCCCTGCAAGGTGGGTGGGTTGATTTACTAAGTGTTCCAGGCTCCAAAAGGATGTAATATCAAGAATTCATCGGCTGTGTGGATCTGAGATATTATCCAAATGAAGATTCAAATCTCCCAGCATGGTGGAGCCGGAGAATTTCAAAAGACACCAAAATAAACTCTTCTCTAAGGATGCCAAGAATTCACCCGCATAACCAGGTGTCTGATAAATTGAAAACCTGGCTAAGCTTTTTTTAGCCGACTATGTAGCACCCAAGCTGGGTGCCTCAGCCCCCTCAAGCTGTGTTACATCAAACGAGGAACATCTAAGGGACTGTTTAACAATGATTGCAACTCCCCCACCCCTCTTGCCCACCACGGTTGCAGTAGAGCATCCTATAGGCTTTCGGAATCACCATTGCAATATCAGGTGCCAGGCTCTCAAATTGCCAGGGTTAGGTGAGTAACAGATTATCTAATTGTTCAACATCGAGAAGCTTTAAAATGTGCAGTGTGTTTTTATGTAGGGATCGAAAGTTAATGAGTGCAGTTCTCTCCCTGGGGTTTAGGTGAAGGCATTTGGTCTCTGAGTGCTATTCTCGGTACTGCCGCATATAGCTAGAGCAACTAGTGCAGACAGGTGATAAGCTATTCTCCAGACTAAGGCCTGTACCAGTGTCGGATTGGTAATGCGGGCACTCGGGCAATGCCCGAGTGGCCGGTGCCAAGTTCCAACTGTGGGCTGCTTTTTGGAGCAATCTGGGGGGCAGATATGGGCAGTGTCACTGTTGTTCGGATACAGCCAGTGGCCCAGTGGGTGTCTGAGTGGCCTTTCTGGAGGCAGATGGGCGCTCATTTTCTCACGTTTAGCAACAGGCAGAGGTGTCACTTTCTTTCTCTCGCATGGCCGGCCCATTCATTAATGTTTGCATACCTAGCGGGGCAGGGAGCCTGAGTAGAAGTGGCCTCACTTGTTTTCAGTCACCAGTGTAAACGCATATGTGCATTTTTTTTTACCCCACCCCCCCTTTTTTTTCAATAAAATTTCGCTGAAGCAGTGTTTTGAGGAAAGGCAATATGCAAATGCGGGCCACTTTTTTTTGCGTGCCCGTGCCTATTTTGAATCCCAATCCAACCCTGGCCTGTACCACCACAGTGTCTACTGCCCAGCGAGTGAAGTTGCAGAGAGGAGCTAACCTGACGCTACCCAGGAGATGGTAAAAAATGGCCAGCCTGGGTGGCACAATCACAGCTCGGACGGGATTGCTTTTGGCGCAAAGGCAGCGTATCCACTGCGCGTCCACACATCGACTCTTCTTAAATACTTAACGGACACCCCCTGCCAGGGCCGGACTGGCCGTAGCGGGCACCGGGCAATCCCCCGGTGGGCCGCACTGGCGGGGGCCGGTTTTGGGCCCCTGAGGGCCGTTTTTGTTACAGGGCCGTTTTTGCAGCATAGCTGCAAAATCGGCCCTGTAACAAAATTGGCCAAAAACCTGCCACGGCAAAGAGCTCGACGGCACCCCCAACCCCCGGCTGGGGGGGAGGGGAGGGGGGCGGCCGAGTACTTTGCCAGGGCCGGTTTTGGTTCCCAGTCCGGCCCTGCCAACAACTAGCGCGCATGCTGCCTGGCTCTCTATGGCACAGGGGAATACCACTTCCTATTTCAGGTCCCGACATGGAAGTGCAACAACAAATATATCCGATTGGCCCCCCACAAGCAAAACTGCCAACCCCCCAACACAAGTAAGGGCAAAAATGTAATAATTGAGCGAACTGCTTCATAGAAATGCTACACAGACACTCTGAACTCAACACTAGTTTCAGTTTGAGGCTGAGTTTAAACATGCAAAAATGCGATGCGCTAGTCAAACTTACAAAAGCATTCTATTTAAAACTTTACAAAAAAAGAAAGCGAATGTAGTAACAGTGCTAGCTCAAATGAAGCAGCGAACTACAGACAGTCCCCTCCACCCCTTCGTTTGAAGTATTAAAGCGCCTCATAGTTATGGAAACCCAACTTTGCTGGAAGCCTGCAGAAGTCACCTTTGAGATGCACCCTGTCCCAGGTCCAAATTCCGTAAACTGTGTAGGGGTTTTGGGGCTAGACGAGGCTGCAGACCATACAGGCTTCAGATGTAGGATTGTCAGCATGATGAGATTGTGCAGATGCGAGCATGACTTCCTGTAGTGAACTTTTCCATATCGAGAGTTTTTGGCAGAAGTTTAACCAGTTAAATTAATATCAGGTGGGATGTTGCATATGCTGATCATTAAGGAAATAGTGACCCACCCATCTTCACGTGACCATGCCATGATCCCATGAGGGTGGAAGGCTGCTCAGAAGGCCACGCTCTACTACCCCTCGGCCACTGGTGTCATAGTAGAGTTGATCATGTTACGTAATCACACATACTATTTTTGAATAACATACATGGCCCATGCACTCCCTCAAAGTCATCTTAGTTTTGAGTGCAAACATTGGCGCACTTACATAGAGGCTGATTAATTAAAACAATAGAGTGGGAGAAGTCTGAGAAGAAAGGGCTCAATTCAACCTGCTATGTCCGAATGGTCAGGAAAGATGTAAACCAAGCAATGTTTGTTGGCCTTCTCCCACACTATTAAGTTTGTCTATCGACCTGCAGCCTACACTCAATATCGAGTACCAACATATTGTCAAGACATGTAGATGTGTAGTTAAGCAAAGCAAATGTATATACCCGTAAGCAAGCTTATTTTGATGATATATATTAGAATCCAATATTGTGGAGCTGATACATGTGAATCCCAATATTATTGACCTTATTATTGTAATACATTACTTGGTAGCTCCTCCCTCCTGGGCCGCTGCTGGTGGACGGTCTAGGAGTACTTTATGGTTGGTGATATTAAACTCTACATAATGGTCTACCACAGCAGTGGTGCACATCCTTGGCCTTCCTTTTGGGAGCCAAGGATCTCCCTTCTATTGTTTAGGAGTGAAGTTTCAGTCTCTTTTCCTGGGTCTAAAAATGCCCATGACTGATAGGGATTTATTATATTGTTAGGTTTGAGGTATTTGAAAAGTTTGGCCAGTACAACATTTTCAAATACCCTTGCAGGGAATTAGGGAGGGGGTGGCTGGAGGTCAAAATTGGTCAGTAATCAGACAAAGTATCAGAGTCTTTTTTTGGTTTCCTCAGGAATATTTATGTATTTGGGGAACTACATAGGTTTTGGTGATGGTGACCACCTCCTGGAGCCCATGTATGGTATCCTTCATGGTGCAGTCATGTGTAAGGGGAGATGAAGTTGGGCAAGATATCTGTGATATCTTGAGAAAGATTTGGTATGAGTATCATCAGTAAGCTGGCTCTGTGGTTTGTTTAGGGGGAGGAACCCCATTAGATTTCTGCTCAGATCAGTAGAGGGTACTAAAATGGGCTGCATCAATTCTGAAGGGTGTGGTGTTAAAACATTGAAATGTTATTAAATACCTGTGCATATATCGACTCCACAATATTGACTACATATTGTCAAGACGTAGCTGTTTAGTTAAAATAGTAAATCTAAACCTCATTATGTTAAAAAAACTTTGATGGTATTGTGCAGTTGATATGTGTGCAGGTCGGCACTGTAAACCTATATATTTTGGCAAACGTCTTTCAGAAGGAGCTGTTTCCTTGAGTATGAGGAAGATTTATGAAGTCGACTTGCCACAATCGTAAGTTGGGATTGGATAGTATTACTTTCTTCATCTAACATGTGCTAGTTTGGAACCTCAAGAATGGTCTTACCATGCAATGAGGCCTTTTCTTGATTGAAAATGTGTCCAATCTTTTCAGGGGCTCTATCATTTTGCTTCAGTGGTCAAATGTTCTGCGAGCTAGCCAGATTGGCTCCCGTTGTGGTGTTTTCACACAGGTTGCGTAACTGGATGGGGCACGGACTCAGGGATACAGATATCAATAGCGCAGTATGTGCAGTGGCATAAGGGGCACAAGGGCCTTGAGGCCCCTCTGTACTTCAATTTCCACTTTATTTGACCTTCAACCTGCAGAAAGTGGAGGTTATTTTCCTTGTATAATGACCCCGTGGCACTCTTGCTGTGCCGCAGCAAGGGCTGTTTGCTTATTCTCCATGTGTGCCAGGTTGGCATCGAGGGAAGACAAGGCAGGGTCTTTTCAAACTAGTCTGGTCTCACTGAAGAAGACTGGTTCAGCTTTAGAGCACTGTTTTCTGGGAAACTCCTATTCTTTCGAACACAGGGACATATTTATAAGCCCCTATCGCTTTGTCTTATTCACAAGGCAGGGTTAAGTTACTTAACGTGACTTAACGCTGCCTTGTGAATAAGGCCCCCTTTCAATCTATACTTAGTGTGAAAGGGGAGGTCAATGGGTGTTGCGGTGGGTGTTCCACCGCAATACCCATTGATTTTGACTCTGCCCTATATTTACAAGGGTGGCGTAAATATGGGGCAGCGCCAAAATTAAGACCAGGGAAAACCTGTTCTTAACTGGCGCAACAAGGAGAAATGTTTAATTTCTCCTCTTTTTGCTTGTTCTATGTGTGCTGCCTTGAGCTACACACATAGAAACAGCAAACCACCATTGATTTTTTATGTACAGGAAAGTTACCTTTCCTACACATACACAATCAATAAAAAAAATGACGGTTTGCAACTTCTATGTGTGCTGCGTTAAGCAGAACACTTAGAAGTGACATTAAGCAGCACACTTAGAAGTTACAAAACACCATTTAAAGATTGTTTATGTGCAGGAAGGGAGACCTTCCTGGACATAAACAATCTTCCCCTCAACGCAGATACGCTTGCACTATGGTACAAGGGTGCCTGCGTTTGTGCTCGGTTGCTAAATTTAGCGCCAGCGCAGGGGGGAACGCAGGGCTGCACCCAGGGCCGGACTAGGAATCAAAAGCGGCCCTGGCAAAGTGCTCGACCGGCCCCCCCGGGGGGAGGTTGGGGATGCGACCAAGCTCTTTGCTGGGGCCGGTTTTCGGCCGATTTTCCTGTAACAAAAATGGCCCCCAGGGGCCAAAAACCAGCCCCCACCCTTCGGCGCACCAGGGAATTGCCCGGTACCAGCAATGGCCAGTCTGGACCTGGCTGCACCATATTTTTGTAAATATGGTGCAGCCCTGCGTTTCTAAAGTGGCGGAGTGCGGCGTTAAGCCAAGGAGACTAACGCCTCACTCCGCCACTTCGTAGTAAATATGCCCCACAGTTTACTGTTCTCCCCAGGGGCGCTGCTTGGGTAGTAAGATTGAAGGGGTGTGAGCCTCTGATTTTCCAGCAATCAGGCTGGCACAAAATGTTAAAATACATTCTAGGAGAAGCTGGGTGCATGAGAGGGGCCTAAAGGACAGTGGAAAGGGACAGGAATGCGTATTGGTAGGAGTACCGAGAGAGAAAACACTTTTGAAAATGAACCCAACATTTTTGAGGACTTCTTAAACAGAGAGAGTGTGTGCGTTTTTGTCTGTGTGCATGTAAAAATTCCTGGTGCTCCGTCACCGTACCAGACCAAAAGCACCTGTCCCCAACTGTTTATCAGAAAATACATTATATGGGGGTGTAACACCCTAAACACCCCCTGAAGCTACTCTTCTGGTTTTCCCTGACACTTTTCTGGCATGTGACTGCAGGACATACCGCCTCAGGGCAGGCTGGGGCCAGGGCCGGACTGGGAACCACAACCGGCCCTGGCAAAGTGCTCAGCCGTCCCGCTCTCCCCACTCGTGGGCAGTGGACGTGCTGCCGAGCTCTTTGCCGGTGCCGGTTTTCGGCCGATTTTGGTACAGGGCCGATTTTGCAGCTATGCTGCAAAAACGTCCCTGTACCAAAACCGGCCCCCAGGGGCCCCAAACCACCCCCCACCCGTGTGGCGCACCGTGGGATTGCCCAGTGCCCGCTATGGCCAGTTCGGCCCTGGCTGGGGCACGTTCCGTTGGGACTAACTCTTCCCCAGCCCTTTCGACTTTCCAAATGAATATGAACATTTCCACATGCCCTATGGGAAAGGCTGCCTGGGAGACTTCGTGCGGAAGCCCCTGCCTGGAACAGAGTTCCTTGCCAGTCCCAAGGAGGATGTTTTATATTCTTGCATCTAGAGCAGGATGTTTGCTTTCCCTCTCCCCCCACCCCACCCCCAAGGTTTCTTAAAATATTCTAGTTTGTTGCTGATGGGAAGTGGTAAGCTGTGAGGGAACGTACATTGTGTTTCTAAATCATCCACCTTCAGGGGGGTCGAAAACCTTAGGTGTGAATGTGTTGTTGCAACATAAACAGTAAGGGTCCGATTACGAACGCCCCACATGGGATGTGGAATTTACCACTCTTGGTAAATTCCATAACACCAGGGTTCAGAATTGACCGATTTGCCTCAAGTACAAGGAACCACAAAGGTTATATGTAGAAAATTGTTCTGCAAAAATATTGTGACCAAGATATTGACTACAAAAATATTGTGAACGTTAGTTAATTAGTTAACCAGGAGTTACCACACATATTGGAATTCTGAGTCATGCAAACATTTTCGCTTGCAGTTTTCCTAATGCCTATAATTACTAGCACATGCAAAATGTGGTGAAAAGCAAAATTAGCATGTTGCTGTCCATTCAGAATTACCGCAGGGCTTATGATGGGGGCCAGGCCTTACAAACCAATAACAAAACAAGCAGCACAATACAGAAGGTAGGGACCGCTCTGCCCATCACCGTGAGGCCTCAACTGGAGCTCTGTGTCCCCTTGTGAGGCCACTTCTGAGCATTGAGCTTGCTTCTGAAGGCCACATCGAGGTATTGCTTCTAGTCAGGTGGTGACTTTACATCAGAATGAGTGCGCCTGTGGGATTTTAGAGCAAATTCCAGAGGACACATTTGAAACATTGTTTTTAAGTCTAGTGGCCACATGTGAGCATAGTTCTCAAGACTACATCGGGTCCAGAGAAAGAGATATAAAGGCAGAAAAAAAGGACAAAAAGGAGGAAGAAATAGATAGGAAGCCAGACATGAAGGGGGAAAGAAGGGACGGGGAAGTACCTGCAAGAGTGACACAGGGAAAGGAAGAAGATGCCCGGTGGAGCTGCTGGACAGCTAATGAGGAGATTGGCCCTGGTTCCCCCTTCGACTGTCACCTACCCAGCCGGACATTGGGCACAGTTCTTCCTCGTCTCCCTGCTACGGCCACTTCCTCCCCTCCTCTCCTACTAATCCTCTCAACCTCGTTGTTTGTTTATTGTACCTTACTACGTTACTACGCTATGGTAACTGATGTAACTTGTAATGCAAGGTTCCTCTGGTAAAGTGCTCTGATACCTCCGGGTCTAGCCAGCGCTATATATAATCTTTTTAGATTTACCTTGTAATACAACGATCCTCTGGTTAAGCGCTCTGATACCTCTGGATCTAGCCAACGCTATATAAACTTATCAAATCAAATAAACTCAAAACTGGTTCCCCTGATCGCTGAGACCTGAGAAACATGGCTGATATCCGGTGGAGCTGCTAGACAGCTATTGAGGAGATGGGCCCTGGTTTCCCCCTGACCGTCACCTACCCAGCCGGACATTGGGCACAGTTCCTCCTCATCTGCCCGCTAATGACTCCTTCCTTCCCTTCCTCCTACGAATTCTTGCAACATTATTTTCGTATACTGTACCTTTCTATGCTCTTGTAACTGATGTAACTTTTATTGTAACGATCCTAAATGTAAAACGCTCTGATACCCTCTTGGGTCAAGTTTGCGCTATATAACACTTTATAAATAAATAAATAAAGTGTAGGGAAGAATGAGGTAGGAAGTGGATTCAAGATTGGGCAGTTGGTATTTTACAATCCCAGCATCCAGCTCCTAAAAAACGCGAGCCACACGCTAATATTTTGCACAAAGCAGCTGCAGGTAGGAGACTTCCCCTGCATGTAGAATTTATTATATGAAACGGAAGAAGGCAGCTCAGGAATATCATTAGGAAGAATTAATTGATGGAAAAGGTATCAAATGCAGACTTGGTGTAGGCAAAAGCAGTTAAACAACCCAGAAGTACCGAAAGTGCAACGACAAAGCGGGAGACTGTCTGTTAGATGTTGTCAATGTAAGGCAGAAATCAAACAAATGAAGATGAACTGAAAATCTTCACCTGCAACCACATTCTGTATTTTTACCCTAAAGCCATGAAATTGATTCTTATGAAATTCCATATGGGTGCAAATTATAGAATTATAGTTGCACTAGGCGTATTTAGAGTTTTTGTGCCACTTTTATACATCTGTAGCATAAATATCCCATTATAGACCAGTTATGATTTTTTTTATTACATGAAGCAATGTGAGAGTTAAAGTTGTCTCTGTGCCAGACCTAAAATTGCTGCCGTAACCTTGCAAATTAGGTGAGAAAATGCTAAAACGTACAGGGGTACCGGAAAAGTGATTTCTCTACCTGGAATATATTACTCATGTGCAGGGGAAGCTTCTCCGCTGAGACGTAGAATCGTCGCCCCACTGCTCTTAAAGCAGTACAAAAAAAGTAAAATAAAATGGTAATGACAATTTTATTAAAATTTTGTTTTGTTTCTGCTGGGCTGGGTTAGGGCAGGGCGGGGCTGGTGGCTCAGGGAGGAGAGTGGTTTGTGCACATTAAGGGTCTCATTACGGTGTCAGTCAGAAAGCAATCCGACCAACTCCTTTTCAGAATCGTTTCCGACCGACTCTGGTCTGGCGAGTCTGACAGACCGATTACGATCTTTCCTAACACCGTTTGGTCAGACTCCCATTGACTTCAATGGAAGCCTGTGTTCCAACCAACAACACAGGCTTCCATTGAAAAAAAGGGTGGTTGCGGAAAACCTTGCACCCGGTAGCCGGCACCCCATAGTGCCTGCCACACTGTACATGGTTTGAAAGGGAGGAGGTTCTTTGGGTACCCCCAAGGACACCAACCGAAGGTCTCAGGATGAAGGGGGGCCTGCTACGGGTCCCCAAAGTCAGATTCCGATAGCCGTTCCGTGTCGGACGGCTCAATTCGGAAAAGGCTGTCCGAATCCGACATCGTAATGTGCCGGCTGGTAATGCCGTCCATGGAGCTGTATGATTCAGCTCCGACTGAATCGGAGACTCGTAATACCGGTCAGAACTTTTTTGGACTGACCGAACGCTTACCTTTCCATCGTAATTGGTCAGTTGGAAATGTTTCTGAGTCGGCCGCAAACATAGGTTCTGAAACAGTTTAGGAGAATCCGAATGCCATTCGGCGTCTTTCCGATCGACATCTTAATCAGCCCCTAATTGTGATTGACTGCTTGACCGGCCATCTTAGGCAGGCCAGACAGTCATGCACACTTTACATATTCCCCACCAGGCTGTAATGCACAGCCTGGTGGGGAACATGCACAGGCTCCGAGTCCCTGTCTGAGCGCCGAACCACATCACTCAGATCTATCACAATGCTGCATTGCACCGCTGTGATTAGCTTAGGGGAGCCAATGCTCTTCCTGCTTCTTGCGGCTTGGAGTCAGGAAGAGAAGGGAAGGGGAGAAGATGAGGAGAGATGGCAGAAAAAGTAAGTGTATAAAAAATATATATTTTTCAACTCACCCCCCAGCCTGCCACTTCTGTTCCCTACATGCCGCCACTGCCCATGTGGAGCAAAAAAAGAAGGAAAATGCTTATTCACATTATATCCCCAAAGCAAATCTAATGAATTTTTCCCTGGTGCAAGAGCCTCCTGTTTGGGTTTAGGTGTATATTTAGACATCTACAGATTTTTGTGAATACTTTTAAATATGTGTCTTCGCGAAATGTATTGGTCTAACCCTTAGATTTATAAAGTAATTCATTTTTGTGGCTCAGGCCAAAATCACTCTGCTAGATTTGGGAACTAAAAGCTATCTTGACTAGTTACTGTCCAAAGCACAGTGTAGATGCTAAGAATGCTTATTTAAAACAAGTATTGGCAAAGCCTTTGGGGTTTAGTGGCTTTCCCAGTAGTTTTAACAATCCCCAATGTCATCAGTGATGTTATGAATATATAAAAGATAGGTTTTGTCAAGGGATAATCACATCAATATACAAAGCAAACCTTTTGGCTTTGTCAAGCTGTCACCACATCAATATATAAAAGCAAGACTATTGGCTGTGTCGAGAAGTCACCATCAAAACAAACCAGTAATCATATTATGATTAAACATTAAATCCAATAGTATTCAAATCATATTCAACCTTGTTGATCATTAATAACAATAATTGCAGTGTTCATCAATAAACCTTTAAATAAAGCGTGTGTGTTACATACATCATATGCTAGAATCTTTCTTCCACACTCTTCAGGTGATATAATGCAACCATAATACCTGCAAACCTCAGCTGCAAAACAAAAGAGACTACTCTAGAAATGCTTAGAAATACCATAGATTTTTCCCAGGGCCACGTTGTATATGCCCCAGGAAACAAACATAGGGCTCTTTTAATAAAAGATTCCGGGGGCTGCTGCACTCTCTGGTGCCTCCTACAACTCTTATCTAATATGTTGGTGGGGCTCCTCCCAGACTGGGGCACCTCAAAGCAGTAAAAATATGCAAATTAGCTCAGGGGAATAATAGGACTCTCCTTGCAGTGAATAATAAAGGAGCAGCTCTGCATGCTCATTTATTATTTTTTTGTTGCCCCATCCACATGCTTTTCTGTTTGGGTGACCCAGTCCCACCCGGGACACCCACAGCATGTATATAGTTGGGGCCCTTTGGGGGCAGCCTTAAAGCCCCCATGGCCCGCCTGTTCCCCGCATGCCGCCCCGTTCTCTCGGGCTATGCAGGAGCGGGGGAGATTTTCTTTGTGCTCTCACTAGGCAGGAGCAACCTTTCATCTTGGCTCCGCCGGTGGAAGAAAAACCCTGCTTCCCCTGCCTACTTGAAGGGTGGACAAGGGGCAGTGGTTAGTGCAATCGGCCGCGTGCCAGACACAGGCAGTGGGAGAGGGGCAAAGCTAATAATTCACTCCGTCCCGGTGGAGGGGTGCCCAAGACAGCATTGCTTTGGGGCCCGAGGGATGGGGTCACTGGTATCTAAAATTGGCTTGGGAAAGGGGGCTCCTTGCATGTATCCCCTTCCCAAAATTGAGTAAAATGTGCTTTTTACAAATAATGCATAGCATCCTTCAAATTGTTTTTCATTTTTTTCGGCCAATCCCACTCCCGCAGGACAACGTGGCACAGAAAAAAAAGCATTTTGGCGCAACGGGTAGCTACAAGTGTTTAGGGTCATGGTGTTCTTACCCTGCCCCTTATGTCCTTTTTCTAAATATTTTTGAGACAGAGGGCGGTGTCCCCAAATTTTGTAATTGCGGCCAAATTCTGCTCATGTTGTGACCAGCCAATCACAGTGCGCGCTCTAAAAAAGCCCCCTCAGCCAATAAGAAGGCCTGATGTTTTTTAATTCAGCCAATGGCCAATATCGCTTTTAAATCTGGAACATTAGTTTCTACATAACTACTGAACGGTGTAACACAAATCGAAATAGCATACTTTCTGGTTAAAGATCTACATTTCTGCTAAATTTGGTGTAATTTTGTTCAGCTGTTTTGGCTGTAGCACTGTCTAAAATTCCCTATGAAAACTGCATATGGATATTGTGTTTTGGGATCCCCCTTTTTCCTTGTCCCCATTTAATGGATCCCCCTAAAACTTGCCAGGAAGGAGCTGATGTGAATGGCCTTTTTTTTGGAAACTTTTGTGAAGATTCCTCCAACGACATCAAGTTATTTTTAAGAGTCATCAAACGACACCAAGTTATTTGAAAACCAAAAACCCTTTACCTATTGAAACTTTGACCTATCTATAACTACACAGTGGCAATACCTTGTGGCGGTAGCCACTGGGTAGTTATAGTTAGGACCATATTTCCATAGCAATGCCTTGTTCATGTTGCGAATAACTTTAGCGCTGTTTGACAAATCTCTACAAAAAAATCCAAAAAGGTGCTACGTTTTTCCTAATTTGCTCTTGGAAAGTTTAGGGGTGATCTGTCAAGTGAGGGCAGAGAAAAAAGTGGGGTCCCAAAACATGTTTTCCCCATTCATTTTGCCTTAGGAACTTTAAACATAAAGGAACTTTAAACATAGCTACACCCCAAACCACTGAACGACTTTACACAAAATTTTGCAGAAACTAGAGCTTGGTCCAGAAAGAGTGTGTTTTGATTCAATATAAATCCATTCAGTAATTTGGGAAAAATTAAGATTTTAAAACATTGTATTCGCAAAGCCAAAAGATCTCCTCCTGAGATCTGATTAGTTGCCACCACATCAACCAGGAAATGGTGTCAGTCATCTTAGGACTCGGTCCAGAGTCCTGATAAAAATCACAAATAAATATATATTGAATCAGGGTATTCCTACCATACCTCATTATATATATTTTTTGTTGTGGTCTCAGAGGCCTTGTGGCAAAAAGTTTTTTGTTTTATTTTGCTGCAAATTCATGGAGCATACATGAATCTATGGCAAAAAGTAAACAAGCATTGGCATAGCCAAAATGTCTTACCTTTGAGACCTTATAAGTGTTTAGACATGCAACTGTTAATGTTGTTGCACCAAGGATATTATACTGCATAACTAAATACTTATATGGTTCAAAAGGTGAGACCTATTAGCTATGCCAATGCTTGTTTTTTTTGCAGTGGAGTGATCATATTTTGATAGTGCTATTGTCATTTGTATAGCTTTGCTGTGCTGGAGAACCAGAAAAGGGGCAATAGGTTACAAGGAAGGGGAAAAGAAAAAATGACACAAATGGAAAAAGGAATTAAAATGATGCATCTGTAATTTAATAAAACAGGGAGCAAGTGTCCTATTGTGATGTGGAACAAAGTAGGTTATATTTTAGTTATCAGCAATTTTTTATTTGCATTTCATGTTGTCCTTATTTTGATGTTTATTGTAAGATGCTGGGTACATGTGTGGTGGTAAATTAACTTTTTATTGTGGTACATGCCCTGGAGCCACCAGCAGTAGGGAATGGTAGAGACAGACGCAGAAACAAGCAGTCCAGAATGTAACAAAACCGGTATTATGGCTGGGGTTCACAGAAGTATAGTAGGGGGCTATATCGGACTGAACGAGAAATAAAGTCAAAATATACATGTAAGTGACTCTTCTTGGAGGATATGCACATGTTTTAGGGAATAAAAAAGATAATTCAGCAGTAATTAATTTAAAGGATTGAATAATCAATGCCCTGCAGCCAAAACTTTACTTTAGACCAACATTTCCTTTCACTACTTACGACATTTGTTTCCAACAGCAATGCTGTGTTGCTGAATCAATGGGGGGGGGGGCAGCTGAAGGTGGAGGGTAGTAAGAGTGAGATTTAACCTAAAAGCAACTCGAAGAAGGGTACGGAGATTAACCTGAAAGCAACATGGAGGAGGGTGTATGTAGGTAGCAGGGCGAAGCACAAGAACGAGCACAACAGGAAGGGAGTCAGGGGACAGAGAGCAACATGGGAGAGATTTACATTAATGAGGGTAAAAGAATAAGTAGGGAAGCCAGGACTATCATCTGATTGGCCGCCCCTCCTCCTCCATTACCAAACAAAAACTACAGCAAGTTTTTGTCACAGGAACGGCTTTCGAACTCTTTCTCTCACACGCGTGTGCACACACATTTTTTTAGAACATCACAACAAACAAAACGGCGGTAAGTGGGCAGTACAGGAAGAGATTCCTAGCGATTTTCGTTTAATATTAATGAAGAGAAAACAAATATACTCTTTCTGGGCTCACAGTGTAATAAAAATCAAATAATGAAGAAAGTGTGCTGGCAAGAGTGTGGTGATTTCTTTAGCGCGTTGGACTCAAAAATTTGTATAGACTCGCTATGAGCAGATATATTCAGGTGAGTTATGCTTCTCGGACCTGATATAGAAGAACTACTGATGTCCTGATGTGCGGGGATAGACTGTGAACGGACAGATAATGCACTCACTCCCCTCTGGGGCAGGGATTCGCCAGTGCTTGAAACACTGGATTCCTTTTTCCAGGAATTCCTGCTGTTTCAAAAGCACAAGAAAATATGTTTGACGTTCCGACTGGGTGTCTGCCCCAGACTTCAGTATGAAGTGCAGCATAACAAATAACATATTAAAAATCTGCTTACAGCTGTTGCGACTAAGGATGTTTGTCCAATTAAACCTTTCCAGTTATGTTTCACATAAAATCGAGACCATATCCCCTAAGAAAGTTCGCCAGTCACCTATTAAAGGCCCAAGGAGAAATTGTGCCCGTGCAACTGCCAAAGAGGCAGAAACCATTATTCACTGAGGTTTTTCTTCGTTGGTTTGTTGAAAGACAGTGCAACAAACAAAAGGATTGAAATGAAGGACGCATGTGTTTGTTAGACACATGGCTTCTATTGGTAGGAAACCTCATACAGACCACTGGCTGCTATTCTCCAATAATGAGTTCTAGTCAGGATGGAGCCATCATGCACTGCACTGCAGGGCTTTAAGATAGTGAAAGCTAGGGGGCTCTAAAATGAGTGCCAGATAAAAGGCGTTAAGTGGGTGCTGAGGGAAACAAAACAAGCAGGGGCACGCGGAAAGCAACAATTGAAACAAACTCTGCTGTGAAAGTGGAAGGCCACGCTAATTAAAACCAGGCAGGAGCGGAGGGGAGTGAGAACCACCACTGCGGGCACTACAGCGACATATTGCAGCCAATGAGGAGCAAACTGCAGTGAGGGAAACAAAACAAGCAGGGCACTCAGAAAGCAATAATTGAAACAAGCGCTGCTGTGAAAGTGAAAATCCACGCTAATTAAAACCAAGCGGGAGCGGATGAGAGTGAGAACCACTGCTAAGGGCACTACAGCGACGTATTGCAGCCAATGAGGAGCAAGCTGCCGCGCTGCCTACAGAAAAACAAGCCCGGGAGTGGTGCATGCCTGCGTGTGCAGTCATCACTTTTCAAGCACTGCACTCATGCTTGTGGCAAGCTGCTGCTCGCTCCCGCAATATGGATGCCGCCACAAGCACGAGTGCAGTGCTTGAAAAGTGAAGACCGATGGCTAAAGGCCCTCCTAGAGCAACGCATGCGCGCTGCCTAGGCGAGACCTAAAAAACAAGCTCATGCTCTTACGCTTGTTTATTAAACTTTCCCAGGCCAAGGCAAAACTAATAGAGGTGGGCATATGGCTTCCTTCAGCAAGCCTAATTTGGCTCTGGGAACCACATACCCTGGGGCTGAAATGTAAGTTACAGGAGAGAGAGGCTGGAGCGGGCCCCTCTCTGGGCATAAAAAGGCACGGGGGACCCATCCTACAGGGTAGAGTAATAAAATAAAGGAAGGGTATGAGAGGCCCCCCTCCCTGAGCCTAATTAGGCTCGGTACCCAATCTTCCTGGGACGAAATGTAAATTAAAGGGGAGGGGGTCCGCGTGGCCCCCTTCCTGAGCCTTTAAAGGCCTCAGGGACCCCCTCCCCAGCAGTTTCACTAAGTGCAGGGAAAGTGTGTTTGCCCCCGTCTGGTGGGAGTATTTTAAATCTCCTGTTAAATAGAAGCAAACATTAAGTGTACTCCATGCAGGTGTGACACTTAAAAATGCTCCCATCGACTATGAGAAGACTTGTGTTCTGTGTCCCTGCCCACACTAATGAGGGAGGAAACACAACACATATTGAAGGAAGCAGCATAAATGTAGCTGCTCACTCTGGGCGGGAGCAGTGCCAGCTCCCGTACCATAAGAGGAACTGGCTGGGGCCATGAGTGCCCTGGGGCTCCCTGCAGCCCCCAAAAAGTTGATTGGTAGGTGCCCCAGGTGAGGACAAGGCCAATCACCTATTATAAAGAAAGGTCTGAGTGGATGGGGTCCCCGGTCTGAGATGGCTCTGGGAGGGGAGGCAGCATGGCCTGCCCTTTTTTAATTAACAAATTACAGCACGGGATGAGGTCCTATTACGGCTTGGGGATGGGGGTTCCCCATGGCCACCTCATCCTTCTTGTTGAATTTGGTCCCAGGGAATTGGGTCACCAGGGCCTAATGGGGCTCAGGGAGGGTGGTCCTGCAGACCCCTCCCCTTGTTTTAATTGAATGTATCCCTGAGGGACGGGGTACTCAGGCCTAATAACGCTTGGGGAGGGAGGTCACAAGACCCAACTCCCCTTTTTAATGGAATTGGGCCCCAGGGAGGGGGTCCCTTGGGCCTTTTAAGGCTTTGGGAGAGTTGGCTGCATTCTCTCACTCTCCTTACGCCAAAGGCTGTGCGCGGTGTGGGTTTGGCATCCTGCAAGGGAGCTGCCTATGTGTTGGTTGGCCATGTGGCCAATCTTACACCATGCATGGTCAGGCTCTGTGGACAACCCCACACTGCACACAGCCTTCGGCTATGCGCAGCTAGGAGTTGGCTGCCTGCATGGAGGGGGTGGCCGTGTATGGTAATAAAATATTACCATACATGTATGGTAATAAAATATTACTTTACATTGGAAAAAAAACTAAAATTCATTAAAAAAAAAACAAAGCTTAAAGTAATGTTATAGTTTGGGAAAATGTTCAGTAACAACATCACATTTTAATCTCAAAAACCCACAGATATTTACCAGTTATTGTTATAGTTATCTCAAGTAACTATAACTCGTGCTCTAAGGTAACTATAACTCATGCCCTCGCCGTGCACTTATAATTACTCCACAAATTACATCACTCCTGACATCTTCTATGACATCATTGATAATAGATAATATTGCTATAAGATTTGGAATTATTGATGAGAAAACTGTGCTTGGAGGGGGAGCAATTTATAATTCTCTTAGAACACGACGTATAGTATTTGAACAAACTCCTGCCCGCCTCCAAGTGCAGACAAGTAAGGGATGCTGCCAGGAGCAGCTTGCGGCTTTGCGAGGAGCAGTTTGCACTGTCATTTCGACTCACAGCCCGGCTGAAACCTGCACCGGGGGCTGGAACGTCAAGGGGACCCAAGGAAGCCTGATGAGAACACCTTTACCTGGGACTATCCTTCCTAACACAACGCGCCTTTGCCCTGTTGCCATCCCCACGCAACAACTAGCCTGGAAACAGTGTCTTCTGGGAACTGTAGTCAATTCTGGACGCAGTGGCAGTGCGGCCATTTGACCTCGGGCGGAATACTCCCTCCAATGGGGGCAATACAGGCCATTCAAAGCCGGGTTTGTAGAAAACCGGTAAGCAGTGGCATCTGAGGAAGGCTACGACTTCCCAAAATGCATTATGCCTATGCTGTTTCAGAAAAAGGTTTCCATGGTTTTCCCGAAGTGGCCTCTTACCTTTTCTCATCAGATGGGTTTTTGTGTGTATATATATATATATATATATATATATATATATATATATATATATATATATATATATATATTCACTGAAAAAAACATAGGTTTCACACCAGTTATAGTCAGCTGCAAATTTTACTGACATAAAACTATTGAAATTCCACGTTATAGTTAGTTGAACTCACTATAACTTGCGCGTGTAATGCACTGCTGATGACGTCACATATTACATCACTCATGACATGGTCAGTGACATCACTCATGACATCACTGATGACACCATCCAGTGAATGTGTATCTTTCTGAAAAATAAACATTTTTTATATATGTATATGTAAAGGTCGATGGAAGAATAAATGTTTAAATAAATGTTTTAATGAATGTTTAAAAAAAAAGATTACAGCCTTCAGCAGTGAAGACAGGAAATTGAAAGCAATTTTTAAAAAGAACTGGCCTATAGTGTTAAGTGACCACATATTGAATACTAGGTTACCAGCTAATCCGACTATCACCTTTAGACGGGCCAAAATCATGGGGTCTGCATTGGACAAACCTGCCCCGGAATTGAAAGCAAAAACCCCCTGGTTAAAACCCTCTAGGGGTTTTTTCAAATGCTCCAGCTGTCGCGCTTGTAGATTTGGTGAGAATACAGTACAATATTTGACTCCATTTTCTACAGAACCTAAAAAGATCATGGGCAATTTCAATTGCAAAACAGATATTGCTGTGTATGTCCTGACATGCACCTGCGGCTTAAAATATGTTGGTAGTACCAGGCTGCAGGTGCATGTCAGGATTTTGCAGCATCTGCGCGCAATCTTACACAGTGACCCTGCCTACCCGGTGGCACGCCACTTTAAAAGAGTGCACAATAAAGATCTTTCGTGCTTGAAGTACTTTGTGATAGGGTCTGTGCCACCTTTGAAAAGAGGAGGGGATAGGGAGTCTCTGTTGAGACAGCTAGAAACAAGGATGATATTGGAGCTTGATACACGTTGGCCCAATGGATTGAACAACATAGATGAGTTGCACCATTTTCTGTAGTTAGAATGATCTTCTTTCCATTTATATTTCCTGTTGACGGTTACAGACCCATGTTTACCAACAATCTCCCTCTTAGTTAGGTTCCCTATTTTGAGGTTGAGAGTGGGTCTGTACACATTGTTTGCTAAAGGTGTAAATTATGAAGCATAACATTTTCTATTTGCTGTAAAATTGAATGTATAGATTCTTTGAGGTATATATGTGTGTATATATGTGTATATATGGATGTATTGTATATACATTTATACATATGTGTATATATAGAATTTTTGTACTTTTCTAATTTTCTACTTCTCGATTTTTCTACTGTTTTTCTACTGTTTTTCTACTGTTTTTCTATTTTTCTACTCTTTTATACAAATGACTGGTTGATAAGATGATGGACATGAACATTATAAGAAAGAATACATAATTTGGTGTGGGTTGTAAATATGTAATATAGAATTGTATATATATGCCAGTGAAACTGAAATGTGGTTATATATATATTATCAATTAATTATCACAAATCCGGGTGTATTTCAATGTTCAAGGATCCTTTTTAACTATTTATACTATTTATTATTATTAAAGTACGTAAAATATACACATGAAATGTCAGGGTAATCAGAGCCCACATAAAATTCAAATGTGATTAGATATATTCTTATCGTACTAGATATAATGACTGGTATTGCACTTTAGCTGATACAGCTTTCTCTTCTCATGCACTTTTGATAATTTTGCACTTTACCTTATTCACTTAGCACTTTATCATACGACCACTGGTACGTAGACGGAAATACCCTTAGGCCTGAATTGTGGATATGAGAACTTTCCTGTCATTCACTACTTTTGAGTAGATGCATAGCTGTATTTTAAATATGTGATATGATCACTAGCAATTAATGGACAGGTCGCTTATGGTACATTTGTATCAATGGATTTAGCCGGTGAGGTCTTATGGTCTATGAATACTAATATCTGGATTTAACCAGTGATGTTTTTTCGTCCTTTTGGTAATTACCATTAGATGTACTGGCATTTAACTGTGGAAGTATGTTGTCTATTTCTATTAAGTCACATGACTCACCATGTCACTGTGAGGGGGTGGTCACAATGTGTAAATTGCATTTATAAAAGCATTGAGTTCGATGTACTTGTTGCAGCGTGAACAAGGGCATATCTTGCCAGAAACGCGTAGCTGCTTTCTGTTGTTCAATAAAAACAACTCTGCTGATGTGACGTGGTCCGTCTCCTTCCTGTTTGCTGGTGTGCTGCGTGGTTGCTGAAACACCGAGAGATCCAGAGGAGTCACGTGATATATATATATATATCTATTTCCAAAAGTTCCCCAGATATGAGGCCGCACTCCAGAAGCAGGTAAGTATCACCACTTTATTGAAACACAGGCTGATTCACACCCCGTAATGGTGCCCCCTGCTATTACAACGCAAGTTGTTACAACGACTTGCGCTGGAGGGCGCTGTTGGATAGGGAATAGTTTAATTTTCTATTCCAACACCTTCCCTACTGTAGCGTGGGCTGGTGCTGGAATAGAAAATTAAACTATTCCACTATCCAGTGCTTACAGCGCAAGTCGTTGTAACGACTTGCGTTGTAAAAACAGCGTTGTAATGGCATGCGAGGTAAAAGCCAGCGTTGTATCCTATACAACCCCCGGGGACCGCAACCTCTCCAGGCTATTTCTAAAATTAGTGTGGGGTAGACCCGTTCGGCCTCCCTGCATCCCCAGTGCGTCAGAGAGGTTGAGTGGGAGAGTATGTACTTGTCTCAGTGACTGTATACATGAGTGAGTAGATGTGTTAGTATTTCTAGGAGTAAGTGAGTGGTTGTGTGAGTAACTGTATGGGTGAGGGAGAAGGATGTGTGAGTGACTGTATGGATCAGTGAGTAGGTGTATGGGTATTTGTATAGGTGACTGATTGAGTATGAGAATGGCTGTATGGGTGTATGAGTGGGTGTATAGCTGTATGTGTCAGTGGCTGCATTGGTAAGTGAGTAGGTGCAGGAGTGGATGTATATGTGAGTTAGTAGTTGTGTTATAAGCTGTATGGGTGAGTTGATATGTGAATGGCTCTATGAATCAATGAGTAGTTGCGTGAATGTGGAGGATGTCATCACTGATGACATTTGAGATGTCATGAGTGATGTCCCTGACCATGTCATGAGTGATGTAATATGTGAGGTCATAAGCACTGCATTGCAGGGGCGTCAGTTATAGTTAGGTCAGCTAACTATAACTGCTGGATTTCTCTGGTTTTGTACGAGTCAAATGTCAGCCTAACTAAAACGTCCCTGTAGCCTTTGGTTTTTTCCAGTATACATATATATATATATATATATATATATATATATATATATATATATATTTTTTTTTTTTTTTTTTTTTTTTAACAGTACTTTTGTCTCTGGCATTTGGCCAAGGCTTGTCTTCACAATATGTCATCTCAATGCTGTCTATGCACATTTTGCATCTGTTCTGGTCTATTTTTATAACTGAACATGTATCTTGGCCCAGAGTGTATAATTGTGGGTTGCTATTCCTCCATGCCAACTGCTTAGGCACCTAACTTTGTGGCAAACAGTAGGGACGCCCACTCAATTTCCACCACAGCTGAAAGAGAGCTGTAGTGCCAATGAGTGCTTAGAAAGTTAGGTCTGAAAATGTTTTCCTTTTCCCCTTACATTTTCCCAAAAAACACATGAAATGTGTGCCTTGCAAAACCGCAAATTGGTATGAGTGTATCTTCCATTCTGGCATTGTGAAAGTATTCAGCCCAGCCTTCCATCATTATTTTTCTTTTCGAGCACATAAGACGAATGGGTTATATTTGACCCACCGTCTTCCTACTTGGGACACGCTCTCCCTTTCGGTATAAAACCTAGACTTGACATCACTCAAACTTTGGCGCCATATGAAAATAATGGCCCCCTTTTTTTTGATGGGCACAGTAGCCATCCCTTTTGCTGCAAACCTTTTTTGTATTTAACATTCAGGACAGTTAGGGCGAGAGACTTCCAGTATTCAAAACAGTGCATGGTTTTAATTTTACACCAATTTTATTGTGTACTTATAACACTGTTTCTGCTTTAAAGTAAATATATATAACTGGATGTTCAGATTTGCAGATTGTGGTTATAGCTGTTAGGCAGCATCGGTTACTAGCCATATAATAGCCCCCATCTATTGTCTTCTTACAGAGTTTACACCTTGGGTGCTTGACTACAGCTACCCCTTGTGAGCTAAGGAAGCTAAGAAGTGTTTGTTCACAAGTGCACATAGATTCCTCCTTGGTACTGCTAGGAGCTTGATACCTGGTACCAGGGTCTCGAGAAAGTTCTGAAGTGGACTGACAGTGTGACAAGTGACCACGAGGCTTGCGAAGAGATGGTTGTATGGCATTACAACGCGGGGTTTTACCACGCGTGCCATTACAACGCTGTTTTTACAACGCAAGTCGTTACAACGACTTGCGCCGTAAGTGCTGGATAGTGGAAAAGTTTAATTTTCTATTCCAGCTCTATCCCACGTTACAGAAGGGAAGGTGTTGGAATAGAAAATTAAACTATTCCCTATCCAATAGCTCCCTCCAGCGCAAGTCGTTGTAAACACTTGCGTTGTAATAACAGCGTTGTAATGGTAGCGCGTGGTAATACCCGCGTTGTAAAGGCTGTTTCCCGAAGAGACAGTGGGAGAAGCTTGGGTGGCAAGGAGAGAGAGTGCGAGTAGGGTTGTGCATCTGACTGATTCATTACATTTGTGTGGCACACACTACATATTAATGTTTGTTGGTGCGGTTTTTGTAGTTAGCCTCAAGAGCTTGCGACATGTGGAAAGAGTGCGAGGAGCTGGGGTACCTCGACAGATACTGTGAGGATAATGAAGAAATAGCAAGGGAAGGAGTTTGAGGATATAGACAGACAGTGTGAAGAACTTGGGGCACATGGACAGGCAGAGGGAACAGTGCAGGGAGTTTGGCAGACTATCAGTAGCTGAGAGCAGAAGGAGAGACAGTGTTATGAGTGTGAGGCATGTAGAATGACAGTGTGAGGGGACTGCGGTATATGAACCGGCAGCAAGAGTACCCTGGATCACAAGGACAGAGTGAGTTGCATCTGTGGCTTTCATATACCTTGTGGAGATTTAAGGTTCGTTTTATTATTAATTGTTGGGTCTTGTGTTAGCCAAGACCTATTGATTTGACTAAACACACACACATACATATATATGTATGTGTGTATATATATATATATACATATATATATATATGTGTGTGTGTGTGTGTGTGTGTGTGTGTACATAGTTATGAGGGCTTTCAGCCATCTCGCTTCATTCATTGGACAGAGATGTAATTTATTCTTTCTACTGCAGCATACCATATTGGGCAAAGGGTCTGCCAACTTCACCCATTGGCTAATTTACCGAATACTGAGGGCATTCTGTCATTTCACAAGGAACACAACTGCACGCAAAGTAGTTCCTTTCAGTGTACTGTGAAAGCGTGAGCTTTTTTTGAGAAAAAAATGTTTTGCTTTTAGCCAAAGTTTTTTAAAAAATATTGGTTAGGGGGGGCGTGGCCAAGATGGCGGTGTGAGCGGACGCTTCTTCCCGCAGCTCCTCCGGTCCGACTAGGCTCGAGCCCTTTTTCATCAGCTTCTCTCCCCCCGCTGACGCTCAGCGGCTGAGAGGCGTGTGGCGGAGACCCTGGAGCACGCATTGATGCTACTTTGGCCCTGATTGCTCCGGTGGAAGCACCTTAAAAGACCGATCGCAGGACAACGGAGCGCCTTGGAGGCGGAGCAGATCGGAGCGCTGTCCGGACGCCTCGGCTGGGCCTGGTGCTGATGGCTAGCGACCTGGTGTGGAGACCGCCCCGGTGCTCGACGGGGATCAACGGAGGGCTGTCGGCTGTGTGATCCACTGCACGGGGGACCTGCCGAGTGAGTGTCGCGGTGCTTGAACTTGAGGTGGTGGCCTCTCCTGTGGCGAGAACTCCGGCCCCGGGGCCCGACGACGATCGATTTGGGACCGGAGCCAGATCTACTGTTTCTCCTTTCTAGCCGGACGACCCTGGTTGGAGAACTCCCCCACTTGCCTGGCTTCTGGGGTGGCCCCGGTGGCATCGCCGGGCTCGGACGATCTACTTGGCCCCACCCAACCGCCATCTTGTCTTCGCGGGGACGGAGTCGCAGACCTCCTTCAGAGTCGCTTGAAGCCATTTCCTGCACCTCTGCCTCTGTACAGCTCTCCCTTTCTGTGGGACGCGCCAGCCGGGGTTCCCCCGGTGGGGATCCCAGTTGCTATCTTGGTCGGGCGCCCACGGCTCGCTGTGACTAGACTGGCCCGCCATTTTGTCATCTGTGGCGCAGGTCCCCTATCTGGCCGAGAGCTCCATATTGCGGGACTCTGCTGGTTGTTGGAAATTCCCCGAGGTGACCGAGGCCCGTGCCCCTTCTTCAGTTGAGTGCGACAGTGTACGGGACAAGGATGTCCGGAAGAGGAGGATCGAGGAAGGGAGACCGTACCCTGCCGGACATGCTTGGCAGGGCCCAGCAACAGCGAGACAGGGCGCAACCGTCACCGGGATCTTCCCGGGCCACAGCAGACGCGACCGGGGGAGAGCCCCCTGTCACGAGATCTTTCATGGAGGAACTGTTCAGCTCGCTGAAGGAAGACTTCCAGACGCTGAAACAGGAGGTGGCCAGTGAAGTACGCGAGGTCCGCAGAGAGGTGGAGGGCATTGGTGAACGGATAGAGACGGTGGAGACAGCGGCCCAACGCCGGGACGACAAGATTGTCCACTTGCAACAGGACGTTCTCCGTCTCCGGGAGCAATGTGTTGAACTCCAGGCCCACACCGAGGACCTAGAGAACAGGTCGAGGCGGAATAATATACGGGTACGGGGTGTACCGTCTGCTGATGAGGGGACGGACCTGGCGGGCTATTTGCAAGATTTGTTCTGGGACATTCTGGGAGAGGCCGCATTGATAGGGCCCACAGAGTTGGCCGACAGCGTCAGTCGGCGGCGCCCCTGCCAGACTTCTTAGCCTTCCTGCCTGACTTCCCGCTGAAGGAGCGCATCATGTCCGAAGCCCGCAGGAAACAACCACTGACTTTCCGAGAGCGGTCCGTGGCGCTGTATCAGGACCTGTCCGCCATCACATTGCTGAAGCGCAGGTCCTTCAAGATCGCAACCGATTTCCTGCGTGAACATGAGACGCCGTACTCTTGGGGGCATCCCTTCCGTTTGATATTCCGTTGGAACGGGGTGCTTCACCAGCTGCGCTCCTTGCAGGATATTTGCGGTGTCTTGGGGCTCACGGCTACGGAGGAGGATGGAGCAACGCCGACTTGGAGGCGCTCAGATAGAGGAGGTCGGCGGAGGTTGGCGAGAAGACGATCGGCGGCGAGCGCTGGGCAGCCTGACTCGCCCACCATCAGAGCGGACATGGCCAGTGCCTTGAGATAAGCGGCCAGGGACTCGGCCGCCTCGAACGGTGTGGCCTTGACGGCCTAGACTCACTCCGGGGGGAGATGGACACAGCTTCTTCGATGCCAGGTTCGGGGGCTGGAGTGGGGGTCGGGGGGGAGCGGGGGGAAGTGAGTGGCCGGACGTCCACTTTCACTACTTTCTACAGACTTGTCCGTTTTGATACTTGACTGGGACAATGGGTTGTTTGAGTTGGTATTTGGCCAGTTGCCATTGGTTTGTTTGGGGTGGGGTTGGGAGTTGTTCAGGGGTTGGGAAAGAACCGTCCGATGTGGCCTGTGTTCACGCTTGGCCTACTTTTACCTGTCCCGCGCTGCTGCCCTGCGCCCCCCCCCCCTCCAGTTCCCTGCCCGCGGCATAGCGTCCCCGGTCTCTGGAAGACATGTCGTCCCTGAAGGTGGTGACCCTTAATGTTAAGGGCCTGAATAATCCTGTTAAGCGCAGGGCGATTTTGTCTTTGCTTGAGGGGACGCAGGCTGATATCTGCCTCTTGCAAGAGACCCACTTATTGTCTCGTGACTCCCATAGAATGCGCTCTGCTAGGTTTCCCACCCAGTTTTTCTCCTCTGCGGCGTCCAAAACCGCGGGGTGGCCATTCTCATAGCGGGCTCCTTCAAGGGGGAGGTGCTGTATAAATATGCTGAACAGAAGGGGAGGCTTTTGGCATACCGCCTCCGCCTGGGGGGCATATCGTTTACTATTGGCTCCTTATATAGCCCGAATGACCATCAGGAACGCTTCTTGGACTCAGTGCTGGTAGATGTCACTGCCTCTCCCGATCGTCATGTTATTCTAGGGGGTGACCTCAATATCGTCTTCGATTCAGCATTAGATAGGTCGGCGCAGCGGTTCCCGCAGACTGGGGATTTTTCCCAGGCCGGGAAGGCCCGAATCGCTGACATGGATTTGCACGACCTCTGGCGCTCACTTCACCCTACGGACAGGGACTACTCCTATTATTCGCATGCGCACCGAACCTACGCACGGTTGGACTATCTTTTGGTTAGTGGACCGATGCGCACCGCTGCCACGGCGGCGGACATTGGGGTCCTGACTTTGTCTGATCATGCGCCGGTCGTAGGTGCGTTTGCGTGGCCGGCGACCTCCCCCTCTCGGGGGTTGTGGCGCCTTAGGGACACCCTTCTGCACAAGAAAACAGTTGTGAAACATATTGAGGGGGCCATACGGGACTACCAGGCACATAATAGTAATTCAGACACTTCACTGGCGACACAGTGGGCTGCACTGAAGGCGGTTCTCAGGGGGGAATTTATCTCCGTCTCCTCGGCAGAAAACAGGGAGCGGCAGCGGAAGAAGGAGGAGCTGACTACCCAGGTCCGGGAGCTCGAACAGGTCCACCGCCGTACGGGTGCCCCAAGGGTTTGGAGGCAGTTGAAGGCTGCTAGGAAGCTCCTGTCGGCGCTGGACATGGATAGGGCGGAATACGCAGCGTTACGTCTGAAGCATGCATTTTATACAGGGGGAGATAGGTGCGGCAAGCTCCTGGCGCATAGGCTCCGAGTCGCGCAACAGCGTAACGTAGTGAAGTAACTCTTGGGTGCGGATGGGGTGGCCGTCTCTGGGGATGCGGAGGTGGCGGAAACCTTCTGCGGTTTCTATGAGGCGCTGTACACCGGGGAGCCCTCCTCACCGCGGGAAGCCATGGAATATCTAGAATCTGTGCCCCTTCCGGCGCTGGACCCCGCTCAGGCGGAATATCTTGAGCGCGATATCCGCATTGAGGAGGTAATTTCCGCTATAGCCAGACTTAAGCACGGGAAAGCCCCTGGCCCGGACGGTTACACGTCCCTGTTTTATAAAACCTTTTGCCCTGTCGTGGCCCCTATCCACGCTCGGCTGTTTAACTCCTTCTCCGACCCGGGAGCCATTCCACCTGATCTCCTAAGTGCGACGGTTTCGGTGATCCCGAAGCCTGGGAAGGATCGGGCCTTATGTGGCTCGTATAGGCCCATCTCGCTCCTGAATGTCGACCTCAAGCTGTACACGGGGATTCTGGCGTCCAGGCTGGCCCTGCACCTCCCCGGTCTGGTTGAGGCTGACCAGGCTGGCTTTGTACCCGGCAGGCAAACGGTCAACAACACTAAGCGAGTGACGCACATTTTGGAGAAGGCTTCGCGGATCCCGGGTGAGCGGATGCTGCTGGCGGTGGATGCTGAGAAGGCCTTCGACAGGGTTCATTGGCTGTACCTCGAGCTGGTGCTCAGGAAACTGGGTATCGGTGATAAATTCTGCTTGATGGTTTTCAACTGCTATAGGTACCCTTCAGCGACGGTGAGGGTCAATGGGTGCAGCTCCCGAAGTTTTGCAATCGAGCGCCGCACGAGGCAGGGGTGCCCCCTTTCCCCACTCCTCTTTGCTCTTTACATGGAGCCGTTCGCCCAAAGGATCCGCCACAACCCGGATGCAATTGGGATCAAGATGGGGCAGTATGTTCACACGGTCAGCCTCTATGCGGACGATGTCCTGCGGACCCTGGATGACCCCAGAAGGTCCCTTCCCGCCTGCATCCACGAGTTGGATGCTTTCTCACGTGTGGCCGGCTTCAAAATGAATATGAGCAAATCGGTGGCTTTAGATGTGTCTTTGGCTATGGACACTAGGCGAGACCTTCAGCGGCTCTTCCCCATGTAGTGGTCGTCGTCCCTGGTACCATACTTGGGGATTCTGTTGGTGCCAACGTTGCCAGCGATGGTGACGGCTAATTACGCTTCTCTCAATAAGAAGATTAAGGAGGAGCTTGGCCGCTGGAGTAAGGGCCTGTTGTCTTGGCTAGGCAGGATCGCGGCGGTCAAGATGACGGTGCTGCCCCAGATCCTGTATCTTTTCTGAGCCTTACCGCTCCAGCCTCCAGTGGGTTGGATTAGACAGACGCAGGCTGACATCTCACGCTTTGTCTGGCAAGGCCGCAAGCCCCGGATGAAGAGGGTTCTCTCCACACTTGCCCCGGAAGCGGGGGGCCTTGGCATTCCGGACCTCCGTAAATACTTTCAGGCGGCACAGCTACGATACCTTGTGGAGTGGAGCAGGTGGGAATCCGATAAGCACTGGCTTTTTCAGGACCAGGCGGTTGCAGGGCGTACCCTCCAGGAAGTTCCATTCTTGCGCCGCGCTCACCGCCCCACCAACCTTTATGCTTCCTTTGTTACGAGGGTTCCCTTGAGGGTGTGGGACGCGGTTTGCGAAGTCCGGGACCTCACCACGTTCCCTTCGCCATTTACGCCCATCGTGGATAATCCTGACTTCTCCCCGGGGATGGAGCCGGGCGCTTTCTCCCATTGGAGGACGGCGGGCTGTCGAGCGCTCTTTCAGATCTATGGGCCTGAGGGAGTGGTTCCCTTTCAGCAGCCTCAGCAGGAGTTCTGCCTGACGGAGTTGGACAGACTGCGATATATGCAGGTCCGACACTGGGCGCTTCAACCCCAGGTGCGGGACACCGCTGACCGTCAGATAACACCGTATGAGCGGTGGCTGGTGACCCGAGCTTCTGATGCTAAATTGATCACTGATCTTTACAAGCTCTTACAGCCCCCTCCGTTTCACTATTATAACCCGGGCAGGGAACGATGGCACAGGGAACTGGGCAGGACACTTAGTCACAAGGAGTGGGACCAGATTGCACACCGGGCGAGACACTCAGCGTATCATACTGGCCTCACGGAAACATTCACCAAGGTGTCCACGTACTGGTACTACACCCCAGAGAGACTGCACGAGATGAATAGGCACATTGATAAGGGGTGCTGGAGAGGTTGTGGTCAGGTGGGGACCCTTTCACATATTCTTTGGGATTGTCCCTTGTTGGCCGGTTATTGGAAGGAAGTTCTTGATGAGGTGGACACGCATTTTGAAATTGAGTTACCGCGCTTTCCGGCGTATGTATTGCTGGGTCTTCCTAATGGCCTGATGTATCCGCTGAAGTCCCGTAGGGGCAGGCAAATCGCGATTGCGCTGGGCTCAGCGGTTCAGAACATCCTTATCCACTGGCGCACTACCACGATCCCCTCCATCACTGGCTGGTTGCACAGGCTCTGGCATGTGCTGGGTATGGAAAAATTGTCACTCATGGTGGCGGGGGAGATAGACCAGTTTGATGAGCTGTGGCAACCCTTTCGTGCGCTGTTGACTACCGAATTTAGGGAACTCACCTGTCCGAGGTACCTCAGGCTTCTAAGGCTGACACCACCGGTGATTCCAGCAGACTAGGAGGGGTGGGGGGGCTGGTTTCGGAGGGGGGGGGGATGCGGCTGGGGGGCAGGTAGTGTTGTTGGTGGAACATTGGACGGGGGTGGTGGGGGGAGTTGGGGAGTTTTGGGGGGGTTCTAGGGGTTGGTGGGCTGGGCTTCTTTGTGTCATTCCTTATTACTTCCTATGCTCAGACTTGGGGTGTTGACTATGCTCAGAATGGAGATATAGCATGTATTTCACCTTTTCATTTGCTGTTGCTTCCTTTTTCCATAGCGGACTATTCCACGATCGCACTCATAATGCCATGCTTATTTCCTTGCTTTAATGTATGTGGCCCTAACCCCCTGTTCCCTCTCCCCATGTTCTTTTGTCTTAATAAAATGCTTTAAACCCAAAATATTGGTTAGGGCGTGGCCTTTCACCCGACAACTACATTTTACAAAACCCATGACAAAAGAAAACAAAAACTGACAAAGCTAAAATGCTGGCAGAAACACCAGACCTATTTTTATTGTACTGGTGCAGTTTAAAGGGCGACAGAATGATAACATAGGCTTGTGTTTATTTTAAAATGTACTAGTGCCATTGCTTGAGATATATTTACAGGAGTGTCAAAACATGTATGAAGTTGCACTCAAATGTTATCAGTGTTTTTGCAAAAAATGGTGACTAAGACATGCTTGGTATGGTAGGCAGATGTGGCTTTACCTATATCCTGTCTGAGGACAAAAAGCCTCTGAGCCTATCCCATGGAGAGATATCGTCTCCCCTCCCCCATCAAGTTTCCAAAAGCGAATGCCCAGAACCAACATGGAAGGAGAAAAACAATTTCAGAAATGAAATTCAGACATGCCCCCTAAAGATATTTTCTGTAAGGTGCTCTTCTGCTGTGCATCAGATTTTACTCTACATTGAAGATGCACATCTTTATAAAGTTTTAGGCTTTCTAAAAACAAGCATCGGCACCGATGTGAGAACTATTGGCTATATTATACAGCAGCACGGCTCCTGTGCAGCATGGCTGAAAGAAAAGAAAAGTGATATTGCACGGCCAGTGGTTAGCGCATCATAGCGTTTTTTTCATAGTGCTATAATGCAGCACGGTGCTATTTATCATTTTCAGCCATGCAACATGGCTGAAATGTATGGGAAAGCGCTATGACGGTGGGTTGGAGAGGGTAAAGCAGCATGAAAAGGGAGGGAGTGATGGAGATAAAGCTGTATGAACAATGGGGATGGTGGGACGGGATAATGCAGCACCAACAACGGGTGACAGGGTGGATAAAGCTATACAATCAACAGGTTAGTGGGGAAGGGATAAAGAAACAGGAACGACGAGTGGATGGGGAAGGAGTAAAGGATCGTGAACAATAATAAAGACACATAAACAACAGTAAAGAAACAGGAACAACATAAAGAAGCACGCACAGCCCTAAAATTTAGGGAAAGAAGCTTACCATGAGTATACAGAGAGCTATCTGAGAGAAGTTTAAAGACGGGTGTCATGGTTAACCCTTCGTGTCACTGAGCTGCTCAATGGGAAAAGTCCTTACCAAGATGGCAGCTTTGTTCACTCTGGAAATAAGTCTTTTTTCAGGGCTATGGCCCAGATGCATGAAGCTAAAATCCGCTCGCAAAAGGGGAGATTCTCAGAATCTGCCCCTTTGCGACCGGTATTTTTGCATTTGGGATGCATCATCCCAAATGCAAAAATCGCAAATTAAGAAATCGCAAAATTGCGATTACTTTTTTTTTAAGGAATCTAAAATTGAGATTCCTTAAATGCAATGCATTAAAGTTTAAAAAATAGCAATTTCGCTAATAGGGCTCGCAAATTACCATGAAGTTGAACTTTTCAAAGTTTCATGTTGCGCACACACATGCCCTAAGGGCATGTGTGTGCGCAACATATGTGCACAGATCAATTTCAGGGGGTGCAACAGGGTGTCCTTTGGACTACTCTGCACCCTTGAAATCGCATTCTCAATTTGAGATTCGCTAATTGCGATTCGCAAATTAATATTGTCTTCCCATTCATTCCTATGGGCCTCCAGGCCCATAGGAATGAATGGGGAGGTATTCCTTAATTGCGACTCACAATTTGCGAGTCGCAATTAAGGAATTTTAAGAAATCGCTATTTTTAAAGTGATTTCTTCATGCATTGCATTATGCTATTCCTTAATTGCGTGTCGTTATTTTTCGCTATTAAGGAATAGCAAAATGGGTTCTTGGTGCATCTGGGGGTTAGTTACTTTGCAAGGAGTGCTATGCAGTCTATTTTGCGCAAACCTGTGATTCTGATGCTGCGCCTTTAACCGTGCTTTGCCGTGATCGGTATTTTAAGGATCAATGCTTCATTGCTTGTAACACAATATCAAAAGCATAGGGTTGTGCAGTTGTGTTAGTTGCAGCTTTAAGGAAAGGCACTGCAGTATACGAAAATGGGGTGGAACTGCACAGTTGACCCTCTTTGTGGCAAGTGATGTAAATGGGGTCAATATCCTTGCTAATTTACGAGGATTAAAACGACCAATATCATTGCAGGACTCCAATTCCCAGAATGCATTGCAGATGGGGTGGACACTTTTTCATGTGCCTTTAGCTCTAACTCTACTGGTGGGTCACATGTCTCAGCATGAATGTTACTGCAGCCCTTTTAAGTGGTGTTGGGTGACAGAGCGTGCGTGCATCAGAATATGTATTTGTACTGTCAAAATATTCCCCCGTTTTCATGTTTGAAAAGAGCATGCACAATAATCGGTATGTTTGTGTCACTGTGTAAACAAACTCGAAATAGAAAGAACTGTTGCACTCCTTGTGTTTGAATAAAGGTAATACTTTAGGTATTGGTAGGTTGGTGCTGTTTGGTATGCCCCTCTGAGTATCGGGGTTCTGTAAACTCTCTGTAGCGTTATCCTAATCGAGGGTAACGTCCCCAAACGCACACAATGATGAAAATTGTCAGGCGATTGTAGTTAGGTTTACACAAATAAAGTTTTATTCAAAAAATCATTGTTTGTTTTCATTCTTTGGTATTTTCATTTTTTAGTTTTTTCATTGGTTTACAATGTTGTAGTCACATCCAAACATATAACTGGTGTAAATCATTAGCGGTGACGCACTAACATTGTAAATCAGTTCAACTGGAGATATGTTATTCATGAATAGTGATGTATACCCTTTTTGTTTGAACAGAGTTTGAGCCCCTGAAGAAGGGCCTAGTGCCCGAAATACATTGGGCAAATGAATATAAAATCTTCAATAATGTTTGGATGTGACTACAACATTGTAAACCAATGAAAAAACTAAAAAATGAAAATAACAAAGAATGAAAACAAACAATGATTTTTTGAATAAAACTTTATTTGTGTAAACCAAACTACAATCGCCTGACAATTTTCATCATTGGGTGCGTTTGGGGACGTTACCCTCGATTAGGATAACGCTACAGACTGTGTAAACAAAGCCAGCCTCATAGCACCTACTTTGCAAACTTATATGCTATGTACACCAGGAGAAAAACATGTTGTCTGCATACATTTTCCCTTTGTGACAAGGACAGCACATATACTGACACAACATAAAGAAACAAGAAATGGTGAGTGTGGGAGTGAGATACATTAAATTAAATTCTTAATTTGAGGGGGATAAAGAAACATGAACAATGGAAAGAGTACCTGAATCACAGTGCGATTAGTGAAGGGACACTAACTAAGGTGAATAAATCTGTGCTTGAGCAATGCGGCACAGAAAACAGGAAGTGACGCCAAGGCACGTGCTGGCCAATTAGGAGTCAGCAAAGAAGAGTGATAATGAATCCAATGAATGGTAAGCAATGGGCGGGCTGCTGGCCGCTTATTGTGCATAATAGTGTCTAGCAAGCGAGATGCTGTTCATGTAGGCACAACCATAGCCAGAGCGAGAGTTCAGCTCTCCAGCAACCTACAGCAGAAGTGTTTCCTGTTCAGATACATATCTCTTTTCAGAATTAAAATGGGCTGAATTAAATACTGTAGTCCAGAGGGTCCTTAAACTGGGGGGGCTGCCCCCACCCTCCTTGGGAGCCTCAAGTGATCATTTTGGACTCCAAGCTTTGGCCAACAAAAGCACTAAGCTGCTCTGTAATGGGACATCACTTACATCTTTTGTCATTTATATCCTGGCTGAGAGAAGGTGTCAAAAGAGAAGTGACTCCAAATATTCTTCAAACCCCCACCCCTATTTCTGATAATCACACTATGGATACTTTTACAGGTTAGAAAGCCTGCCTGACCAGAATAGTATGTTTGGGAACCATGTATTTGATTGCATTTTTAAAACGGTAACAGAACTTAACTGCACTATTTAAATAAGTCTAGACATATTTCCTCGTCTACATTGCTATGCATACCATTACTTTGTGTTGCCGGCCCGCCCCGGGATGTAGGCACCATGCTGTGGTCAATGACTCTTGCCTTCAATAAAGGTTTTTGAAATTAAAGAAAAAAAGTTGACATATTTAAACATTGGCAGTTTAACCCCTTCGCTGTGGTCGCGATTTTACCGCTGTGCGGTAAACAAAAGAACAGGGCGGGGCCGTGACAAGCCCCAGCCGTCATCAGCACAGTCCCACCACGGGGCGTGACGGCTGGGGTTCGTCACCAGCATGGGAGGGGTTAATAGAATAATTGTGAAACATTTTGAGGGGAGTGATGTTTCACAGGGGGGAGGCATGGCATTAAAATGTTGAAGATCACTGATCTAGTCCTAGCATTTAGTGCACAAGTTATGTTTCCAAAGTGGTTACCCTAATGCTTGCAATGCTCCGACCACCTAATTATGTGAATGCCAGAAATGACTCCTTCATTGCTGGTCACGTCCTCGGCTTCTTAAGCATATTTTGTGGAACATACTGTTACAGAGCTTTGCCACACATTTGCAGCGTCTCATAAAAACCCCTCACAATGTATGTAATGGATCTTGATGCTGTCCAAAGTGCGGTGTGCATGAAGGACCTTGATTTGCCAAAATGTCAGGGGCAGTGGATGTTATATCACACAAACTTTGGCCACACAGGCCAAGGTCACAGTAGTCCCCTATTTACTTCTAAGGGGCTATGGGAAGGGCATGAAGTAAAAAAACAAGCATTGACAGAGTCAATAGGTCTCACCTACAGGAGATCTACCGGCTTTGTCAATGCTTTTAAGACATGTTGCAGAGCAGCACGAAATGCTGTGCAACATGGCTTAAAGTCAATAAAAAACATTATGGCACAGCCAGCATTGATTGTGTCATTGTGCTACTTTTTTGCAAAGCCATGTTGCACAGAGGCCCACGTTGCTGAGCAAATGAGTTTAAAAAAAGAGGGTCAGGAAGCAACAAGTGTGGGAAGGGGAGGGAGCAGCAGTAACGGACAGACGAAGGATTGGGCTTTAATGAAAACAAAATGAGGATGGGGGGAGAAAGTACCAAATTGGGTAGTGGAAGTGGAATGGGGGATGAAGAAATAGTTCCTCGATCACATCGGGAGCAGCGGATGAGCACTCATGAAGTCGAATCACTCTGTGCTTCGTCTGTGCTCAAAAGAGAGGAACAGAATTGACGCTTGGCCTGAGCTGGCCAATTAGCAGGCTTCAAAGAAAAGTGACACTAAAGCTAACACATGGTTAACAATGGGCAGGCTACAAGCTCTTAATTGTACACAATAGTGTCTCACAAGTGAGAGCGCATGTGCTGTCGCAAGCTCAACCTAAAAACAGAAGGTGAAAAGGATTCTGAAAGCCCTTTTTAAGTCTGGCATAGACAGTACCACTGACAGAGGATCTACAGCTAATGATACACATAGAGTAGGCTCTGGGTCTACCCCTTTCAACCAATAGATTACTTTCACCTGCCTCTTTCAGCCATTGGCTGGAGACTTTGTCAATCATGCCTTGGCTTAGCCCAGTGCGGTATTCAACTCTCAAATAATGTTATTGGCTGTTTGGTTGTATCTTCTGCCTTCGCTCCAGTGCTTATATTGAACTGCATGAGGAAGTACTTTACAACTACAGTATTTTCTGTCTGCTGGCTCCTTCTGAAGTGACTTGTTCTAATGTGTTAATACTACAAGCTAGACATATTGGCTTCGCCAATGCTTAATATATTAATTTCGATTCTGTCTCTGTATTCATGAGGCAGTGACAGGCATAGCAATGGGCTTCTAATGGTGGCCCTGTTGTCCCTGGCTATCCTCAATGGATTCCTATAGTAACTTCACAGTAATTGCCTGTACTTTATGAAAGAGGTGCGGGTGCACAACAGGTACACTTGCACCTCCCGTTCGGGCAAACAACTGCCCCTTAAGAACAGCTTGTGACTTGCCATCATGATACCATGTTTGACCAGTAGTGAAGCTCTCTTTCCCACTGGTCCACAGGAAAAGCAGAACACATCTTTTATTTATTGTGAAAAGCAAAGAGGTTGACATTTAAAAAGAAATAATAGAGGAACAGTATCCAGCTTCATCGGTGTAGCGAAGCAAAGGATGGTTACTGCAGTGGTGGATAACCAAAAGTGATAATAGTTTAAATACTTCAGAGCTGAGGAAGAGCATGGCAGAAACATCTGTCTTCAGAGTATGAAATATGGCTGTAAAATACAAAGTATTATCCTCCAACTGCAAAAACAAAAGCATCATAACTATCAATCAATCAGTCAGGGTATTATAAGCGCACTCCTCACCCGTTTGAGTCTCAAGGCGCTGATGGGGGGGATCTGCAGCTCTGTTTAGCTGAAGAGCCAGGTCTTGAGAGTCTTTCTGAAGGTGTTCAGGGAGGGGGCGTCTGATGTCTGCCGGGAGCTCGTTCCAGGTCTTGGCCGCCATGTGGGAAAAGGATCTTCCGCCTGCTCTGGCTCTGTGGATGCGCGGGGTTTCAGCCAGTGCAAGGTCGGAAGATCTGAGGTTCCTTTTGGGTATGTGGAAGTGGATTCTGTTGTTGAGGTATTCGGGTCCGGTGTTGTGCAGGCATTTTTAGGCATGGGTGAGGATTTTGAAGGCGATTCTTTTCTCCACGGGGAGCCAGTGGAGTCTTCGTAGGTGTTGGCTAATGTGTTTGCGCCAGGGGATGCCAAGGACGAGTCTGGTGGCTGAGTTCTGTATCGTCTGGAGTTTGCGGAGTAGGGAGTTGTTTATACCGGCGAAGAACGCGTTTCCATAGTCCAGTCTGCTGGTGATGAGTGCGTGGGTGACTGTCTTCCTTAACTCAGGGGGGATCCACTTGAAAGTCTTGCGGAGGTTGTTGAAGCAGATGGAGGTGACGGCGTTGACCTATTGGTTCATAGTGAGCGATGAGTTATTAAAACAGATGTGAAAAAGTAGTGTGAATACACAATGCAAAAAAGATTTTGGGGCCGATTACGATGCTGCCAGGGAAGGCTCCGACCGTCGGTCAGAGCCTTTCCGGGCTGCATCTCGGTTTAATTTCCGACTGCTGCATTACAATGCTGGGGGTCGGAAATTAAAGCGACCGGTCATTACAGATGGCTTGCGACAAGCACAAGGAGCCCATTGACCAGTCGGAGTTCGGCCCATAATCCCAAAGGGCGGTCTTTCCACCCTTGAGATTACGATGCTCGGCTTCAGGCAGACTTTCCATGTTGCGATCTCCGACATGGAAAGCCTGTTCGTAGAGCAAGTATGGGGGGCCCTGGCAGGGCCCCGTGCCTCTGCGGCCGGCAATTGTGGGCAGAGGGGCACCTATGGTGCCCCCTTATTAATATCTTCACCCATAGCAGGTGCCTTTAGGTGCCTGTCACGGGTGCAGGGATTAACACAATCTCCCATTTCCCTATAGGAGCATGTAATACATGCTCCCATATTGAAATGTCGGAATACGACCTAACATGCTAGACATTTAGGTCTTGATTCCAAATGGAATATAAAATTCCGATCCTTGCGCGAACCAGTTTTCATGCAGGGATCGAAATTCCAAGAGTTGTGGGAATTACCACACCCTACAATTTTCACCTGTGGAATTTCAGCATCGAAAACATGAGATAAAATTTGATATATTCTGAATTTTGAGTAAAAATCTGAAAATTCTGCATATAATCCCCACTTTCATCAGGGAAACAGTTCCCTTTGGAGGCCTTTGGTGCGCCGTTGCATTCACTGTTTTGCACGCTCCGTTGTTTAACGGTTCTTCAAGACAGCAACTTGTGAGCTTGGAGTCTGACATCCACAGTCTTCCCTCTGGACTGTTCGTGACTTTTTACAGAGTGTATGTACAATTCCTTCCTGGAATGGAATCTGAATTCCCATGGTACTATCAGTGCACGCCAAGGAACACCTGTTGCCATTCCAACTGATCGCTCGGAATTTCGATCATCAATCTAAATCTTTGGATTTAGATATCACAGTGGTGAAAATTACGAAGTTTACCAACATTTGCCCTCAACAGCTGCATCCATAATGACGCTGAATCTGCCCCAACCCAACCAGGTTTTTACCGACATGTTCCCATTGACAGGCCCGTCTCTGCTATGAGTGGAGGAATGTTTGCAGGATTAGAGTCCGGACTCATGATATGTCGAGTGGGGCTTATTGTTCCCGCCTCTTCCTGCCCAAGGGACCAGGCGCTAAATTCCGTGGATGACAACCTTGGCCTGGCGCGTGCCTGCGGCCTGCGCGCGGAATTCTAGTCTCGCATACTTATGTAATCCTCCTGTCCTGCCCACGGGGTCCCGGTAATCCAGTCACGTGCCTCCGTGTCCATTCAATGCCTCTCTCATGGGGGATTCCCTCTGTCGAATGAGGGATAAAAGTGTCATTAGTCCCTAATCCTCTGCCGCCATAAAGCGCCGAGCAGACGTTACAAAGCGTTTAATTGCCTACTCTTTACGCGGACAAAGCACCGGCTAGAGTTAAGCGTGCTGAATGAGTTTAGACCCCTCGTGTAGGCCCGAGGAGCTCGTCGGAGAATCCCTCCGGACAGAATAGGTAAAGGTTGCGTTCCGCGGGTAAGAGGACACAAAGCTGTCAATGGCTCCTAATCCGATTATTATTTCCGTGTAGCCTTTACCCCTTTCCACGGCGACCGAATGGCTTTCCAAACAGAAATCAACGGTGCCGACCCACGCTTGGGGTTCAAGGCCATTGCTAAGGGGAACGTGTAAAAAGAAATTAACCAAGCATTGCCAAAGCCAACCAGTCTCTCCTCTGAGACATATTGGTTTTGACAACGGTTTAGCCATGATTTACAGCATCCCCAATACTTTGCAGCATGGATAAATAAGAAAATAAAAAGTCTACAATGCTGTCGGTATCGTTATTTTGTAGGCTTGAAGGCCGTGCTTTCGCACACTTGCAAAATAAACCAGCTGGTTTTTTTCTTTTTTTATTTGTCTGAGTTGGATCGACAAATAAAAAGAAAAAAATGCATGGACGCGATTTTTGAAACGTGGGTGTGCAACATGAGGGACATGGAGGAAAGGAAGCAAAATGGTGAGATGCGGGTGAGGAGCAGAAACAATAGGCAAGATAGCAACATGGGGCTTTATTTATGAAAACTTGCATCGCTGCATGAAATCAGCGACGCTACAGTTTTCACTGCACCCTCCTTGCGACATGATGGATGCATCATATTTACTGTATGACGCATCATGTCGCAAGGAGTTACAGATGCGTCAGTATTTCTGATGTATCGTTAGGCGCAGTAATGACGCATTTCTGGAGTGTGTCACAAAAGAGACACAACTTCATAAATGTGGCCCTTTACATGGGGCAAGCCCCATGTAAAAGGGCCTGCATCAGTCTTACATTTGCTGTGAGGCAGGCGTAAGATATTGACGGAGTGGCGTCCTAGAAGTGGCGCAGTGAAATCTGATAGATTTCACTGCGCCACCTCTACGAGGCTTTTCAAGTGGGAATGCCCACCCTGCATACATTATTCCTGACGCAGGTATAATGTAGCGCAGGGCTTTACAAAGTGATGCATCTGCTTAGATGCGTCACTTTGTAAAAAGGGCGAACATGGCGCATTTGTTTATGCCGCTGGGCAGAAGTGTCGCAAGGTCTCATGAATAAGGCCCATGGAGTGGGTAGGGGAGAAACCCATGGCAAGAAAGCAACTAGGGTCAGCATAGGACAGTGATTGCAACATGTAGGGGGCGGGTGAAGCACATGGGTGACAGTGAGAAATATGGAGCACAGGGGAAGAAAAGTACTCGAGAGAGACAGCTAAAGAAACACACACTCTTGAAAAGCAAGCAGTGGAAGCATAGAAGCCACCCAATCAAAAGAGATGTTAAAGAGGGGACTGTGGGAGGCCCATACATAAGACTGAGAAGCAAGACAGATATAAGAAGCAGGTAATGAGAGTCACAGGAAAGCTAAGAAATGACAGGCAATGGATCGGGCTACAACCCGCTGCATGTTCTTGTTAGGCCCACAATATGTCCTTCACATCCAGATAGCTATAATGCCTGATATGCTCAATCTAAAAATAAATAGGGCTTATTTGGGTACCCAACCATAGCCCTGTCTTGCAAGCCATTTAAAGGTAGAGCTGAACTTTTCCCAAAAGGCCAGTTCACAAGGCAGGACTGGTCGTACTGGGCATCTGCTGTTTCCCAGGGAGGCTGGAAGGGGGGGTGGTTTTGACTGTGGGGGATGGTTTTGTAGCAGTGCAGCAGTTTGAAAAGGACTGCAAAGGTTCTTGTATATTCAGCAGTTTTCGGGCACAATAAAAGTGTCAAGTTACCTCTGGTCATTAACCCGTTAACCGCGACGGTAATTCCGCCGCGGTGCGGGCGTTTCCGTGCGCGGGTGGGACCGCGTCGGCCATTGGCCGACGGCAGCACTGGGGAGGTAGTGCTGCCGTCGGCCAATGGCCGACGGCAGCAATTAAAGGGTTAATATAACAGCTGGAGAGGGATGGGAGTTTAGTCTAGTGGCTGTTTTGACTCATCTAAGGTAGAACAGAGGGTTAATATGTCTGCTGCAAAGAACGTGCAACAATATTTTATGTGCCTAGCTCAGTGGTTACTGCTTTTGTCACAAAGATTCTTTTATTCCTGTGCAGTTCTTAAATTACAATCGTAATCTAGCACAGTGAGCTGTGCACTGCCATCAAAGAGCTGTTTTTCCAAGTCTTTGATTATCCTGAAGTTGCTCAAAAAGGGTTTGTTTGGATAGAAATGCATTCTTATTAGTAAAGTCAGCCCTCAACACCGTGTTATGTTCTGAATCCTATTTTCTGCTTCTCCAGACCAAGCACTCTCAAAAAGCGCCTACCAATAAGGATGACGTGAATTCTACACCTTGTAATCCCCTTTGCGTTATGTAACAGTTTCTATACACTGATTTACACATGTAGTATTCATTGTCTCTGTATGTATGTGTGATGTATAATGCTCTGACACCCTACACTGGTATGAGAGGTGTTATCAATCAAAATACATGTAAGAAAAGGGGTATGGAGAGATGAGAGGCACTGCTGGAAGGTGATAGTGCAGGAATTATTCAAGAGCCCTGACAGAGATTGTCGTATCCTGGTGCTCAGCTGAGTCATCATTTACTATGCTTTACAGGCTAATTGAATTAAATATATAATGACAAATGTGTTGGAGAATGCAGTAGTTTTTCTTGGGGGAGAACCCTGCCCAAAACCCCCCTTTGTTATGGTCAAGCTCGATCGCTGCACTCGCTATGCACTGCACAGGGTCTGGTCTGCCAGGGCAGCTTTGGGTTCCCATTGCAGCTCTGCCAGTTCACCACTTTACTTGTATTTCTACATATATCTTAACACTGTATAACGAATATCAAATAAAAGTAAAGTGCATCGAATAAATAACCATGTCGTATGTTGTTTCCAGAAACGGACCCTTTTTAGGTTGTCTAGCATCAGTTTAATCTGTCCCACAAGTTCCCTGAAAAATCATATCTATCTATCTATCTATCTATCTATCTATCTATCTATCTATCTATCTATCTATCTATATACCTGCCTGCCCGTCTGTCAATCTATACATATACATACAGAGGCTTTAGTGAGCCATGCTACTGTCTGTGCAAGTGCCATTCTCAGTTTCAATCCTCCCTCAACAGTAAACAATAAGGGTCAATGTGTGAACCTACTTCAGCCATTGACTTCCACGTGAGCGACAGTATTTTATGTGGTTCACTGAAAAAATATCGAAGTATAAAATATAGATGTTAAAAAATATCGATTAAAAAAGATAGAATGCAAAAATATTGACTCCCTATACTTAAACAGGTAAGTACAAAAATATCGGGGGGAAAAGATCGATGTAAAAATATAGTTGTACAAAATATCAATTTTTATATATATAAAATATAATAATAAATATTAAATGTAAAATTAATTTAAACAAAATAAAGTAGATTTAATATACATTTTAACAAATAAACTTAATTTAAAAAGTTAAGCACACATGCATAAATATTTATATATATATATATATATATATTTATTTACTTTAAAACAATTAATAAAGTATTAATTTTAATGTATTGTATAATTTTAAAACTATATAAAAAATTCAATTATGTATATATATAAAATAATATCCCAATAACATAAAATCGAATTAAACAAAACTATATTATGCATTAGAACATTAAACTATATTCAAATCTTAAAACTTAAATATCCCACTCCAGTCAGTGCAACAGTAAGGGAAACTGTTGGATAGTAAACACACCATTTACATTGTCAAGTGCCCCAAAGAGATTTAGGAGTACCAGGTCGCAAAGGTTACCATCTGCCACAAAAATAACTCCTAACCTGTATGGTAAAACACCCGTACGTATGTTTGTATATGGTATTTGTATGGCGCAAACCTGGCCAACATGCAGGGAAGTGCGGTATGTTGGTTAAAGACAATCTTGAGTAATAGGAGAGGAAGCTTGGTTGAGATGGTTAACACATTGTGCTGTATTGTTCTTTAAAGAGGTGAGTGAGCCTTCAACTTTTACCTTAGTTGGAGCAGCGTTGTGTGGTTCTGATGGTAAGGGGATGTTGTTCTAGATCCTGTGTGCAATGATAGAAAAAGTCTGCTGCACTCTGTTTTTTTCACACTTCTCAGCAATCTTTCCCTTTCTGGCGACATGCAATTCCTGGTGGCAAACATTTAAGGTACCTCTGTTTTCAAACTAAAAGAAACATAAGAGGTGTATTTGTAGAGAGCAGGTTCACTTCAGTGGGTGTTTTGGAACAAGTGATAGATATTCGACTCCCCAAAGCAGCACCCCCAAAAAATAATGCTGAACATCAGTGGTTCAATAAAACTTGCTCCCCAAGCAAAGTGAAGTTTTTCTGCCACCTCCCCTGGCAATGGGGACTATAAGCTGATTGCTGGTCAGATCTGTCACATTCTGCTTGTTGGTAGTCAGCATTGACCTGCACAAAAACAATCCTGCGAGCCATGTTCCACTTTCTATGTGTGTTGCAGCACACTTAGAAAGAGGAAATGATGAGGAGAAATAAAAATATTTCACCCTGTTACGCCTCCCCTGGGAAGGCATATCTTTTTGGCTCATTCCCAGGTCTACCAGTTCTGGTAAATCCAGAAATGTGTCACAACACTTGGCGTTGGCATTTGTAACGCCTTCCCTGGGTAGAGTAAGGCAACACAGGAATTTGTGCAGCATTACCGTACTCCAGAATTATAGAGCCACTCCGGTCCACGCAAAGTGGCCTTGCGTGGCTTCATAAATCTGATTTAAAGTTTGTGTCACTCTTTCACCACGTAGCGTGGTGCAAAAGCAACGCAAACTGGCTCATTAATAGGCCCCATAGTGTTGTCCTAGAACCAGTCCTGCTGACATGCTGAATCTTGACTTTCAAATGGTTTGTACTGTATTCAGCTTCATGTATATATTGGTGTTATCTGTGCATGTGCTCAACTGTTTTGAAGAATGTTTATTGTAGTTTTGAACTGGCAAATATTGTTTGATGACAATAGTAGAAATCCCCTTCAGCCCCTGTTCCCTCCCCACCTACCCCTCGATATACATAACCCAATGGCCAAAACCCTTATCCTGCAACTGGATCAGTAAGAAGTCATTGGAACAGGTAAATTGATGTCTTCTCCTGGTTATGGATTCTCCTGGATATCGCTCATTCATACCCATGAACCAGAGATGTCTGACACCTGTGCCTGCCAGTCAGGCTCAAGGACCCTTGGCCGCCCCCTAGGGCATACCCCCAGGAAAGTCAACAAGGGGTCAGACATGAGGGGCTCAAGTATGTTAAATTTGTTTTCTTTAAACATTGAGCTTGACAGATGATGTTAGCCGCTTTCTCAACTCCCTCTCTTTTTCTTTTTTTGGGTCAAGGGTGAAGGGTTGTAGAATTTCATCCCATGACCCAAGCCAGCTGCAGAGACTGTATTTTATCTTGGAAGTGTTTCAGCAAAATTCTACTTCACTAACATATTTTGCCTCAATATACAAAAGTTGAAGTTTTTTCCATGGTGTTTTAGGACCTTTTTGGAGTGCAGTTAATAAATCAGTTGGACTTTTGTGTAGGTACACAGAGAAAGTCCCAAAGGCCGTGGCCATATGTGCCAATAGGGCTAGCCGTAGGCAAGCACGTGTGAGCAGAAAACAGTTCGCAGAAGATGGTTCCAGAAGAAAATGTGTTGAAAGATTTTTTTTGTACACAAGCCAGTCTCCTAACTGATGCAGCGATTGGCTTTAGAAAGTCCATTCAGTATTCAACCAAGATAATAAACAAAAGTGCATTTCACATCATTTACATGCGATTTTGCATAATTTTCCAGACATGATTTCGCGTAATTTCAGAGGGAAAAAAACACAATTGTGAACACGGACAGTCAATATATACGCACATACAAGAGACCTTTTTCAACTTCTCGTGCTAAAAGTGCTCAAATCCAGTCCTTTCCTATTTTGTAGCATTTTACTATTGAGGTATTCTTTTTCCTGCTTTAACAAAGGCAACGCCAGGCGAGGTTTAAATAGTCGATTCTGACGTGTGCTGCGGTGGGGCACCGCCCAGGTACAGCCACGGCCTATTTTTAGTAAACGTTCTCGGTACGTTAAAGCAATATCCTGCTCACACCGCCCTTTATGTGAACCATTCAGTAAAACCTGAGCAGAGGGGGTTTAATTAGGGACGTCCTACAAAATTGTGTTTCATAAACATGCACCTAGGCGTGTTAATATAGGCCATGGATACTGATGTGTTGTGGGCCAGTGGCCCACATCCTAGATTAATAACGCACACAGAGGCATGCTTAGGGTGATGGTAACTGGCCACAAGCACGTGCATCTGGGCCCTTTTATTAACAGGCTCATGTCACTCATGACACCTGTGAGGGATGCGTGCGGGTGCAAGTGTGCCCACTCCCATAGGGGGAGTGGCTACTAACTCTGTGTCTGTCAAGGCACTAGAACGTGTCTCGCAGGACACAACAGGTACATCCGCAGGGGAAGGAAGAGGGCTGCAAAAAGCAAAACCTACGACTGAAGGGGTGAATGGAATGTTCGAAACAAGATGGAGGAATCCAAGGCCCATCGACTGACGCTCAGGGGCTACATGGAGTTATAGGGCTAGAAGTGAGACTTGTATGAGGGCAGGTAGAAGTGCTTACGTCATGAGAGGTTAGGGTTAGTATGGGAGCCACACAGGGCCGGACTGGAGACCAAAACCGGCACTGGCAAAGTACTCGGCCGGCCGCCCCAGGGGTTTGGGGGTGCGGTCGAACTATGTGTGAGGGCCAGTTTTGGCCACTTTTGTTACAGGGGCTGATATTGCAGCTATGCTGAAAAAACGGTCCTGTAACAAAAACAGCCCCTCAGGGGCCCAAAACCGGCCCCCACCCTGGCGGCCCACTGGGAAAATGCCCGGTGCCCGCTACGGCCAGTCCGGCCCTGGACCCACATGCATTTGAAGAGAAGGCCACTGACTGGTTAGTGCTCCGTGTCGCATAAGACTAATGTCCCAAGGATCACTAGATGAGTTCATGGCATGGCTGCGTAAAGCGATAGCAGAGGGCGAACTGGAGGTGCAGAGACGATGGAGGTAGGGTGAAGGGTAGGATAGAGGCTCCTCGACCATGGAAGGTGAGGGGCAGTGTAAAGGCATAGAGAACATGGTACGTGAGGGGCCGGGTAAAGGCACAGAGAACATGGAAGGTGAGGACAGGATGTGCTCCATGGAAGGTCGAGAGCATGCTGAAACGCCAGACTCAGGAGGAAAAGGCAGGTGGAGGATGCAGTGGCAGGCTCATGGCCAAGTTTAGGGGCAATATTGAATCCGAGGAAACACGGAGTGTTGGGGTGGGGCTGAGTTTCCGAGTAAGGATAAAAATTAAATTGATGATGCAACAGGGGCAAGATGGAGAAGTGCAGAAGTGAAAGGGCGAGGATATGTGGTGTGAAAGAAACCAAGGATGAGGGGTATGGTGATAGTGGGAAGGGATGTCATACATCGATGAGTCCCTCAATGTAGCCTGACTCCTATGTACGTAGAACACGGAAGACAATTTACTATATAACGGGATAGTAATATGTACCCTACCCCCACAAAAAAACGTCACAAAAGTGGCACTTGCGTTCCCCCTTAACCCTAATCAGTCTCCAATTTGTTACTGACAGTCTAGGAGTTTAGAGGCAGACCTACGGACCGGGATAGTTGCCATGCTCCTGTACAGATCAGTGTCAAACATAGACATTTCTTCCAAGTGGGTAGGCGTCTCAAAGTAGGCAAACTAGATTAACACAAATGAGGCACTGCTTGGATTGTGCATGTACTTTGCCCACACCTCTTGACTTTGGTGAGTGTGTTCAAACTTGGTTTGCGGGGAGATGAAGGAATTTGTAAAGAATTTTGGGGATGTTCCAAAAGAATTTAGCTTGCAGAGTGGCATGTATGTGTCAACATTGTGAGTTAATTGAATGGAAAAATGGGGTTGGACATGTGAAAACTTTGATACCCACAGTATGTAAGGCCATACATTGTTTATTTTTTTTTAAATATTATTGCTAATCCATTTTATATAGATACATGCAGGAGCAAGAAAGCAGTCAAGAAACTCAGTGTGCCTTCGCTCATTAAGGATATGGTTGTGTGCAGGCAGAGAAAAGGCCATGTGCAGTCAATTGGATTGCACCTGTGGTGTGGTTGAATTATATTTTTTCAGGGAGACTTGGCATACAATGTGGTCTGTTGATACCTATGATTAATGAACTTGGAAGTTTCTGGGAGTAGACAGACGAACTGACTATACTTGCGTGCTGGATGACTGTTCGTCAAAAGAAGGCTTTTTCTTTTTGCCAAAACGTTCACCTGAATCCGTTTTTTTATTAGCTCGAAGGGTATTGGCTATAGGGAGTTGAGTCAAGAGAATGAAGCGGTAGCCATATTCGTGGAAGAAAGGTTGGTTCGCAGCCCACTGGGCACATGGAGTGCATGAGGTCAAAGTGTTAGAAGGTGTTGGCCAGGAACCTTTATGGATCTTGAGAGTCAGAGAACACCACGGACCTGTCAAATCCAGTGTGACCGTAGAGTCTGTGGAGGTAACAGGAAGGCCAATTACTCAGTTGAATAGCAAGACATTTTGCCGCCCGTGACAGCCCCTGAGTTTGCTGCCCAAGCCAGGCGCTTTTCAAGAGGGGGATGCTAGTGATTCCTGTCATTGCTGCCCCACGATGACCGTAGGTTAGAGCAAGGGGAGGGGAGGCCGCTGCCCCCAAAACTTGTGCTGCCCTGGGTGGACCGCCCCCTCCTTGCTTCACCACTGCAATTTCTATGGGTTGATTGCTCTGTTGGAGGCAGGGGTATTCTGACATCAGTATTCAGTTTAGGGCATTGTTAGATGGCAGGGTGATGAGTCCAATAATGGCAAATGTGTAAGCAGTGCTTAATTTGTAATGAGTGCTGGTGCCCAAATCTCTCCTCATACTCCCACAGACTGTTCCAATGTAATGTCACCCAATACCAAGGGTGGATAGTCTTTAATCCACCTAACTCTGCTTTAATTTACAACCAGGCACTCCCTGCCCCCTTTCCCCTATCTTGTAGGTTCCTGTTTAATCCTTTTTCTGTCCTTCTCTTCCTCCATCTTTTTCCTTTGTTTGTTTTTCAATCTCTTGCTCTCGGTAAATGGTGATGCAGAAAAATAAGTGACAGTCTCCAAAAATGAGAGCCGGTGGTACCACTGGCTGAAATGAAACACTCTATGCAAGCACAGTTTATCCCCATGAATTGCAATCTTTCATCCAGTGACGGCTGGTGCAGGTAAGAGCGGTGAGGCGGTGGGGTCGACAGACGACGTAGATGGAAAATAAAAAATAAAATGAAAACCCCGTACCTTCTGCTCTAGCGCAAGGTGTGCGTTTATTTTTTAATGAACCCTCGCGTCGTCTTGGCGACTCCCTCCATCTCGCCTGAGCTCTCTACCTGCACTGGCCACTATTGCTTTTATCAAACCAGCAAGGTCGTGATCTGTGAAGCACTCTTCTTACTGTGTCAGGTGGTCCTCATTAAAGTGATGCGAGAGTGACATTTAATATTTTCTTTTATGCCATTTCCTCTACTCTTTCTTTTCTGCCACTGTGAGTTCTCCTTCTACCTCCACATGTATAGCCTCCTCTTTCCACTCAGGAGTGCACTTCTCATCATCTTTCTTCCTTGGTTTATAAATGGCCTTGCCTAAATCAGTTTCACCATACCTATCCTCTCATCCTAACCTCTCCCTTCACTTTACTGTTTCTCTCTCTCTCTCTCTCTCTCTCTCTCTCTCTCTCTCTCTCTCTCTCTTTCTCTCTCTCCTTCTTCACTACCTCTTCTTCTTGATCCTCACTCTTGCCCCTGCTTTAATCTCCCTGTCAAAATACTGCTTCCTTGATTCCACCTTTTCTCGTCTTGTTCTCTTCCTGCTCCTCATCTTTCCTCACTCACATTTCCCCATCTCCTCCTTTCTACTCTACCATTTTCTCGTATTTCTCTCTCTCTCATCTTCTCCATAGTCAATGGTCGTTTGTCTTATTCTTTATTCCTTTTCTAGCGGACCCCCAAACAACCCTCAACCTGCTCTCTGTCGTCGCCTTTCTTTCTCACTCTCTCCACGTGCTCAGTCCCTTTTCTACCTTTTTCCGTCTCTCGGTTTCGCCTCTCTTTCTCCCCAAGCGCCCGCCTTCGCAGCTCTGCAAAGGTTACAATTAGCAAACCCCCATTGAGGCCTCTCCCTACCCCAGAGATGTTATTATTTTCAGAAACCAGAGTCAGACTAGCCACCAATGGACAGGAAACCCCACCCGCTCCCACCTGGACACCCCCGTCAGGGAGGGGGGGGGGGGGGCAAATACAGGAATAACCCGTGCAACAGGCCTAGCTCCATGTGCTGGGGAAGTTTATTGTTCCTGCTCCATTTATTTGTTCAAGTGGGCGCCAGTTTCCTTAAGAAAACATGACGTTTGTTGTACCTTTGGCCTTTTTGCTCCAGTTAAAAATGGCCTCCCTGGTCTCCTGGGGCTGCTCTGGTCAGCACAACTTCCCGCTCGGCTTCGGGGGCTGCTTCGCTCCCTGCCTGGGCTCAGAATGGAAGCTTAATTACATCGCATGAAGTCTGAGCCGTGTAGACCGCCAGTAATCTCGGAGGGGACTGAAGAAAAATGTTTTAGTGTGGTATGTGGTTATCCCTGTAGGGTCGAGGGCCCTGGGCCCTCATGCTAATAAGGAGCGAGACACTGACACACTGCTTGCATGGTGCAACTGGCCCAGAGCACGTGCGCTCGGCCTCTTTTATTGATGCTGTGTCACATGACCAGTGACATCAGTGGTGGGTGGGTGTTAAGTGTAGATACAGAGTTAGCACTAGAATGCTAACTGATTCTAGGGCATTACATCCCTCCCCAAATTGGTTAAAAATTAACCCAAACAGAAAAAGTCCAAAAACCTGTGGGGGAAAGAAAACACAGAAAATAACATTGGACTTGCGCTTTCAAAATGAGTCTCTTTGGCTGCTTGCAAGCCGCAGGCAGTATAGTTCTTGCGTTTTGAATTAGCAGTTCTTGGTGGCACGGTTCGCAGTTGTTCGGCGGGTTCATTCTTTCTCTGTCGGCTGTTCTCAGCCCTGCCTTTTGCTTTGCTCTCTTGGTGACGAATAGTTAACGAGAGATGGATGACATGGTTGTTGTTTGTCTTCCGGCTTCTTTTCTCCATGCTGGTTGCGTGATGTTTCCAGGCAGGCTTCAGTGTGTTTCTTGGCAGGTGAATAGAGTAGGTGCGAACATCCCTCTCACTAGGATGCCCCTCTCGCCGGTTTTCTTCTGCCACAAGATGTCCGGGAGGACCTCTTTGCCAGGTTTCCACTGGACTGGTGTTTTTGGTCGCGTTGCTCTACCATAGCCTTCGGGCAGTGAGCAGGGCGCTCCACGAGCCTCACCGTCGTGTCCTAGTTCCACCTGAAGGTTGAGTTGTCGACTCTCTTCATTGCTCGCGAGGCTTGCATCCTCTTGGGTCCTGCAGACGTGCTTCAGTAGGTCTGTCTCTCGTGCGGGACTTGCTGCCACCAGAGTCCCTCGAGGCTTCTGATTCTGGTTTGCCACGGGCTGGTGTGAGGTAGGTCAGGTCCTCAACTTCCAGAGGCCTGAGTAGTCTCGCCATCCAATCTTCCGCTCAAACCCCAGAGGTAGATGTCGCCAACAGTCTATCTTGCTCTCTTCTGCGATCGCCATGTGGATGGATGGCTCGTAGGTGGTTGTCTCTGGTCTGCACTGCTGGTGCTCTTGCCAGGCTTCTCTTCCATTGCACTCAGGTGTTCCAGTGCCTGTTACTTTCCTACTTTGCGCAGGGGTGGCTTCTTTCTTCTTTTCTTAGTGGCGGCGGCCACTCTGTTCTTTCTTCCCTCTTCTTAACCTGACAGTCGTGCCACTCTGATTACTTCTTCCTTTTCTTCGTAGTGGCGGTGGCCACTCTGTTCCTTCTCCTTTCTTCTTTTCTTCCTTTCTTCGGTGGCGGCATGCCACTCCGATCTTTCTTCTTCTCTTCTCCTCGCGACGTACCCTGGTCCCATTTTCTTAATCTTTTCTGGCCAGGCTTCCCCATGCAGCGCGCGCACTCTGCACGTGTCATCCTGGTCTTGTCCTAGTCCTAGGACACTGTCTTCTTGTCACTCACTTCCAGGGTTAGTGTCACGACCTTCACATCTTCTTCCTATCGCTTTCGTTAATTTGTGTGGTTGAAGTTCGTGGGTCCAGGTCCTCGGACCGCGCCTTGTCCGAACTTCTTGGACCTCGTGCTGGTCCCTTCTGCCGAGGTCTGGCAGGTAAGCTTCGTGGTGCTGAGCTTCTTGGTGCTTGGTGACCATGCTGAGTGGTCCTGTTGCTGTTGTGTGGATTCTTCAATGCTACGGGTTGACTGCGCAACCATTTTCTTTTCATCTCGGTTTGATTGCTTTGGTGCGCAACTGGGTGCGCTCTTCATGTCTTCTTTGTGACTTGCTGCTTTGGGCTAGTGCTGTCCGCACTGCTGCGCATTTGCGTCATGCGCTTTCGCACTTCCTGGTGCTGGGTTCTAGAACCATTGTTGGTTCGTGTGGGGTGTTCTTACTTTCGCCATTCTGCTGCAGCGATGGCCTGTGGCCACTAGGCATCGCTGTCTTCTCTTCTGGCGTGGCGAAGATGCTTCTGGAGGGTTGCGTCACCACTCCATGGATCTTCTCCTGGTCGTGCTTCTTCCGTGTGGTGTTAGTTGCGATTCTTGTGACCTTCTTCTCGTGGGCGCACTTGTCGCGCGTTCTCTTGAATATCTTGTGAGGAGTCGCTGCACTCCTGGCGCGTTTCTGGCGCTTCTTAGGTTCTGTTGCGTCCTTTTGCTTCTGGCGCGCTCCTGCGCCGTCGCCTTTTTATCTTCTCAGGCTGTGCGGTAGCTTGGTGGCGTTCCGGTGTAGCAGTGTTCTTGCGCTTGGTCAGTTTGTCCTGGTGTGTTCTTTGCGCTTCTGGCGTGTTCTTACGCCGTCTCCTCACAGTGCCTTGAGTGTCGGCCTTGTATCTAGATTTGCTGACTGTCTCTTGCGTGATCTTCAGTTCCTTTCTGCTTGGGAGTAGCCACCTGCCAGCAGGTGGTCCTCTATCAGTCTCTGGGCGTCACTTGTGGGGTTCTTAAGTGTCCCTCGCTTGTCCAGTGGTACTCTTTGACACTTTCCTGCGCACTCCTCCAGTGTCCTGGGTGTAATTCTTGCCGCCTCCTCGTGCTCTTCTTTTCTTTGTGCACGGTCGTGCTTGTGTGGAGGTGTCTTAGTTTTCTTTCTGTATGGCACAGCAGCCTGGGACTGTCTCTGTTTGGTTGTCCCTGAGCTCCTTAGTTTGTTGTTCCTAGTGTCTCAGATCTGTGGTAGCTTCCTTTGCTTTGGGGGTGCAGTTGCGCAAGATGTCCACTAGATGGGTGCAGTATCGTGAAGCGGCCACTAGGTGGCAGTGTTGTGTTCGTTTCCGATGCCCCGGCAGCTTTGTACTTGCTGGGGATCTTGAACTAGCAAGCCTCGGTGTGGCTGAACAGAGGGCGACTCGTGGTGAGTGCTGCTTGCACCCTTGCTTTTGCTCAGCTCCGTGTTTTTCAGTTTTTTTTTTCTTTTTCACCGAGGCACCTCCCGGTTTTTACCCCGGATACCTTACGCAGCCTAAACTCCTAGGAGGGTTTCTCATCCAACATCGGTAAGTCACCTGTTTGTACTGGCATGCGCAGTCTCTTCTTAATGTCGCATGTCCCGTCTGAATGTACTTCTCCTCGCTGGGCGCACACTGTTCACTTTTGCTGCGGGTGGGCTCCGCTCAGTGCATTCACGCCTGGCAGCTCTCCATACGCTGCAGGCCTTTCTTTGCTGTGACTTTTACTCCCGCGGCCGCTCCTCCTATCGGCCACACTCGTTTCTTCCCCCTGCCGTCTTCGCATCCCACACAGCGCAGGGAGATATTAGCGCTTTGCGGGTGGGCTACACTTTACTTTTCCGGTGCCCGGCAGCTCCCCTCACGCTGTGGGCGCTTGCTTTTGAAGTTCCTCGCCCCGCCGCCGCTTTACACACACGCAGTGCGGCGGGGGTGGGGGACGCCGCAGGCAGGCCGCGGGTGGGCTCCGCAAGCTTTACTTAACTACGGGGCAGTTGCGGTGTCGCAACAGGCAGGCCGCAGGTGGGCTCCGCGAGCCTTGCTTAATTTAAATGATGGCTGGCGCCGCTCTCATTTCAGGGGGCATAGTCTGTGTTGGTGGCTCATAGCGGGTGGGCTCCGCTTTAGGTGTTTTACAGTTTGTGGCTCACCTTCGGCCGACGGGCCTGTTCTCATGCGGGTGGGCACCGTGATGGCTCCGCTTGTCTTTCTCAGGGCGCCGCCACGGCAGGGCGGGTCACGGCAGGCTGGAGAGGTGCGGGTGGGCTCCGGTCACCTCCTCCTTCTTCTCCAGGTCCGGGGCTCGACACACGTCCCACAGGCCTCTCGGCAGCCGGATCTGTTGGTCGCAGGGGTGCTCTCAGGAGAGCAGCATTCTCTTCCCCTTTTTCTTCTTGATGATTTTGATTAGCTGGCACGCATGGGCACAGCTAAACCCTTGTCGCCATTGTAAGGTCGAGGGCCCTGGGCCCTCATGCTAATAAGGAGCGAGACACTGACACACTGCTTGCATGGTGCAACTGGCCCAGAGCACGTGCGCTCGGCCTCTTTTATTGATGCTGTGTCACATGACCAGTGACATCAGTGGTGGGTGGGTGTTAAGTGTAGATACAGAGTTAGCACTAGAATGCTAACTGATTCTAGGGCATTACAATCCCCAATCCCCTCTCGATAAAATGGCCCCTCGCCTATCTAGCCATGCCAAGCGTTGCCCCTCTGTGCACAGAAGCCTGCGGCATGGCACTATGCGCTCCCTTCTCGTCCTTGGGCTTCTGCACCTTGTCCATCTCTTTTCCATTTGGCATTTTCCACTCGCCAGGGCGACTGACACCTGACGCTGGGGCTCACGGTTCGATCCCCGGCACCGGTGGCAGATCAGTCCGGCAAACTAAAGAACATCAGAAGATGTCCCCAACTGTAAATAAGGGCAGTGCAATAGCTCCAAAATATAGAAAAATTCACCCACATAACAGCTCAACTGATTTTTTTTATTTATTTGTCATTATTAAATATTTTATCATTTTCTTTAAAAGTAGTCAAACAGAACAAATACAAACATTCATCCATGGAAATACATCAAATATGTCACATAGAACTATGTAAACTTTGCACAAATATTCATAAAACACAAAAGACCAGCCCACAATTAACAATATCCGAAAAATATATAAATGTACTCACTATATATCCAACAACCAGGGAACACATACATCAAACACATACAATGAATCGAAGACACATTCAATTACAAAGATATATAGAACATCAAACATTACAAAACAAAATATACAATTCACAGTTATACCATACAGAACAAATACAAAATGAAGAAAAAGCGCCGACGCGCGTTTCGGAAAGTACCAAACACAATATAGAGATTCCTTCGTCAGGGCACACATTTCATGCTTTGATCATAATTCGTGACCCAGGAGTGGTCATCAAAAAACTAGGAACATAATACAGTGTGCACAGCCGGGCTGAAGAGACTGTCTTAGCACTCTAAGGGCACAGACTCTTTTACAGAACCTGGAGCACAAGTAGAACAGGATAAACCTCCTAGAAGACTGGAATTCCTGAATTATGGATAGAGAGATACACAGGAAGGAGAAGTGTGGCTCAATGGTTAGAGCGGCAGACCCTGATGCAGAGGTCTGGCCCGGGACCAGGGTTCAATTCCCCGCCTCGCGGGTCTTGGGCTCAAAATTCCACGGACCTGATAATTCTCCCCTCGGTGCCTATTTCAATCATGGAGTCCTACTCTGCAACTCTGGGCAATAGCTTGCTTAATCTCCACAGCGGTCCCCACAACGCTAAGGATGCCTGGCCTCCACCTTGGGGGTGCCCAGGAGTGGACGCCTCACAGGGAAAGCCAGGATGGGTTCCACAGCGGTATTCGTACAAGCGCCTTGAGACCCTTGCGGGTGAGTAGTGTGCTATACAAGTATCAATTTACATTACATTACAGGAACACTATGTGAGAGGCTTCCCAGGAGGTAATTGCAGGAAAGTCACAAAGATAGGCGTAAAGGCCCCACAGTCAGCCAACGCCAAAAAGTAGAAATGCTTGATGGCTAAAACTCAACTCCTCAAGTTGTGAGCCATTGGTATTATAGTAGCGGAGGCCACTGTTGGCGTCTTTGGATGTGAGCAAATATGGCCGCAAAATACGTGAAGTAAAGGGTAATTACGTTTGGGACCTTGCTCGAATTATTCTTCCCGGTAAAAAAAGACCATCAACGCCGCCGTCAGAAGAGCAGGTCAGCCCGGCACCATGTGACTCTGGGCAATAGCCCGCTTAATCTTCCCGATGGCCCCCAGCGCCGGAATGCCTCCGGGTAGCTGTGTGCTTTACAAATACTGGATTTACATTTACATTTACTCTTCCGTTTAGTCCCCTCCAAGCACACAAACCACTTTGGCTTGTGTATTCTTAAGGGGAGCGTGAGGCCGATATGATGCCTGTATCAAAAGTGTGCACATGCAGGTGACTCACTTCTTGATGGCTACCTTCCTATGCCTGAAGCCAGTTGTGTGCTCCATGGTGACCCGCTTGAGGCCTAGATTGATGGTGCCGCCTACACAACAGTGCATGGTAGGCATCGGTTTTATGTCTCGGTTTTGACATTGCAACTGTCACACTAGCCGATTGCTTACAATATACATAGAGAGGGCTTTGGGTTATATCCTTTCAGCCACTGACTTTTTTTCGACCAGACTCTTTTTGCCAGTGGCCTGAGACTTTGACAATCACTTCTTGGCTTAGCCCAGCAGAGTATGTATCTTTCTCATAAAACTATTGATTGATTGCTGTTTTGGTGTATCCTTCTGCCTTTACTCGCGTGCTTGTATTGAACTGCACGAGGAACTGTTTTCAGCCATAGCCCTTTATGTCTGCTTCTGTTGGCTTTAATGCGCCTGTGGTGCATGTGTTACCACATTTAACACAGACTTATTGGATATGCCAATGTTTGTTTGTATTAGCTGCAAGGAAAGCGTGTCCTACACTGAGAGCTAAATATCACTGGAACAGCATCAGTGATTCTTGATTGCAGGACACACACACTTGCAGAGTTGTGTTGGTGTTCCGCCAGCCTGGGCTGGGATGTCAAGATGAGACCACCTTCTTGTGCACCCACACTTACTAGGCAGCACACTGCCATTACACCATTCCTCCATAAAGGATTATCAGGGAAGGCAGTTTGCTGGAAGCATGCATGCCTGGGCGGTTCTCTGTACACCACCGGTTGGTGTCTTAGGTGCCCAAAGATATTAGATGCAGATAAACTGATTAAGGGAGCACCTCACTTCTGCAGGGTAAGCAGGAATAGCACAGGGCACATGGGTTACTTCTGATAGAATGTGTTGTACATCCCTCGTATATGAACAAGCAGATGGTGTTAAAGTCTGGATGGAGGAGGCTGCCCAGAGTTTGAAAGAAATACACAGATTAGTTATTTTCCATACCCACCAAAGGTTTTTATCCCAAAGACTGCCTCAAATGTATCTATTTGCATTTGTTATAAAGCACAGCCTTGGCCAAAAGCACTAGTGCACTTTACAAGAGCACAGAAAGTAAGTTCTCCCTAGCAATTATAAAATGACCTACTTGTCCCAGGAAAATAAACAACAAACTATTCATACCTGCAGGGACGTAACAAAACAAGAAGTTAGCCAACCATCACAGTAAATAAGCAGCAAGCAACCAAGGGGCAGATGTATCAAGGGAATTTTTAGTCGCAAACGCTGCGATTCGCAAAAAAGCAGCGTTTGCGACTAAAAATTTGCTAAATGGAATGTATGAAGAAAAATGTATAACAAAATTAAGGATCCGCAAAATTTGCGATTCCTTAATTTTGCGTAAGCATTTAAGGAATCGCAAATTGCGATTCCTTAAATGCTATGCATCAAGCATTTTAATATAGCGATTTTTCCTTAAGAAATCACAAATTACCACCAACTTGAAGTTTGTAGTAATTTGCGAGTTCTTACACAAATGCACTTTTTTGCATTTATGAAGGTGCCATGTGGCGCACATACTTGCCCTTAGGGCATGTATGTGCGCCATATGCGCACACATGTGAATTTCAGGGGTGCAGCAGGGTGTCCTTAGGACACCATTGCACCCTTGAAATAATTCTCAATTTGCGATTCTGAAATTGCGAATTGCAAATTGAGAATAACTTCCCATTCATGAAATGAATGGGAAATTGTTCCTTAATTTCGAATTCGCAATTTGCTATTCGCAATTAAGGAATAATAAGAAATCACAAAAAAAAATGCGATTTTTTTAGTTACATACCATTTTGCCATTCTCAAATAGCGATTCTCAAAAAATCGCTATTTGGAAATCGCAAATAGGTATTTTGATACATCTGCCTCCAAGAGAGCAGAGAGAGCAAACATTTCATAACAGGAAATACACGGCTACATAGGAGATGCGAGCAACGATTTCCACTTAAACCAGTGTGACTCGCAAATAGAAGAAAAGTGATTTCCCTTTTGAATGAGAACATACAAGAATTGTGTGGAGGGAATTCCAAAGCCTTGATATATTACAAGAGAATTCATGTTTTAAACAGCACTCTTTCCTGAAAGTCAGAGGTAAAAAAGGAGGGACTCAGTGTTTGTTGATACTCAGTGAGATCCATAGACATTCAGTTTTCCAACTGGTAGGAGGGAGTGGAGTTGTGGAGGACTTTATAAGTAATGAAGGCAGTCTTAAACTGGGCTCTTGAATAAATGGGGAACAATGCAGGGTGTGAAGAATAGGGAAGATGTGGGTGAACTTCCTGTGGCATGTCATAAAGCAGGCAGCGTCTTGGAGCACTGCTATCAGAAGAACTTTAGGGTGACCAGAGAGGAGTGAGTTATTATAATATAGTCTGGAAATAACCAGTGCCTGGACCGTAGGCTTCATGTCCTGCTCAGGAATGAACTGCCTGGGGCCCAAGATCTGATGGTGTGTGCTTTTGACTATAGCTGAGATGTGCCTCTGGTTGTCTAGACAGTTGTCAAGAATAAAGCTCAACTATTTGGTATGCTACACAAAGACAGGATTGCAGTTTGGGGAGAGATGGTATCCAACCACAATAAGGAGGTTGAATTTTTTTCCGATTAGTAAATTTTTAGTTTCAGTTTTAAGTAGTGACTGGTCATCCATTGTTTAACCTTGTCGAGATGGAGAAGAGAAGACACATCTTCAGGGGAGGATATCTTCAGGTAGATCAGGGTATCATCTTCATAATCATGATAAAGGAATACACATTTTCTCAAAATCTCACCTAGAGGTTCAAGGTAATGATTAAACAGTGTTGGGGAGAAAATAGAGCAATGTGGAACCTCTTGTTTTAGGTTGATTTTGCCCAACACAGGACTCTCTATTTTCACCATTTGTGAATGCTTACGTAAAAAGGTGTCAAACCGCTTTAGGACTGTCCCATCAATGCCCATCCATTCCTTCTGGATGTTAATCAGAGCATGGCAGTTGACTGCATTCATTATAGGTGCATACCTGGTTTGGAGATTATTGTGTGGTTTAAGCCAACAATGATTTTTCTTGAAATTTGTCTGCTTGATAGTCCGCTGATCACTAAGGTTCATGGGGCTCTTGGTCTGAGGATATTGCACCTATAAAACAGGACTCCTCAACCAAAAATGTTGGATGAGCGTGTATTTTCAGATGTTTCACAGAAGAATCACTGTTGTGATTCTGTACTGCCTGGTACATGTTTCCAGATAATGATTTGTTGGTTCTAAGTCTTGGTTTTTCTTGGCAGAAAGTAGGTGTTTACAGCAATATATTTGGAGGTAGACTGGGGTTCCAACTGGTGCATATCAATCAGATAAACAGAGGAGCTGGTTCGAGTGTTTAAGGATAAATGCATCCTTAAGGCTAGCTTGAGCTATGTGGGTTACAATAGCTTCTTAGGTATGATATATTGTGACTGGAGATTTCAACACCATTTTGGTTTAGGGAGGAGGCTACTGGGTGAAGGGGTGATACTACTATACCCAGACCACACAAGGGGGCTACCTTCTACTGCTCGCAACTAATACCCTTTGCACAATGATGAGTTGTAGTAGGATAATACCCCTCGGTTGGAATATCAGTAGATTTGGTAGACTCCATTGTCTTTAAAAGGTTCGTCCAATGAACATCCAAGACCATCTACTCAGAAGGGGATGTATTATCTCCAAAGGGGTGATCACCTCTGTCATCTCTTGCACACAATGACTGCAGTGTCTTTCAGCACATATACAAGGGCCGAGTGCAGACTCAAATTCCCACTCACAGCACACTATATGGTCTTGTTCTCAAATGAACAGCCTTTTGGTACAGGGGTGATAACACATATGCAATGAGCTTGAAGCATCAATGCATCACCATCACTATGGCCTGCTTATTACTTTGACAATCTTTGAATCCACATTTGTTTCTGTGATAGACGTCCTTGTGTTCCCCCCAGGGTAGATCCCACTCCTTGAGTTTCATATCGCATTGCGACTATGCTAGATTATGCCCTTAACCCGTTCTATGCTCATGACGGAGCCGCTTCGTCATGAGCTTCGGTTGACGGAGCAGTTCCGTCATGGCCCGCTCGGCACGCCTGCGCGGCGCGAATTTTGCGCCTGCGCTGGACGTTCTATTGAGCGGGCGGGGCCATGACGGAACCGCTCCGTCATGAGCACAGCTCAACCGGGGCTCGTGACGGAGCGGCTCCGTCACGAGCATGCGAGCGCTGCTCGGCCCCCCCGCCCCCTTAGCGTTGCGGCGGAATTCCCGCCGCAGCGAAGGGGTTAAGGTGGCATGTTTTGGAGTCTTGAGGTCTAAATGTCGGAACCTTGAATCGTCTAATGACTGACTATATGTCAGAATGTGTTCGGTGTGCTGTGATATTCTGCTTGTCTGAGCTCAGTTGCATCAGAGCCAGTAGTTCATCTTACTGCATGTGGTGGACAACGAGAAGCACACGACGGAAAGAACTAGAAAACACATGTATTCTAATGGAGTGCCGAAGCAAAAAGTAGATAAGCCAAAAGGTTAGTAAAGAGGCTACACAAGAAGAGGAAGGCGAGCTATGAAATAAGAAGCAAGCATATCAGAGTGATAATAAGGTCAACCGGTGGTAGGCAATGGGCAGGCTTTAAGTTCCCGGTAAACCCAAATAAGGTATTTTGCAAACAGAAATGTTGTCTTGCCTGGTAGGTGAGAGCTAATTTAGGAAAACAGTGGCAAAGAGAGAAGACAGATATAAAAAGAGAACCTTTAAGAGTCAGATAAAGCAAAAGGAATTGTAGGTTGGTGGGAGAAAGCAACCTGAATTGAAATCAATGCTAGATAGCAATGGTGTTCCCATGTTCTGGCTTCGGGCAGTGTCGACAGCAGACTCTTAAGAAAATCTTTGGGACCCTGCATACATTTTCATTTTTTACATTTTAAGCATTGGTTGCTTAGCGCCATGTATTATCTGCTGAAGTGATTACAGTTGCCTCACAATCAGGAGTCTCTATTTGGAATCTGTGACGGTGAAACCTGTGGACAAAGGCTGCTTTGCACAGATGCATAACTGGTTAGTTACAATGTCTTGCATAAAGACGGTAGACATTGTTATGTTGCTCAGAAGAAGGATTAGGGCTGGATGTAGAGGGGACAGATGGACAGCCATTAGAGCTAACTCCGCTGTTCGCAGATGGCAGAAGGAACCCGCACAAGCCCAGCTATCCAGGGAGGGGTGAGAGTGCTTGTGGAGGACCACACACGTCTGTTGCTTCCGATCGGGCATCCATGAGCATGTGTGACTACAACAGCAGATGTTCACCTATTTGTATGTGCAGGACAAGTGTATATTATGTTTTGCAATATTGCTTATCAGTCAAAATTCATTGGGTGTAGCGGGAGGAAGGGCAAGGCGTGCCTAAATGCGCACAACGCAACTATAAGTAGATGGACGCGTGAGACATGAATACAATGGACGGCTGATGCACTTCATTGAATTTGTCGTCCGCTTGTCAGACAGTATGCAGCATCAGTGTCTCTGTGATGATTCGGTGGCGTAACGCAAAATGATGGGGCCCCCTGCAGAATGCGTTGAGGGGCCCCTGAATCACCCATAACCCACAGATATACATTGGCCTTTAGTTAAATGGTGGCCCACTGAAATCTCAGTGGCCCCATGTAGAGTTGGGGCCCCCCTTGCGCCGCGGGGGGTTGCGTTACGCCTCTGTGGTGATTCTATGTGTAAGTGAATACACCTCTTAATGTCACAAGTCGCAAATCACGAAGCTGTAGTCAAAGTTACGTGCTTTCAACACACAAAAATGATAAGGCATTCTTAAAAATAAAACAAAAACACTGTGGGAGACAGGTGCCTCTCGCAACATTGCGTTGTAAACAAGCATTGGTGAAGCCAATAGAAATGCGTTGGCCTCCAGCCTTTGAACTTTGTCAATGTTTTTTTAGCCAGGGTTGTTCTAAAGATGTATTGTAGTGGGAGCTGTACGCTCCTCATCAATCTGAAAAAAATGGTTAAAAGCAAAAATATTTCTGGTCTCCAAAAACAGGGAACTACTTTGTATTTGTTTGTGCTTCTTGTGAAAGGGCAGAATGCCACCACTCACAGTGACCTCAGTTAATGGCTGAAGGGGGCTGGTCTGTGGCCCCATGGATTATACTATGGTGGGTGGATGAAAAATACAAATGACACAATAAAAGGACATATGGATGAAAAGGGCTGGATGTAAGCCCCATTTACTAAGTATATAATACATATATTTTTAGTAAAATCAAAAGGTCTTAACACCTGAGCTAAATATAGCATATGAGTAGATTAGATATTTCACACCCTTCTTGAAAACACAGAAAGCTCACCTATTTCGGATATCCACAAGTGTTTTTACTGTTACAATGACACTGGACAATAAATGTGTCATGTTTAATTTTGCTTTATTTTATATAGTTTCAAAAGGAAGCAGATACTGCAAGAGAAAATGTATGTAAAAGGCATATTCTGCTGCTGCCCATACTGTTCCTATTCCACATGTAAGGAACAGTGAATGCTGTTCATGTTTTGTGTATAGAAGAAGCTTGCACTAGAGGCACTCGTGCTGTAGCAGTGCTATGTGTTAGGGAATGTTACAGTGTTGCTGCATGTGTTGTGACTGATATTTATATGAGGAAAGTTTACACTGTTGCTGTCTTATTGTTTCTTTTCTCCATGTGAGAGAAGCTTGCACTATTGCAGTGAATGTTGTATATTTTCGGTGTGCAGATGGAGCTCGCACTAGAGGCACCCGTTCTGTCTTATTGTTTCTTTACTCCATGTGAGAGAAGCTTGCACTATTGCAGTGAATGTTGTATATTTTCTGTGTGCAGATGGAGCTCACACTAGAGGCACCTGTTCTGTACCTGTCCTATGTATGACGGAATGTTACAGAGTTGAGGCATATGTTGTGACTGATATTTATGTGAGGGAGGCTTGCACAGTTGCTGCCTTGCTGTTCCTATTCTGCATATGAGGGAAGCTTGTGCTATTGCAGTGGATGCTGTACATGCTCTGTTTGTAGATGACACTTGCAGTAGAGGCACCCGTCCTGTGTGCAAGGGAATGTTACAGTGTTGTTGTATATGCTGTAACTGATATTCATGTGAGGGAAGCTTGCACTGTTGCTGCCTTGCTGTTCCTATTCTGCATGTGGGGGAAGCTTGTACTATTGCAGTGGATACTGTACATGCTCTGTGTGTAGATGGCGCTTGCACTAGAGACACCTGTTCTGTACCTGTCCGATGTGCGGGGGAATGTTACAGAGTTACTGCATATGCTGAAACTGAAATTTATTTATGTGCGGGAAGCTTGCACTGATGCTGCTTTACCGTTCCTGTTCTGCATGTGAGTTAAGCTTGTACTATTGCAGTGCATACTATCATTATCTGTGTGTGGATGACGCTTGCACTAGAGGCACCCGTTCTGTGCCTGTCCTATGTACAAGGGAATGTTACAGTGTTGCTGCATATGCTGTAACTGATATTTACATGCAGGAAGTTTGCACTATTGCTGCCTTGTTGTTCCTTTTCTCCATGTGAGACAAGCTTTTACTATTGCAGTGGATACTGTACATGTTCTGTGTGTAGATGAAGCTTGCAGTAGAGCCACCCGTTCTGTACCTGTCCTATGTGTGAGGGAATGCTACAGAGTTGCTGCATATTCCATAACTGATATTTATGTAAGGGAAGCTTGCACTATTGCTGCCTTGCTAGTCCTATTCTGCATGTGAGGGAAGGTTTTATTGTTGCTGTGTATGCTGTACCCACGTGGAACCTTTTTTATGTATGCGGAAATGTTGAAATGCTGGTGTCTGTACTATAACTGGCCTTTAAGTGAGGGAAGCTTTCACTACGGATCCCATGTGAACAGAAGGCAGCAGAACCAACCCCTGCTCCGTACAAGCGTACTGTACTGTATGTGAGTGAGTGTGTTGAGTGTGCCCAGGCAGCACCTGTGTGTGGAGAAATAGAATACTCGTTTTAATAGTGCTCTTAATATGCCAACCATCATCAACACTACATCCAAAGAGGATGGAGAGTTGGCGCTATCACTGGTGACATATTGATGGCACTTGGATCACTGACCCCCATCAGAATTAGAAACAAGTGTGTAAAAAATGCTCACTCGGTGGGCAGCATGAAAGTGGAATGACTTGTGCCCCTTGCTTTCAGATCACATGGAATATGCTGGATGACCTAAGATGCCCGCTAGAGTTGGGAATACAAGTTGCCATTTTTACTGATCGAGTTTTGGTTCTCTCCTTGCTCTGCCTTCTCAAACAATTGACCATCTGTTTTTCTGCCCTGGGCTGAAGGACATCAAGGATCTCTTTGTTTGACCCTTCACTGTAGCACCCTTCCTGCCTTCGACCTTCATATTTGATGATTGTGAAGGATCTCCTTGTTTTTCCACTTCACTGTGGCATGTGCAACCTTCCTGCCTTCAACCTTCATGTTTCATGATGGTGAAGGTTCAACTTGCCTGTCGCCCTTACCATAGCATGTGCCCCCTACTGGCCATTGACCTTCAAATTTGATGATTGTAAAGGATCACCTTGCCTGCTGCATTGTAGCATGTGCACCCTCATGGTTGTCGATCTTCACGTTGATGGTTTGATGATCGTGAAGGATGTTCGCCTTGCATTCTCCCTTCACTGTAGGATGTGCACCTTCCTGATCATCGATCTTCACATAGACGGTTTGATGATCGTGAAGGATCACTTTGCATGCTCCCTTCACTGTAGAATGTGCACCCTCTTGGTCATCGATCTTCACACTGATGGTTTGATGATCGTGAAGAATCGCCTTGCATGCTCCCTGAATTGTAGCATGTGCACCCTCCTAGTCATTGATCTTCACGTAGATGGTTTGATGATCGCGAGGGATCACCTTGCATGCTCCCTTCACTATAGAATGTGCACCCTCCTGGTCATCGATCTTCGCGCTGATGGTTTGATGATCGTGAATGATTGCCTCGCATGCTACCTTCATTATGGCATGTGCACCCTTTTGGTCATCGATCTTCACGTTGATGGTTTGATGATTGTGAAGGATCGCCTTGCATGCTCCCTGCATTGTAGGATGTGCACTCTCCTGGTCATCGATCTTCATGTTGATGGTTTGATGATCGTGAAGGATGATCGCCTTGCATGCTCCCTTCACTGTAGGATGTGCACCTTCCTGGTCATCAATCTTCACATTGATGGTTTGATGATCACAAAGGATCACCTTGCATGCTCCATTCATTGAAGCTTGTGCACCCTCTTGGTCATCGATCTTCACGCTGATGGTTTGAAGATCGTGAAGGATGATCGCCTTGCATGCTCCCTTCCCTGTATAGCATGTGCGCCAATCTGACTTTGCCCTTCATATTTGATGTTTATGAAGGAGCTCCTTGCATGCCCCTTCGCTGCAGGATGTGCACTGTTCCCACCTTTGCACTTCCCATCCGATGATTGTGAAGGATTGCCCTGCCCTGCATGTGCACCCTTCCTGCATTTCACCTCTTTGATTGATGATTTTGAAGGATCGGCTTGCATACATACCCCTTCACTATAACATCTGCACCTTTACAGCCATTGACTAACTTGACTCCCCACCAACTAGAAACAACTGTAGTTTGTGGTGCCCCATCTCTCCCTGTGCCTGGCAACTATAAACGTGAAGGCTCACTTGAAGTGCACACTAAGTAGACGTGGCTTGAATGTGTGTTCCCTCATCCCACTTTATAATAAGCTTGTGAGCCAAGTGACGCTCGAACCTGGTTTCAGACAGAAGTCTGGCTGAAACCAGGATCTGGGGCCCAACTGGTGAACGAGCCACCAGTGCCCGCTTCCCTGTCTAGTGAGGCTTTGTATAGGTAGTAAAACATCCTTCTGAATAATGAAAGAGACCCGTAGCCTGCTGTAACACCATACAGCCACCAATACAAATTAAAATGCGCGTTATCGATTAATTAGCAGTTCCCAAAATAAAGAGAAAATGTGACCTGCCGATAGCTGCCCGAGAGAAAGCTCCATGCTGAGTTGTACACTTTTAACGCCCCTTTAATTTATTTAACTACCTCTATTGAGGTGTGTGGCGTCTTCAAACATTGTTTTGCGTTTGAAGTCATGAAAAGCCAGGGAGAGTGATATGCACATTAGGTTCTCCATGAATGTTTAGAAACTACATATTTTTTCCATACATTTTAAGACGCCTTCTTATACGGTTTGCATGTCATCTGGAGAGTGATTTACAGGACTGGTCCGTGAGATGGCTCGTCTTTTTCTCGGCGCCATGAATGTGACATCTTGCCCTGCCCCCTCTGGAGCAGCTGTATCATACGGCCCCTATCCCGAATTAGAAAGCAGGGCTCCGGGTGGTGGGCCCCAGCCGCGGCTCAGTTGTACCAGGGGCCACAGAAGGCGGGGTCTCCACTTAGACCTAGTTGTCATGTGTACCCCCTCCCCCACCTGCAGTGGCCCCAGGAACGGTGGACGTGCTGCCCTCGCCATAGGCCCAGATGTAGCGTGGGGCTGCTCTGTGTACGTTGGAACGCGCTGACGAGGCCCCGGCCCGCGCTGCTCTCCCGATGGGACCGCAGCGGATGAACATTCCAGAAGCGGCCCGTCTGACCCCTGGTGCTGGTCCAAGCCGAGAGGCAGGCCGCGCCGCTGGCCCCAGTCAACAGCCACTGAAGGGGGCATTTCTTTCGGGTGGGTAGGATGGGGTTTGTTTTTGCAGTTAATTCAAGTCACCTTAGCTTCTCTTTCCACGAATCCGCAGACGCCGCCTTTGTTTTCAAATTCCTGTGTCGTGTTGAGGTTGCGACAGCTTACCGCGAGCTCTGTATATTACTCCTCTAGCATGCATGCCACGGTATAATTGTGTTCTTAATCCGTTTTTAGCACGTAATCGGGCACACTTCTTAAGAGCCTGCCAGAGAAGGATTAATCCAGACGCCACAGCCATGGGGGACCGCCATTTGCCAAAGACCTCGCCGATCCGCAGACTTGGAAATAAAATCTCACTTTAAATTAATTTTTGGAATACGGAATAAAGAAGCTTAATGGATGCATAGCACAGCCTATTGTACTTTGCCCCTAAATTCTATGGCGTTACTCATGGTACAGTGACTACTGTAATTAATGGCCTTCAATATTTGCCTTTTCATCTCTTCTTGTACATTTGTGGTACCACTGAAGGCCATGTTTTGACTAAACCCATGTCACCAAATGTGTGGTCAGAAACAAAGCTAAATTCGGGTTGCTCCTTTTGTATCCATAGATTATTTCCGTATGTCCATGAACATTCAAAGCAGAGTTTTGGGGTATCGCTCTAAAACCATGGGGCCTTATTTATGAAGGCCTTGCGTCAGTTTTGCGCCGCCGGTGCGTCACTTTTTGTGACGCACCAGCGGTGTAAAAAATGCGGCTCGTTGCGCCATATTTAAAAAGTGACGCATCTAGGTAGATGCGTCACTTTTTAAACCCCTGCGCCACATTATACCTGCGTCAGGTATAATGTATGCAGAGGGGGCGTTCCTCCGCAAAAAGCCTCGTAATAGTGACGCAGTGAAATCTATGAGATTTCACTGCGTCACTTTTAGGACGCTGTGGCGTCAAAATCTTGCGCCTGCCTCACAGCTGGCGTAAGACTGACGCAAGCCCTTTCACATGGGTCTTTCCCCATGTGAAAGGACGCATTGCTGGAGTTGCGTCACTTTTGTGACACACTCCAGCAATGCGTCACTTTTGTGCTTACAGATACGTCAGAAATACTGACGTATCTGTAACTCCTTGCGACATGATGTGTCATACATTAAATATGACGCATCAGGAATGTCGTAAGGAGTGCGCAGTGAAAAGTGACGCATCGCTGTTTTCACGCAGCGATGCGTCACTTTTCATAAATGAGACCCCATGGTCTTCAAACTTCTTAAAGCTGCATCTTAGTGTGAGATAATGTAATTAGGGGGCTCTAAAGCGACATGTATATTTTCTCAAAATGATTCTTTGCAATTTGACATACTGCAGGTCAGATTTTTGCGTCTTGAAGAATTTAACAAATAAAGACAAAGCTGATTTGCAGTGGTGCTTTTCAGTTTCTCTCACTGGATATATGCAAGGCAAAACATTACACCGAGGCCAAACATTTTAAGTGAATTTGCAAGGTATAGAGGTATGCTGAAAGCATTATCAAAAACAAATGTTCTATCTTACTTTTTCTTACATTATATCACATATATGTAATTGAAAAAATATAGTACGGAAAGAAGCCAGAATAGTCTAAGGTACTTAAGATAGTGTCAATTACATTTTTGTCTTTTATTAGATTGAGCAAGCTGTCTGCTTGCAAAAGACCTAATGTGGTTGCCAAGAGCACACAGAAAATTTCAGTCCAGTAACTGCTTACAGTTGGTTGCCTTCATTGTTACTCTCATTTGTTTAGTTCTTGTTCAATGGCTTTTCTTGCCCCAACTTGTGTTTGACCCTCGCCTGAATTCTCCCCTGGACCCTTTACCATCTCTCTTCTTATCTGACATCTATCCTTGTGGATTTTTTTCCCAAACCTTCACAATATCTCTGATTGGCTGGCTTCTATCCTTCCACAGCTTACTGTTAGGAAACTACTTTTTATAGGTCTCGCGTGGCGTGACAGCGCATGCGCTGCTCGCCTCGTGAGATTTATTGTTAATAAGGACTTTCGAAGAGGGCTTTAAACCCTGTCCCTCATTTACATTGGCAGGCATCACCGTTTATGCTAAACGGTGGCCTGCCATTGGGAATGAGGGCTTTCTGTAGACACACTTTCGCCTCTGAGCAGGACTTGGTGGCCTGCTTTGTGTCTGTCGCAAAGCGCTTTCTTATCTTTATGGGGCCATGTGTTTCTAACAGCTTCAGACAGGTAGTAGCATCTCAAAAGTAGCTACTCGTTATTCTCTACACCTGACTGGATTTAAGGTTGATGCATCATAGAAAAAATTCTCTTTTGATGATGCCTTTTTCTGGTACCAAGTGTTCTGGAGAAGGACCTGAATCAGTGGTAAATAAATAATTTAAAAATGAAAAGCACAATGAGTTTTTTTTTAAAAGTTCAGGTATTGTAAAAGAACCAGACAATCATTTAAAAGAAGTTGCCATATAAAGCATAAGCTCTCTTTTAATAGATCTCACTCCCAGTCCAAACATTCACTGACTAATGATTACATCTGTACTGCTTCAAAAACTAAAGGAAACCATGATTAATTCTCCTGGTTATGCTAGGGTGCAGGGAAATATGGAGCCAGTAGGTGGCCATTACGCTATTTTCTGAGCATATTGGAACAATCTATTTTAATACAAATGGGTTCTGAAGGTGGTGTGAAAGGGTTATAGACAGGATTGGCTCAACCGCTTTAGGGTCTTGTTTCATTCTAGCCCCTGGCCCACATGCATTAGCAATAAAGGGCCTCTGATGGACAGCATCACTCCACTTCTTTTTTTAAAAAGGCCCATACCGCCTCAAGAGCAAGTTCTGACTGGTGCTCAGTAATTTTGGAATAATAAAGCCTTTAGGACAGTACAGTATGGTACTACACATGAAGTCAGGTCTGGTTAGTTCAGACAACCCATATCAAAATAAACTCTCTTCAGCAATTGTCCATTGAGCCCGAAGGGAGGAATTTTCACAAAGATAGACCATCAAAGTGCACATCTTCATATCCTGAGTAGAGACTCCCATTAGAAGTACTTCAGATATGCAGCAGTGAGGCTCGCATTGGCACATTTGTAATTTTCTTCTTGGTGTAAAGACTTTTCCAAGAGTTTTGATGGAAATGATAGCTCTTCTACTCCAAGGGGTTCAGGATTCACCTCTCTGTGGATGCTCTCCTGAATCAGCCTCCCTTTTGGACAGAGTCTCTGAAGAACACTAAAGTCCTATTACAGACTTTGAAGGACTGTGGCTTTTTAATCAATCATTCTAAGGCCCAGCGTTGCTTTTATAATTGATCTCCAAAGGACATGTGTAATAAATAGGCAGTGGGAGAGGTGGTAACACATTAATGAGAAATCATGGTTTTGCATTCTGCCATTCACAGATATCAAACGAGGACTGGGTAGGAATGACTATTCCTGTAGAAGGCCTTCAAGTCAAGTCTGCAGCGGCACAAACCTTGAAATCATATCTATGCGGAATGTATGATGTTACAATGCATACATTTACAATGCATGCCTTTACAACACAGTTTTTAAATCGCAACATCCTTTACAACGCACTCCATTACATCGCATGACACTACATTGCATTTCTAGAAACTACCTTTACAACGCATTTCATTACATCGCATTATACCTTTACAACGCATACCATTGCAATGGATGCCATTACATTGCATTGAAGATAAGTATTGGATAGTATAGGGGGTACACATTACTATTCTAACTCCAGGAGGTGCAACAGTAGGGTAAGTGTTGGATAGTTTAGGGGTACTATGCGTTGTATTAGTATGCGTTGTAATGCCTGCGTTCTAGTGACATGCGATGTAGTGTCATGCGATGTAGTGTCATGCGTTGTAATGCCTGTGTTGTAGTGGCATGCATTGTAAAGGGGTTTTGCGATGTAATGACTGTGTTGTAAGTGTAGTGTGATGTAATGGTTGCGTTTTAAAGGATGTTTCCCGTCTATTAGGCCACGCAAAGCCACTTTGTGTGGCCTTGAATGGCCTCTTGGATATGGAGAAAGGGAAGGCAGTGCAAATCGCTGTGTTGCCTTACTCTGCGCTCCAGAGCCATTCTATGGGCATTGCGGTGGGTGTTCCATGCAACAACCATGGATTTTGACTATTCCCCATATTTACAAAAGAATGCAAACCTGGGGATGTGCCAAAACCTTGCGCCTCCCCAGGGAAGGCTCAATGCGAAGAAATAACTTTATTTCTCCTTGTTTTTTCATCTTTCCATGTGTGCTGCACTCTGCAGCACTAATGATAAGAGGAATATGCCTCCCAGGATTGTTTTTGTGCAGGAAGGTGCCCCTTCCTGCAAAAAACGATTCTACTGACAACACAGGCACCCTTGGTTGGGGCAAGGGTTCTTGCATTGGTGCTAGGCTGCTGAAACAGCACCAACACAGGGGGAAAGGGCAGGAATGCACCATATTGGATAAATATGGTGCAGTCGTGCCCTGCACCAAATCCCCATAAATGAGGGCCTCTGTGTGGCTCACACAGACTGATAGAGGTAGGTTGTGAGTGAAGACTGGGGGGAGGGAGCCCAACACAGGCAAAGGCCTTAATTACAAATACGCTTCACAGACTCATAAACTGCTTCCGCCAGTTTTCCTTTTTTTAATAGCACAACTTTTCCTGACTTTACAGTGTTACTATTATCTGGAGAGCTGAAACCAATCTCCAGAGCTCTGCAAGTGAGATATTTGGGACAGCCGCCTTTCATGAGCTGCCAGCATGTGTGCGGAGCAGATGCAAACAGCTGGAACCAGACAGACATTCTTGGCTAGGGTCCTTTTACTGCAGCATTGGGTATAGAAGGGGCCGATGACATGGCAGACGGAGCCCGATAGGGGACACTGCCTCTTGATCGTAGTTGGAAGTCACCTATTCTTATTTATTTATTTATAAAGTTTTGTATAGCGTGAATATGACCCCGAAGTGTATCAGAGTGCTTCACATTTTGGAAGGGGAGGAAATAATAAAGGGAAAAATGGCAAAGGGGGTAACAAAGAATATCATATTTAGCTTATAACAGAGTACTAGGAGAGAACAAACATTACTTAATAGGGTATAACAGACAAAGCTGAGCTTCACAGTTGTTAGACCAATAAAGAACATAGAAGGGTATTGAGAAAACAGACAAGCAATGACCATTTAAGGCAAGAACTTGTTCATTATGATTATTTTTACTTCATGTTTGAAGGCAGCTGTGGAGGAGATTTTGTGGACTTCCGGTGGGAGAGAGTTCCAGACCTTCGGGGCGAGCCAGAGAATGCTCTGTGCCTCATTCTCTTTTTGCAAACAGTCTGAGGATTCAAGAGGAGAGAATTTGCACTTCTTGCTGTTCTACCCCCTCCAGATAGTTCAAGCTTTTGAGCCAGGTAACCAGGGGTTTTGAAATGGAGGGCTTTGTGCATCAAATAGGCAATCTTAAGCTGTAATCTTGCTTCGTAGGGCAACCAATTCAGAGATCTTGGGGCTGGGGATACGTGATCATTTCTTTTTGTACCTGTAATCAATCTGGCAGCGGCATTCAAGGAAGCCCTAAGTGGGGCCAAGATATATTTGGGGAGGCCACAGAGCGTAGCACTGACATAATCTAGCCTCGGCAAGACAAGCGCTTGAACCACCTGCTTGAAGTCATCTTGTGGAAGGAATGGTTTGAGATTTTTGAGATTTCTAACAATCCTCATCTGGTGGTTAGCACCCATGCACAGCTTACTAATATGATTCTTCATGTTCAAGTGCATATCCAGGGTGATTCAGAGGGTTTTAGCTGAATCAATGATGTGAGGATAGCAGTTGAAGGCAGTAAGGTGTTTCATCCAGAGGTCTATCTTGGGGGTGTGATTAGGAGGAGATATGAGAAGGAATTCAGTTTTGGCGGCGTTGAGCAGAAGGTGGTTCTCAGCTATCCAGTTTTGGGTATTCGTCAGGGTAGAGGTGAGTGAGGCGAAATCTTCAGAGGAGGTTGCGTGTCATCTGCATACATATGAAAAAGAATGTTCATGGAGTTTAGTGCATTCACTAATGGTTCCAAGAAAATATTAAAGAATATGGGAGCTTGGGCAGACCCTTGCGGGACCCCCATGGAGACTGTAGAGGGCTGGGATAGGGATTGATTAACCGTGACTCTTTGTCGTGATTAACAGTGTCGAACGCAGAAGAAAGGTCAAGGAGGATTAGGGGCAGGATTCGTTTTGGTCTAGCATTTTTAAAATGTTGTCTATGATGTGAGTGAGTGCCGATTCAGTGCTGTAACCACTCTGAAAACCAGACTGATATTGCCCCATGAGTTGGAAATTCTCTATGTGAGTGCAAAGTTGCAATGCACGCATTTGTCTTGGAGCTTAGCCAAAGTGGGGATGTTGGAGATGGGGCGAAAGTTATTGAGATCAGTTCTGTCTGCATTAGGCTTTTTCAGAATGGATGAGACCTGCGCTGCTTTTAGGCATTCGGGGATCATGCCTTGTGATAATGAAGGGTTGACAATCTTTGTCTAAAAGGGATGATGGCGTCCTTGATTTCTTTGAAGACAGTTGGTGGCAGCGGATTGCTGAAGTGATTAGATGGGTTGATACTAAGAAGGGTTTTGTAGGTGTCTCTTTCACTGAGGGGAGTGAAAGCACACCAGATGGCATTGTTCTTAATACTAATACTAAGTGGCTCAAGCCTCTCAGAGAGAGCAGGAGAAGACGCAATCTTGTATGAAGGAAGAAGGGCCTTCTTAGATTCAAGGTCAATACTGATGAGTTTTACTTTCTCCATAAAGAAAGCAGCCAGATTGTGGCATGAAGGAGAGCCGTAGCCTGAGTCAAGGTGATTGGGGCTTTCGATGATTGTTGCTTGACAATTTCAAAAAGTTTCTTGGGGCGATTTGAGGCTTGAATAATTTAGGAACTGAAGTATTCAGCCTTAGCACTCTTGGTTTTTTTATTATAGGACCTCCTAACCAATCTAAGGACTTTTAGATGAACTGAGGAAGGTTTGTATCTCCAGTCGGAAAGCTCCTATTGTTCAGGTTCAAACAACAACCCAGTAGAAGCTACCATACCCAATATCAAGTCTCTAACTAGTCTGCAAACCTCCAACACAGTGTAAGGCACGCAGCAATAGGAGGACTCCAAACAAAAGTAGGTTTCGAACCACACAAAGGGTCTCAAAATCAATGTCAGGCCTCAAACTCAATATCTGGTTTAACAGTGAGTATCCCTCACAGTAGCTGACCTTGAAAACAATAGCAGTCCTCAACTACATAGCAGACCTCTAACACAAAATTCAGATTCCACAACAGTAGCGCAACTCTGATCTATATAACCTGTGTTCAGCCCAGTGTCAGGCCTCGGCCCAGCCTTGTCTCTGGTCTCTAGCCCACCATTGGTCCTCTAAATCAACGGCTGTCTGGCCTCTACCTCAGTAACAAGCCTCTTAGCCAATATTTGGCCCTCAACCCTGAACATCAGTAACAGATCTCTAAATATCCTGCCTCCAAACAAATAGCATTTACCCGACCCAACAGCTATGCAACAAGACAAACTCAGACCTCTATCCCAGTGGTAGTTTTCAAAGTCAATATTATGCCTCCACCACAACAGCAGTCTAAACAACCATTACCAGACCTTTCACCCAAAAGGAGGCTCTCAGCGTAGCATAGCAAGCCTCCAGCCAGCCCGATGTTTCATGGTTGTAGGAGAGTTTCAATGAGCTCCGCTGGCATCTCCAGGGAGCAAGGGGCGGGCGGGCGTGCGCGAGCAAAAGGAAAGAAAAAATGTAAACTTAACTTACCGGGACGCCACGCAACATCCTCCTCCGGTCCTCTTCTCTCCCCCGGAACTGGCAGCAGCAACTCTATTGATCAATCAGGGCGCCGCCCTCATGCAGCATGAGAGAAGCGCCCTGATTGGAGGGAGCAGCCTCACTCAGCACTCCACAGCGCTGTTGAGGCTATGGCTTGCTCTAACCCAGCTATCTTAAGACAGCTGGGTTAGAGCTGTTTAAAGTATGCGTGTGTGGCTGGCTGTCTCGAGACGGCCGGCAAAAAGACATGCACACTTTAAACAGTACCATACAAGCCCACCCTCTTCCATGCTGAGCGACATGCTGCTGTCACTTAGCAACGGCCCCACCCCCGTCCTGACGCTCTGTTCGGGACGGGGAAGAAAAATAAACTGGTAATAAAACTTACCATTTTATTTTTCAGGGGTTTGGGGGGATTTTCAGTGGGCCAATGCTCCAACTGAGAGCCGCCCTGGTTTCAATGCAGTTACTGGATCAGTCTTTCTCCCTTTCATGATCTTCAGCCCAGTATCGAGCTTCCTGCCCCGTAACATAGATCCAATAATTCAGTCTGCCTCCTTCTATGCGCCTGCACTGCTCCAGCCCAACAGCAAAACCCACAAGATGATGGACGGAATGTTGCACAATGGCAAAACATTCACCCCCAGTCACAGATCTGGGTTTAATCCATGGTTATCTTGCTCACCAACACCCAGCAGCAGGCCTCTGATTTTGTAATAGCCTAGAAGAGTAACATGTCTTCACATAAGGTGCAAGGCCCTCATGTTAGCTTTGGTGGATGGCCCGGGGTCCGCCAGGGGAGCCGAGGTCATGGCCTTCGTGGCCTAGGAGGACTACCGCCTGCAAAGAAGGCATCTCTATGCAGGAGCCGCCACCACAACAGCTCGTCACATGGCATTCAAATGTTGCTGAGCGCCTGCCATGGTTCATGCATCCCCTTAGCAAACCTTTTTGATTGAAAAAAACACAAACACCCAAAGTGGGAGTTCGAGTGTCTAAAAAAAAATACCCTCAGAGTGTTCTATCAGGTCTTAGGGGAGACTTATCTCTTTTTCTCTTCGGGACAGTCAGAAAAAGCCTGACATTCCTCAAGATAAAAAAGTGCATCAGACCAACTGCTATAAATAGGACGGACAGTCGCACTTAAAGGACAGCCCCAAGTCCACTGGAGTGTTGGTGCATAGTTCTCATCAGCAGAGCAAGTGGGGGAAACAGGAAAACCGGCCCGCTTTTAACCCGTTTGTTGCTTCGAATGTTCTGCGCCAGTGCTGAGCGTTCAAAGAAACGGGTGCGGCCGCGTCGGCCAACGGACATGCGCAGCACTGGCAAGGTAGTACTCGCGACGACCGTTGGCCGACGACAGCACTAAAGGGGTTAAACAGAGCGGGTTGACTATCACTTTGAAGGACAGGGTACTCCATCATGTTTGTATCAAAGTACCCTGTCCGCTAAACTCTAAATCATGGCCATGGCCTCCACAGCATCAGAAAACTGCTCCAGTATTATGCCTCCAACTCGACAACAGGCCTAAAATCAAGCGCTGTGAATATGCGGCAGTGTGCTTTAGATGAGTGAAGAAATGAGGCGACTGCACGCTGGGCCTTTGGCTTTGCCCTCGCCCACTTGCACACCCTTCAGCCAGCTTGGCTGTTAATATTTTAGAAGGTTTAGGTCAGTTTGGGCATTTTTGTTTTTAGAAATGAATGAAACCAAAGACTTTACACTCACCTCTTGCTTCCTCATTGAAGGCCATTCAAACAGCTAAACATCCAACATATGCTTTCCAGCTAAATGGTTTCCAAAGCTGTCCTGCGCCACTTGTGCACAATGGTGCACTGGTGTGTAAGGAAGCAGAGAAATGCCCAGACAGGCCAGTGACTAGGGCAGGCAGTAGATCTTGGGCAGAGTCAGTCACATGGCAGTCTGACCTGGCAGACTCTTGTGCCCTCACCCAGCTCTTCTTGTGTGCATCATTAGACTACAACACTCCAGTTTAAAAAACACTTCTGATTCGACTTTAGTGTTGCTTTTACCAGCGGCGGGTCCTCCGCTAAGGCGTAGGAGCGTCGCCCCATTGCTCTTTGAGCAGTGGAAAATAAAAATAAAATGATGATAACAAGACGTTATTATCATTTTATTTTTCTTTGCGACTTCAGCCAGATGAGGCACGGCAGGGCTTGCTCACCGCAGAGGTAGTAGGAGTGGTTTGCACTCCCTCCCTATATGCGCATGGCGCTTCGACCGGCCCTTGTGGGCCGGCCACACTGTCATGCGCACTTGGCATGTTCTCCGTTGGGCTTTGTTGCACAGCCCGTGGAGAACATGCCCAGCCTTCCCAGGCACATCATGAGTGGCCAAACAAGCCGCTCAGGCCAGTCACGATGCTGCTCCCGCAGTGACGTGATTGGCCGGCAGAGTACGGAAGCCTGGGTGCTTCCGGTGCTTCTTCCAGCAGAGAAGAAGACGGAGGAGAGGCGAGAGAGAGGCATGCAGCAGAGGTGGCGGCAGCAAAGAGGGTACGTTATTTTTTTATTTTTTTCATCCCCCACTCACCCTGCAACCCCGGTTCACAGGCAGCCGCCACTGGCTTTTACCCTTTACCACCTTCCATTTTGCCCAATCACATACACCAATAAAATGACACCGGCAGAAAGCTTTTTTAAAACAGTGTTGACCATTTTCTTTTTTTCAGTATAGTCCACAGGGTAGAACATTATAGAACAGGTAGTGGCAAAGCCAGAAAATACATGGAAGCCAATGGCTGAAGGGGCTGACCCGAGCACCACTCTCTTTTTGTACTTTTCTTATTGTACTTTTTAAAAAGGATTGATAACGTTAGGTCCGAGGCAGCTAATGATGCCTTGGTACCAAGCTTAAACATAAATAGTACAACATAGAAATAAATACACAAGCGGCTTGTCTTTGAAATCAATCTCTTTTGCCTGTGAATGATGCAAGGTTTTCAAAGACTTTGCATCAGGTTTGCTTCACTTTTTTGATGCGGACCCGACACAATATCCTGTTTGAAATTTACAAAGCAACGCAAAAGGTTATTTGCATTGCCTTGTAAAAAAATGTAACAGCAAAAATGTACCTGCATTACTTTGCTTCACCTGTGCATGCCATGGGTGGTGCATCCACTCCTGGATTTTGATTCAAACCCATGTCTAAAAAGACTTGTGGACATGGGTTGGTGCACAAATGGTGTGCCTGCCTGAGGCTGGTGTAACGAGGAGCAACATATCTATTTATTTCTGTTATATCCTCTTTGCATGTGTGCTGCATTCGAGAGGAAAAAGAGCCTTAGGAAAATGAGGGAGGAAGTAGAGGGAGAGAGAGCGTGTGTGTGTGTTGGGTTGGAAGAGCAAGGACTTCGACTAATCTCTTTCTGAAAGCAAGGTGCCCCAGAGTGTTAAAAGCCTCCTGCTGACATCTGCTCTTTAAATTGTGAGGTCAGCTTAGTCTTCATTGTGAGGTTGATAAACCTACCACCTGATATGCCGGCTTTACTGTTTTTATTATCTGTATGTCGAGTTTGTCTCAGATTTCTCTGATCATAAAGTGCCTAAAATTACCTTTTCAATTCATAAAGAGATTCCCTGGCTAGTTGCTCAATACCGTGCTTCACGCCTTCTCCATCATTGTAAAGGGCTTCACTTGCTAATTCTCAATACAAATAACTTCCTATGCTCTTTAGCGTGACTGACTGCTTCTTAGCCTTTCTGTCATTTGAGTCGATTATAAGGTGCTGCATGGTTTGTCTGTGATAACAGAGCATTTCACTGTTTCTCTTCAGTTATAAAGTGAGTCTCTGTTTAGGACCTACCCACAGACGACTTTTAAATGTCTGTTGTTGAAGACCTGTTGTGGACAGTACCAGTACTTAAAGTGGGCTTTTAGTGAACACGTTGTTTACCTTTGATTGCCTTTCTAGTCAAATGTATTTCCTTGGTTCTTATTCGATTGCTTTCCTTTCCCCTCTTGCATAGTTTATTTACCATCTTTTTTTATTGGATGGCTTGCACATTCAGGGAACTACTTTTTATCTTGGTCTTTCGGCATATCATGAGAGTACATATGTATTCTTTCTCTAGTCCTCATAGGATGCTTTTACCCTCAAATGCATGCCCCACCCACACTCTGTGTTTCTACCCCTCCCTCAGGCTCGTCTATTTTCTCCCCCACCCTTCTATGGCCAGCTTTTGTTTTTAATCAAACATCCAAAATTCCCCAATGGCTCCCCAGCTCTGGCATTGTTTAACCCATTCCATGCTGCCGTCGGCCATTGGCCGACGGCAACGCTACCTCGCTGGTGCTACCGTTGGCCAATGGCCGACGCGGCCCCGCCTGTTTTGCGGAAGTGTCGCACTTCTGCACAATCGCGGGCGCAGTAAACGGGTTAATTCCCCACATCCACTGCGCCATTGCTCTACTGTCTCTTACTGCTGTGTACTTAAAAAAAAAGAAAAAAAATATATATATAGTGTTATGGCTGAGGCAACTATATTTGGAGGAAGCCCTCTCCCAACTTAAGAACTCCGATTGCTATAGACACTGTGACATCAGTACAGTCAGAAAAGCCCAGGCGGACTTCTACTCGTTATTGATGGGGTGGAGGTCCTATGGCTTGATAAGCATGGATGAACTAAAATATCTGAAGAACGACAATCCGATCATGCCCGTCCTGTACCTGATCCCAAAGGTTCATAAGAACCCAGACAATCACCCGGGAAGACCAATTATTGCAGCGTGCGGGGGTTTACTGGAAAAGACAACTATCTATGTAGATTAATTCTTGCAAGAGCATGTACAAAGTTTGCCGTCATTTGTCCAGGATTCCAATGATTTTTTGCGTAAACTCGAGGACATAGTTTGGGATCCGGGGTGGTTATTGGTAACATTGGACGTTACATCTTTGTACACCAGCATAATCCACCAAGATGGGTTACGGGCCATTGAGTTCTATTTGGGTCAGAGAACGGTAATGATGGTAGAGCACAATCGTATGTTGTTATCCATGATTTCATTCTGTTTAAACCATAATTTCTTTATGTTTAATAACAGATACTATCAGCAGGTCAGGAGTGTAGCCATGGGGGCCTGTTTCTCACCCAGTTATGCCTGTTTGCATTTGGGTTACTGGGAGAAACAGGTCCTCTATGGCGAACACTCTGTTACAGCAACACAGTCTACTGTGCGCTGGTATCGTTATATAGACAATGTGTTTTTTATTTGGAAAGGCACACGTCTAGAAGTAGAGCATTTTATTGAGTCACTGAATTGCAATAATTTCAATCTTTCATTCAATTCACTGCAGACATTAGCCATGAGCAGGTACACTTTCTCGACATGGCTATCAAAATCTGTCAGGACAAACTTGAAACCAGGCTATACAGAAAGCCCACGGCTGGAAATACAGTACTCCATGCCAGCAGTCACCATCCTTCCCACCTCATACGCAGCATCCCCTATGGGGAGATGCTGCGTATCAGACGTTTGAGCAGCACTGATGCACAATGCAAACTGGCACAAGAGGCTAGTAAAATCAGATTCCTTGCGAGAGGGTACAAGCCCGGTCAAATTGACAAGGCTATGGCCAAAGCTAATGCTCTGCCACGCAGCCAGACCCTCCAGCGCAAGGATAAAGCAGGATCTACCACTCCTCAAGACCAGTCAGGAAGACTGATTTGGGCCTATAATAGGCAGCATGGTGCGCTTAGAAAGATCATCACCAAGCACTGGGACTTAATTAAATGTGACCCAATTATAGGTGATAAAATTCCAGCTAAACCATCTATCACCTATAGGAAGGCATATTCTATGCAGGATGCCCTTATAAAATCTAGCCCTGAGATTGTAACACACAAAAACTGGCTGGATAAGAGCAAGGGCTTTAGGAAATGTTCTTCCTGCAAGGACTGTCAGCATGGGCTCAATAAGTCAGAATATATGGTCCCCTTCACCACTAGTGCACGCAAGATCAAAGAAAAATTGACTTGCAAAAGCGAATTTGTGGTGTATGTGCTGGAGTGTCCGTGTGCCCAGCGGTATGTGGGGAGTACCAAGCTGCAGGTGCACAAAAGGATACTCCAGCACATCAGGGCCATCAACACCAGTGACTCGGCATACCCAGTAGCACGCCATTTCAAAGAGTGCCATAACAACGATAGCACTCTATTGAAATATTATGCCATAGACAGCATAGGTCCACTAAGGAGAGGTGGTGACAGGGAGGGGGCATTGAGAAGGTTAGAGATGAGGTACATATTAGAAATGGATAGTAGAGCCCCTGGAGGGTTAAGCTCCACGGAAGATTTCTATACCTGTCTCTGATCAATATCCGTGCGTGAGCCCCCGCTTTGTTCAAATGGTTTTCTGTAGTATAATCAAGAACTCTACTGATTTTGGCTGTCTGGAGGATTGTCGAGTATTTGTGTCCTGTGGATTAATCGGACTTTATAAGATCTTCAGCAATATTTCAAGTCCCGATGGTGTCTAGTACTGCGACCAACCAAGTTGGATAACATAGCCTAGGCTTAGGCTATGTGTGCGTATATTTACAGGATTGGTTAATTTATCTTTTTGAGAAATATAAAAAACTAAAAAACAATTTTGATTCACATATCACTGTGCACAATCACTAGTTTTGTTGTAAAATCATATGTTTTGGGTGGAGTATTTTGGTATATTCCACCATAGTACGGATGGGGAGGCTGCGATAATGTATATGAAACAAAAACAACAAACAAATATTATCTCCTCCCCACATAAACTCAATGACATAGAAAGATCTTCTTCTCAGTGCAATATATTTATTTATTTAAGGTTGCTACGTTTTAATGGGTCTGTAGATTGCATTTATGCTGTCGCGGGCACCACTAATCAACAGTTTCTTCCAGTGTATATATATGATATGTAGTCATTGCAAATATATTTAATATTGGTGATAAGCATTATATTATATATGTAATTAATACTTGTATTTTTATACTGTATTTTTATACTGTTTTTTGTATTTACTGTTATTTATTGACTATATGAATTATCTGGATGATACTATCAGCACCTTATAATTTATATTTTGCACATGGTTGCTAATTCAAAGGGGATTACCCCGCGATTTTCGACACTGTATAACAAATCTGTCGTCTATGTCTACTGTTTAAACATATGACTATATTCAACCAATCACGTAACAAATGTAATTGCACTAGCACTTTAAAAAAAACTGCCTTCTCTCAGTATGCGTCATGTGACCAAGGCCTCTGTGAAGGCCGAAACGTTATGCTGAGGTGCGCCTTCAACACGATTGAATAAATCACTGCTCACCTGCACTTGGGTCTCCTCTCTTCTTCTGCGCCGCTCCTGGCGAGAGAGCTGAGATTGTTCTTATATATATATATATATATATATATATATATATATATATATATGCAGAAAACGTCCTGTCCGCCCAATTTGCAAGGCGGAACCACACCGGCACGGACCACCAACTCCTTCCAAAGAAATCACGGACTTCCACACCAAACTAGTGGGTAAGCAGTGCAGATTTTTTTACTGCATTAAATAACATGGACCAGTGTCCTCCATGACGCATTTCGCTCCTTCTCGGAGCTTGATCACATGATGCGTCTCCATTGCTATGACGTTTTTAAAGTGAGCTATGTGCACAATCAGCCATAGAAAATAGGCTGACTGATTGCTATACAGTAAAAACAGACAACAGACTCTGGCAATCTATACTGATCATTGAAATGCAGTGACTAATGAATAAAATACATAAATGCAATTAGCAGCTGGTAAATACAATAAATACATAGTGCAAGAAATGTAATTTTCACGATTGTGGTATCTAATATTATCAGACCCAAAGAAAACAGAACACTGAAGTAGGGCCAATCACGGCAAGTGCCGCAAAATAAACACAACCAATTGTAACATTTCAGTAAACTGCATTGAAAAATATTCAAAGTGATGAATGTTGAAGGCAAGACCATATTATTTAAATAAGCAGTTTTCCTAAAACTTTAAAGCAGCACAAGTGTGCAGAGATCGCATCAGGCAAGTGTTTCCAAAGTTAGTTAACAATTAAAGTGCAAATGCAGAACATTTTGAATACAACCTCCTATAGACCTCATTCTGTTTGATGAAAACTGGTTAAGATATATTAAAACCACGGATGTTAAAAGGAATATCTGCTATTAAAAAACTAGAATAAATAATTAGAATGCCTTATTTATACATACACCAAAAATTATTTTTTAGTAAGAAGACCACAAAGTGCCATGTGTCTGAAAAATGATAATAGTGCTGTGCAAAAAAATGTAGTGTGCAAAGAACAAATCATCACATTAGCAGCAAGGGGGAAAACTCCTGGATTACTTAAGCCTAAGTAGTCCTAAAGTGCAAATGTGCCAATAATCACACGCTAAACCTCACAGAAATGTAAACAGAATTGACATCTTAACAGAATTATTCATACAGATAAGAAAAAACCTACTAAAAACTCGATCAATCATTAAATAAGCCAAATCAGAGACACTACAGAAAATTATGAAGATTCTCATTCATATTCAGGCCATTGGGGGCTCTAGTATCGAGGGCTAAAATAAAGTGAGATTTCTTTTGTCTTAATAGCTTGTTTCGATAACCACCCTGTTCGGGGTTGGGGACAGAGCCTAAACCTGTATACTCCAAGTCTTTAAGTTTGTTGTCATGAACAGACTTGAAATGTTTGGCCACCGGGTAATTGTGGTCAGAGTTAACAATGGCCCTGACATGCTGGAGATGTACCAGGAGCTTGGTATATATATATATATATATATATATATATATATATATATATATATATATATATATATATATATATAGGAAGTTCTGGGCATCTGCAAGTTTCTACAGGGGCACTCCTATCTATTTAATGCACTTCCATGCAAATGTATTTAATTTTCTGCTCTAAGATTGGCATCCACCATCTTGGAACAGTAAAAATGAAAAGTTAAAAAAGGATAAAATAGCTACGGTGTTTGTGTTATGATGCATACACTTGCACACATACATTTCGTCACACTCCCATTTTCAAAAACTTTTGCCAATGCGGATTGCCATTAGCAAAAAGCATTGACACAGGCAAACCATTAAAAGTTTAAACCTATTGGCTTCGCCAATGCTTGTTTTCCCTTGATTGCAACTTGCTTTATTAATGCTCTTTGTTTGTAAAGTGCTCTACTTTTTCATTCTCCTTTTGTAGTGCTGCACTTCAATGTTCTTCTCGACTTATAACGTACAGTTTCAGAGTGCTCAATTTTCCCTGTGAGTATAGAGTGGTTCTGTGCCTCTCAGTATCTGTAAAGTGCCATGTCTCTAAAAGTAACACTTCCCTCACTGTTTCTCTCTAGTGCGTAGCTGTTTCTCTCCAATTATAATTCACATAACAGTATCTCTCCACGCGTAGAGTTATACTGTTTCTCTATAAACTCGTTCATTGTTTTTTTCCAATTGAAGGGATTCACTGTTCTGCTTTGAAAATCGTTTTTTCACTGTTTCTCCCCAGCTGTCGAGTGTTCATCTGTTTCTCATTGACAATAGAGGGCTTCAGACTGTAGGGCAGCACTTTGTTTCTCTCAGGTGATGAAACCATTCACTTGTTATATGTGATCATGAAATGCTTTCCCGTTTCACTGTCTATAAGTGCTTTCCCTTGTCTTTTTCATTAAATATTCTTCACTGACTCATCCTTTTTAGGCCAGCCAAACAAACATGAGCACTTCTATTTCTCCAACGAAGTTGTGTTAGAAAACTCACAAAAGAGCTCGGAAGTCGTTTCTTAGTGGAAGGAAACACGTTGGCTGACAGTTTGGTTAAAATAAAAGAATTGGTCCATCACCTCCTGGGAGCCTTCACTCATCAATACTGAGAGAGGGAAAACATTGGAAAACGAAGAACGCTAATCTGTTGGAATGCACTTGTGTCCAAAACACTTAATCTCAATTTTCTTTTGTTAAGTGCCTTCCTAATCATTTAGCTTCCCGTTAGACTGCAGAAAGACTACTGAGAAACTGGAGCACAAATTGTTATATGGTTATTCTCCAATACTATCTGGTCATTATGCATTTTTACTTTTTGATTATGTGTTTCTGTAACTTTAAAGCGGTTTCACTGTTCACTGTTTCATTTTGATTTGAGAGTGCTTCAATGTCAATATGAAGTGCTCCACTGCTTCTCCGTGAGTCCAGATTGTCTCTGATTTTATAGCGTCACTGTTTGTTCTGATTATCTGGTGTTGTAGATTTAGACTGATTTTGCAGTGCATAAAGATTTTATTGTTTAAAAAGTGATTCTCTGCTTCCCTGACGTATTACTTTCTGATTATAGAGGCCCTTTTGTTGTTTTGCAGTTTATGATGTGCTTCCACCACACAGCACAATGTGCCTGTTTGCAGAAAGATCTATTGTCAGCTTGGAGCATGCCTATTGCGTACTATTGGTTGGCTTTACTGTCACTCTCATGTGCTTGCTTCTTATTTGTTCGCTTGTGTGTGCTTTACTTCCTCTTCTTGTGTTTGTCCCTCCCCTGGAGCAATGTCGGATTACTTTTGTCCTTCCAAGCTTCTTTTTTCATGGACTACATTCTCTTGTCACTTTTTACTACCTCATGTATTTTTGGTTGCTCACAATTTTTACTACCTCATGTATTTTGCTTGCTCACAATTATCACTTTACTGTATGTAACGTAATGTTTGCTTTTGCAATCTTTTGTTCGTGTAATGTTCTCAGATTGTACCATTTCTGTTCCTATTGTGAAGCGCTCTGACGCCTTCGGGTAAAGTCCGCACTATATAAAATTGCATAAATAAATAAATAAATAAATATGGTAAGCACGCCACATAAGTTAATGATTTTTCCAGCTGTCTCCCTTTTACACTGCCCTTTCTCCCAGCACACCATGTTCTAGGTTGCTCTCTCACCTGTGTGCTTCTCCCTGACCTTTCCTCCATGATGAGCTCGCCCTACTGTGCTTCTCCCTCTGTGTGGCTTTCTGGCTCCCAGCTCCACCTTGCTCTCTCTCGCCCCATTGATTTTCTTCCCACCACCACTCAATGTTGCTTTCTCTCTCTCTCTCTGTCATTTGCTTTTCACCACCCTCGCCCTCCATATTCCTTCCCACCTGGGTTGTTTCCTCATCCATATGTTTCATCCCCTCCAGCCCATCCAATTTTTAAAAATGCTTTTGCACTTTCTTTTCTTTTTATTTACCTATCCAAATCGGATTAGTAAATGAAAAGTGCACCTGTGTCATTTTGTAGGTGTGCATATCTGTGTTGCGTGCATTTACAAAATAACACGCCAGCCACGTAATATGTTTTTTTTTTCATTCTTCTTTAGCCATCTCGCTCAACATCGAGATACTCAACATCATCACTGAAAATCAGTGACAAGGCTAATTCCAGAGGCTATCTATCCTTCACTGTTCCTCTCTGAGTTCAGTTTGCAGTACTTCACAGTTTCACTATTAGTTTCCAGTGCTATACTCTACTGTTTTTCTCTGATATTAACCCCTTCGATGCTTGTGACGGAACCATTCCGTCATCAGTCACGGTTGGGCTGTGCTGATGACGGAAGGGTTCCGTCACGACCACATCCATTATCATAGGGACCAAGCACAGGAGGAAAATTCCATCAGCAGGGATGAGGTTAAGATGTCTTTCTTTTTTGATTACTGAGTTTCCCCTCCTGTACTTCAGTGTTTCTTCTTGAGTCGGAGGTCATGTGCTCAACTGTTTCTCTCCATGGTTGAGGTGCAGAGCTTCCCTGTGTCCTATTTTGAAGGCGGTCCTTTGGTATTTGTTTCTAAGTTCCACAGGCGATGAGTCTTAGTTTTTTAGGGTCGAGCCTGCAGGTGCATGTGCTAGCACATGCCTCTTGCTAGCGAGACACTGTTGTTTACAATAAAGGACTTGGAGCCCGCCCATTGCTTTCCATTCATAGGCTTCATGCTCGCTCTCTTCATTGGCTAGCGTAGACCAAACGTCACTTACGTCTCCTGCTGTGGAGTACGGATCAAGCACAAAATTGATTTGATTTATTTAGTGCCCTTCCGCTGCCAGCTGTAAATTTGAGGTGCTATTTCTTTTTCCCGCTCCCACACTCCCTACCCAGTCTGGTGCTTACTCTCTTAACCCGTTAAGCTCGCCGCAAATTCCGCCCCACTGCGGACGTTCCATTGCGCTGGCGGGATCGGAACGTTCAGCGGACGTGCGCAGCACTAGCGAGGTAGTGCACGGGAAGTTCACCGAACGTTCGCAGCACTTAAAGGGTTAAAGATACCTATTGCATCCGCCATATCCTTCGGATATGCTCTGCGCTCCACTTTGTTGCCCAAAGCAGGCTGTGTTTGCATTAGGCAAGGCAGTCCATCCTGCCCTAGTTTGCAATATGGCTTCTTTCCTTTTCTCGATGTGTGAATATGTAAACCATTGAAACAGTGTGTCACCTACATAATTCAGTGGAGTCTTCCATTAAACTTTAAGAGGCATCTCGATTGTGCTGGCTCTCTGCGAATATATTCCTTTAATACAGCGCAGTTTTTTTTGTTTTGTTTTTTACATAAGGCCTGTCTATTCGCCTGGGGCTATAGTCGTGAGTTTGGCTTATCTCTGTCAACCACTTTCACTTACTATATAGTGAAATTTGGTGTGTATATATAAAAGAGATCGGTGGCTAGAGAATTGAGTGTACGCACTTCATGGATATATAGAGCAAAACAAAAAGACTCAAACTGAGTGTAAGTCAGCTTTGCAGCCCTCATTTCCTATTGCTCGTGCCCCTTCCATTCTCCATCTGCACCTCTGTGACAGCATCTGTGTGTGATTTCAATGAGGGCATACTCAGCTGGATCAGCTCTCCTCAACTTTGTGGCTGATCCATATTCAGACTACCAAGCTTGTAATTCACAGGACCAGAAAATATGAGGCGAGCTAGGAGACTGACCGGTGGTTGGGTTTAGGAGGGGTAGCATGAGTGACAGTCTTTACTCCAAATCAGGGACGCATTCAAAATTACATGTCAGCAATCACAACTGAACTGCTGACTTTGGAACTAGGGAACCATGTTTGAGTCTTGACATCGGATCAACATACTATAATTCTGGGCAAATCATTCAACCTCCCCATGCCTATATCAATCAACCAATCAGCATTTGTAGAGCACGGCACTGTCACCCCTGGGGGTATATAGGCGCTGGGATGCGAGGTCTCCGTCAAAAAGCTAGGTCTTGAGGAGACGGCATGAAGAGGGAAGACACGCTCAGAAAAGAGCAAAACAGAGGTCAGAAAAATGAACGAGTAGAAAAGGCAAAAGAACAGGCAGAAAGTCAAGCAGAAAAGGCAAAACTGAGCAGAAGAGGGCAAAACAGGGGGCAGAAAAACGAGCAGAAAAGGTCAAACAGAGGGCAGAAAAACAAGCAGAAAAGGCAAAACAGAGGGCAGCAGAATAAGCAGAAAGGGCCAAAAAGATGCCAGAAAAATGAGCAAAAAAAGAAAAACAAAGGGCAGAAAAATGAGCAGAAAGGTAAAACGGAAGGCAGAAAAATAAGCAGAAAATGCAGAACGGAAAAGTTCAGAACATGACTACAGGGCTGGAAGGGACTTGTTTCAATGACCATTGCTTAAACATAAGCAGTATGGTTTAAAAAAAAAACACATCACTGAACACAGTGCTGCAGTACACATTTCATAAACTAAAATAAGGAAAACTATGGATAAGGATCACATTAAACGTTTTCCACTTTACGCATCAACCACGTATTGCAGTACCTCCACGAATGGTGCACTTCCCCACCCGGGGAAAACAATGTTGTTCAAAGAAAGAGGAGAAAAATGAAAGTAGCACCTCACTGGCAAACTCTGTAAAGTGGTGCTAATGTGTGTGGTTGTGAATAAAAAAACAATCTGGCCATTTTGCTACCATTCTGTATTGCTTGTATTTTTTCGTTTCTTTTTAAGTTTCGTATTTTTAACCTTTTTTTCTCTCTGTCTCGAGGCTGCTTTTTGGAATAGAAAAATTTCTGAAAAAGACATTAGCAGTCAAAGTGTTCTTTTTTGGACCCATTTCGCAGGGGAATAAATAAAGGAAAGGAGAGGAAAGAGAGGGTAAGACTGTTTGTTGAAGTCATGGTTTTTAGCAAGGCAGGAGGAGCGAGAGAGAAAGAGGGAATACGAGGAAGAAAGGGGGGTATGGAGGGAGCTGCCAGTGGTAGAGCAGAAGTGAACACTGTAGGGGACGGTGTGAGATGAGTGTAGCGAGGGAGAGGGTTCACCATATTTAGAAGGGGGTCCCTACACCAGCGTGGGGCAGATACATCCATGGGATTGGTTGGTTTTATTGCAATTAGACCAAAGACTAGCTCAGGAGGAAACAAACGTTTTCCACTGCACGCATCAGCAAGATTTTGCAGTACATCCAGAAATGGTGTACTTCCCCACCCAGGAAAAACTATGTAGTTCAAAGAAAGACAATTAAACAAAAGTAGCGCTTCACTGCAAAATCTATAGTGGTGCTAATGTGTGCAGTTGTGAATAAAAGCAATCTGGCCACTTTGTGACCACTCTGTCTTCCTTTATTTAGTGTTCATTTTTTATTTTTAACATTTTAACCTTTTTTTCCTCTTCACCCGAGACTGCACTTTTAAATAAAAAAGATTATGAAAAAGACATTTGCAGACAAAGTTTTTTTTTTGTTTCTTGGATCCATTTCACAGGGGAACAAATTAAGGAAATTAATAAATCAGTAATCTTATAAAGTGGCGGAGCGGGGTTGTCTGGGTGGAGAGTAGAAGGAGAGCCTGTGGTTTCAGGTATGCAGGTCTGGCATTGTGGAGAGCTTTGAAGGCGTGTGTGAGAAGCTTGAAGGTGATTATTTTATTGACAGGTAAGCAGTGAAGGTCCCTCAGGTGGCTGGTGATGTGGTTGAGGCGTGGGATGTTCATGATTAGTCTGGGGAGGCATTCTGGATGGTCTGTAGTTTTTTGTTTGTTTCTGGGTCATACCGGCATAGAGAGTGTTGCTGTAGTCAAGCCTGCTGCTGACGAGCACAAGGGGGACCGTTTTCCTGGGGATCCATTTGAAGATCTTACAAAGGAGGCAGAGAGTGTGGAAGCAGGAGGACGAAGCGGATTTACTTGGCGGTACATTGAGAGTGAGGAGTCCAGGATGATGCCTATGTTTCGTGTGTGGTCCGTGGGTGTGGGGGGCTTCTGAGTGCTGCAGGCAACCGAAAGTCAACCCAGGTGGAGGGGGCGGAGCCAAGGATGAGGATTCAGTCTTGTCTGCGTTAAGCTTGAGGTAGCTATCTTTCATTGAGTTGGTAATGGCTTTCATCCCGTTGTGGAAGTTGCTCTTGGTGGCTGTGGATTCATCTGTGAGGGAGAGAATCAGCTGGGTGTCAACGGCGTAGGAGATGATGTTGAGTCCGTGGCTTCTGATGCTGGCTGCGAGCAGAGCCATGTAGATATTGAAGATGGTGGGGCTCAGGGAAGCACTCCGCAGCTTATCTCTGTGGGTTCTGAGTATAACGGTGGAAGTCTAACTCTCTATGTTCAGCCGGTGAGGAAGGAGTGAATCCAGTCTAGGCTTTATCATGGATGCAGGTGTCGTGAAGCCTTTCGCAGAGGGTGTGGTGGGAGACCTTGCCAAAGGTAGCTGAGAGGTCCAGGAGTATGAGGCTGCGGTCTCACCTCGGTCGAGGAGGAAGGGGATGTCATCTGTAGTGGCGGGGAGAGCAGTCTTGTGTTGTGGTTGCTTCTGAATCCAGATTGGGAGTGGTCCAGGATGTCGGTCGTCTCAATGACTTTGGCTGGGAAGGGGAGCTGAGAGATGGGCCTGTAGTTCTTGAGGTCCGGCAGGTCAGCTGAAGGTTTCTTCAGCAGGGGGGTTGATCTCTGCACGCTTCCAGTCTTCCAGGAAGGTTGTGGACTCGTTGGAGCAGTTGATGGTGCAGCAGAGTTCAGGTGCAATGGCAGGGGCGTAAAACAGACTCCCGCAGATCCTGCGCTGCAGGGGGGCTCCCAAACTCCAGGGGACCCCCTCAGCACCGCACTTCGGCCCGAGAGCTCTAGATGGAGTCCGGAGGACTTTGTATTTGCTGCTTAGCTAACTCGTACGATTCATGTGCCTGCTGCAGAGTGCTGTTCCTAATCTCATACTTAAACGTTGTATTTCACAATCTTTCACTGCTCTTTAGCTATTGTTTGTAGCAATGTATACCATGAAATGTTAGCTGTGTTCTTATGCAGTCCATGAGGAAAAAGAGGAGATATATGACAGAAAGGCGTAGTGGTCTGAACGACACTAAACTGATGCATGCATTTGGAAGAGACCCATTCATATTATTTTCATGTGCATTTTATGTTAAATGCCAGGAGATGTTTGGAGTTAGTTTCAGCTCACATCTAGACTTGTATGGATTGTAGTAGTTGCAATTTAAGCATTCATTTGGCGTATAGATGTAGACTGATAATTCGACTTACATTTCCTTTTTGCTTGACTGACTGCTGTTTCTGAGTTCAAACCATTCACAATTTGATTTGATTTGATAAATAGGTTTCACTTATGTGAGAGCTGTTGGCTTCGTCAATGTGTTTTAGACATATTGTATAGCAGTGTGAGTGCTATGCAGCATAGCTGAAAGTGTTTTGACCACGTCATAGCGCTCCTATACATCATGGATAAAACATTAGCAAACCCAACTGCTGTCACATAGGCGAGACCTATTGGCTTTGCCAATGCTTGTTTTAAATTTGAGTCTGTGTTGCTTGTATCGTTGTTTCTCCCTAAACTGTGATTCTAGCTTCCTGCTTCTATTAATGTGCTTGCCTGAGTTTAGCCGCCATCTCTTTCTTTGCCTGATCTCTCTCCCCTCTGTAGATTCTGCTGCCTCTGGTCGTTCTTGAATAATCTTTGCCAGACATGAGTTTGCTCTGAGGTGGCGAGTCCAATCCCAGCTTTCAGTGTTCAGCCTCCAGGAGCTCTGGGCCCCTGATCAAAGCTTCCACAGCGTCCTCTTCCTTTATGAGAAGCTTCCTCGGCCGGTGGCTCCTGTGGCTAGTTAATCAACCCCTTTAGTGCCCACAGAGGTATTTCCAAAGCTTCTTAATCAGTGGTCGGACCAATAACCCGAGAATGCCTCCCGCTGAAGCATCTGTAAACAACTTAATAGGGATAATAAGGCGTGGCCGGCAGAGTCCTGCTTTAGATTAAACTAAATGTCTAGTATCCATCTACCAGGTCTTGCAGTGGAACAACCACAAAATCAGGCTAAAGGACACATCACAAGGCAGCCTGCAGCGGACTCCTTTGTTGGGGAGGGCTGCGTTGAGTGTTAATCATCACGAAGGCTTTAGCTTTGATGTTGCTAATAATTGAAGCACAAAAGGTATCTTTTTTGCGCTGATATACTTGACAACAATATTTGAAACAAAAAGCAGAATATGACCAGAAATTACATTACCTGTCTTTAGTCCTGATGCAACGCCACTGTAAATCTTAGCTCAAGTAGGGTGACTAGGTGATTTCATGTCAGGGAGACATCAGTTTTCCAGTCCTGAGATTAAATTTAACAAATCAGTGCAATCTGGGTAGGACTAGGGAGAGGGCTGGTTTATCCCGTTGTGAAATTGCACTAACTCGCCTAAAAGTCTTTACTGGTAAATAACTGGAAAACTGCTGCCCGGTGACATAGAGTCTTCTGGGCACCCTAGTCGCATGACATTGGAGCAGATCGGAGGAAGTGTTGGGTTGGCTTCAGACCCAGATAATGTCAAGCAGTTATGAATGACATGACGTAATGAGTGACTACGGAAGCACAGTGGCCCAATGGTCTGGTAGCTCCTCCCAGCATGTTCTGTGAATCTTATTCTAAAAGAGACTCATGGGGATCCTTTAGGATTGGAAAGTTCCTTTTCTGTTCGGGCTCTCATTCTGCATTCTGCCACCCTGCCGCCTCTTCTCACCTCTCCCATGGTCTACCCGCCTCACTTCCATGCTGGTCCCACATCGCCTTTTTCCATCTTTTCCATCCCCTTTTCCTCCATACTTCCTACCTCTGTCCATTCTTACCCCAGTCACTGCCATTCTCTGACATCCCTCTAGTCTGTCCTCCACTTCCTCTTTCTACCTTTCTCACACTCATTCTCTTCTAGACTCACTCATATCCTCTTGTCACCTGGTACAACCTTTTCCCAGATCTTTTTGATCCTCTTTCACAAATACCTAGCCACTTCACATAACGCCCTTCCTATCCCAAGGGCATGCCCACCCCTCTTCCTCTAAACCTACTCCCACCTCACTCCCATAGTCTCCCCACATCACTTCCACCCTTTTCACACCTCACCACATCTGCTTTAAACCCCAGTCTCAATTCCTTTGCCACCTCACTCTCATAGTCTTGCCACATAACTTCCAGCCTTTCTCACCTCACCACATCCTCTTCCCACCTCAACCTCAATTGCTTTGCCACCTCACTCTCATAGTCTTACCACATAACTTCCAGCCTTTCTCACCTCACCACATCCTCTTCCCACCTCAACCTCAATTCCTTTGCCACCTCACTCTCATAGTCTTACCACATAACTTCCAGCCTTTTCACCTCACCACATCCTCTTCCCACCTCAACCTCAATTCCTTTGCCACCTCACTCTCATAGTCTTACCACATAACTTCCAGCCTTTTTCACCTCACCACATCCTCTTCCCACCTCAACCTCAATTTCTTTGCCACCTCACTCTCATAGTCTTGGCACATAACTTCCAGCCTTTCTCACCTCACCACATCCTCTTCCCACCTCCACCTCAATTCTTTTGCCACCCCACTCTCATAGTCCTCCCACATCACTTCCAGCCTTTTCCCACCTCATCACATCCTCTTCCCAATTCACTCTCATCTTCTTCCCGTTCTAATCGCATCCTCTTTCTACCTCACTTCTGTCTTCTTCCTACCTCACTCCTACCCTCTTCCCACCTCACTTCTGCCCTCTTTCCATCGCACGTCCTTCCTTCTTCCAGCTACCCCTTTCCACTGTCATAGACGTACCCTTCCTCTCTCACTCCCATCCTTTCCCACCTCAGCCACCAATTTCTCACTTCACTTACATCCTTTTTCTCCTTCCCACCCATCCTCTTCTCACAACACTTTCACCCTTTGTCTACCTCCCACCCATCCTCTTCTCACCGCATTTTTACCCTTTTTCTACCTCCCGCTCATTCTCTTCTCACCCCACTTTCTTCCTGTGTCTACCTCCCACCCATCTTCTTCCACCTCGCTTCCATCCTCCAACTTTACTTCTGTCCACTTCCCAGCTCACTACCTTGATTTTCAGCACATGTCCCTCCACTTCCCGACTCAATCCCACCTTCTTGCCAATCTGCTTGTCCTTTCCCAGATCTGCAATGTATTGATCCTGACTTCCCTCATTCCCAAGTGCATTACATCTGAAATCTCACATATAGTAGGCCCCTTATGCCATGAAACGTTATTTGTATTCTTTTTGTGCACGTCTCTGTCCTTGGAAGTGAGTTTCAGACCTGGGAGCACGGTCGCATTCTGGTCTTGTTTCCCCCACGCTTAGAAGTGATCATGTTTCTGCTATAACATTAAAGATGGGTTCAAATGCTTCAAATCTTATCCCATTGGACTTCGGAGCTTTGAGGTTTCTGCCAATGAAACAGACACAATCTGTCCATTTCTGCAAATTTCTCGACCTAAATGCTTCAAATCTTATCCCATTGGACTTCGGAGCTTTGAGGTTTCTGCCAATGATACAGAAACAATCTGTCCATTTCTGCAAATTTCTCGGCATAGTGGGACATATTTTGTGCAGACAGGCCTGACACGGCAGTACAATTTACTAACCCCGGTGGATATTTTCCCTACAGCTTTCTTTTGATGTCTCAAACCACCGTCCGCCGCCCCCTCGTTTTATAAAAGCATCTGGATGTTTAAAACAGTGTCTGCATCCCGTCTTCACTTCAGGCCATATGCCCCCATTTGGACCTCATCAGGCCAGGTATCTTGTCTACAGCCAAGGCGCAGCAAGAAATAGGGCAATGGAGTTGTGCACATAAATGAATTGCTGTGGACCCGATTGACAGTAAGATTTTCGCCCCGTAAGTGTTTGTCAAAAAGTTTCCTTATATCTCATGTTTCTGTCAAAGAACTGATTTTGAGCTTTTTGCCCAGCGCGCTGCCGCGGCTTACATGGCCTGTGGTGAAGCAATGATATGGAAGGGATGTGCCATCAATTCAATCAAACACACAAAAGGTGATGGGAGGACTGCTTGAAGTAAGTCTAATCACTGGCAATTGCTCGGGTAGTATTCCAACCCATTGCTCTTTTTTCCACCGGTCACCTCAGATTAGACCCAGTCGTATGCAAATCAGTCTTGGTCCTGCTCTAATAGGAATAGTTCAGCCTGAACTGCCAGGCCAGGCCTTCTCTGAATGGAACGCAAGCAAACCAAGACCGGTTTCACCGTGATTGGGGCTCTTCATTCCGGTACAGCTTGTTTCCAGTGGCACAGTGAGCAAAGGACCCGTGTCCGGGCATACTCTTGTCTTTTAGGACATTACACCAAACACACAAAAGGTGATGGGAGGAATGCTTGAAGAAAGTCCAATCACTGGCAATTGCTCGGGTAGTATTCCAACCCATTGCTCTTTTTTCCACTGTTCACCTCAGATTAGACCCAGTCGTATGCAAATCAGTCTTGGTCCTGCTCTAATAGGAATAGTTCAGCCTGAACTGCCAGGCCAGGCCTTCTCTGAATGGAACGCAAGCAAACCAAGACCGGTTTCACCGTGATTGGGGCTCTTCATTCCGGTACAGCTTGTTTCCAGTGGCACAGTGAGCAAAGGACCCGTGTCCGGGCATACTCTTGTCTTTTAGGACATTACACCAAACACACAAAAGGTGATGGGAGGAATGCTTGAAGAAAGTCCAATCACTGGCAATCGCTCGGGTAGTATTCCAACCCATTGTTCTTTTTTCCACTGTGTTGTAGTGTAGTTCCTATATTCCCAATAGGCTCTGCACATTGGAATAATATATACTATAGTTTAGACGTAGGACTGAGGTCGACTAGGTCTCTATCGCATATATTAGACTTAATTGTGAGTGCCAGCTAGCTCAGAGGTCACTAGAAACTTTCTCGAATTCACAAGAAGGGATTAGTTTCTGACAACCGCATAAACATGACAACTTCGTTTCCCAAGAATAAGAAATCAATCTCTAGAGTTGCGGAAACAATAGATAGCTATTTTACTCAGTCATTTGGGCATGCTTCGTTTCACCAGAGGTGCTGAGAAAATAGAGAGACGGGCGTTTTCAATAAAAAGTATTTATTGAACAGTCTTCTTTCTCAAGCATAAGAAATGTACTGCTACAATCGAAATACTGGTTATAAAGTACAAGGCATATAATACGAAGAGTATTATAAAATAGTACTGTAAGAGCATGATACTGTTTATTAGCCATAAAATGCCTAAAACATAGGAAATACATACAGTGATAAAAGAATGACTAAGAGTACTCAACGTGGGCTTCTAAAATACGCCTACCCCGGTGTACCTAACGTAAGTCTAGTACGAGGGAAGAAGTAAGTGAGGTGTAGCTTTAAGTTGAGTAATTTTTTCACCGCCAAGTATCTATCTAAGAATTCTCTAAGGGTCTAATCAGCTCCGTACCTTGGTTTTAGAATGAAGGAGGTCTTGTATCTCTCTCTCAGGATCCGATCTCCCAGCAACCCGCAAGGGTAAACTGGAAACACTGGAGCTGGATTTCTCAGCAGGAGAAAAGACAGCGTCTCTTAGTACATCAGCTGGAGGGTCGGCTTCCTTCGGCACTTGCTACTGCAGGGCGCGTCGTGCAAATAGATAGTCGATCTGCTCCAAATCACTGTGTGTTTGTCTGGGCAAATGTAGGCATATTTATACCTTGAAGGTGCCGAGTTTGACGTATGATTGGACATAATAACGTCATCAAAGACTCAGTTCTTTGAAAACTCTATGATTTCCTAGATAAATTAGTATTCAGGCAAGGGGAAGTCCCTAGCTGCTGACGGCGGGTTTTTCTAAGAAATCGTTGTGGATTCTTGGAACTTAGTGGAAGTAGCCATGCCGTATTTGGGCTGCATAGGCTCAGTCTAAATAAGGGTATGATTTCTATGCCTATATAAGGATCGGGTGATTTATACCTATATATGGGCATGAATCGGGAAAATTACATTAGGGTCCTAGACTCGTACATAACAGTGTCACCTCAGATTAGACCCAGGCGTATGCAAATCAGTCTCGGTCCTGCTCTAATAGGACTAGTTCAGCCTGAACTGCCAGGCCCGGCCTTCTCTGAATGGAATGCAAGCAAACCGAGACTGGTTTAGCCGTGATTGGGGCTCTTCAGTCGAGTACAGCTTGCTTCCAGTGGCACAGTGTGCACAAGACCCTTGTCTAGGCATACTCTTGTCTTTTAGGACATTACACCAAACACACAAAAGGTGATGGGAGGAATGCTTGCAGTAATTTTACTCGCTAGGAATCGCTGGGGGTCACTACTACCGAAAAAAGAGTGAGGACAGCAAGGGCCAGACGGGGTAGACTCAAGAACAGGACAGAAGTTCTTCACACAAAAAGGTGAGCCATAAGGCAGATAATTGGTTTCAGTTCAGAATAAATATACAGAATGACCTGGGAAATTTGGGTTGATCTGAGATTCATTATCTGTGAGGGCGACAGGGATGGCTGTGTGCAGGCCAGACCTTCACTGACCTTTAAGTGGCCTAGGATAGTTGTTGATGAAGTAGTTAATAGCTGAACAAACGTGGTGTAGCTGCCAAGGTCTGTATGTGAAGTCATGGTCTTGAATGGATAGGCAGAGTGGTCGTGTTTTGGCAGGTTGCGATACGGGTAGAGGACTGTCCTTCATTTTCTATGAGGGGAACCTGTAATTGAACATCAAACTTGCTGTTTACTGTTCATGAGGTGGTCTTTGAGAGGTGATTAGATTTGACATTGGTGTCTATGAGGTGGCCTATGATATCTGGACAGACTTGGCCTTTGATGTTCATGACAACGACTGTGACACCTGATCTTGTTAAGCATTCATTGTCTAGGAAATGGTCAATGGTAGTTTACCAGGCCTACCTTCAATGTTCATAACATGGTCTGTGATAGGTAATATGGCCAACCAGTCATCGTCCATGAGGTAGTCTGATAGCAGATAGGCCCGGCCTGAAATGTCTCTACAGACGTCTGTAATAGCTGATCAGGCCTAGCATTCAATATCCATGAGGTAGTTTGTGATAGCTGAATAGTCTTGGCCTTCAATGTCCATGCTCATGTCGGTGATAGCTGATTATGCCACCTAGCATTCATATCCATGAAGTGGTCTGTGATAGCTGAAAGGGCCTGGCCTTCAGTGTCCATGCAGTAGCCTGTGACAGCTGATCAGGCTTAGCATTTATTATCAAAGAGGTGGTCTAAGATAGCTAAACAGGGCTGACCTTTATTATTCATGAGATGGTCTCTAAAGGGTAACCAAGCCTACTACAAGTGTCAATGAGGTGATCTGTGTTAACTGAACAGGCATGGTCTTCAATGTTCATAAAGAGGCCTCTCAAAGCTGATCATGCCCATCATTCATGCCTTGCTGAAGAGGCACAGCCTTCAAAGCCCAAAGTGTGGTTTGTGATATTTGGTCAGACCTGTCAATCATTGCCCATATGGTTGTTTCGGAAAACTACAAGAAACTGGCCTTCGTCATTTATATCCTTCTGTTCTAGTGATGCACCAGGATTTAGCTGGCTAGTCCTATGTTGCTGCATCAAGTATTCTGTTTTTCATTTTAAACTTTAATTGAAACTTAAATGTAAGCTAAGGACTCAAAAAAGGGAGTACCCATCACTTGAAAATTGCAAAACCTTGGAGTCTTTTCGGTGAGCTTTGACTATCGACCCTGATTCCTGTTTCCTGCAACAGTTAACTGGACTTTGAGGTCCACAGATGGGTACATAACTGCTAAGGAACAAGTACTTACTGAACTGACGCTGTGTAGTATAGTAGGTCTTCAGCGACTTCAGGAGGAACAAAGGAAGAGAACTTTGAGTACAGCCAAGGCAACCAGATGGCGATTGAGGTTAAGTTAAATAGCTTGGATAGGAAACGCAACGGGATAGAATAGAACACTACCTGCCCGATGAGAAGAATGACCTTGGACTGAATGAGGGTCCCACTTTTGTGGCAATTGTGCACATGTTTAAGCAGGCACTGTGCTGATATGGAAACTGGAGAGTCTAGGCAGATGTGTGAATGACTTGCTAGGAAGTTGTCCGCAAGAGGAGTAGCTCAATCCACAGTGCCTAGAAGAGACTATGCCACACACTGGAAGCAGCACAACGTCACAGTAGCTCCACAATGGCAGGGAAACAACACTGAGGCGTAAGGACTTTTTTATGCCCCATCCCTGAAGAAAGAGACTGATAGGGGTGAAGATGTATAGTGTGTTTAAGAGGGAGACACTACCCGGGGAAAGAAAGAAATGATGGTATCCTTAGAAATTCTATAATTTTATGCATTTGAGAAGACCTCATCTGCGGTGGAGGTGCGCTTAGCGGGAATGGAAAAGAAAGTGCAAGAGACTGGATAGGGCAGAGAGTCGATATGAGGTGGAGGCAGCTCTTCAGTGTGAAAAGGATATGCAGGATTATGTGCTGTGTGCACTGCACTCACTGTAAGGTAAGAAAGAAATATGGGAAATGCATTTCAGAGCAGTCAGGATTTGGAGTTCACTCCCCTGGCCCAGCAGATTCGGTTATAGAAGTGATTACATTGTATTTTGGGGATCATTTCATTTCTTCAGTACTGGGTTAGTAGTTATGGTGAAAAGGCGTACAGGCTGCCCTCCATTGCCTCAGGAAGGTGATGAAGAGCTGGACTATAACTTTGATCTCCATCTATCCAGAGTAAGGCATACTATCTTGATGAACTTGAACAATCCCTTCAACTGAAAAAATTGCATAACCTGATTTTTGTAACTTTGAGACACATATCCAATATGAAACAAGCATTTGCAATGCAGTGGGTCTTGCATTTGTTAAAGTCAGAGCGGATGGCATGAAAATAACAATGTTTTTTACTTTTGTTTTTTTATTTGCAGTGGAGTTATTATATTTGCATAGCACTATTGCTAATGGTATAAAAAAGCAAAAGTAAAAAACATTGTCATTTTCAACGCCAGCATCTCTAAGTTTAACAAATGTGAGACCTATTGCATTGGAAATACAATCGGTCTTGCATTTTTTGGAGTTGCAGTTACTGGCCTTATAAATGCAAATGTTTTTTACCCAGCCATATTGCAGGGTGCAGTACCATATGTGACGGTAACTACGAAAAAGGCACCTGCATGTATCAGTTACGTAAGAGCAAATCAGTGGGAATCCGGGCTTTAAGTATCTTACTGCCAGGTTAAGATCTGGCCATATTTAAAAACAGACCTTCAGTTCCATATTCATGCCTGTGAATTTACACAGAAAAAGAACATTGATCGACGTATGAACAATAACTGTAAAGAATATTAAGGTAATTTATGCCAGTGATGTAGTAACTGTTTATATTTCACATATGTTACTTAATCTTGCATTCCCTAATAGTGTTTGCTTTTTCCCAGTATATTTTGCTTCTGTATTTTTTTCATGCAGCATATTGTTCTTAAATAGTGCCTACCGTGACCTGAGTCACCTTTAGGTGTCTGTGTAAGTGCTTTGAATGGGCCACAGTTGTGATCTCTGGAGCGGAGGCTGAATGTGATGCAAGTTTCTGACAGTGCTTGTCAGTGGGTCATAAAGATGTTCAGAACACGTGCTCATCCAATTCTTGGCCTCTCATCAGAGCACACAGGGCAATAGCTATGTGTACCACTTGTAAGTGTGATTATATTTGAAAGTGCATGAAGGAGGTACACAGATGTCTAAATATGGACAGGGTGAAAGTAAAGCACAGTCTTATGTGTCATGTGCAGGGAGTGGGTGAGGAAGATGGTGAAGTGAAGAAGATGCAAGGAATAAAATGCAATAGAGAGTGCTGAAGAAGAAAGAGATGATGTGCACGATCTGCAGATGGAGGATTTCAGAAAGATGTGGGGAGAAAAAGGGCACAAGTGTCGAATAGAGTGACTGGCGTAAAGGGAAAGCATTGGCGTGCCTAAGATACTCCAAAGATCACTATTTCGTTTTAGAGACCTTATTAATTTTTAATTCACAGAATTGAATCATTTTATATTCTAATTAGTCATAACAAAGGGATTGTTGTTACTCATTTATCTGATATTGCTAATAATCACTGGAAAATCCAATCGGTTTGACTTTTTGATTTGTCTTTTATTGTGGCATACATCTCGATACAGTAAAAGAAACCACACAGAGAGGCAACCAAATAGTGGCCAAATCGCACACTCTGGGTATCACAGGACTTTAGTTTACATGTTTTTAACCATGCCGTTATTGACACAAGTCCCACCTCTTAGAAAGGATTCCAAGTTATGCTTTCAGGACACACCCATTTTGGAGACTTCTCCCCTACTTCTTTTTTCATCATACTTAAAGCCCTGGTGGGAAGGCCTGTAAAAAAGCAGAGACAGCAGTGAAAAACACCTGCTTGAATCAGAACAACTGGAAAAGTTGGGAAACTATTCCTGTCATTCGTCCTTCACTAACTTAGACTTTATGCAGGGCCGGCATTAGGGCGGTGAGGCTGGTACAGCCACGCCTGGCACTGAGCTTGAGGGGCTCCATTTTGAAATAACTTATGGGTTTAAAAGCACCTGCTGCAGAGGTCCCTGTGTGCCCAGCAGTTTTCAGGCAGCAATAAAAATGTCAAGGTAACTCTGGTGATTAATGCTCCTACTGGAGGGAGATGGAGTTTTGTCTTGTGTCAGTTTTGACTCCTCATAATGTAGCGCAGAGGGTTAATATGGCTGATCAAAGAATGTATACAATACTGATCATTGAATTGTTTTTAGGTGGATAGCTCAGTGGGTTATTGATTTTATCACAGACTTACTATTGTTACTTGCTTTTCATAAGTTAAAATTCTGTTATAGCAGAGTGACCTATGAACATTAATCTAAGAACTGCATGCAAATTGCATGACGTAGGCTAGAATGTTATGTTTTTCCACACACTTTTATTGTCCTAATGTTGCTTAAAAAGGTCTGTTTGTGTAGAAATACATACTTTTTAGTAAAGCCAACAACTTTGGTCAGTTTTAAATCCTGAGATTGTGCTTCTTCATACCAAACACTCTTAAAATATACTGCTGACTATTATGGGTGACGTGAATCTTACAACTGGTAATGCCCATTGTCTTATGAAACATTTCCTATAGACTGATTCACACACATATGATTCAATGTCTTTGTGTAATATGTGTGTGAAGATTTTATTGCTTATTCTGTGTTTTAGATTGTTGTGTGTTACATTGATTGCTCTGTGAAATCAATAGTGTGCATTTACTAATACAATAAGTATTACACATAAAAACTGCATCCCCACGTCTTCTGCTTGAGTCTTGGTTCTTGAGTAAAAAAACGGCAAATTAGACCGAAGAAGAGGGTTTGTGGATGGCTATGAAGAATGATGCTTTTTCCTGCACAGCAGAATGTTTTTGTTACTTTTCCTACTAGACAACATAAGAATTGATCGTTATTTCAAATCCTGAATTACACTGCAGTTCAAACAGATGAGCACTGGCGAGAATGTCCATTACTTATTTCTGATTTCACTAATTTATTTAGCAAACACACCAATTTGATGGACGGAGTACAGAAACTTTTAAACCACTCAGCTCCAGTCACAGATCTGGTTTGAATCCATCGTTCTTTAGTTCACTTCACCACCCCAGGTTGGACCCCGCCATATGCAAATCGGTCCTGGGAACAGTCCAGCCCGAACTACCATGCCAGGTCCTCCCCGGACCGGAAACAAGCATCCCACTCATCAGCCAGGCTAGCTTGACTCCAGTGGCACAGTGAGCAAAGGATCCATGTCTGGGCATTCCCTTGGCCACTTAGGGAGAACATAGCAAACACAACAAGATGATGGAGGGAGCCCTGAAACTGTCCAACCACTCACCCCCAGTCATTTGGCTGGGTTTAAACCGGAATGGCAGGGGAGCAAAAAAATTATGGATTTAGGCCCAGATCTCTGTACTGGGATGAATGTTTGACATAGCTCAACGTTCTGTCCATCAATTGTTCCTTTTGCATTTACTAATTTACTTGTCTTGAATTTATTATTTTGGGAATTCAGTTTAGGCTTTTTTTACTGTTCTCACACTGGCCGGGTGCTTGATGGAACTTATGTTTGATTTCGATAGAAAGTCGGAGGCACAAGGACCTCCCTTTATGTTCTCTTTTTCTAACCGGAGATGTTATTGGAGTCAAGAGCACACGGTTGCTATTGATCTGGGTTGTAGGGCCGTAGAAGCAGGGCCGACCTTTAGCATTTTCACGATCGGCCCACGCCCAGGACACAGACCTTTAGAGTGGCATGGAAGATGCCTGAGGCAGTCCTCTTCTGACATGGTTCCAAAGAAACGTGTATTCAAGCACTGTTTCTGGAGACTGCAGCTGACCGGGCCTGCTTTCTTCTCATGGTTCTCCTTTTCCTTGCCCTCCTCACCTTCCACCCCCCCCCTTTTTTTCCTGCCCACATAAAAGCAGACAAATGGGAGGGGGCGCCATTTTTTCTTTTGCCTAGGGCGTTATCTGAGCGAAAGGCCAGTTGTGTTTACTGTGTACCAAGAACCACAAGGGCTCTGATAGAGCCACCACATTTCAATGGACCCAAACAGGGTCGGACTGGGACAGAAAATAGGCCCAGACACCAACATTAAGTGGCTACCATTAGGGAATCAGATATATGAAGAATGGCCCATGTTTGCAAACTGGTGCAGTTTTGACACAATGTATAAGTGTTTTGCAAGATATAGAAGACTGCATGGATTTGGAGTTGTTGCAGGCAATGCTTGTTTTAATATTTGGAAGCTATAAGTAAAACCTGGTTCATTAGACAGTAAAACAGGCAAGGAAACAGCCAAAAGAGCAGCCCACACATTGAACTGTCATACCAGCCCTTCGGGCACTGCCATAGTGCCCTATAGGCATACATGCCAACACACCTGATTCAGATGGGGGACTCAATTTTTAGAGCAAAAGATGGGGTTATGTTAGCTGTCTCCACTCTTAAATGGCATTCACCTCGAAGGAAATCTAAAGTGAAAATAAAGTCCCCCATTTTTTTTCTTCAAAAGCTCCCTCGCACCCCCCCAAATGTTGGGACGCATGCAAAGGCTAACCCGACCCAGCACACAAATGACTCTGGCTGGTGGCCCTTATAGTCCTCCTTTGGCAGTCAGTTTGCAAATTCTCCCGATTTCCCATTAGGCTATATCCAGGGTGGAACTCCGGCCCAGGCTAGGCCACACCAGTAGGTGTGTACATACGAAATGTAGGCAAGCTCCCGAACTGAGAAGCAGTGCAATTAGGTTGTGGCCTGGCAGTGGACACTCGCAGCCCAGGGACTCCCTATTGGCACCCACTATCTTGGAAAGAACTTCATGGTGTGGCGAGACGGAAGCCTTATGCAGGGCTCGAGTCGGGGTACCACGCGGGTGGACGGTATCCCCCCACTTATTTTACCGGGGGGGACGCCATCCCCTCTGCCAAACAGCTGGACTTCACTCTTTGGCCTCTGTAAGACGAGTAGCTCGGCACCTTCCGTGACGTCACTTCCTGACGTGACGTCACTTCCGGTGACAGCGCCCCCCCACTTCTTTTTTTATGACTTGTGCCCTGGTCTTATGTACTGTTACAGCTCAGTTAGGGAGGGAGGAGTGCAGGACATAGACCCAGAGCCCAGATGTAGATTACCCTATACCATATAGGAAGCTCTAACAGGCAAGTAGGACTAGAAAGCATTCAGCTTGCTACATGCTAGGAACGTAATTGAGGCTAGCTTTCTCATAACGGCCATTTAGAGCAAAAAGTCAGTCGCAAATATGGCTGACTTCCCGCTTAGAGACTAGCCCCCAGCGGAATACCCGCCAAGGCTAGGCCGCGGCGTCAGATCCGCTCCTAGTGAGTGAGCTCTCCTGCAGCACTGGCCGAATTGATTCATTCAGCACAGTCTTATCTCCGACCTCTTCGCACTACTTGACTGTTTAGCCTCAAATGGATTAATATTCGCAGGGCTGGAGAACAGGAGCAGCCTGTAATCTTATCTTCATGCTGGATTCATGCAGGCTGGGCCTGAGCCAGCTCCTGCTCCAGGTCACCGTCTGCGCCAAAGGCGCGCTGCGAAGCAGAGGGCGATGGCGCGCACTTCAGATCTGGGGCTCAATCTGTCATGTGGACTTATTTCAAAGTCTTTCAGATACTGAACTTTGGGTCTGGTTAAAATCCCGTTCGGTTGACTGTGAGTTTTATTCATAAAACCTTTTGTCGCTCTTCCTGCCACGCGGTGCTTCTGCTGTCGCGAGCCCTGAGTTAGGACTGGGCCTTCTATGTCCATCAAAAGAGAAACAGGTGCCTTTTGGGGTAAGTATATGAACCCAGTCTCATGAAACTACATACCTAAGAACACAGGAGGGAAATAAATGGAGAAGCGACAATAATGAACCGATTTTTGACAATATTTTTGAGATCTGTAAATCTGAATCTGGTAAAAACAATTGGGCTTCTTCCTGGAATGGCCGTCAAGTCCTTTAAAGAAAAAAAAACTGCACACAAACCTACATACATCTGAGTGCCAAGAGGGAATTCATTTGGTGCGGGGTTTAATTTGGAAAAAATAAATTAGTGTAGAGACCTAAAGTTTCTCTTAGGAGCCTGCCGCCAGCGCTGCCAAACGACAGGTTGTCGATTGGCAAGTTTGTCTAGGCTTGATTCCACCTCATGCCTCTTTTTTATCACCACCAGTGCTGGAATAAAGGTGGTATCAAGCCAGATCCGGGAGATATTACTGAGCCAGGTTAGGGATCTGTCTGGCCACAGTGGAATATGCTGATTTTGTCCTGGTGTAATTTATTGATACCAGGACCCATTTCAGCAGCACCTGTACATGGCCTGCTTCCTGTTCAGAGCAGCAATATGCATATGGCGAGAGGGCTTTCTTATTTTAGATTACAGCTGAACCAAATAGAAAGGCATGATTTAAATGGCCATCAGCCCTCCTTTTGTTTGCGTATGATCCTGGCTGTCTGCTATCTGGAGCCTAATACCAAGACACCAATGCAATGCAGGATAAACAAATCTGTTTGTTATCACTTCATGAGTACGTTAGAGAAATTGCAAGTTGGAGGGAAGCTTTTGTATTTGTTCAATCCTCATATCCATGCACTATAAGAACATCTGATGGATCCGTCTGTACTAGTATGTACAGCAATTACAATTTAAATAGCACTTAAAGTTTGTTGTTATTTAATTCTTTCATAGGGCTACTCATTCCAATGTAGGATGTTACAGTGCTTTGCATCGCACACATTATACATTGACAACAGGTGTTTAAATCAACGTGCAGGATGTTACTTAAGACAATGAGGGTTTCAAGGTATAGCCTCACACATCATTTTACTGGTAGGGATTACACGTTAATAGTTAATGGTCATGAGAAACACAAATAAATAGGTTTAGAATGGTATGTAGTGCTTTGGGTTGTCTGTACAAATAAGACATTATTAGTACCCAAAGGAACCCTTTTTAGCACCCTTCAAATGCCAATAAATTGAGGAAAAACAAGGATTTAAACCCATGCCGTGTCTACATACAGGTTCTTGATGCTGGTTCATAAATCACTTACCTATCTACATATAATAAAAATCTGCCATCTGCCTCTTACACAATGTGCTTCTGTCAGTATAAAATTGTGTCTAGACAAAACACAGATCGCTCCAGCAAGTTCATTAAATACCAGAGTTATATTACCATTATTATTTTTTTCTGAGATTTACTGGGCATGCAAAACTTCTGCAGCAAGTGCCTTGACCTCAAAAGATATTTTAAAATGCAGCCTTTGCAACCAATTAAGCCAGAACAGATTTACTGTTCAGTTTCTCTTTGCTGTCAATTTGTTTGTGGCAGAATGAAAAAAAAATGTGTATGTTGATGATCATGCTTCTTTTCATTACTCAGCTCTTTGTGATCCCACCCCTTTTGTTGCCACACCTTTGATACCGGTTTATAGGTTAGTGAAGTTTTTCCATTTCCAACATTGATCACCACCATGCACTTCCTGCCTCTTTATCTCACTTTTGCAACTTCTTTATCATATTTTTCTCCATTTGTCACTGTTTTATTTTCTCTTCCTCTTTCATTGTCCCTTGTCTGCCTTTCTTTCTTTTTGCTCTAGCTCAAATTCTCATGATGACAAATAAATGATGGTCCTGAACAATGAGTGTCTGTGCCCACCACCTGCACCCAGCAACTACAATTGAACACAGGATTCAATATTACAAAGATTTCTGGTTTGATTCACAACATTATCAACTATATTGAAGTTAAGGTTTTTTCCTTCACATTTTTGCTGGTTTTTGCTGGTCCTTAGATCTAATGATGACAGATAAGTTATGGTGCTGAATAATGAGTGCCCACCACCTGCACCCGGAAACTAAAATTGATCACATGATTCAATTTTACAGAGATTTGACATGCAAATCAACTACATAAGAATTGAGGTTTTTTCTTCAAATTTTTTAAGGATATCTGCTGGCTTTAGGCCTCGGCTTATGTGGAGGCCATGGAGCGTGGGTGGAGTCAACATAAGAGGCTCTAAAGAACTTCAGAGACCTGACATTTGGAGATTCCGTTGCACATATTTTGGGGCAGGAGGTCGGTTCTTTTGTATTTTACCCCATCTGCTTTTCTATGACAATGGATATATTTTAATCCAGTTATTTGATGATCAGCCTCATTCTACAGATCACTCTCAGAAAGACCCTAATCAGAGAGACAGTACTTAGTTTGTCTCTCTGTAGCTCAGAACCATATTGTCTTCCCTCTTTTCTTTTTCACAATCTCCGTGGTCTCCATTTGTTTTTATTGTGTTCTCTACACTTTTCTCTTTTTGGCTGTGCTCAAGAGTCTATCAAGATCTTGGTATGGCTTTTTGTCATTCTCGCTCTGGCGGCCTCTCGCGAATTTTTCATTCTCCCTTTCTGATTTCTCTATTTGTGTCTCTATCTTGGTATAAACCTTTCTCTCACTGTCTGACCTCTGCTTTCCCCATTTTTCTTCCTGTCTCTTCCACTTATTAATCTTCTTCTATCTCTCGGTATTTTACGCATTTCTCTTTCGTTCACTCTCAGTCTCGTTTTCTTCCAGGCTCTATTTGCATGTTTCTGTTTGTTGGGGCGGTGCAAAGCAATGGACGGAAATGTTGGCACTGTACCACAGGTGGCTAAGTACATCCTATCTCATCATTTCCAGCTCTACTGTTCCATTACAGACTAAAGTCTACCATTTGCAAATCAGTCTTCACACTTCCATAACAAGCTACTGATAGGGCATGTCCACGAACACAAGAGTATGCACCATATAAGCAACAAATAACAACTATCCTCAGATGTTTCACCCTCACTGGTAGTGTTGGTGCAGAGAAGCTTGAGGCCAGAAGCACAGTGGATCCAGGCCTCACATCTGATTATACCTACGCTGTGTACTATTTCCTCTAGCATTTTCTTTCTTACTTATTCTTGATTGTTATTCACTTTCTATCACATACTTCATGATGTACAACACTGACTGAATGAATAATATTAGAGATGAATTAAAATCATTGGAAGTTTTCAACCAATAAAATCAGAACAACATTTAACCCCATTCTCCGTCACACTTAAGGTTGTCTTTCTTCTTTCCTTCCTTTTCTGTACTCTACCCTTTCTGTTTCTCTCTTGATTTTATTTCCTCACCTAGTCCTGGTAGTTTTTTTTTGCTCTCCTTATACGTGTTTGCTTATTTTACTACTTTTTCCTCACACCCTATTTACTGCTCTCTTCTTCTCCGCTATCACTTTTCCTATCTATTTTCTTTCTGTTACGGTTGCCTCAGAGTCCTTCTTTCTTTCAATTTCCTTAGTTTTTCTTTCCTTTCCTCACATGTTCTTCTCTGCTTGTTCACCAGTGCCCGTGAAACGTGGCAAGAGATTGTGCTGAGACGGCTGCCTGCGGTTTCTCAAGGTTCCTGTCCTTGTGGAAACGATTTGGGGGCTGGCGGGCCGGGCCCGACATACACATTAGTGCCTGCCTGGCATTTCCTCCCCTCCCCTGACAGGGCATGCTGGGGGCCCAGGTTGACACAGCAGAAGCAGGCGACAGCTGCTCATTAGCACAGGATGAGGCCTCGCGCCTCTCCGGCCCTGTCCTGGCCTCCGATTGGCTGCGCACACGCACACAAAAATGGCAGCGGAAAAGGGAGTTTGTTTATGGAAGGAAATATTGTTTATTGAACCAGCTGAGAGAAAAAAAATCAGCTCAAGCTGAAAACAGAAAGCCAAACCGCATTCATTAATAACAGACCAGGCTAATTAAAGACTGATAAAATGTGGAAGCCCTTGGTTCGCCATAAATCCGTTTCTTTCATATATTTGAAAAATCTGCCTGTAAACTGTGAGAATATGGAAGCAAAGCAGTCTTCGGGGAAAATAAGGAGGTTGCCCCCGACAGGATGGTGCCAAACGACTCGGGCTGGGGCAGAATCCTCTGGCTGTCTGAAATACTACCTGAGAAATCCAAGTGGGAAGTGCCTTGTTGAGTGCAGTGTGCTGTCCCTGAACCGAGTTCACTCGTATTCAAAACACACATATTTCAAATGTGACCATAGTTAACTATTGTCTGTGATAAACTTAGCATAAACATGGTGTACCATTAAACAAAAATACAGGCCTGGCCGCTTAATTTAGCTCTTCATCACAGGTCTATTACACTTTGACAGTGGCATAATGAAAAATGGTGAGACCCCTCCCCCCACCCTGAATGTAATAAGGGGCCCCTGAGTCTCATGCATCTCATGGCTATTCATTGGCCTTCGGCTGAATGGGGACCCTTGAAGGACTTTGGGCCCCTTGAATGGTTCGGGCCCCCTGTGCTGCAGGAGTTGCAGGGACCTGTGTTATGTCCCTGACCTTGACATTGTGCTAAATTGCCTTAAGCTGTGAGTAGGAGTGCATTGACATTGTGCTAAATTGCCTTAGGCTGTGAGTAGGAGTGCATTGACGTTGTGCTAAATTGCAATAGGCTGTGAGTAGGAGTGCATTGATGTTGTGCTAAATTGTCTTAGGCTGTGAGTAGGAGTGCATTGATGTTGTGCTAAATTGTCTTAGGCTGTGAGTAGGAGTGCATTGACGTTGTGCTAAATTGTCTTAGGCTGTGAGTAGGAGTGCATTGACGTTGTGCTAAATTGCCTTTGGCTGTGAGTAGGAGTGCACGCTTAGGATAGGATTGCAGAGCTCAGCATTGTGGGTCTTGAGTCCTTCCTAAGGCTAGGCAGGACCTGAGTGGGAGGGAGCAGTTCAGGGCAATACCAGACTCGTACTGTCCCAAGCAAGCATAGGAAATGAATCCGACCCTTTGCTGTGATGTTTGGAGAATTGGTCTTCCTACTAGGGACATGTTTTTGAAAAATTGGCCAACAGCTGTATTCTTACTTCCATGTATGTCACAGCATCCAGTCGCACTGTTCTTCAGTGGCACCACAGAGGGACCCACCGTGTTGCAGCTCTCTGTCAAACCAGCCTTCCCTGAGCCCTGGTGGGCCCTGAGGGGGTGCATACGTTTTGCTGGTTTCTGCTTTGAGAAGTGTTGAGTGGCCAAGTGACTTAACCCTCACACAAACAACCACCACAACCTTCAAAGACAAAGTACACATAGGTATTTGTGAAGATCACATGGGTGGTTCACACTTAACTTTTGTCGTGATAGAGCAGACCCATAATGTAGCTTGAACTATGCCAATGTTGGAACAAGATTTCTCGAACATGGAAAGTCTGGCGCAACGTGAGATTTCCATTGATGTGTAATGTTCCTCTTAGATAGTTGAAAGGATATGGCAGCAGAACATCGTGGACTTAATATCGTCTGACAAAAATATGTCCTAAACGACGTTTACACAAGTGTTACCCCATTGGTGTTAATAAGAGAAAATCTACACCCAATTGGATGATATTTTTGTAAAAGATAGTTTGATTACAGCGTTTATGTCATTCGATATTTTGAGCAATGATAATCTGATATCAAATTGTGGTAAAGGTTTAAAATAGAGAATTGGTCATTGTGTAGTTATTATGAAAGCAAAATAAGAGTCACAATACTCTCCTGAAAAACAAATCTTTAAAGTGTAAGAAAACCCCAACACCCCGCGGGCTGGAAATCTTCCATTCGAGACTCTCCTGAGCTATTTGAAGCTCTGGCCATTTAGTTTGGGACATGGCGAAGATGATTTATGATAACGTTGATGTCCAAAGTTGATGTCCAACCTAAGCTGCATTCTCTGTCATACTTGCAAGAGCAGCCAGAGTTAGCAGCTCAGAGCAGTCTTACATGTTTTAAAGAAATAACCAACCGCGATATAGACCGCATTATGAAGACTAGAGTCGTGGGATTCCTATGAGGCCCCATGTCCGCTTTATATCATTTCTTCTTATCCCAATTTGTTTAGCACTCACTTGGCTAAGCTTTTCAATCTTTCCATCACAAAGGTCAAAGTTCCTGCTGTTTATAAGCATGCTCATGTTCCTGTTAGGTATGTCATCTTCCTACCAGAACAACTTCAAAGCCCATCTTAAAAGAGTTGCTGTGGCTGCCCATACGCATGCTGACTATTTTTTAATTCCTATGGCATGTCCACAGAGCACTAGACACTGGTTGCCCCCGCTATTTCCATACCTGAGCCAGCTTCTTTATAATCCCACAAGGGTTTTAAGGTCTTCCACCCCAACCCCATCATATTCCTCAATCTAGAAATGGTTTTGCTCTTTTATGTACCTTGCTGCCTGGCACAGACATCAACCCCTAATTCAAATCATCACTGGTCACAAAATTGAGACCTTTATAAAGCTACTGAAAACCTGGCTGTTTTATTTGGCCTCTCCTCTGAGGACAATGCTAGGTTTGACCATTATGGAAGTAAGCTGTGTAGGAATACTGCGTTTCGATTGAGCTCAGTGCGTTACAAGACGCCATAACATAACACAGCATTGAGCATCATTTGAGAGTAGGAAAATCAAGGCATTTCTCAAACGCCTGTGGGCCGGCGGGAGAGTGAATCACATATTAGGTTGAATATGTCAGTTAAATTTCAACTTTTATTTCGTCAGAAGTAAATAAAACGTGAAGCTTTTTTTTTTAAAGATCCCACCACTGATGTATTCCTGATGTTTTGTTTGCCTTGTTGTTTTTGCTCCCTTTCTCTGATTCGACAGCCCGATGCTACATCAACTCTTCAGCGCCTGGTGCATGTCCTTTACACCGTCAATGTGATGTCACATCATTGCAATGTTTTCTGGTATGTGGCACTCCTTGGACCTGGTACCCCACGGGTCCGAGCACATGAGGCCCTAAAGAAAAACCTATCCTGACCAGTGGGTGGTTTTTGAAGCCCGCGCACCGCTAGTAGCTCTGTGTAGAGTAAATGTGTAAATGTAAATGTACAGGAATTTTGTATAGCGCAAATCACCGAGCGGTTTCTAAGCACTTGCTTAGGGAACCCGCCCTGGTATTCCCCTGTGAGATAACCCCGACAGGGTATTCGCAAGGTGAAAGCCAGGCATCCCGCCGCGAGGGGCCATTGTGGAGATTAAGCAAGCTATTGCCCAGAGTCGCAGAGTGTGAACCCGTGAATCGAGTAGGCACCGGAGCGAGAATTGTCGAGTCCATGGACATTTTAGGACTCAAGTGCCGGGAATTGAACCCTGGTCCCGGGCTGACCTCTGCTTCCAGGTCTGCCTCCTCTAACCAGTGAGCCACAGTTGTCAACCCTGAGTCTTTCCCTAATCCCTCCTGATGGAAGCCCCCACAAATATGGCCCTAATGTGACTGTAATAGGCAGCAGACGCCGGGGAGCTTCTGGTGAGAAGGAGAATTCCTCTGCAGTCACTGATGAGGACAGCTGCACCAGCCACAAGCGGCTGTTTTACGAGGTCTCCCTCGCTGGAAAAGCTGTTTCTAATTTTTAATGTTGCCATCATTATGCTTCGCATCAAGTCATTGGCTATAGGCAGTTAATTAAAACACAAAACCAAAGGAAATTTCAACTTCGGGAATCGTCTGCACTGGAGGGCGGGGGTCATTCCACCTAGTTTTACAACGTGATATTCTGACCATTCTAGGTCTATTTGTCAACTGCACGGTCAAACCCAGACCTACAAAATTATGGGCCTCATTTATGAGAAGTGACGCATCGCTGCGTGAAAGCAGCGATGCGTCACTTCTCAGTGCGCACTCCTTGCGACATTCCTGATGCGTCATATTTATAACATGACGCATCATGTTGCAAGGAGTTACAGATACGTCAGTATTTCTGACGTATCTGTAGGCGCAAAAGTGACGCATTGCTGGAGTGTGTCACAAAAGTGACGCAACTCCAGCAATGCGTCCTTTCACATGGGCAAGTCCCATGTTGTTAGTGCCTGCGGCAGTCTTACGCCTGCCATGAAGCAGGCGTGAGATTTTGACTCGTTAGCGGCAAAGAAATGGCGCAGTGAAATCTTATAGATTTCACTGCGTCACTTCCATGACCCTTTCTTGCGTCAAAACGCCCACCTTGCATACATTATACCTGGCGCAGGTATAATGTGGCACAGGGGTTTACAAAGTGACGCATCTACCTAGATGCGTCACTTTGTAAATATGGCGCAACAAGGCGCATATTTTACGCTACTGGTGCGTCACAAAAAGTGACGCACTGGCGGCGTAAAAGTGACGCACAGCCTCATAAATGAGACCCTATGACTTTTGTAGTCTGTGTTTCTATGCAATGAGAGTTACCAAAGTTTACTGAAAGGGGTGGCCATCCATTTAGGTATATCTGCGCTCCATGCAGAGCATACAAGTAATAGAAACATGCTGTACTGAGCTGTGAGAGGCATTAGGGGAGTGATTTGTCACAAGGATTGAAGGGAGTCATCCATCCAGCATACAGACCACTTACCACATTTTTGGCACATCTCCAGACATTGACCAATGTGACATCAGTTGTTCATTACATGCTGTTGTCGCATGGAACTTAGACTGATATTGATGACAAGTAAATAGGAAGTGTGGCTTTAAAAATGCTGTGTTTCTGCTCGGCTGTCTTTTGCATGTGTATTTTCGAGGTACTGCACTATGACTTCCTAAGTGTCAATTCCCACTAAAACATACACAAAGTGCTACAAAACCTCCACCGTAATCCTTATTATGTGTTCATACCCATCTAGATTAATTCCTAGCCCAGGGCACTGAAATGTGGTAATGCCCTCCGTGTAAATGAACTGAGGAACAGATGTGTTATTAGACGATTATGACCTTAGGGGTCAGACTTCCTAACTCCCCAAGGCCTTAACGAACAAAGAATGTCTGTTTTCTGAGTCCACCATTGTAAAATAAAATGTAATAAAATCAAAATTGCTGAATGCTTGATTGTAAATCTTCTTTAGTGGATAAGGCCCCCAGAAATATGTCACTTCCCGGTCACACTGAGAATGTAAGAATCTTTCCAAATGCACCAAGCAAAAGAGCTGTGCGACCTGTAGATCACATATATTGGTTCATTTTCTCATGATTTCATGAAGTTTAGCATCTTCAGCAAAAAAAAAAAAAACAGCTCAAGCCATCCCTAAAACAATGGATTGCTGTCTGTGTACATTAATAATGTAGATTCGTGAATTCCAGATATAGACAACCTAAGAAAAGAAAGTTATTACCTTCATGCCATATTCTATTTTGAGGCAAATGTTCATTTATTACCTGCGAAAAGGGCTTATTTTTTAGCACTTGCGTTGACAATATTTCACATGAGTGAAAAAGTCTTTACTGGTCCATCACCATCACTTGCATTGTGTTTCCTTGGTTCAAGTGAAAGCATACACTTTAATAACAAAGACTACAAAAAATAAAAACACAGAATTGGAGGGTACAATAATAAAACCATTCCATTCCATTCCAAGCTTTATTTCGATCATAGCAGACCATAAAAGCAACAAATAAAAAACATATGATACAATGAATTGTTTAAATGTCATAGGATACAACCAATAACAATTAGTTATACATTCCCGATAACAAGATAAACATTATCAAAATTTAAAAACATTAAAACAGTCATTTCATATTTGATAGATTTAAAACAATGGAGAACGGAAGAGGTATATTTAGGCTACAGTTGAGGAATTTAAAAACTTGCGACGCCTTGCCCACATGGAGTTAAGGAAACGAGAGACAGCAAAAACAATCGGGGGGTGCGTTCCAGTTCGCATAACTCTAAGAGCCTCCCGAGTCTGTCTGAAACCCATATTTCTGCATATTGGCAAGAGCCAGGACCTTCTGATTGCAATATAACCTGGACAAAAGAAAAAAACATGTATGAGGGTCTCTTCCTGGTTCTCACAAGCAGGACAGCCGGAAGGGGAGGCTTTGGCCCATTTACTGGGGAAAGCGTGGATTGGAAGGAAGCCCCATCTAAACTGGGCATATAGTTTCCTTGCCAAGAATGGATAGACATCATCAAGGAAGATCTCAAATAAGTATTGATCTTTGAAGTTAAAAAAGTCAGAGGTTAAGCAGCCATGTTTAGCATTCCCGTAGAGTTCACCCAATCTAAAAAGCCTGTAGGATTTAGCTAGTTCGAGGCGTGAGATGGACCAGGATCCTTCCTCCGGGTGGGTCCATAGTTTTGGCCAGCCTAGTCTAAAGCATAGGTCTTTTATGTGTGCCAGCCAGGGTATTTTTCCCACCCATGGGAGCCTCAGGATCACCTTGAGTTCTAACTGGTAGGCTAGTAGTTCGGGTGTTGCCTGTAGTCTGCGCCAGAAAGCCAAAGGTCACATCTCAAATTCCTCATTTATGGGTCTGAGGCCAAGGTCCATACGTAAGGAAATGAGAGGGGTACTTGGCGGTAGGCCCAAGATTTACCTCATGAACTTGTTCTCTGTTCTGACCAGTGCACCTACAGGGCGGTGTCCCCAAAGTTCAGCCCCATACATAATTGCACTCCTAATTTGAATTTTATAAATCTCTGTTAGCGGGCTGAGTTGTTTAGTGGTTAAGTTCCTATATAATTTTGCTAGGCCCCCGGTCATCTGTGCTAGTCTCAGGCTTGCCTTATCTTGATGTGAGCCCCACCCAAAGGTTTCCGTCAACGTGGCACCCAGGTAGTCAAAGACTGCCACCCTCTCCAACTGGGTGCCATTTAGGGTGGGGTTAGGACGAGAGGTTTTGCTTGGATTAAATACCATATACTTGGTTTTTTGCCGTATTAATCTCTAACCCCCTGCCTTTGCAAAATATAAAAAAGGAATTGATAAAATAATAAAACCATCCAACACATTCTACCCACACAAATGTCGATATGTGAACCAACCTCACTTTCCACATGCTACAGCATTTGGCTAAATTACTGTTCTCACTCCAGCCCTAGTATAGGCGGGAGTAAGTGCTTGCTGGTAACATTACATCTTTATTTTCGCAGTCGGTTCTTTTGATTCTGTATGTTTGAGGTCTACGAGTATATAATTTTGCAGTTGGTATTTTCACAGGGCACTGTTCCTTCTTGACAAATGCAAACGCCTTATAAAATGGTCATTAAAACATTGGAGTGCTCTAGTTTCCACGCCCTGGTCCTTTTTTGTGAAGGCAACATTTGTGAATGCTCGTTGATAGCCACTTGTTGCCACAAAGTTCTTGAAGGCGGTACTTCCTGTACTGTACGTGGTATGAGATCAGAAGCACTGTGAGTTCACTCCAGCCTACTTCGATGCAGAAGAAAGAGTGAAGTCGTTTTTAGAAAATTCTTCATAAGGTCAAAAAAGAAAATCCTCATAGGTAGAGGAAATAAGACAGCAGGCGACCTGTTTCTATGAACAAACTCTGCCATAGAAGGTAGGGATTTGCGATGTCTTATCCAGGTTTGGGTTAAATCTCTTTCAGGTTTTAATCTAAGATTCCATTTAAGGTTATCTCATTGAGTATGTGTACATGTTCTTGGGAATATAGCTATAGTTAGTATCTGGTGCACGCTCCTTAATAGTTCTTTCTTTCAATGCTGAATTGATATACAGCAAGGGGTGGTGAGGGACAGAGTCTCTGAATCAAGCAGAAAGCTCTCACCCAGTCAAGAGATCCGGGCTAGATCCAACACCGTTTTTTAGCTCACTGCACCATCCCAGTTTCAGAACCTGGCTGTATGCAAATTAGTCTGTTCCTGTCCCAGTGCATGATGGGAACAGGGCAAACCAAACTACAAAAGCCAATTCTTACACTGGGAAGGAAACAAGCTCCCGGGGACCGGTTTCTGGCATTACAGCCGTCTTCGGCCCGGTTTGCTTGAATCCTGATGGTGCAATGAGCAAGGGTCTCACATCTGAGAATACCCTTCCACGCTTAGGGTGGACAAAAATATTTACAACAAGGGGTGGTGAGGGACAGAGTCTCTGAATCAAGCAGAAAGCTCTCACCCAGTCAAGAGATCCGGGCTAGATCCAACACCGTTTTTTAGCTCACTGCACCATCCCAGTTTCAGAACCTGGCTGTATGCAAATTAGTCTGTTCCTGTCCCAGTGCATGATGGGAACAGGGCAAACCAAACTACAAAAGCCAATTCTTACACTGGGAAGGAAACAAGCTCCCGGGGACCGGTTTCTGGCATTACAGCCGTCTTCGGCCCGGTTTGCTTGAATCCTGATGGTGCAATGAGCAAGGGTCTCACATCTGAGAATACCCTTCCACGCTTAGGGTGGACAAAAATATTTACAACAAGGGGTGGTGAGGGACAGAGTCTCTGAATCAAGCAGAAAGCTCTCACCCAGTCAAGAGATCCGGGCTAGATCCAACACCGTTTTTTAGCTCACTGCACCATCCCAGTTTCAGAACCTGGCTGTATGCAAATTAGTCTGTTCCTGTCCCAGTGCATGATGGGAACAGGGCAAACCAAACTACAAAAGCCAATTCTTACACTGGGAAGGAAACAAGCTCCCGGGGACCGGTTTCTGGCATTACAGCCGTCTTCGGCCCGGTTTGCTTGAATCCTGATGGTGCAATGAGCAAGGGTCTCACATCTGAGAATACCCTTCCACGCTTAGGGTGGACAAAAATATTTACAACAAGGGGTGGTGAGGGACAGAGTCTCTGAATCAAGCAGAAAGCTCTCACCCAGTCAAGAGATCCGGGCTAGATCCAACACCGTTTTTTAGCTCACTGCACCATCCCAGTTTCAGAACCTGGCTGTATGCAAATTAGTCTGTTCCTGTCCCAGTGCATGATGGGAACAGGGCAAACCAAACTACAAAAGCCAATTCTTACACTGGGAAGGAAACAAGCTCCCGGGGACCGGTTTCTGGCATTACAGCCGTCTTCGGCCCGGTTTGCTTGAATCCTGATGGTGCAATGAGCAAGGGTCTCACATCTGAGAATACCCTTCCACGCTTAGGGTGGACAAAAATATTTACAACAAGGGGTGGTGAGGGACAGAGTCTCTGAATCAAGCAGAAAGCTCTCACCCAGTCAAGAGATCCGGGCTAGATCCAACACCGTTTTTTAGCTCACTGCACCATCCCAGTTTCAGAACCTGGCTGTATGCAAATTAGTCTGTTCCTGTCCCAGTGCATGATGGGAACAGGGCAAACCAAACTACAAAAGCCAATTCTTACACTGGGAAGGAAACAAGCTCCCGGGGACCGGTTTCTGGCATTACAGCCGTCTTCGGCCCGGTTTGCTTGAATCCTGATGGTGCAATGAGCAAGGGTCTCACATCTGAGAATACCCTTCCACGCTTAGGGTGGACAAAAATATTTACAACAAGGGGTGGTGAGGGACAGAGTCTCTGAATCAAGCAGAAAGCTCTCACCCAGTCAAGAGATCCGGGCTAGATCCAACACCGTTTTTTAGCTCACTGCACCATCCCAGTTTCAGAACCTGGCTGTATGCAAATTAGTCTGTTCCTGTCCCAGTGCATGATGGGAACAGGGCAAACCAAACTACAAAAGCCAATTCTTACACTGGGAAGGAAACAAGCTCCCGGGGACCGGTTTCTGGCATTACAGCCGTCTTCGGCCCGGTTTGCTTGAATCCTGATGGTGCAATGAGCAAGGGTCTCACATCTGAGAATACCCTTCCACGCTTAGGGTGGACAAAAATATTTACAACAAGGGGTGGTGAGGGACAGAGTCTCTGAATCAAGCAGAAAGCTCTCACCCAGTCAAGAGATCCGGGCTAGATCCAACACCGTTTTTTAGCTCACTGCACCATCCCAGTTTCAGAACCTGGCTGTATGCAAATTAGTCTGTTCCTGTCCCAGTGCATGATGGGAACAGGGCAAACCAAACTACAAAAGCCAATTCTTACACTGGGAAGGAAACAAGCTCCCGGGGACCGGTTTCTGGCATTACAGCCGTCTTCGGCCCGGTTTGCTTGAATCCTGATGGTGCAATGAGCAAGGGTCTCACATCTGAGAATACCCTTCCACGCTTAGGGTGGACAAAAATATTTACAACAAGGGGTGGTGAGGGACAGAGTCTCTGAATCAAGCAGAAAGCTCTCACCCAGTCAAGAGATCCGGGCTAGATCCAACACCGTTTTTTAGCTCACTGCACCATCCCAGTTTCAGAACCTGGCTGTATGCAAATTAGTCTGTTCCTGTCCCAGTGCATGATGGGAACAGGGCAAACCAAACTACAAAAGCCAATTCTTACACTGGGAAGGAAACAAGCTCCCGGGGACCGGTTTCTGGCATTACAGCCGTCTTCGGCCCGGTTTGCTTGAATCCTGATGGTGCAATGAGCAAGGGTCTCACATCTGAGAATACCCTTCCACGCTTAGGGTGGACAAAAATATTTACAACAAGGGGTGGTGAGGGACAGAGTCTCTGAATCAAGCAGAAAGCTCTCACCCAGTCAAGAGATCCGGGCTAGATCCAACACCGTTTTTTAGCTCACTGCACCATCCCAGTTTCAGAACCTGGCTGTATGCAAATTAGTCTGTTCCTGTCCCAGTGCATGATGGGAACAGGGCAAACCAAACTACAAAAGCCAATTCTTACACTGGGAAGGAAACAAGCTCCCGGGGACCGGTTTCTGGCATTACAGCCGTCTTCGGCCCGGTTTGCTTGAATCCTGATGGTGCAATGAGCAAGGGTCTCACATCTGAGAATACCCTTCCACGCTTAGGGTGGACAAAAATATTTACAACAAGGGGTGGTGAGGGACAGAGTCTCTGAATCAAGCAGAAAGCTCTCACCCAGTCAAGAGATCCGGGCTAGATCCAACACCGTTTTTTAGCTCACTGCACCATCCCAGTTTCAGAACCTGGCTGTATGCAAATTAGTCTGTTCCTGTCCCAGTGCATGATGGGAACAGGGCAAACCAAACTACAAAAGCCAATTCTTACACTGGGAAGGAAACAAGCTCCCGGGGACCGGTTTCTGGCATTACAGCCGTCTTCGGCCCGGTTTGCTTGAATCCTGATGGTGCAATGAGCAAGGGTCTCACATCTGAGAATACCCTTCCACGCTTAGGGTGGACAAAAATATTTACAACAAGGGGTGGTGAGGGACAGAGTCTCTGAATCAAGCAGAAAGCTCTCACCCAGTCAAGAGATCCGGGCTAGATCCAACACCGTTTTTTAGCTCACTGCACCATCCCAGTTTCAGAACCTGGCTGTATGCAAATTAGTCTGTTCCTGTCCCAGTGCATGATGGGAACAGGGCAAACCAAACTACAAAAGCCAATTCTTACACTGGGAAGGAAACAAGCTCCCGGGGACCGGTTTCTGGCATTACAGCCGTCTTCGGCCCGGTTTGCTTGAATCCTGATGGTGCAATGAGCAAGGGTCTCACATCTGAGAATACCCTTCCACGCTTAGGGTGGACAAAAATATTTACAACAAGGGGTGGTGAGGGACAGAGTCTCTGAATCAAGCAGAAAGCTCTCACCCAGTCAAGAGATCCGGGCTAGATCCAACACCGTTTTTTAGCTCACTGCACCATCCCAGTTTCAGAACCTGGCTGTATGCAAATTAGTCTGTTCCTGTCCCAGTGCATGATGGGAACAGGGCAAACCAAACTACAAAAGCCAATTCTTACACTGGGAAGGAAACAAGCTCCCGGGGACCGGTTTCTGGCATTACAGCCGTCTTCGGCCCGGTTTGCTTGAATCCTGATGGTGCAATGAGCAAGGGTCTCACATCTGAGAATACCCTTCCACGCTTAGGGTGGACAAAAATATTTACAACAAGGGGTGGTGAGGGACAGAGTCTCTGAATCAAGCAGAAAGCTCTCACCCAGTCAAGAGATCCGGGCTAGATCCAACACCGTTTTTTAGCTCACTGCACCATCCCAGTTTCAGAACCTGGCTGTATGCAAATTAGTCTGTTCCTGTCCCAGTGCATGATGGGAACAGGGCAAACCAAACTACAAAAGCCAATTCTTACACTGGGAAGGAAACAAGCTCCCGGGGACCGGTTTCTGGCATTACAGCCGTCTTCGGCCCGGTTTGCTTGAATCCTGATGGTGCAATGAGCAAGGGTCTCACATCTGAGAATACCCTTCCACGCTTAGGGTGGACAAAAATATTTACAACAAGGGGTGGTGAGGGACAGAGTCTCTGAATCAAGCAGAAAGCTCTCACCCAGTCAAGAGATCCGGGCTAGATCCAACACCGTTTTTTAGCTCACTGCACCATCCCAGTTTCAGAACCTGGCTGTATGCAAATTAGTCTGTTCCTGTCCCAGTGCATGATGGGAACAGGGCAAACCAAACTACAAAAGCCAATTCTTACACTGGGAAGGAAACAAGCTCCCGGGGACCGGTTTCTGGCATTACAGCCGTCTTCGGCCCGGTTTGCTTGAATCCTGATGGTGCAATGAGCAAGGGTCTCACATCTGAGAATACCCTTCCACGCTTAGGGTGGACAAAAATATTTACAACAAGGGGTGGTGAGGGACAGAGTCTCTGAATCAAGCAGAAAGCTCTCACCCAGTCAAGAGATCCGGGCTAGATCCAACACCGTTTTTTAGCTCACTGCACCATCCCAGTTTCAGAACCTGGCTGTATGCAAATTAGTCTGTTCCTGTCCCAGTGCATGATGGGAACAGGGCAAACCAAACTACAAAAGCCAATTCTTACACTGGGAAGGAAACAAGCTCCCGGGGACCGGTTTCTGGCATTACAGCCGTCTTCGGCCCGGTTTGCTTGAATCCTGATGGTGCAATGAGCAAGGGTCTCACATCTGAGAATCCCCTTCCACGCTTAGGGTGGACAAAAATATTTACAACAAGGGGTGGTGAGGGACAGAGTCTCTGAATCAAGCAGAAAGCTCTCACCCAGTCAAGAGATCCGGGCTAGATCCAACACCGTTTTTTAGCTCACTGCACCATCCCAGTTTCAGAACCTGGCTGTATGCAAATTAGTCTGTTCCTGTCCCAGTGCATGATGGGAACAGGGCAAACCAAACTACAAAAGCCAATTCTTACACTGGGAAGGAAACAAGCTCCCGGGGACCGGTTTCTGGCATTACAGCCGTCTTCGGCCCGGTTTGCTTGAATCCTGATGGTGCAATGAGCAAGGGTCTCACATCTGAGAATACCCTTCCACGCTTAGGGTGGACAAAAATATTTACAACAAGGGGTGGTGAGGGACAGAGTCTCTGAATCAAGCAGAAAGCTCTCACCCAGTCAAGAGATCCGGGCTAGATCCAACACCGTTTTTTAGCTCACTGCACCATCCCAGTTTCAGAACCTGGCTGTATGCAAATTAGTCTGTTCCTGTCCCAGTGCATGATGGGAACAGGGCAAACCAAACTACAAAAGCCAATTCTTACACTGGGAAGGAAACAAGCTCCCGGGGACCGGTTTCTGGCATTACAGCCGTCTTCGGCCCGGTTTGCTTGAATCCTGATGGTGCAATGAGCAAGGGTCTCACATCTGAGAATACCCTTCCACGCTTAGGGTGGACAAAAATATTTACAACAAGGGGTGGTGAGGGACAGAGTCTCTGAATCAAGCAGAAAGCTCTCACCCAGTCAAGAGATCCGGGCTAGATCCAACACCGTTTTTTAGCTCACTGCACCATCCCAGTTTCAGAACCTGGCTGTATGCAAATTAGTCTGTTCCTGTCCCAGTGCATGATGGGAACAGGGCAAACCAAACTACAAAAGCCAATTCTTACACTGGGAAGGAAACAAGCTCCCGGGGACCGGTTTCTGGCATTACAGCCGTCTTCGGCCCGGTTTGCTTGAATCCTGATGGTGCAATGAGCAAGGGTCTCACATCTGAGAATACCCTTCCACGCTTAGGGTGGACAAAAATATTTACAACAAGGGGTGGTGAGGGACAGAGTCTCTGAATCAAGCAGAAAGCTCTCACCCAGTCAAGAGATCCGGGCTAGATCCAACACCGTTTTTTAGCTCACTGCACCATCCCAGTTTCAGAACCTGGCTGTATGCAAATTAGTCTGTTCCTGTCCCAGTGCATGATGGGAACAGGGCAAACCAAACTACAAAAGCCAATTCTTACACTGGGAAGGAAACAAGCTCCCGGGGACCGGTTTCTGGCATTACAGCCGTCTTCGGCCCGGTTTGCTTGAATCCTGATGGTGCAATGAGCAAGGGTCTCACATCTGAGAATACCCTTCCACGCTTAGGGTGGACAAAAATATTTACAACAAGGGGTGGTGAGGGACAGAGTCTCTGAATCAAGCAGAAAGCTCTCACCCAGTCAAGAGATCCGGGCTAGATCCAACACCGTTTTTTAGCTCACTGCACCATCCCAGTTTCAGAACCTGGCTGTATGCAAATTAGTCTGTTCCTGTCCCAGTGCATGATGGGAACAGGGCAAACCAAACTACAAAAGCCAATTCTTACACTGGGAAGGAAACAAGCTCCCGGGGACCGGTTTCTGGCATTACAGCCGTCTTCGGCCCGGTTTGCTTGAATCCTGATGGTGCAATGAGCAAGGGTCTCACATCTGAGAATACCCTTCCACGCTTAGGGTGGACAAAAATATTTACAACAAGGGGTGGTGAGGGACAGAGTCTCTGAATCAAGCAGAAAGCTCTCACCCAGTCAAGAGATCCGGGCTAGATCCAACACCGTTTTTTAGCTCACTGCACCATCCCAGTTTCAGAACCTGGCTGTATGCAAATTAGTCTGTTCCTGTCCCAGTGCATGATGGGAACAGGGCAAATGCCAGAAACCGGTCCCCGGTAGCTTGTCTCCTTTCTGGTAAAGAATTGGCTTGGTAGTTTAGTCTGCCCTGTTCCCATGATGCACTGGGCCAGGGACAGACTGATTTGCATATAGCCAGGTTCTGAGCTGGGATGGGGCAGTGAGATAAATAACGGTGATGGATCAAGCCCTGATCTTTGGACTGGGTAAGAGTGGTCTGCTCAATTCAGACACTCTGTTCATCACCACCCCCTTTTGTAAATCGATTTTGGCCACTATAGGTGTGGCAGGGTATACTCAGACATGAGTCCCTTTCTCACTGCTCCATCAGGATTCAAGCAAGCCGGGCCGAAGAGGCTGAAATGCCAGAAACCGGTCCCCGGTAGCTTGTCTCCTTTCTGGTAAAGAATTGGCTTGGTAGTTTAGTCTGCCCTGTTCCCATGATGCACTGGGCCAGGGACAGACTGATTTGCATATAGCCAGGTTCTGAGCTGGGATGGGGCAGTGAGATAAATAACGGTGATGGATCAAGCCCTGATCTTTGGACTGGGTAAGAGTGGTCTGCTCAATTCAGACACTCTGTTCATCACCACCCCCTTTTGTAAATCGATTTTGGCCACTATAGGTGTGGCAGGGTATACTCAGACATGAGTCCCTTTCTCACTGCTCCATCAGGATTCAAGCAAGCCGGGCCGAAGAGGCTGAAATGCCAGAAACCGGTCCCCGGTAGCTTGTCTCCTTTCTGGTAAAGAATTGGCTTGGTAGTTTAGTCTGCCCTGTTCCCATGATGCACTGGGCCAGGGACAGACTGATTTGCATATAGCCAGGTTCTGAGCTGGGATGGGGCAGTGAGATAAATAACGGTGATGGATCAAGCCCTGATCTTTGGACTGGGTAAGAGTGGTCTGCTCAATTCAGACACTCTGTTCATCACCACCCCCTTTTGTAAATCGATTTTGGCCACTATAGGTGTGGCAGGGTATACTCAGACATGAGTCCCTTTCTCACTGCTCCATCAGGATTCAAGCAAGCCGGGCCGAAGAGGCTGAAATGCCAGAAACCGGTCCCCGGTAGCTTGTCTCCTTTCTGGTAAAGAATTGGCTTGGTAGTTTAGTCTGCCCTGTTCCCATGATGCACTGGGCCAGGGACAGACTGATTTGCATATAGCCAGGTTCTGAGCTGGGATGGGGCAGTGAGATAAATAACGGTGATGGATCAAGCCCTGATCTTTGGACTGGGTAAGAGTGGTCTGCTCAATTCAGACACTCTGTTCATCACCACCCCCCTTTTGTAAATCGATTTTGGCCACTATAGGTGTGGCAGGGTATACTCAGACATGAGTCCCTTTCTCACTGCTCCATCAGGATTCAAGCAAGCCGGGCCGAAGAGGCTGAAATGCCAGAAACCGGTCCCCGGTAGCTTGTCTCCTTTCTGGTAAAGAATTGGCTTGGTAGTTTAGTCTGCCCTGTTCCCATGATGCACTGGGCCAGGGACAGACTGATTTGCATATAGCCAGGTTCTGAGCTGGGATGGGGCAGTGAGATAAATAACGGTGATGGATCAAGCCCTGATCTTTGGACTGGGTAAGAGTGGTCTGCTCAATTCAGACACTCTGTTCATCACCACCCCCTTTTGTAAATCGATTTTGGCCACTATAGGTGTGGCAGGGTATACTCAGACATGAGTCCCTTTCTCACTGCTCCATCAGGATTCAAGCAAGCCGGGCCGAAGAGGCTGAAATGCCAGAAACCGGTCCCCGGTAGCTTGTCTCCTTTCTGGTAAAGAATTGGCTTGGTAGTTTAGTCTGCCCTGTTCCCATGATGCACTGGGCCAGGGACAGACTGATTTGCATATAGCCAGGTTCTGAGCTGGGATGGGGCAGTGAGATAAATAACGGTGATGGATCAAGCCCTGATCTTTGGACTGGGTAAGAGTGGTCTGCTCAATTCAGACACTCTGTTCATCACCACCCCCTTTTGTAAATCGATTTTGGCCACTATAGGTGTGGCAGGGTATACTCAGACATGAGTCCCTTTCTCACTGCTCCATCAGGATTCAAGCAAGCCGGGCCGAAGAGGCTGAAATGCCAGAAACCGGTCCCCGGTAGCTTGTCTCCTTTCTGGTAAAGAATTGGCTTGGTAGTTTAGTCTGCCCTGTTCCCATGATGCACTGGGCCAGGGACAGACTGATTTGCATATAGCCAGGTTCTGAGCTGGGATGGGGCAGTGAGATAAATAACGGTGATGGATCAAGCCCTGATCTTTGGACTGGGTAAGAGTGGTCTGCTCAATTCAGACACTCTGTTCATCACCACCCCCTTTTGTAAATCGATTTTGGCCACTATAGGTGTGGCAGGGTATACTCAGACATGAGTCCCTTTCTCACTGCTCCATCAGGATTCAAGCAAGCCGGGCCGAAGAGGCTGAAATGCCAGAAACCGGTCCCCGGTAGCTTGTCTCCTTTCTGGTAAAGAATTGGCTTGGTAGTTTAGTCTGCCCTGTTCCCATGATGCACTGGGCCAGGGACAGACTGATTTGCATATAGCCAGGTTCTGAGCTGGGATGGGGCAGTGAGATAAATAACGGTGATGGATCAAGCCCTGATCTTTGGACTGGGTAAGAGTGGTCTGCTCAATTCAGACACTCTGTTCATCACCACCCCCTTTTGTAAATCGATTTTGGCCACTATAGGTGTGGCAGGGTATACTCAGACATGAGTCCCTTTCTCACTGCTCCATCAGGATTCAAGCAAGCCGGGCCGAAGAGGCTGAAATGCCAGAAACCGGTCCCCGGTAGCTTGTCTCCTTTCTGGTAAAGAATTGGCTTGGTAGTTTAGTCTGCCCTGTTCCCATGATGCACTGGGCCAGGGACAGACTGATTTGCATATAGCCAGGTTCTGAGCTGGGATGGGGCAGTGAGATAAATAACGGTGATGGATCAAGCCCTGATCTTTGGACTGGGTAAGAGTGGTCTGCTCAATTCAGACACTCTGTTCATCACCACCCCCTTTTGTAAATCGATTTTGGCCACTATAGGTGTGGCAGGGTATACTCAGACATGAGTCCCTTTCTCACTGCTCCATCAGGATTCAAGCAAGCCGGGCCGAAGAGGCTGAAATGCCAGAAACCGGTCCCCGGTAGCTTGTCTCCTTTCTGGTAAAGAATTGGCTTGGTAGTTTAGTCTGCCCTGTTCCCATGATGCACTGGGCCAGGGACAGACTGATTTGCATATAGCCAGGTTCTGAGCTGGGATGGGGCAGTGAGATAAATAACGGTGATGGATCAAGCCCTGATCTTTGGACTGGGTAAGAGTGGTCTGCTCAATTCAGACACTCTGTTCATCACCACCCCCTTTTGTAAATCGATTTTGGCCACTATAGGTGTGGCAGGGTATACTCAGACATGAGTCCCTTTCTCACTGCTCCATCAGGATTCAAGCAAGCCGGGCCGAAGAGGCTGAAATGCCAGAAACCGGTCCCCGGTAGCTTGTCTCCTTTCTGGTAAAGAATTGGCTTGGTAGTTTAGTCTGCCCTGTTCCCATGATGCACTGGGCCAGGGACAGACTGATTTGCATATAGCCAGGTTCTGAGCTGGGATGGGGCAGTGAGATAAATAACGGTGATGGATCAAGCCCTGATCTTTGGACTGGGTAAGAGTGGTCTGCTCAATTCAGACACTCTGTTCATCACCACCCCCTTTTGTAAATCGATTTTGGCCACTATAGGTGTGGCAGGGTATACTCAGACATGAGTCCCTTTCTCACTGCTCCATCAGGATTCAAGCAAGCCGGGCCGAAGAGGCTGAAATGCCAGAAACCGGTCCCCGGTAGCTTGTCTCCTTTCTGGTAAAGAATTGGCTTGGTAGTTTAGTCTGCCCTGTTCCCATGATGCACTGGGCCAGGGACAGACTGATTTGCATATAGCCAGGTTCTGAGCTGGGATGGGGCAGTGAGATAAATAACGGTGATGGATCAAGCCCTGATCTTTGGACTGGGTAAGAGTGGTCTGCTCAATTCAGACACTCTGTTCATCACCACCCCCTTTTGTAAATCGATTTTGGCCACTATAGGTGTGGCAGGGTATACTCAGACATGAGTCCCTTTCTCACTGCTCCATCAGGATTCAAGCAAGCCGGGCCGAAGAGGCTGAAATGCCAGAAACCGGTCCCCGGTAGCTTGTCTCCTTTCTGGTAAAGAATTGGCTTGGTAGTTTAGTCTGCCCTGTTCCCATGATGCACTGGGCCAGGGACAGACTGATTTGCATATAGCCAGGTTCTGAGCTGGGATGGGGCAGTGAGATAAATAACGGTGATGGATCAAGCCCTGATCTTTGGACTGGGTAAGAGTGGTCTGCTCAATTCAGACACTCTGTTCATCACCACCCCCTTTTGTAAATCGATTTTGGCCACTATAGGTGTGGCAGGGTATACTCAGACATGAGTCCCTTTCTCACTGCTCCATCAGGATTCAAGCAAGCCGGGCCGAAGAGGCTGAAATGCCAGAAACCGGTCCCCGGTAGCTTGTCTCCTTTCTGGTAAAGAATTGGCTTGGTAGTTTAGTCTGCCCTGTTCCCATGATGCACTGGGCCAGGGACAGACTGATTTGCATATAGCCAGGTTCTGAGCTGGGATGGGGCAGTGAGATAAATAACGGTGATGGATCAAGCCCTGATCTTTGGACTGGGTAAGAGTGGTCTGCTCAATTCAGACACTCTGTTCATCACCACCCCCTTTTGTAAATCGAATTGATATACAGGGCCTGATTTCGATGTTGGTCAGAGTTGCCTCTGACCAACACCGTTTCGGTGAAGGAACCACCCGACCATAGGTCAGCGGTTCCGCACACCTGATTACAATGTGACTGCACATGGTGCGGTCGCAAACTCCCATTTCTCTATGGGAGCTTGTTCGAAGCACAAGCTCCCATTAAGAAATGGAAGTTTGTCGAAATCCCTGCGCCGTGAGGCATGTGCCTACCACACAGTAAAGGGATTTTTGGGGGGGCACCATAGGGGCCCCCAGGGCCACATATCAAGGGCCAGGGGGGAAAGGGGGCCCTGCTAGGGGACCCCAAACTTGCTTTCTGACAGCCTTTCCATGGCGGAAAGGTTGAAATGGAAAGGCTGTCAGAAAGCAACATCATAATCCTGGCGGCGAAAACACCTTCCTTAAGTGATTGTGAGGGTGTCGGATGCCCCGGCCGGTTTAAACTACTACGCCGTCATTATAATACAGCGGTCGGATTTGAAACCTACCATGTTGGTCGGAAAGCCTTTGATCGGCAGTATAATGACATCGTAATCAGGTCCATCGTCTAGTGCTCTAGCTTATACAATATCTGATAAAGAATCACTTATTGTCTTTTTTTCCTGTGGTCTCTAAAGAAACTTCTGATATTCTACTGAATAAAAGAAAAGTATGTCTCTACGGGTGGTAGAACGGAGTCTTCAGACCATAAAAAGGAGTGTCGGGAAATCTCATTAAATCTTCGAGTTAAAGTTCTGTTATCCTTGCTGTGCTCAGAAACAAAAATGTCTCACCAGCTAAAATAATCTTGTTAGGTGATTCCAATTTAAAGTATAATTCTTTCAAACATTCTATGCATCAGTGGTTGTATGTCAGAATATCATGTACAGAAATATCTTCTGACATCAATATTGTGCCCAAAATATAATTTACAAAAATATCGCTCCATTGAGTATAGATGCTCAATTATTTGCTTCAACAAGGTAATATTTTTGTAAATGATATTTAGAACACAATATTTATATCAGACAATATTCTGATGATTGTGTTCTGCTACGATACTCGTCCAGCCGTTTGATGATGTTGGTGAGCAACAGAGAAATGGGGAATTGGCAGTTCGGTGACCTGTACCAAAGCTACAAAATTAACATAAGGGCCTAACCACAGTTTATGTAAGAGTAATGTGCTAAATGAGTAGGCATGCATTTGTAGGAACTGTGACAAATGGGCAAATTTGACTCTCAATTTCGTCAATGAGGCTGCATCTAGGTTTCAGAATACAAAGCGTTAATGATCTATAGGGCAACTAGGAGATTGCTCAGATGCACCTCTATTAGGGGGTTGGTCAATTTTTCAGTCGTACTTTGTGCCCCACACATCTCTCAAAGCGCTCTCCTCTGTTTTTGACACTCTGATGTTATTTATGATTCGTTAACCACATGTGTTGTACTTTAAAATGCACTTATTTATATACATTTCATAATTGACTTTAGGTAGGGGAATAAGACCAGTGTTAAAGTTTTTGGGGTCAAAAACCTTTTCCCATGATTAGGGGCTGGCACGTCTGCTTATATTTTTCTTGAGGTCTTGCGCCATGAGACTTAAACTGATGTTCAACAAAGAAAAAGAGGGAAAGCATTCTGGGGTATATTTTTTACTTGCAGCGCAGCATTCATTTATTAGTACTGGATGATTTGATAAATAGAGGCTTATCGTTCAACTCCCAATCTGCTGATTTAGTCCTCATGATTTCTTTGGCGCTTAAAATATCAATAAAGGCACTTGGATGAGATCGCCCCAACTAAAAAAACTAAAAAAATAATCATTTTAAAATCTGCCTGCAGGAGGGATAAACATCTCGCTCTCCCGTCTGCTTCAGGACATTGTGGCCTTTCACTCCTGTTGGACGGTGGCCATGATGTAAACAGCATGGCCTCAATGGAATAACATCTTAAATATCAGGTTTTTCAAGACGGGCCTCTCTTGGAAGCCTCTCAAACTCCTTGATTCTTGGCTTTTCTTGCTTAAAAACAGACTCCAAGGAAAGAAGGGAATATTGTCCATTTCTCGCTCAGACAGACCTCTTTTTGTTGAAACGGAAAAAACTCACATTTTTGATTTACTGTTAAGAAAACAACGTTTGACTTAACGTTTTTTTTCCAGCTGGGCTCGGCTGGAGTTTTTGTGCTGTTGCATTCCCCCTTTTAAGGAGGCAGATTGCCGCTACAATTCCCGCTCCTAAAATGGCAGCCAAGAGTCCCGTGCTCTTTCTTTCTTTTCATATCCCAGATTCGCAATTCTCAGTCCTTAGCCTAGACCAGGGGTATTCAAACTGTGGGGCGCGACCCCCAGGGGGGCCGTGGAGCGATGCAAAGGGGGTCGCACCTTCACAGTGTCACTTCTGCTCTGGCCTCCAGGCCTTCAGCCCCCCTCCTCCCCCATCCTGTGTCTCAGCCCGGGCTGCTGCAGTGCAGCTCGCGAGGTGGGGCCTCGGCTGGGGTCTTATCTCCGGCCGAGTTTTTCACAGGTCTTTAAAGACCATTAGCATATTTACATGCCTTTGTTAACTGATTGCCAAAGCTTAGTTTTTTTATGGTTCCAGTACCCCCTGGGTCCCCACTCTGCCTATTCCTTACATTGGTATTTTTACACTTACTGCTGTAGTGTGAGAATGCATTTAATGAAAATAAATATAAAGTTGGGTTGCAAAAAGAAACATGCCTGCTATGTGTTGTTTAAAGATCCTGCAGAGACCTGCTCTTGACACTAAATTGAGTTATAGATAAAGTATGTATTAATTAGTTATGTGACTTTTCTGTCTTTATTCTCTTTAATTATTAGTCATGGATCTTTGAGGCATCCCTAGAACACAATTAAAAGAGCTTTCTATTTATATTTGCTGTTCTAAATATTCACAGATAAGTGCAAAAAATACAGCTGTAGGTGACTGCTTATTTCTGGGCCATCAAAATAATAAGCTGGTAACCCTAATCATTAGACTGGAAGTTTGTTGCAGGATCAGCACATTATTTATTTCCTCCACCCTCGAACCCTGATTAACACCTTAGCTGCGTGTAAACATTTCTCCCCAGTGCTGCGCTGTCCATTAGAACTAGTGCTGAATGGACGTTCAATGGTCGTGCGCAGCACTGGGGAGGTAGCGCTGCTGACGACCATTGGCCGTCAGCAGCACTTAAGGGGTTAATGCCATTATAGCAATAGTTTAACTTATATCTGAAACCCTACGCTTCAAATTTCTGGGATGGCACCCTGCTTTCAGACAATTCACTTCTCATTCTCGCCTTCACTTTCACGTTCACCCTGTACTCCCAGCGATCACCATGCACTCACACCGATCACCATGCACTCACACCAATCACCATGCACTCACACCGATCACCATGCACTCATAGCAATCACCATGCACTCATAGCGATCACCATGCACTCTTAGCGATCACCATGCATTCATAGCAATCACCGTGCACTCATAGCGATCACCATGCACTCACACCGATCACCATGCACTCACACCGATCACCATGCACTCACACCGATCACCATGCACTCATAGCGATCACCATGCACTCATAGTGATCACCATGCACTCATAGCGATCACCGTGCACTCACAGCGATCACCATGCATTCATAGCAATCACCGTGCACTCATAGCGATTACCGTGCACTCATAGCGATCACCCTGCACTCACACTGATCACCGTGCACTCACACTGATCACCGTGCAATCACACTGATCACCATGCACTCACACTGATCACCATGCACTCACACTGATCACAGTGCACTCACACTGATCACAGTGCACTCACACTGATTGCCGTGCACTCACAACATTCACCCACTCACCCTGCACTCACAGTGATCATAATGCACTCACATCATTCACCCGCTCACCCTGCACTCACACCAATCACCATGCACTCACACCATTCACCCGCTCACCCTGCACTCACACTGATCACAATGCACTCACACTGATCACAATGCACTCACACTGACCACAATGCACTCACACTGATCACCATGCACTCACATCATTCACCCGCTCACCCTGCACTCACACCAATCACCATGCACTCACACCATTCACCCGCTCACCCTGCACTCACACTGATCACAATGCACTCACACTGATCACAATGCACTCACACTGATCACAATGCACTCACACTGATCACATTGCACTCACACTGATCACAATGCACTCACACTGATCGCCATGCACTCACAACATTCACCCACTCACCCTGCACTCACAGTGATCATAATGCACTCACAGTGATCATAATGCACTCACACTGATCACATAGCACTCACACTGATCACAATGCACTCACACTGATCACAATGCACTCACACTGATCACCATGCACTCACAACATTCACCCACTCACCCTGCACTCACAGTGATCACAATGCACTCACACTGATCACAATACACTCACATCATTCACCCGCTCACCCTGCACTCACACCAATCACCATGCACTCACAACATTCACCCACTCACCCTGTACTCACAGTGATCATAATGTACTCACAGTGATTACCATGCACTAAAACTTTGCTTGCAATTGTTCACTCTGTACCCCACCCTGCAGTCACACGAGCACACTTCTCACCCTGCACTCATGTGACACTTCACTCACCTGTCCCCCCCTTAATGCTCAATCTGTAGCTCACTCAAACAAGGCCATCACTAACCATGCACTAATTCGTCCCACTCTGCACTTTCAGCCGAACCCAAATTCATATGGTCACCTCACTCACCCTACAGTCACTCCTTTTACCCTACTCTCCCACTATTGCATTGCTCACCCTGCAGTCACATGGGCACTCTTGTCACCCACACAGTGCAGAAGGTTAAAGTGCCTGGTACAAAGAAGATGTACCATGCACATCACAGAACTGAGTGTGAGTAAACTATGAGTAGCGCTATAAAAAATGAAATGTTTGTCAGACAGGTGCTATAGAGAGATGAGGTGTATTGTTGGTGAGTGGTAGTGAGGGAATTCATGGAGAAGGTGGAAAGACTGTTGCACCGTGTGCGACCAGTGCTTGGACAAGCCTGGCTAGGAGTGTTAACCCCCCCTCCCGAAGTTCGGGTCTAGTGGATCCCCTGCTTCTGCCTATTATTTACATTTGTAGTGTGCTACTGTTACCAAAAGGTGTCCTGGGGCGAATAACCATCTGCCTGCAATGTGAGAGAGGGATCCGGGGTTGGGAGATGAAAGATGAGAGGGATGGAAGAAAGGGGGTGAGAGGAAAGGGGCATGGGTAAACTGCTTAACTCTGCACAAGACCGCCAGGGTTTGAATGCACCCTTGCTGCTCCCGGCCATGGCCAGGTGAGCTTCTAATGTGGCTGGACGTATGCCTGCGGATTGGGAGGCCCTTCACAGAGGTTGACTAGACACCTTTCTGATGTTAATTGCTGTATTTTGGTTATAAACTGGTACTGATGGGGTGAAATCTTTCCTCAGCATTACTGTGTTTAAAACAATTCTAAATAATAAAGCATTGCTACCCCAAAATATGCAGCATCACAGCACATTATTTACATTTTCTACTCACACAATTTAGTCAAGCCTGTCACATAATTTGGGCTTCACCTTCCTCATATCCTAGAGGTTTAGAAATTTTTGTCAGGAGGGGGTCCTTACGCTTGAAAATGTTGACAGGGGGGTCTCGGCATCCAAAAGTTTGAGGACCTCTGGCATAGACTATGGATTGGAACTGGTGTAGCAGTAGATACTGATGTGTTTAGGTCCAAAGACGTATTGAGTCCTGTGCCAATACTATGATTAAGGTCAGCCTATTTCTTATAATTGGGTGGCTTCCTTGTCAATCTCTTTTGCTTGTTTCATATTTGACGGCTTCATTCCTCTCCTTGCCCCTCCGAATCATAGCTTCTTTACTATCCTTTTGATTGATGACTTGTATCCTTTAACAGCTGACAAGCAGACATCTTTCTTTTTCTTTTTGATGCAGCACTCCTTTGGAGTGCATTTGTTTTCTTGCTATTTCCTGCGTGTGCTGATTCACCCTGACAACACCGCCATAAGTCCCTCTGCTGCTTTCACTTCCACAAAGGTTGTCTATTCGTCCCCCACCAGCTCCTCGGTTTCCCCCCAAAGCCCACCCCAGCTCCTACATTGTTCTTCCACAGCCTAGATATTCCCCCTTCCTCTTGCTTCTCCATTGCTCCCCTGTCCATTCCCATCGCTTTCTTTGTTCCCTAAAGTTGTTCTTGACTTAAAGTTGTGGCATTTAAGAGACCTCGGTATAACATGTAGGTTTCACACCCAGCAAGGTCACTTTGTAGGTTGTGTGTTAACTGCAATGATAACATTGAATGGTGTTTTTTTATATAATAGTTGAACTCTGCAAATGAGTGTCATTTGATTGATTAGAAATGTCTAAACTTTGGTGCGATGATCCCTTAGGAACGTTGTAACTCCCCCTTGTTTAAAGTGCACGCCTGTGTTTCACAGAAACCTGCGGGGGGATGGGAGTAGCCCATCAGCCTCTTGCAATGTAAACTTCAAATCCCTCAAACAACTGGCCACAGTTACCACCCTACTGTGTTGGAAAATGTACCATATTCCCTAACCTCCCCCTCCCCTTTATATTTCTTGGGGTGAACCTCCAGATTGGTTGCCACCAGTGTTGAGTTGAGTCACAACCAGCTGATACGGTGGTCAGTCAACCATGTTAAAAGGAGTACCACTTTGGATGGATCCCGATAATCCAACAAAATCTAGCACTCTGTTACTCAGCAGCAGACAAAATGCATAGCACACTTGTCAGGGGACTCCTGACACAAGTTTCCTGCCTACGAAAATGTACTGGGTCTGTCGAAATGAGAACACGAGGAGCTGGGTGTCACAAAGACAGTGTACAACTCCATTTGAAAGCTAGATTCCGCTTTTCCTTTCGTCTGTGCTCTGTAAATACTTTTATTAAAGGGAATATTAATTTTGTTTTGGACCCTTTTTGTGGTACTTTTAATTGTAATGATTTTGTTTGTTTAAATCCTTTTCCTTTTACGCATCTGTCTAGACAGTGTTTATTTTGATGTCTACGTGGTTTACATTTGAATGGCATTGTGTATGTGTTGTGCTTGCCTTTGCCCTAGGTCTGATACCAAACAGAGAGCAAAGGTGACTGCCTGGAGCCATTGTTCCTTTTTGGTGCGGACAGACTCGAGCGGATTTGACAGGAGTTTTGATGCATTCCATTCCAGCGCGCTTACAGGGCGCCAAAACGACCCTGCATCCAGGAACATGTAGTGAAGCAAGAACACAATCTGACTTTCTTAAAAATAGAACGGTCTTTACCCTTTTTCTTGAGGCATCTTTGATCCTTTTCCACATTCAAGTCTAGTTGAAGTTCTTTCTGTAACCTTGCACCCATTGCAGAAGCAAACTCCTCCTGGACTGGGCGACTTTTAGTGGAGCCCAAGATATAGGCCCTGTGATGCTATTTTAGCCTTCCAAATACGCCAGAGGGCTATAACTATTATTAAATAACGGGTCACAGAGGTTTAGGCCCGAGCTACAGTCAGGTCTTATAACAGGGGAATGGCCTTCAACGCTAGCCCAAGCAAGAAGGGTTTTAATGATACTGGAACATTCCTCTTACTGGGGGCACACAGTTCTGAATTAAACAGACAAACAGTAAGTGGCGGCTGCCATGTACCAAGGGTGGTGAGGCGGGGACGCAAAAAAATGAATACTAATAAAACACTTACTTTGAACCCAACGTCCTCCTCCACAGGTCGCCTCCCTTCTCAGGAGGCTTCAAGGTGGGACCATGAAACTCCTCTAACCAATCCTGGCGCATCTTTCAGCATGAGAGATGCATCAGGATTGGAGGGCGTATCCTCTTGCAGCACTCCTAAGAGCACTGGAGGCCTGCGCTTTCTCTAACACAGTTGTCTAGGACAGCGGGGTTAGAGAACTTTAAAATGTGCATGTCTGGCTGGCCGTCCCAAGACGTCCGGCCAAAGAGACATGCACATTTCAAGCGCACTGTCACAGCTCCCTGCTGCTGCCACTCGGCAGCACTGGGCCTGCCCCGTTCTGTCACTCTGTTCAGGAGGGAATGGTTGCTCAAAAAGTGGCCGGCACAGGTAACAGCAGTGGGGCGGGGCGGGTGGGGGCGGGAGTGGAGAGAAAACGGGATTGGGAAAGTAAAATAAAAAAAATTAAAAAATTAGTTACCTTGCGTTCGGTTATGCGGCGAGCGCAAGGTAAATGGTTTTATTCTTTTTTTAATTTTACTTTCCCTATCCCGTCGTCTGTTCACTTCCCCACAACCTGCCCCACTGCTGTTGCCTGTGCCGGCCACGCCTGAAAACAGTTAAAAGAGGAACTTCCTATTCAATATCACTCCAATCCTAATCATTCCACCCTTTAAAGGATCATTAATTGGAGGTAGGCCATTCTTTGTAAGTAAGCAAGTAAGCTTTGAAACAAGCTTTCACAGAGAATAAGGCTTATCAAATGCCACCTAGAATTCAGAAAATCAATTAAAACGTGGCTGTTCTCAAAATCACAAGTCAATAACATCAAGTCAATACCATCACAGAATGGCATGACTCTCTGATTTGAGTATGCAGTCAGCACAACAATCTCTCGCTCCCTTTCACGTACCAATTCACATAAACAAGCCACAGCTTCACATCTAGAGCAAACATCTGGGCCATATGCACAACACCAGAACTCACCACTCTTAGTCAACAACCCACCGAGCAACTTCCTTGAACCATGAGCAACAATCAGAGTACCTACTTACTCATCTGTAAGTAAAATGCTTTGCGGCTTAAGGGGAAGGAAAGCACTATGGAAATGCTACTATACAACTATCTCAGCACAACAATACATATTCGCCTTTCGGTGCACAATAACAGTCTCCTTTGAAGATTCATTGTGACAGTTTCCCTAATATTAGGCACTTCTTAATTCCTCTATTCTGTGTTTACAAGTGACCATAAGCTACTGTAAAAAGTTTCTCTATGGGTTGAATGATGACTACATACATCTTTTGATTGACTCTAATCGGCTCCTCCATTGCGAGATCAGTGGAAGGCCGCACAGAGGCTGTTGGATGTTCTTTATTTTGCTCTCCAAGTACTGAGAGCATCCAGAATGCATACGTCGAACGAGTCAGAGGGTCTCATAACTGCATACATCACAGCCGAAGCATTTCCTGAAGACAGGCTCCAGGAGCAATGGCCACCCGCCAACAGCGCAGCACATGCCGCATTTCCACCTTCTTATTAGTTCCAACATCATCGCCTTTTATTTTTCAATTCCAACCAGATTCACTAAAGTTCTTTCAACTGCAGAGAAGTTCAGGACTATAAGAATGTGCATAAACATTTAGAGTGTTGTGCTCAAGACAACCATCAGAAGTGCAATTATACATTAAATTCTAGCATGGCTACTCCATAGCACAAGAGAAATGAGCTGTAAAATGGCAGAGTGGGGAGAAGAAAGGAAGGGAACTGACAGGTGGAATTGAAGAATGATTGAGAAGAGAAGTATGGAGAATTGGGAAATTCTGAAGAAGACCTGAACAAGGAGAGCAAAGGTGGATGGGCGTGGGACGAGGGGGTGATGGAGTGAGCAAAAGGGGGTGGGAAGAAAATGAGAAGGGCAGAACACAAAGGGAGAGGAAAGAAGTTGCTGTTCGAATTTGTTGTCAATCATTTGTTGCAACAACAAAAACAGTTCTGATTAAACGTCAGCAAGTCTCAGTGCTGTAGACTCTTTCCATGTCTAGGCTGGTCCAGATGCAGGCAGGCCCAGTTCATCCCTGGAAAAAGGGAAACACTGGCAATCTGCTTTCAAACATTATTTTGGCTCCTATTGGTTGCATTAAAGACATGGCTAAATCCACATAACGGGTACAATCCAAGACTAATCTCATTAAGGGAAGCTTTCTGAAGTGGAGGCTGAATTTGGCTTTTTTCATTAGAAACCAGCTCACTTGTGTCATTTAATCAGTTTGTGACAAACACAAATCATTTTGTGGCAGCAAATGTGCATCTCTTCAGTTGTTTACAATCTTTTTATGGTTGATCTTTTGGGAGCAGAAAGTCGCAGAGAAGCCAAGATCCCCCAATACTGCTATGAGACACTTAGCTTGGCTGAGTATAAGGATTTCCCAGAATCCGGCACTCTTGCAATTAGCTTTTGTAGGTCTAAGATTTGGTCAAAGCATCTGTAACATGGTAATTTTATTTCGGCCTATGACATTCCATTACCCCCTCTAAATGTGGCGGAATGAGATGCAAATAATTCTCCTCGTGATATTCCCTTGTGAAGCTAATGTGCACCCTAGCCCCCCCCCCCCCCCTCCCATTGGGAGCAATGGTACTTCCCTAATGACCTGCAAGTCAGAAGCTTCCTTCTCTCACCTTGGCCACAAAGCAATTGTCCATTAACTCTTGTTTTTTATCTTTTTTCCGTGTCTTAGTCCTACATTCCTAGACAGTTTCCTAGTCTTAAATGACTCTGGGTACACCAGTTCCGTTCTTTATGAAGGGCCTTCCTGCAAAAAAAATATATAACCTGCACCGCCTTGATCAACCTACCGCTATCTCTACCTAATCCGGAGATCATAGTAAGGCAGGACGGCAAGAGATTATATTTCACCAACAAGATTTGGAAATAAAAGACTATCTAGAAGAAGATAATCACCTAAGACTCCCCACGGTGTCCATCCCTCATATCACATCAAGAAGGGGGCAAGACAAACAATCTACAGAACTCACCTCCTTCATTGGGGGTTCCAGCCCAATGGTATAGTTTCAATCAAAAACAATATTCAAGGTCAATACAAACTGGGTATCTCTACAGGAACTAAAGTTTGCAACTATGTAATTAGGTATGCACCCTGAATATCGACCCCAGAAAATTGATGGGACACAATATTGAGGACAAAATAGTGAAAAAATTGTTGTCTGGTAAATTTATACCTTCGATTCCAAATTCCAAATATGTGTACCTAGGCTGTACATATACCTTCAAAGTACGTAAATGTGGAATACTAAATCCATACTTCCCTATATGCACTTCCTTTCGATATTTAGTCCCTCGATATTCTATCCTCGATATTGTTGTATCACGATATTCCGGGGGGTCGATATTTAGTAGCACAATCTTGTAATTACAATTACGAACCTTAGCCCAACTCAAACTGTGATTATTTACCTACTGCTGTACCCCCTGCATGGGAGTCCTGGAGAGCTGTCCTTGTATCCCAAATACTGTAAATACCCGGCTAGAACGTGCGTGAACGACAATTACGCAATTGTATTCCATTCCATTAAACATCCAGTATGCCCTTCGGAAAGGGGCTTTCTTTTTCTGTAGTGTGTACCATTCATGAACCTGCATGTGAATCATGATAAGCTGCTTTTACCTTCCAAGTGCTGTATATAACCAGCTACAATGCACATGAACGACTAGTCCGCAATATCGCACTTAACTAAAATATCAGTATCTAGCAGTTCTCATTGTGACCATCCACTTTGACAATCGTCATAACTGTTTAGACCATATATCCTCATGTTGCTCTACCAGCAGAACTACCTTAAATAATTAAGCTCAACTGATGTGCATAAGTAATGCCATAAACAAAACAGACTGCAAACGGCTAGGCAACAACTACATGACAATGCCACCAAAATTGTAATGCATTTCACTTACTAATATTAATCTTTTGGAGACACGCACTAAACCAAACAATATCCAAGAAATTCACAAACTGTAAGACACGGCATGCAAACAACACGACTAACTCTCCGGACAGAGTGCCAATTAAACCACTTACAATGGGTTACACAGAGTAGCATGCTGCCCATCCTCAAAGCACTTTAACACCTCAGCAGGGGTTTTAAACGCTATTTAAATCACAATAAAATACTTGTTTCAATATTCTCAACAGTGCAGGTTGCCATATGCGCAGTCTTACTCATTTGATACGCTGGGGCACAATAGGTGTAAATTCAAACTTTACTGATGTGATTGGTGAAATGTGATCACCTAGACACATGCATTTTCCATTTCTGCTTATCAGACATTTGTATATAACCATTTTACCAAAGTTTTTGTTGTACACGTTATAGTGCTAGGTATGAAGTTTGTACATAACCATTTTTCCAAATGTTTTGTTGTACACGTTATAGTGCTAGGTATTAAGTTTAATTATGTTTAGTTGCCTAGCACTTTGACGTGGTTGGTGTGTACAAGTGCGGAAGTGATGTCAAGCAGAATCTACAGGATGGTATCAAGGGGTCCGGGAAAGAAATGTACCAAGCTGTCTCCTCGCTCGCTGGCATGGAGAGGGCATTGTCCAGTAATACCTGCTCATGCTTGCCAGGGCCACCCTCCAAGGCTCACTCGAGCTCACGCGGGGCACTTGGCTCGTCCTGCTCTCCAGCAGCCACTTCTTAACATGGGGCTGCTATGCGAGGTGCTATGCGCACAAGGACTTTCTGAAGGGGGTTTTCTCATACTGTTCCTTGCTGCCCCAGCCCAGGATGTACTATGCCTCCTGTGGCCTTTGGAAGGGGTTACGTTCATGCTGTCCCTTGTGCTGGTCTTCGGGAGCTCTGTTCACCCTATGCTATGCTGTCCTCAGAGGGTGCTCTTCTCTCACTGCCCTTTTCTGTCCTCCACTCACACTGCCCTGCCTGACGTGCTCTTCCACTGGTGCCGGTTGTGCTCTAGTTGTACTGACATGTGATACCCTCCTTTTCCACTCTGCTCGCACTGTCCTTTCAGGCCTACTCTGGTGCTCTACTCACACTCCTTATGCGGCCCTCCATTGGTGCTCTTCTCGAGGGGCCCTTTACAGCTCCCCACCCGTGCATTGATCACACAGACCTTCCCAGTCCTCCTTTGGTGCTCTGCTTGTGCCGCCCTTTGTGGCCCTCAAGCAGTGCTCTGCTCCCACCACCCTAAGCGCTGCTCCTTGCGTCTCTGCCTGCTATGGGATGGAGGTGCTCTACTTACACTGCCCTCTGGACACCTCGGTTGGAACTTTACTCGCACCGTCCTTTGAGACCATCTGCTGGTTTTCTACTCGCTTTGTCCTATGTAGCCCCCATTGGTGCTCTGCTGGCACTGCCTCTTGCAGCCCCCATTGGTGCTCTGCTGGAGCTGCCTCTTTGAGCCCCCATTGGTGCTCTGCTGGCACTGCCTCTTGCAGCCCCCATTGGTGCTCTGCTGGAGCTGCCTCTTTGAGCCCCCATTGGTGCTCTGCTGGCACTGCCTCTTGCAGCCCCCATTGGTGCTCTGCTGGAGCTGCCTCTTTGAGCCCCCATTGGTGCTCTGCTGGCAATGCCTCTTCCAGTCCCCATTGGTGCTCTGCTGGAGCTGCCTCTTGCAGCCTTCCATTGGTGCTCTGCTGGCATTGCCTCTTGCCGCCCCAATTGGTGCTCTGCTGGCACTGCCTCCTGCAGCCCCCATTGGTCCTCTGCTGGAGCTGCCTCTTGAAAGCCCCCGTTGGTGCTCTGCTGGCAATGCCTCTTCCAGTCCCCATTGGTGCTCTGCTGGAGCTGCCTCTTGCAGCCTTCCATTGGTGCTCTGCTGGAGCTGCCTCTTGCAGCCTTCCATTGGTGCTCTGCTGGCATTGCCTCTTGCCGCCCCCATTGGTGCTCTGCTGGCACTGCCTCTTGCAGCCCCCATTGGTGCTCTGCTGGAGCTGCCTCTTTGAGCCCCCATTGGTGCTCTGCTGGCACTGCCTCTTGCAGCCCCCATTGGTGCTCTGCTGGCACTGCCTCTTGTAGCCCCCATTGGTGCTCTGCTGGCACTGCCTCTTTCAGCCCCCATTGGTGCTCTGCTGGCACTGCCTCTTGCAGCCCCCATTGCTGCTCTGCTGGCGCTGCCTCTTTGAGCCCCCATTGGTGCTCTGCTGGCATTGCCTCTTGCAGCCCCCATTGGTGCTCTGCTGGAGCTGCCTCTTTGAGCCCCCATTGGTGCTCTGCTGGCATTGCCTCTTGCAGCCCCCATTGGTCCTCTGCTGGAGCTGCCTCTTGAAAGCCCCCGTTGGTGCTCTGCTGGCAATGCCTCTTCCAGTCCCCATTGGTGCTCTGCTGGAGCTGCCTCTTGCAGCCTTCCATTGGTGCTCTGCTGGCATTGCCTCTTGCCGCCCCAATTGGTGCTCTGCTGGCACTGGCTCTTGCAGCCCCCATTGGTGCTCTGCTGGCACTGCCTCTTGCAGCCTTCCATTAGTGCTTTGCTCGCACTATCCTTTGAGGCACTCTATTTGTGCTCTACTCGCTGCTCTATTCAGCTATTGGAGCTCTTACCTCTCTGGCGCTCTGCTCTCACCGGCTCTTGTGGCCCACCACTAGTGCTATGCTCGCACTGCCCTTTGAGGCCATCTCCTCTTGATGGCCTTCCATTGGTGCTTTACTCGCACTGCTCTTTGCATCCCACTATTGGCGCTCTTCCCTCCCTGGTGCTCTGCTCACACCGGGCCTTGTGGCCTACCACTAGTGCTACACTCGCTCTGCTGTTTGAGGCCTTCTCTTCTTGAAGGCCTTCCATTGGTGCTCTACTCGCACTGAGCATTGCATCCCACTATTGGTGCTATACTCGCAGTGCCCTTAGCGGCCCTCCATTTGTGCTCTGCTTTCAGGCTTTGCTGCGCTTTGTTGGTGCTGGACTCACATTATCCTTAGCAGCTTTCCGTTGGTGCTCTGCTCAAACCGATCTGTATAGACCTCCAATAGTGCTTTGCTCACACTGTCCCTTGATACCCTCTGCTGGTGCTCTGTTTGCATTTTCCTATGCAGCTCACATTGGTGCTCTGTTCACATGGCCCTATGCAGCCCTTTGTTGTAGTTCTGCTTGTACTAACCTATGTGGCCCTCCATTTTGGTCTACTCTCCCTGCTCCATGCGGCCCATCATTGGTGCGCTGGGCTCAGTGTCCTCTGCAGACTTCTATTGGTGCTTTAGTCGCAGTTCCCCTGGCGGGCAGGCCTGCAGCCTTGTCCCACTGACCTCTTTGTGGAAGCTGGAGGGCTCTTGTGTTGGAACACTAATGTGATATGGTTTGGTGAGCAAGGCACCCTGTCCTCCAATAGAGAGGATCCTTTGTTGGAGTTGGGAACAGTGTCGTCCAATAGAGAGGGTCTTTTGTTTGGTTGGGACCGGTGTCCTCCAATAGAGAGGGCCCTTTGTCTGCATCGTGAATGAATGCGTCGTGTCTGCGCCACCTCCCTCCCCCCCAGTTTTCAAGAACCCTAGAGTAAAACAAAGGCCATTGGCCGGGTCAGGCGTCCGTCTGGCAGCGCTAATTGCTCATTAGAAAGCCTTAATGAGCTTGTTGATTAACAACCCTGTGTTTGTACCCATTTCCGCCCAATGCTTCCAGCTCCCCTGATGGTTAACCTGACCCGGGACTCCTTTGTACCCAGTTGACACCGTTAAGCCTCGAGGAGCCCCCTGGTCCAACTTGAAAAAGCGAACGCACTGTAGTTAATTGCTGGAGAGCACATCCGATTCCCAAGTGTTGTTTCTTGGTCCGTCTCCACCCTCCTCTTTTGAGCAAAACAAATCGCTGTTTTGTATTTCTGTGGATTAATATGTGAATTTCTGTCACAATATTTGCAAACTATTTCGTCTGAAATCATCCAGCCCTGCCACCCAACCACCCCTTACTATCTTCCAAATTATCAGAAGCCTATCAAAAGAAAGGGGGGCGTACTCCAAAACAGTCAGTTAATAGATGTAAGCAGTGCTTAATTTGCGCTGGTGGTTGCGTGTGATGAGCTTCGGCACTCCTTTCTGGAGACCTAAACGTATTCATCATGATTCTTTGATCCAGAGCTAGAGAGAGAATGCAGAAAAAGGGGGAATGAAAGAAGATGAGAAAGATAGGAGAACAGTGATAAGAATGCAGGGATGAAAATAGATGTAATTTAAAAATGGCTAGCATAACATACAGAACTGCCCACTTCAACACCCCCAAATAAAGGGAAAACAAAATAAAGAACTTTGGCCACACTCATACCTCCGCAAGCAAAAAATAAAAAAAGAATTGGTGATGCCATGAGGTCCAGTTTATACTTGAAAATGCCTCTAAGTCTCTAAGGAGTTTACACTCAAAGTAAAGCATTGGGCATGCACGGTCGCTCATCCTTTCACTCCTACATTCATTCTTCCACCCATTGACTCATTCTTGCATTCACCCACTTACCAATCAGCAATAAAACAGATGCACAAACTCATCATCATCTTCATCTTTATTCGATCACAAATGTATTAGATCATAAAAGCACATCTAGCGTTAACAAAACACAAATAATTTTAAAACTGTACATGTTCAATCCTATTTAATTACCATTTTGTTACCACAGCAAATTGCACATATGAATTATAAAAAATTGCTAAAAGGTTAAAAATCATACATCGTAGATAGAACCAGTTCATTCTGTACCATTCCAAGTGTTGACTTAAATCCGTTAAAAGAGAAAATTCTAACAATGTAAACATACTAGAAAATACAGGAAGTTAAAAACCTCATATCTGGGTCCGCCATACGATCCTATTTTCATTAAATCTACTGTAATGCTTGTTAATAAAATTGTATATAAAACAACAATAAAAAGTAACACACAGCAGATCAGATTACTCGCAAGGTTCTTTAACAGCTGTTTCCCTGATTATCTATATCCTCTAACAATATGGTCTTCCTTGCATAAAGAACGCTCCATAAAAAAGATGACATTCTTATACAGATATCGACTGTGGGCAGGGACTGCAACAAAGGGTATGACGGGCGACATTGAGTGAATTCCAAATGTTTTAAAAAGCTTAATATATAACATTTCCTCCACTTTTTATAAAATTTACAAAAGAATACCACATGCATTGTAGTCTGTGTTGAAACAGTCACAAGGACATTTTGACACACTAAGTAAATCATCAGGCATGCACTCTGTCACTCATCCCTTCACTCATACATCCATTTGTCCACCCACTGACTCATTCTTGCATTTCCCCACTTACCAATCAGAAATAAAACAGATACACAAACTCAACCAACACACGGATGATAAACTAAAAGAAGAAAAGTGGAAAATATAAAAATATGGTGCCACCTAAACCTGGCGACATATGCATGCAATAAAAAAAATTCAATATTGCATTTAGTGTCCATCTTGCAATGGTACATAGTGTATACTTTTTTTAAAGTTCACTCATAGCTGCCATGTTTAGAAGTAATATGTTGATCATCTTGGAGTGGTAAAAACATCAGAAAACCACGCACAATCTCATTCCATGATGGACGCTCAGTAAACATTGCACTTGGAAGCCATCTTTGAATGTTAAAGTGTGTAGTGTAACACCCTTTGTTCAAACATAATACTTCTGAACATGGTGGTCACCTTTGAATTGTAAAACAATTATACTATTTGGACAGTAGCATTGCATAATGGCCGTCCAGTGTAGAAACAGTGCCTACACAGGATGCAGCACACTGCAGATGAACTGAGTGGCAAGCAAGTGCCTGGTAGTACTGTCTGTGGAGTTACATGATGGTCTAAAAAGCAGGAGAAGGAAAGATATGAAAATGGACTATAAGAGGAAAGAAAGGTAAATTTAAAGACTGGTCATCACTTAAGACATAGCACACACCTGTTCTTAGGCAGATGGGCACATGTGGTCAGGCAAAATGCCAATACTCTCAGTAAAGGGTGGACTCAAAGACTAAATGTGTGTAAACTATGTCGTTTTAAAGCGTTTTTTAATTACAGGGGCTTGACAGACAACTACATCTGCCAGGTCCTCCCAGGTGGGCCAAGCAAGGATTATCACAGTACAAATCTTCTAACCCCAGAGTTTGTCAAAGGAAGTAATCAAAACCAAAACACTTCCTTACTATGGTAATCTGTGAAACTCCTTGTAGCAAAATGCGGACCTGCATGCATTAACACAGTGTAATATCAATCCACCCAGAGCAGCCTATTTGCTGTTACATATGATTTTAACAATAAATAAGCCAGGCCTACTGCTTTTGTTGCAAATTCTCGTAATAGCTCGAATCTCTGGTATTTCACATATTTTTCCCTAAGGAGCCAATGAAGCTGATACCCTTTATCATTGGTTCATCACCTTAACCAACTCAGGCCTACTATAATGAGCATAAGAATTTATACAAGGAAATCATCAAGTATATAGTCAGAAAATTAGAAATACGTACAAAAGTAGAGTTAGCAAAGCAATATACAACCCCCCTTAAAAGGACTTACCAAGGATTCTCGCTGTGCACATTTTCTATTACCAGTTTTTTTTTCAGAGATGTAAGCAACACAAGACCTCATGTCTATTACAGTAAACTACGAGAATCCATGTGACACAATACATGTCTATAGGCTTTTAACACAGTGTGATAATTATACACCCTTAATGGCATTTGTTATCATTTTTCAGAATAAACAGATGAAGCCGCTGGCATCTGACATAACATTTCCAAATGAACTGTTCAGGCCTACAGCCCCGATCACTGGCTCATCACCATAAAATGTCAGGCCTACTGTATTGAGCAACAGCTTTGCCACAAAGTAACAAAAAGTGTATAGTCATAAAAATACAAAGCACAGCTGGAAAAACAAAATACAACCGCACCTAAAATGGTATAACACAGATTTTCAAAATGCAAAACTGCTCAAAGGGGTTTGTCACAGAAGTAGCCAACACCAAAGGTCTGGCCTACTATGGTAATCTCTTATGATTCCATGTAACAAAATACCAGTCTACAGTCTTTAACTCATGTAGTGATAATCCACCTTGAAGGCCTATTGGTTTTAACATGCGCTTTTCATAATGCATAAGTAAGACTCACTGCTTTTTACATAACATTTCATAATAAACAGATCGGTCCTATTATAGCTAAAATAACTTTCCATATGAGCCAATCCGGCCTCTAACCTTTATTCTTCGTTTGCCATCACTACAGTCTCAAGTCTACTGTATTGAGCATAAGCACAAGGAAGCCATCAGGCAAACAGTCAACAAAATGATGAATACATAGACAATTACTGTTGGTAAAACAATATACAACTCCTCTTTAGATGGACTACCTCAATGCGAATCTTCTACCTCTGGGCGTTACCAAAGGGGGTAACCAACATAAAAACACATGCTCACTTATTTAATCTGTGAGATTCCTTTGAAAAATATACAGTCTGCAGCCTTGAACAAAGTTTGATAGCAATCCAACCTTAAATTCCTATTGGCTTCAGTTAATGTATTTCACAATAAGTAAATCAGGCCTACTACTTTTCTTGTAACTTTTCACATTTAACAGACAAGACCAGGCCTATAGTTTTCATCATTAGCTTGGCCCCATAACCAGCTGACACCTCTTGTACTGCCTATAAACAAGGAGCCATCAGGCACACAGTCATAAAATGACAAATATGAACAAAATTACAGTTTGGCAAAACAATATAAAAACATTCTAAAAGGACATAACAAGTATTATTACATTACAAACCTTTTGTTTTCAAGTGTTAGTCATAGGTGATAACCACCATCAAATCCTTGCATACTGCTGTAATCTGTGAGCCTCCATTTAACAACATTCTTTCTAAAGCCTTTAACTCTGTGCAATGACAATACACCCTTAAAGATCAACTGGCTTTAACAAATGCTGGTCACATTAGGCTTACTTCCTTTGTTGTAATTTTTCATAATAAACATATCAAACCTCAGTCGTAAATTTTCCCAAAAGACCAATCAGGCCTTTAGATCTCATCATAGACTCGTCAATATAACCAACTTCCATATAATGAATTCTGCATAGCATTTCCAACAAGGCAACCCTCAGGCATACATTCAAAAAATTAAAAATAGAAACATAATTACATTTTGCAAAACAATATATAATCTTTTCTAAATTGGCACAAAAAGGATTCTCAGAGAGGAAATCTTCTGCCTGGTGACTTTGTCACAGGGGATAATCAACACCTAAAGCCGTGCCGAGTACAGTCGTCTGTGAGATTCCCTCTTACAAAATACCAGTCTACAAGCTTTCACAAAGTGTAATGGCAATACACCCTCTAAGGTCTATTGGCTTTAACATACACATTTCATATTAAATAAGTCATCGGCCTTTGTCGTAAATTTTCATAATAAACAAATATTGTCTATGGCCTTAATCAATGAAGTGTAAACTTAAGCAATTTAGCCCAGCTCTATTCACCATAAACTTGCCTACAACGTAAAACATGCAATAGGAGCACACGTTTTCAGTAGAAGCACACAACTATTGCACAATCAAAATACGTACTCAAGGTAATCAATATTTGGGTGGAGCCAAAGTAGGGCTTTTTCAAGTTCTTTTTCTGTTTATCACAAAAGGTTTTGCAACACCTGCGCTGTCAAGCCAGCTCTACAAAAGGACTATGCCTAGAAACCCCTAAGACTACAAAGCAAAAGATTCCCATCAAGTGTGTCTTGAGCTGCTCCAAAAATCTGGAATTGTCTACGTGTTGTTATGAGAAAATCTCCCAACCTGCGCTCTTTCAAAAACAAAGTCAAATCATTTCTGAATGGGAGGTTATCTATGTGAAAATTCCAATACTGAGACCATTCATATAATCTCCCCCACAATAAAACTGCTCAGACTATTGATGTTTATGACTAAAGGTCTAAAGGCTTGGGCTGTGCTTTACAAAAACTTGAAAAATAGATAAAAGTAAAAAAAAGATACAGGAAGTTTGAGTTAAAGAGATAGAAAGTGTAAGGTGATGGTAGAAGAATGAAGGATGAGGTGAAATCAAAACCTGGCAGCCTCAGTTTTTGGCAATTCTGGTATGCGGCGGCGCCAGCAAGAGGCTCATAAAAAGATGTTTGGGCCCCTGTATTTATTTATTTATTTATTTGCACTGAAAAGAGGGTGTCCCCAAACAGGTCGGTGTCTGTGGAAGTGAGTGATCTTGCAAAGGCACACAGCTATTGGTAACTGTGGATGATTCCCCATAAACCAGTGGACCTATTATTATTATAAATATTTATTTTGAGTTTTATATAGCGCTAGCTCAAGCCGAAGGCATCAGAGCGCTTTACATGTTATGTGATAACATTTACAAGAAGTACATTAGGGGGATTCAAAAGAGTGATAGTTGAACAATACAGCATCAAGTTCAAAAATTATGGAGTCACACCCATGTATTTTAGCTTAAGCAAGTAGCTAAAGTGTGGGTTTTACACGGCTTAAACATATCTGGAAAAAACTCGCATAGATCTATGGGAGACAAGCTTAAAATGGGAAAATGTATGTTATTAAGAGAAGAATTGAAATGTAAGTAAGTTTTGTGTGCATATTAAATGCATGCTAATGAGTGGAAACATTTGAAAAACGCCTGTGCCGTGCTCATGTTTACATATACACTTAAGTTGTAAGTGCATTATTGTGTGTACATGCCACATTGATGAACTTTATTGAACAGAAAATCAAGTACAAATGGTCCTTCTACGAGGACTTTTTAATGTAATATGTTTTGCACACGTTGCTTATTTGTTTAATTGCACTTTGTAAATTGCATCTCGAATGGCAGCATCACCTCTTTTTCCCTTTTTTTCACTCTTTTCCTAAATTACTGCACGTCTCATTCTCCTCGTGAATAAGAATGAATTGACAAGTAATGGCACCATACATGGGAGAGTAAACTGGAAGAAGTTTTGGAAATTAAACTTGCAATAAAAAAATCATTCACCAATTTTCCTCTTCATAAGTGCAGTGTGTACCTGCATGCGAGTTGTTCTGTGAATGCTTGGGGTACAAGTGCAACTAGGTCTAAAGAGGCAGACGATCAGAGCGAAGATCTTTCTTAGCACCCCCATGCAGAGAATTTGTGCAATTTCGGAAGAGACGTAAGAGTGTAATGTTAGGTAAGTTGGCATATGCAAAGCAGGCAGCTGTCTCGAGTGTCACACTGTAGCACTTAAGTTACCTCGAGTGATTACATATGGACCCTTGTGTTTGGTGCGAGAGGAGTTTGCAGTAGAATGACCTTTGTAGAGCTGGGTGAGCTGCATAAGGTCCTGACATGTGGTAAAGACATGTTTATAGAGGTATGTGGAAGGCTGTTTGGGTGTTGGTGTTCAAGTTCAAGTTCAAGTTCGGGAATTTATATAGCGCACTACTCACCCGGAGGGTCTCAAGGCGCTAGAGGGAGGGGTTCATAATTTGTCGAATAACCAGGTTTTCAGTTCTTTTCTGAAGGAGATGTGGTTCTGAGTAAGGCGGAGGTGGGTGGGGAGTGAGTTCCAGGTCTTGGCAGCCAGGAAGGAGAAGGATCTGCCACCCATGGTGGATTTTCGGATTCGCGGGACTGCGGCGAGGGCTTGATTGGATGATCTTAGTTGGCGGGTGGGTTTGTAGAAGGACAGTCGAGTGTTGAGGCATTCGGGTCCTAGATTATGAAGGGCCTTGTGTGCGTGGGTGAGAAGGCGGAAATTAATTCTTTTGATTCTAAGGTTGTATTCATAAATATAAATGGGTACTTTTTGTTGGTCCACGAGTAAGAAGTATTTTAGTGATCCCTACAGTGGTGGGGAGCATTTAGTGTTCTTTAAATACCCCTCACACACCACGGTTCGGACGTGGGAGGAAGACGGTGGCATTGTCCTGAAGTCGGTGCAACTAGCACTAATACCCCAGCGTCTTGAAGGCTCATGATACAAAACAGAACCTCTACAGCAAGTCTCTCATCGTAGATACTACTGTAACAGAGAAGTAGGCACATATTAGTCTTTCAGTGTAAATATCACTTTTTATATTACCTACCGAAAAATTATTTTTCGAAGGACGTGAGTAAGGTGGGGACTTGTGCAACCTGTCCTGAAGAAGAAGCCTAGCTTCAAAACATGTCGACACCGCACACAAGAGGTACTGTACATTAACATACTAATTACCTCATCATCACCCTTTTAACAGTCCCAGCACGAGGGAAAATTAAAAAATGTTGTTAACCCTACGCGCCAGGTACTTTTTAAACCTCACTTTTCAGATCTCACCACTCACATAAATACCAAACCTCACACACCACACATAGTCAAGAATTAAAAATGCTCCCGCGTAGTCGCTGGTTGGTAGCACGCCGCATCCCGTAGAGGGGTGCGAAGACCCCAATGATGAAGCATGACACCAAGGGTCCTTTTGGTGTGTGAGGGGTATTTAAAGAACACTAAGTGCTCCCCACCACTGTAGGAATCACTAAAATACTTCTTACTCGTGGATTCTTTTTGTTTAATTAAGTCTGCAAAGGGAGAACGAATCCATTTTGTCTCTCATCTCCCCTCTTTGTTATATTTCATACTTTTTGTTGGTATCATACCCACAATTGACCAATTATCTTGAGGGAACAAGCCACCAGAGACACAGCAGTGCAGCTGTACAAAGTGTGCTGCCCATCAGTGAACTTTGGGCCAGGAGGACTAAAATAGGGGTCGCAATTTGCGCACCCACTTTTTGTGACTACTAGATTCATTTTTAAATCGACCCATGTACTAAAAGGCAGGCATGTAAACTAAAAACTTGGACTGGGGTTTATGGGGTTTTGGAAGACTTCGCAGAACAACCTGCCAAATTAATATTTATTAGCAAGGTTGCAAATTGTGACACCTTCTGATTGGCTGCAAAGATTGGGATGGTGGCCGGTAAGGGGCAGCAGAGCACTGTTTACATTTCGAAAGTGAAATTTTATTATTTTTTTCAAGCAAACATGGCTGCTTTTTAACCAGTTGCATGCATCGGACGGCCGGGCCGTCCGATGTCACGGTGGGTGTGTGCGTTGAATGTCCGGGGGCCGTCTGATTTGCGCACGTGTGGAATTCGCCCGCACGGCAGGGGAATTCCAGCCATACCCAAAGGGTTACGAAAACTTTTTATTTTTGAAAAACTTTATTGAGCACTTGCAGTGAACGGTCTACTCTCTCCATGAACTGTCACCCCAATTCACAACGGGAAGGGGTTTCAAAGGAACACCCATCCCTTTTGCAAATGAGTTACCACCAAATTTTGCAGTCAGTATCTTATCAATGATTTGAAACTGGAATTATGGCAACAAACTATTGTTGCATAGGGTACTGATTCGGTATTTGGAAGGGATACCGAAAAACATGCCCCTTGCAAAAATCAAATCGGTTTCCCCCTGGTAAAAATCAAATCGGTAACCGATTGCATACACATTATGCAATTCAGAAATTTCTGTTTTCCAAATTATAAAATGTTTTGGCACAGTGGAAAAAAGTTTCACTGGCCAAAAAACAAATGATTTACTGAATTGGAGAGTTTGTGACCAGTACACATTAGGACATCTGGACCATAGTTCCTGCTCCAGGAAGAGCCTTTAGAGAAAATGATAGATTGATTAGTGTAGGTGGGGGTCAATTCACACACTACACTTAGTCGGTCATTATTTCGTAGTGTTTCCTTTGCCTAGAGATTCTGTGATTTATGTAAGAATTAAACATATGGAAGGTCACAGCTTCAGTAAGGATTAATGGCAACAGACATACTCGACAGCAGTGGCATCAGTCCAACATCTGCAATTATGGTCCGCTGGCGGCCGCTGCAGGTAAGGGCTGTGGTGGGGGGGGGAGTTCGAGAGACGACCACAAGGGAAATGAAATAAATATTTCATTTTTTCATTTTCCCTCGTGGTCGTCTATCGAAATCCACCGCAACGGCCCCACCGCTCTTACCTGCAGCGGCCGCGGCTGATTATGGTGGTCGACAAGGAAAGCACAGCATTGAAAAAGTCAGGACTAGCTTGGCATATGTTTTTGACTGAAAGGAGTAGCCTTAGTCATGTAAACCTGAGATGACCGCACTCTAAACTAACCTGACCACAGAGCATAAAGTGAGGTTGATAAAGTGAGTACCATTGATATGAAAAGTGGTGAAATGGGCCCTGTGGTGTGATACAGCAAAACCTGCAGATGCAGCTAATGTTTGGAAAAAAAATATTAGTATTATTATATTGCCTTTTCATATTTTAAATTGAGAGATTAACCTTCCACAATCCCCTTCCGATGGTCTTCTTCGTAAACCAGGAAGTGATGTCGCAGTGAGGTGAGATTGAGAACCTTGTGCTACTGCATATCCAAAAAGGAACATACATGTATTGTATTGTAATTACATTTATATAGCGCTTACTACCCCTGACGAGGCGTCAAATCGCTTTTTAAGTGAGTAGCACCCTCCTACGGAACCCAAGGCTTGATTATCTAGTTGGAAATCCTTAATGGCAGTTGTAAGTCTTCAGAAGACCTCTTTAACAGAACTAAACCAACAAGAAAAGGAATAAAATCAAGTTTTATCTATATCTGTAAAGGCATATTAATGATATTGTTCTGTATTACTGTTTTTTTGTATTGCCAAAGCAGGTATCAGATGCTTCTTTCCATGTTTAGGTCTTGCCTGAAGCAGCACATGCACTGTTGCTTGCAAGAGGTTTTTTTAATCTAAAAGGAGCTTTGACCCCACCCATTGCTTGCCATTAGTTGGCTTCATTGTTATGCTTATTTGCTGGTTACTGGTTGGTCATTACAAGCAGGTTTCACTTTCTTTTCCTTCAGCTGTGCATGGATCGAGTACTGATTGATTCTTTTTTAAATGTCCTTCAGTTGTTTGCCCTTGGATTGAGGTACTTTTCTTTCAAAATTCTTCTGTTGTCCTTGCTGTCACTTTTTCCCCTGACCCCTCCCATGTCACTATGTATACCATCACCCTTCTACCCCTACAACAACCACCATACTGCCACCAACCCACCACCACACCCCATCATCACCACACCCTACCATCACCATCCTGCCACTAACTTACGAGCACCCTACCCACCACCATACCACCCTCACCACCCACACCCTCCCACCACAACCCCGCCACCCTACCACCATCACCCCAGATACCACCACCACCATAAGCTAACAACCACCAAAGCCACCCTACCATAACCAGCACCACTTTAACCACCCAACTCAATCCTAACCACCAGTAGCACAATAACTACTATCACCCTAACCACCATCACCCTAGTACCAGCCTAACCACCAACCTACCACCATCCTAGCAGCATTCTACACATCAACCCAACGACTACCATAAAACCCACCAACACCATAAAAACCACCACCCTAACCACCATCCCCCTCACCACCACCATAACCACCACATCCAGACCACCACCATATACACATCACCACAACCCTAACCGCTACCACCCCCACCCTGTCATCACCCTAACCGTTACAACCCAAAACGCTACTACCATCAGCCTACCTTAACTACAACCACCATTCTACCATAACTATTACCATAACCACCACCACCCTAACCACTACCAATCTACACTAACCACCCCCACCATCCTAATCACCACTACCCGACTGCCACTCTAAAGACCTCCACCCTAACCTACTCCACCACCCTATCACCACAACCGCCCTACTGCCACCACCCATAGCACTACCATACCTGCCACCATAACAAGCACCATAAACTCCACCACCATACCCTAACCACAAGCATGTGACGCTAACTGCCAAACCCAGCCACAACCCCTCTAACAAACACTACCCTCTACCAACCTAACCATTACACTGCCATGACTACCCTACCAGCACTATACCACCCTACTACCACCACACTAACTACCACAACCGTACAAACCACTGCCCTCACCATCTCACCCTAACCACCACCACCACTACCTATACCATCACCAACTAAACCACCGTCACTACAATAACCACCACCAACCAAATCTTCTCCCTGACCACAACCCTAATCACTACCCTAATCACCACCACCCTCTCCACCACCAAGCTACCACTAGCCTATCCACCACCCTAACCATCACCACTAACCTAACCACCGTTAACCTAACTTCTGCCACCCTAACACCTCCATCCTAACCAGCCTACCACCCCACCACAATACACCTAGCACCTAGCACCACCACTCTACCACCACCACATTACCACATTCTACACACATCACCTTAACCACCACCACCACCCTAACCATCACCCCAACCACCGCCACCCTACCACCACTATACCACCCTACCTACCACAACTCTCACCACCACTTCCTATTCACTCCACAATTCCCTAACAACCATCACCCTACCCCAACCACCAAACCATCCTAATAACTGCAACCAGTACCCAACCCATAGCACCAACAGCCTAAACACCACCCTAGCAATCATCACTCTAATTACCCTGACCAACCCATTCTCCCAAACTACACCACCATAACTACCACAATCCAAACTACCTCCCTAACCACCACTACCCTTATCACCACCACCACTGCTATACCATTACCCTAAACACCACCCCAAACATCACCTTAACTACCACCACCCTCACCAGCCTACCACTACTGCCCCACAACCACCACCATGCCCCTACCACCATCAACCTAACAACTACCAAAACTAACATCCTAACAACCTCCACACTGTCACTACCCTAACCGCCATCCTAACCATCACCACCAACCTAATCACCACCCGCCTTATCAAACACAGACACCCTAATCACCAGCAATGCTCCAACTACCAACACCATAACCACCACCAACCTAACCTCACCACTGTCACCCTAATCACTATCACCCAAACCATCACACCCCACCACCATCATCAGACTACCATCTTACCACTACACCTTATTACCACTACCCTAAACACCACCCTAACCACACCACCATACCCTAACCACCACCACTCTACTAACCCCCACCATTACCCTACGTTCACCACCACCACCCTAACCACTTCCCTAACATTCATCACTCTAACAGTTGTGGCCACCACCCAAGCCACCAGCAACTCCACCCTAACTACCACCACCATACCCACCTCATTACCAACTACCACCCTAACTGCCGCCACCCTTACAACCACCATCACACTACCACCTCCACTACTCCACCACTACCCTAACCACCACTCTTACCATCACCACCACCTGAGCTACCACCACCCTAACCAGTCTACCGCCACACAACCACTACCCTACCTGTACCACCACCACCCTGTCATGACCAACCCCCATCAATACCCCACCCACCACCCTAACCACAACTACCCTAAGTACCACCATCATCCTAGCCTAGCCACTACTACAGTATCCCAACCACCACTACTCTACCATAACCACCTCCCTACCATAACCACCATCACATTAATCACCCTCAGCACCATCACCTCCCTACCATTACCACCCACACCACTGCCACCCATCCCACCACCATTCTAACCACCACCCTACCACCTCCCGCTTCACCACCTCACCACCACCCTAACCACCATCACCATCCTACCAACACCACCTCCGCCACTTACCATCAGCATCATCACCCTTATCTTTCTACTTCAGCCACCACCACCTTTCACCTCAACATTACTCTCAATTTCTGTTGAAGCTCTTTATTTTAAACACGCTTTTTCAACTTATTACTTGATGGTTGTTTACATTGACAGTTGTGGCCTAAGTTTGTATTTGTTTCGGCTTGATTTACTTGTTCTTGCCTGAAATTATGCATTGAGGTATCTATTAAAGCTAAGTCATATCAAAGATTAAGAAACAGTTACAGGTCGTCTATAGTTATCTATTTACTATAGGCCTCATCTATTGAAATCAGTATGTGAATCTTGAGAACAAACTACATGACAGCCTGTTGCTGTGAATCCTAGCACAAGTGCTTGAAGGGCAAATTAACATTTGCATAAACTTCAAATTTGATTTTCTTGTACATTTTAATTGTTGTGCGGTGGAAGTGGAAAAACATACTGTTTTTAGTGTGTTGTAGCATGTTTTTAATAAAGCAACCTACACATGTTGTGAAGCCTGCTTTAAAGGCTGCTTCTGTGGGCTTTCATCCTTCTTCTTGTGTTTAACACTCCTGGAGCATAGCTTCATTACTTGTGCCCTTCAACTGCTTATTTTTCAGGCACTCCTTTTTTAGGTCTCCCCTACGCAGCATTGCATAGGAAAAAGACCTTCAACCATCGATTCAGTTTGGCTGCCAAAAACATGCACGCATTGCATTGCCTTCAATGTCAACTCATGCACGTTTGGCGATTCACTTGCGGGAGCGAGCTTTGACATATGGTTCCTGCTTGCTCTGGCAAGGGAATCTGGCGCAGGCCCCCTCCTCTCTTCCCCTCCCCCTGCTGCCTCCTCCTCTCCTTGTCAGCGCGAGGAGCGCACCTGTCTTTTTTGGATCCATTTCACAGGGAAGCAACTAAATGAAAGAAGGAAAGAGAGGTTGTGAACCGTTGACATTGAAAAGTCCACAAACACCTAAAACCAGCCCACCAGTGAGGTCAGCTCGCCTGGCACTTCCAGATTGCCTTATGCCAGTCTGACCTTGGACTAAAGTGGTAAGAGGGAGAACAAGCATTGGCTTCATTTAAGACTTTACATAAATTCAAAACTGAACTCCTGTGGGCAACACGGTGTAGATAAACATCTATAACATTGACAACGCAGGCTGCAGCTCTGTTTCCCACAAAAAACTTTTCATCGCACAAACTTATTTAGTGGGTTCATTTATTCTTTTTTTCCATTATGTTTGGCAGTATGTAAACCATACATGGACATATGGACCACGTTACAATAGCACAATGTGAATGCTGAATCCATATCCATGAAAACGATACAGTGGTATGCGGCATAATGTCAGGATTCAGTAATTAGGGAAGCAACAAGTGCGAATCCACCAGCTTATTAATACAATTGACACATATTTTCTCAATTTTTGCATAAGAAAATTGAAACCTTTCGCTGATAAATCTCCTAATCGGCGCCAAGTTGCTGCAGCACTTGGCTGATTACAAGTGTGAGCCACTTATCTGTGAGGACATCAGGACAGATACCAGGCACAGCGGAAGGCCCTCCGACCTCATCATAGGGTCCACCCCCCGAGCCCAAGGTGCTTGGAGGTTGACTGTAATTGTACTCTTTCAAAGATTTGCCAATTTACTTGTGTAATGGTCCACGGCTGAGACATTTACCTGAAGCCACTTTTGTTACAATCCTTGGCTTAGGGGAAGGAATACTAACAGTCTTGGACAGGTTCTTGCACCTTTAAAGCTTTTACATTGCTAATAATACCCGAGTTACTGTGATGTGCGATGAGAATAGCACAGATGACGGCCTGAGCAGTGGAGCTGGAGAGACAGCCACATTGCCAGCATTTTGGGCCTAATTCTAGGGTTTATAGATCACCGAACCATTTCGGTCAGAAGACATAGAAATTACATTTATAAGGGGGAAAGTGCAAGTTTAAAAGAAAATGTCTGTCTGTCGCAGAGCAATAGTCCCTTAGTGCTTGAAATGGGAAAATAGAAGTGCAGGTTTCTTTTACCGGAGTATTTAACTGTTTCTGAGAAGTGCCGGTACTCGCCAATTAAAAGTACTGCACCTCTGCTGAGAAGTGCCGGTACTCACCTATTAAAAGTTCTGCACCTCTGCTAGGAAGCGCGGGTACTCTCCCTCTCAAAATAAATAAGTGCAGGTGCTCTGTACCCGACAGTACCGGCCCATTTAAAGCACTGCCTTTAGATACGTACAACACAGCTAAGTGGAAAACGAGCATGGATTCTACCGGTAGAGAAGCTGTTGAATGTTGTGTGTGCTTTGAATGTCTATCTGACGTGTGTCTTTAGTAGTCCATGCCTTACAGTTGTGTACTCGGCTGTGTATTGACTTAGTGTCACTAGTGTGCTAGAGCTAATGTCCCTGTTGCAATGCATAGTCTAAGGGTGGAAGTTTTTCCTGTGGTGTTGAGGACCAGAGGCGGCGTGGTCAATGCACACTGAATATATTTATCATGCCTTACTTGAAGTGCTTATCTTTGTGTTCACCACTGCCGCTGTGCTCACCAGCGGCGGCGCCTCATCAGGGGATGCTACACACCTATCTCAGTTCTGCGCAGAATGGCGTGCTTTCTTCACTCAGCCATTTTAAGGCTTAATCAGTCAGAGCTCCTTGAAGGAAAACCTGAAAAATATACATCTTCCTTTTGAATTAAATTCTGCAAGTCCACAGCTGAGCGATCCTAAAACATGCGTTATGCACACGCAACGCTTGCACTCTTGAGTTTCTCAGCACTTAAATATTTTGTGTACACAACAGCAATAAAAACAAGCATTGGCATAGCCAATAGGTCTCACCTGTGGTACCTTATACGTGTTTAGTTATCCAGCACAATATCCATGGTGCAACAACATCAAGTGTTGCATGGCTAAACACTTATAAGGTCCCAAAGGTGAGACCATTGGCTTTGCCTATGCTTGTTCTTTTTGGTAAACCACTCCACGAGAGTGCATGCATTTTACAGTTGTGCCCCTCGTATACTCTTCTTCATCCCTCCACCCTGTATCTCTCACATGCATGCTTCTCCCTCACTCCCCACCATGTTGTGCATGCCCATGTATGCTTCTACCCGGCATCTCTTTCTCGCCAGTGTGCTTCTCTATGTTGCGCTCTCTCTCTCTTGCCCATGTGCTTTTGTTCCCATGCAGCTTGCTCTCTATCACTAGTGTTGTGCACTTCTCGTGTTGCGTCTGTGATCCCCCCCTCATGGGTTACTTCCTCCTCTGCAGTCTTTGGTGCTCCTCCTGACCCACTATTTAAAAACAAAAAAGACAAGATTTGGCATTCTTTTTTTTCCCGATCCAATTTGGATCAGTAAATAAAAAGGAAAATAACTGCTGCGCATTTTGTAGACACTTACATGTGTGGTACATACTGGTGGTGCGACTGCCTCATAGCACCTTTTGGGGTTTTTTGCTCCCTCTTCAGCCATGGTTTTTCATACCTGCTAACTCACACGGTGCTCCGGTGAGGAGCTGATATCACACAGTGGCAGGGAAAACAAGCTGAAGACCACTTTAAATAGTGGTTTTCTGAGGCTTTAAGCGGCTGAGGTCCATTAAGGGGGTGTAAAAACACCCCAGGACATCGGCACCAGCCTCAACAAGCTTCTTTTCTTTTTTGCAAGGAGGCGGCTCGAGGGCGGGGTGGGGTTCAATAGTGCCTCATGGGTAATTCTGGACACGAGGCCCTGCCCCCTTCAAGCCCCGCTCCCTCCTCAAACGGTGAGATTGTTCTTCAAGTTAGCAGGTAGGGTTTTTAACAAAGGCAAGACCTATTGACTTTGAAAATGCTTGTTCTCTTAGGCGGAAGAATCAGGCGTGCACTGCACCAACGTAATGTCGCAAATTCTGAATAGGTCGAATAGGTCTGATATGAATTTCATAAACATATGCAATTGTAACGGCTTCAAAAATGCCAAGCTTTCGAAGTAGGAGAGCTCATGTTCAGCGTACAAACAAACAAGGAAAATGTATCAGTCGCCAAAAAGTGTCTATAATCTCGACGAAAAGCAACTGAGAAATATGTTCCTGGCACTGCACGGTCACAGTGTGTTTCTTTGTATGAGCCCCATTCAGTCCACCAGCCGATCAGAAGGCGACATCACCCACCCACGCTGCGACCCCTGTTCTCAGTTCAGAGGTCATCTCTATCATCCCACTTCCTGCTCGGGGAAAGGACGTGGGGAGTGCGACATGCCATTTGTGTTTTATTTTCAAGAGAGAAAGTTCAGGCATAAAGTTTCCATTTGGAAATAAAACACTATAAGGGTTCATTTCATGTCCTTAGAGATAGGACTTGGTTTTGAGGGTCTTGAGGTGAGGGGACATAAACAAGTAGTCAAATGCCCCTTGCAGCCTGCTGTCTCTAAAGACTGGATAGGTGGCAGTTGCATGACAGGCTAATTTCAGACCTATGACAGATTTACCTCCGCCCAGTGTCGGAATGGAACAGAAAATAGGCCCAGCAGGCAACATAAATTCTTTGATTAGCGAATCAGATAGCTAAACATAAAGACCCTAATTAGCTAATCAGATAGCTTAAAAAAAAAGTGTCCACATTTGCAATTGGGGCTGTTCAGAACTTGCATAGGAAAGCTGTATATGTGTTTTGTCAGATATGCATTTGTGCTTGCTGCAGGCAATGTTTATGGTCAATATTGGCCGAAATAAAGCTTGTTAAAGGGAAATGGTAATATCAGGGAAATCAACTGTAAAAACTAGACCGCCGAAACATAAAACACTTCCATAAATAGCCACATAAAGGGCCCACACAATGACATGTCAGGCAAGGCCCTTCTGGCACTGCCAGGTTTCCATATATTACAGAATGATCCTGCCCTTCCTGCAAAGGTTCAATCAAACAACAATGACTCGGTCTCGATTTTGTTTTGGGCTACTCTATTTATTTTTTAGCACACTGAGCATCTAGATAAGCTTATTCTTAGATGCTTACATTTTTATCATCCATTACTTTGTCATTTAACTTAGATCCATTTATGCAGTTTCAAATGTCCAGGTTTGACACACTACAATACATACAAAAATCATATACAACTGTAAAGGATCAAATCTAAACGATAAAGCATAAACAAATGAATTTCAACATACTTCATACAATTCAAAATTCACATTGCAACAGTACGCCAGTTCTTTTTTTAACATAACAGTCCTGTATCATTCACTCTTTTTGATATAGGACTAATCTCACTGGGAAAAACATTTCGCATAATACAATTTTCTTGTGGAGCACTCTTCCTGCAAAGGTAGCATCATGTCAAAATATGAAACAAATGATCGGCAAACAACAACCTAGGCAATCATAATTTAAATTCAATAATGAACCGATTTATTTAAAGCGTGGTTCTGGCGGCTGCAATCGTCAAACAGGACATCCTGTTTGACGATTGCAGCCGCCAGAACCACGCTTCTCGCCGTTGGACCGATAGAGTTCCTTTAAACAATGTTAGGAAGAAATTAAAAAGAAAGAACTTCCCCACATCAGGAGGAATCTTCTTAGACCTGAGGGTATATTTACACCCACGCAGGGACTTATCAGTTTTTTATCCTGTAAAGTATTAGTCACCTGGTCACAACAACGGCGAGAAGTTTAAGTCTTTTCATCTGACATACCAGACCCGGCTCCTTTCAATCAAAAAACACAGATTATATATAACCAGACATGCAAATCGGACATCAAGTTATTCTCTAAGACCTGATAAACTGTCAATCCTTTGGATTTTTCTTGTTACTTAGAAGAAACGTGTGAAGAAAGAAATCAATTGAGTCATTTTAGCTCCCGTTTTAAATAAATCGGTTCTGTATAAAACATGTGGCTCCTCCAGAAGAAGGCGCTGGTCGCCGAAACGCGCGTCGAGAATTATTATGCCACTTCCTATTTATGAATTATTTCTGTAATGAGTCAATAATTGTGTGCTATATTGATTTAAAAACTCTTTTTATGTATAGTGATTATTTGATTTGTTATGATTTTTTTATGTATATGAAATTCATGCTCTTTTTAATATATATGTCAATAAATACTAGAATCTGATTTCACCGGTAACTCTCTTTCCTTTAATATCCTTGTGTTCATTATTGAATTTTAATTATGATTGCCTAGGTTGTTGTTTGCCGATCAGTTATTTTCCCTGACGTAGGAATCCCAAATTCTATGTAATCAGGGGGTCCTTGATAACTATACATCAAAATATGAAACAAACACACATCACAATTTCACAGAACACCAGCAAGGCCGGACTGGCCGTAGCAGGCATTGGGCATTTCCCCGGTGGGCCACCAGGGTGGGGCCCATCTTTGCATCCTTTGGGAGGCTGTTTTTTTTTGTTATCGGGCCGGTTTTACAGCATAGCTGCAATATTGGCCCCCTGTAACAAAAGAGCTGTAGTGTTTTCCACGCGCACCGCCGCCACCCCGCACGGCCGCTTCGACACAGTTGCGGGGCTGGTTTGCGTTCCCAGTCCAGCCCTGATTACGAGGCACATACCAACAGACTTTAAACATTGCTAAATAGCCAGGAACGCAAGGCTAGTTAATCTATAATAACAAGGCAACAGACAGGAGACCGACTATAAGTATTCTACCACCCACACCTCTACGACAAAAACAAACAACCACAGTTCATGATTTAGACATCACACAACGTACGTGAATGTCAGTTCACTAAAATGCCAGTCCCTTGTACATCCTTAGTCTCTCAGCAGTATCCTGTGAGAAACTGGTTACCATGGGCGTTAGCAGTAACTGGACCCAAATTGAATAACTAAGTCTTCCTCTTTGGATTTGGAGCTTGGTGTTAATGATACTGAGCAATGCATGGCTTATTAGAGGAGGTTACGTAGGTTTAGGCACACAGTCTACAGTACGGCACAGGAATTGCTCATAATAACTTAATGCCCAGTCGGTGCTTTACTTTATGAAAAAAAGTACTTTAATACATACAAAACAAACACATCTGTGTATATATTAATGGGTAACACAATTAGAACTCACAAGCTCTTTCCTAGTCAGAGGTCTGAAGCCAAATGCTATTAATGCACATATGCTCTAACATTTCTATTGCCGTTGATGTCAATTCCCAATGTTAACCTATGGAAGTGTTCCTGATCATCAGCCCCACATTGCAAACATGGAACCCAGGTTCATGACAGAGTGGCAATTTGCTTCATAGTAGATGACATTGTGAGTATGCTCAGCCACGGATATCTTTTAGAGTATGGAATAGTCCACCCAAAGGACCTGAGCAACCCAAACTGTAGCAGGTCCAACAGTCTCATTAAGACTAAGGGGAAATGATTCACTGTGCTACTCCCCAAAGTCAAATGTATCTTTATATTTTCTTTGCACTGAGTTGACATTTGGGTGCCTCATGAAGACCCTCTCCAAAAGCATCAAGTGTCTACCCTAAACCTTGGTAAGCAAAAGGATGAATTGCAAGGGAACAGGGGCAGTGCCCGACGCCCACTGTCTGAGCAGAATCTCTTTGGAGTCCACTAGAAATGGGTCAGTGGCCGAAGGACCAAACGTGGTTCTGGAGCCAGTAGACTACAATCTTTTTGATAGGGCACACAATAGTTGAAATACCCTACATCTCAGGAACGGCCAGTTGTGGTTGGATTTTTCTGGGGTCAGTGGTACACACAGGTCAAAGTGCACGGCCTGTGGCTCCATCTCGAAACATGAAAAAGCTACAGACTATAGACAGGGGTTCAAGTGCATATATGTATTTAACTGCTTGAAAGATTCCAGTGCAGTGAATGGTTCCAGACTGAGGGCTCAATTACGAGTCTGGTAGCGGCGGTGGTCTCCGATCACCCTATTACGATTAGGGTAGTATGACCGCCGCAGTTCTGCCAAGCGTATTTGGAATTTCCTCTCTGCCATGGTTTTCATAGCTTTTCCTCCCACGTTAAAATCCTGGCAGAGAGGAAACAAATGAGGCCCTACAAGACCCCCTTGAGTCTCTGCTCCTTGGGGTGAATGCAGTGGTGCATGCACCCCAGTTCCTGCACCGCATGGACTTTTCAGTCTATGCCGTGAAGGAACTGTTTTTTGCGTTCCCATTGCAGTGCCCATTTCTGAAGGCACTGCCGTTAGAATGCCAAAAAAAGCCCACCAGATAGGAGGAAATTCCTAATCTGGCAGGTGGCCTGACTGCGGTTTTATCGGTACGGCTGGTGGACCTGGCACTGCCCCGCCGAAAGTCGTAATCTGGCCCTTAGTGTAATATCCTCTTCGATTCACCAGTCAAGGGGTTGGAGCTGATATGGTTCCTGGCATGCCCAGTCTTTATTGCAATGCAGAAAGGTGTCAAAGATGAAGCAGGCTCATCTACAGGCACAGTAGGCAACAATTCTTCCCCTGAGCTTAATGCAGTGCAGAGGGTGGTAATGATAAAGTATTTGGTATCTTCATTAACAGCAGCTGGGCAACCTCATGTCTTATAGTGATATATCTCACATCAACTCATCACATATCCCCACAGGGAGCTTGGTTCCAGAATTTGACCAGCAGGCTGCGTCTTCATTTGAGGGTGCAGTCCAGTATCTTCTTCCACCACAGGAAGTGCTCTCTGATTACAGGACAGCGCAGCATCACTACAATCAGAATGCAGATCAGACTTGCTCCTAGTCTGATAGAAAGACGGCAGTCAATCAACACTTTAACTCTAGATCAAAGTATATTTCAACTGCTCTGGCATGTAGATCATTCCTTGCTCGATTAGAGATTCTGGAAAAAGGTTGTGGTCAAAATCACAAGATTGTATGGGCAAAGATGGTCATTCTGCTCTCTCGCAATGTTTGAATTCTAGTTAGTAACCTAGTTGATATAGGGGGGATTTCCTAAAGGGGATAACCTTGGCTTAGTAACCTATGTGAAATCCGGGGTATTTCACCTAGGTTACTAAGCCATGGTTACCCTTTGGTGTAAGTGTGAATACAAGTGTACCTTGCTACCAGAGGACCCATGAAGCATACATTTTCCCACATGAATGTTTTAGGCAGTAATACCAAGTAGGTATTAAACAACAACATCAAGTAGGTGCCAATACTCCACATCTATCACTTATCGTGCATTGAGGGTGCCGGAATTGTGTATGAGCACTACTTTAGGGGTGGATCAGGGAGTTACATTCTTGGTCGAGATTAAACTCCATGGGGATTGGCCTCAAACATGTAGACCCATAAGAAAAGCAGGTACATTATCACCTGGACTTCTCACTTTCTCGCCAGTTTTTAATCATACTGCCTAGAGGACAGATTAAAGGATGCACTAACCTACCAGGCATGTATTTTAACCTTCTACATAAGACTCCTCCCACTCCTATTCATTCCGATCACCATAATATACTATTCAGTGCTCCTGTGTACCTCGTAGGTCGCAGAATGCCCCGTTCCGCAGCGGAGCGAGAAGAACCTGATGACGAAGCATACCACCAAGGGGCAACCCTGGTGAAATGAGGTTTATTTGAGAAAAACAAAGCATTTCTGACCACTCTATGGAGGGTTAGTTCGTGTCAAAATAGACAGGCCTTCTCTAGTTTTTCCCCTTAATCAATGGCCATGCCAACAGAGATTGACCACAACACAAAACCCAACCAATAACATTACAAGAAGATTCAGATTTTGGCTTATGACAGGCATATCAGAAATGGTTGAAGAGCAACCCTGAGGCTCACTGCTTTGCAAGGCCATACTGAAGTATTAATGGAAGATTGTAAGCTACACCGGTCCCACTACCATATCATAACATATCTCCAGATGTCACCCTTGCTCACTCCACTATTATCTCTTCGTTGTAGTAGCTGAAGGCCCGCGTCAGTGTCAACACCAAGGACCCCAGAACGGAAAAAGGTTCTAAACACCTGATGAGTGCTCTTAGCCCTCTGACCTCCGGATTCCCTTATCCTGTATTGCAGGAAGCTCTTAGCCCAAGTGGATGTGCCTGGCCAAGCCTGTGCAGCCTGATTGCAGCTTCCTGCAATAGAGGGTATTGCACTCAGCAGGGCCCAGCTTCCTGAATATTCACTCATTTCGCAGCGCGCTACCAAATTGTTGCCTCCGCCTTCGCTTGTTCGAACGTTTACATTTTTTATTTGTCAAATCTCAACACTTCAGTGGTTGTATCCTATTTTTGCCCCATATTTTGTTTAAATCGCGTCATTTTTCCACGTGCTGTTAATGGTAAATTATAGTATATTGAAAAGACGATTCTCTCAGTCGATTATACAGCACACACAGCAACCTGACTGATCTTTCAATAGCGGGTGTTATTGTTGATCAATTACATGGTACTCTTTTCATTGACCTTAATATAATGATAGGCCGAGAACCTAATTGGATCTAACATTTTTTACCTGAAACTTAACACAATTCTTGGCAACCATCTAAATCTCTCTAATTGCTGTTCACATATGGTGTCAGAATTGAAAGATTGTGTTATGACTTCTTCACAAGGATGTTTTTAGATCTGTGGATGGTCACACAGTGGCACATTGGTCTGCAGCAAGCCCTGTGACATCACATGCTCTTTGACCCCTAGCGGCACAACAGAAATCTTTAGAGCTTTCAGTCAGTCAAAAGATCTTTATTTCGATCATTAAGACCATATAGAGCTTTCAATAAGTGAAAAACTAATAAAATAACAAAACGTTACTGACACCGGTTGAGATTCCTCCTACATTTACTGCGATGATGCCACAATATGAGCCAGGGTGCTGGCAGGACATGCCCAGTAGTGCAGCCAGGATGCCCACGGAGTCCTTAGTTAATAACTAGCTTGCTTGTGCCCTTATAGCTGTACTCTCTTAATATAGCACTGTGGGTCTTGCATCAACCAAGAGATTTGCAGGTCTGAGGGTCGAGTGCCAGTCTGGATTTTCCAGTCTTGCTTCCTTCCCATGTCAATAAAATGAGACCGGGCAATTAAAACTCGCATTATTCAGAACTTTACAAAAAAACTCATGCCTGCAATGTGTGAACAGATAACGTCTTTAACAACAATATGTGATTAACTGTGATGCTATGATGGCAAAGAAGGAGTAGACAGGAATTGTTATAGAGGGACAGAAGCTGTCCCGAATTTATGGGGATCTCAGGTACACTTTCACATATTTCTGCTTTGCACTTTATTTTCACTACCAAACCAAGCGTTTCAGTGAATCATGTAACATATCGTAGGCAGTTTATTCAGTTTACACCTTTTATGGGCCAAACATAAGATGCTCAACACAAGTTTTGCACATTAGTGTAAATGCCACACAAGGCCATAAGGAACCATCCACTAAGATCTGCAACAGATATGAAAGAAGGTAATGTACATGAGAAGTCTCTGGATCACAGCTCACAGCCCCTGGGGCCAAGCCAGCACAACTGGGCACTGCACGTCCTAGATGGCATGTACAATGCTTCATTTGTGCCTGTGTGTGCCGGTGGTGAGCACTGGCACTCATTTTTTTTAGGAATAAGGTGGTCAGATTTTTCACCATCACGTTTTATCCCAAGGCAGGAGAAAGGCAACAATGGAGAAAGGAGGTAGAGAGAAAGATAGGAAATCAGTGCATAAAAGGAGAAAGTAGGAATGAAAACCTGTAAGAGTGAGATACAGGAAGTGGAGGGCGCAGGAAGAAAGGAGCCTGAGGTGGATACAAGACCAGACTGCCCGGGTATTCAGGAACCCCGCCATTCAGCGGGGCTGTCTCAGGATCCTAAGAAAAACTAGGGCCGCTGGACCTATTTTATTATTTTGTTAGCATTGACTGTACTTTTACATACTTTTGAATGTAGAATTCCCGAAAGGACTAAAGAAATATTATACAACATTTTGGTCATGTTGATATTATAAAATTCTTGTATTTCTTATGGGCCAATAAAATATATATACGAATCCTCATATTACACGTCATTGAATAAACACAGTAACAAACAACCTTTTGACAATGAATCAATGTAAAAGTCCAATTTTTTTAGCAATTGTTTTAGATTTATGTAGCCTACTTTAGCAGACATCGACGGAATGCAACATGATGGGGCCCGCTGCAGATGTGACGAGCGGCCCCTGAATCTCCCATTTCTCTTATATATTCATTGGCCTTAGGCGGAATGCCCCCCCCCCCCCCCCCCCCTGAAAGTTTGCCCCCATCCCCACTCGCGCTGCAGTGGTCTGCATTATGCCTATGGTAACAGAACAAGAAGGCCGTCGGGCATTCTTTAAATCAAAGAGGGGCAGACTGTTGTTGATTAGCTGGTTAGCTTACGTTCCAACACTCCCTATTGAGGTCGAACCTGCAATAGTGCAAGCTCTGCTTTCGCTCTGCTTGTGAGACTCTATTGTTTATAAGAAAGGGCGTGTAACCCGTCCATTGCTTACCTTTTCCTGGCTACGGGGTCACTCCTCACCTCCTAATTGGCCAACGCAGGCCAAGCGTCACTTCCGTTCCTTTCTGTGGTGCATGGGCCAAGCACAGATTGATTCAACTTAATTAGTGCCCGTCTGTGATTGAAGTACTATTTCTCCTTTTTCATTATATGGTTTTGCATCTTCGATGATCTGTGGTTTTGTTTTTAAGCTTGTTAAAGTTACAGCACAGTGGGCAAGCTCCATAACTGCACGGGGTCTTTAAATGTGGACAAGCACTGGGCCCAAAGTATCTATGCACAGATGGCAGTGAATTGGCTGCTGGTTATCCCCAGGCAATATCTACCCAGTATAGAGACAAACAAAGCCGCTTGTGCACTCACACTTTATACAAGGGCACTGTGACTGGTGATACAGACTTTCTGCATGTTACTTTGTCAGCAAAATGCATAGGGGCATCATACACAAAACACATAGTTATGTTCTGGAATTCAGATGGACAGTTAAATCCATAGGTATACTGTAAAGAATGACACCATCGGCATATGCACTTTTACAGCTGATTAAGTAACCACTGACCGTACAGGAACACTTTTACATAACTGTATGCGGTATAATATGTTTGTTGAAATGTTATTTAAGCATCACTTGTGCATAGGGCGACCGTCATTTATTTAATCCATTTCCGTAGCGTTTACGTTTGCTTCCACGGTGTCCTTGAATGCATTTCTACAGCATTGCTTTTGCCATTTCCTCGCAGATATGTTTTAAGTGCATGTCACAAACAGATGTGTCTCTAGGTGCATTCTCTTGTATGACTATTAAGATTGTGCTTTCGATACCCACTGTGAAGCTCAAAAGTGCTTAAGTAATAGGTAATATTATTAGGTAACATCATTATATACCCATGGATGGGACCAGCATCTGAGATAGTTTCTATTTAGTTTTAGAACTGTTGAAGGTGGTGGATTTGGGGCTCACTTCCCTTACAAAGGGCACTATTGGGTACTTTTGGGCTCATTGTTTCAGATACTTCTTGGAGCTACCAAGGAGCTATGATAATGCATGTTTGGACGCTCTCTTTGTTGTGACATGAAGGGTTGAGGAACCTTCCTAGGCCACTCAAAGCGGCCTGCTTGTGTTTATTCAGGAGTGGAGCTTAGCATCAGTAAACAGGTTATTTATTCTCCGGTGCCGTTAGCCCAAATGGTCATTTTACAATGAAAAAATAGGGACAGCCCCTGGCAGACAAAAAAAGAAACAAGCACTGGCAAAGCTAATGGGTTGCGTCTATGCAAGTTTTATTGGCTTTGCCAATTCGTTTTGGCCATGCTGTACAGCAGTACTGCTGAAAGTAAAAACAAAAAAGCATCACAACGCAGTAAACGCTGGCCAGGTCATAACGCTTTTTTTCACGTTCAGCCATGCTGCACAGAAGCACTGCTTCTGTCCAACATGGCTTAAAACCTTAACAAAGCCAATAGATCTCACATAGGCGGGACCGATGGTCTTTGCCAATGTGTGTTTTGGCAGGCAACAAGAGTCGGATGTGTGTACATTGGTTGAATAACTGGCTTGGAAGGTACTAGACCACATCTCCTCACTAAGGCAGCATTTATGATCTAACCCTGCTCGTTCTCACAGTCGACATGCAGCAAACGCCTATGGCTATGTTTTAGCTAAGAGCGGCAAGTCCCTCCACAAGGGAGTTGTGCAACGAAGGTAGAGGTGGGCAGATCCTTGACAGGTTTTCAGGATAAGTGCGACTAGGTCAATGAGCATGATTTAGTGTCACTCTATGAGGGTAGTTTATGTGGTTACTTGGAACCCTGACATGGACGCGGCCCTCATGGATCTAGGGTGCCTCGTTGATGAGGAGCGGTGTCAGGTTTAGCTAACGAAGAACCCTGACATTCCACTCTAGGAAACAATGACGGTACACACCAGCCTTCCATGTTCCACTCCATCTTGAAAGATAAAATAATGTCTTTCAACAGAGCCATAGGGAAAGTTTGAGGCTCGCGTGTGGCTTCTGCAGCCTAGGTTTCCTCCCAGGCCGCACATCTAGCACCCACAGGCCCGCCCTACTAATAGGCGCTTGCTCTTACATCTCTTACCTCTGCCTGAATTACTCAAGGACCTCTTTTCTTTTTCCTTTTCTTCCAGGGTTTTGAGCAACAACAAGATCACGGTGCTGAGGAATGCTTCCTTCCTCGGGCTGCAGGCCCTCGAGAAGCTGTAAGTACCCATTGTACCCTGATGAGCAGAACTGTAATGAGGGGAACTGTCATTTTAACGAAATGGACTGCTACAAGTGCAGACATGAAAGGTGGGGGCGTGTGGGTCTCCGGCCAGCATTTGGGGAAAAAAACTGTGATTCTGAGAAATTTGTCATGTTTTTTTTTTACTGCTGAATGTTGTGTCTTTTACTCTGTGACTCTCCAAGTACACAAACATTGTGCGCATCTAGGTTGATCTGCAGCTTCCATACTGTGCTCCTAGACGGGAAATATGTCCGGAACCTAAGCCTTTGCGCCAATCATTATTTTGTGAGCTGCTAGACAAGAAGCAAAGTATGTCTTGGTGTGTGGGTTTTATTTGTACTTGCTATTTATTGCCAATGACCACAGAGTTATGGTTGCCCCCTTGGCATTGTACTTTGGCATACGTGACATTGGCCCTCATCTGGGATGCTAGCGGACAGATATAGAAAGCAATTTTGCAATTGCAATTTCTGTGGGTCGCAGAATCGCAGGATTTACTATCACAAAATGGCTTTTTGTTATATTATTAAAATCATTTTTAGGCTTGGAGAAGCCTATCCACCTCGGAAAATGGATTTAGCAACCCATACCAAATCACAATTAGAACGGGTTGGGAAAGGGCCATCTCTTCCTTGACATGACATGTATGAATTGTTTGTGACTAGATTCACAAACCATTGATGAGTTACCAGTACCTCAAAGGCTGTGGTAATTGATCCGCAGTTGCAAAAGTGTCCACTTGAGCCACCTTATCCTTTATGGAAGGTGTTGGCAGCCTTCCTGCTTGACTGTGATGTTTTCAGGAAACTTTTTGTTAATAGCTACATCTGTTTCTTTAAGGTACACAGGCTTCTTTAAAAAAATCCCATTTAGGAACGCCAACACAGGGATGGTGATCTGCTATGCTTGCCGGCCACCACTCACTCCTGTGTTTGTATGAAATCTAAGGATGTGCAAATAGCACCTGCCTAATTATTATTCCCTCGACAGGTCTTTTTACCACCCCCACAATTGGAGATTTTGTGATTCAAACTTTTAGTTCATAGGTTGCCTGGAAGAAAGAAAGAATGCTTGCTAAAAGTCATTGTGCAATGTTTGCAACCAGCCTTTCAGTGCATCTGCCCTAGGTCACTTGTTCTCAGTCTTTGCTACCAACAGTAATAGAGTTCGTCAAGGGACAGGATTTTGTGTCTGACCTCTTCAAAGCCTTTACGGCCCCCAGAACAAGTCTTGTAGTCGAATGACAGGTTACCGCATGTAGCCAGACAATATGCTGATAAACCTCAAACTAGAAGTGGAATGTTGGGCTTGCCACATGATGGCAAATTTATTTTAAGGAAATCTTTGTGTGGTTACAAATTTGAATACACAATGAAATCGTCACTGGATTTAGCAGTGTGTGAGTGATGAGTTTCAGCCCAAAGGCTGTGGAATACCTTTGGACTACTTGATTAAGGAGGATTTGGCCATGGTAGATGGATTTGGAGGTAAGGTTTTGATTACTTACCAGTAATTACTTATAGCTCAATTGATTCTCATCCAGCCCTTGCATCCTGCCCACCCTTCCTGGCATTGCTTGTTTCTCGCTGGATTTTAGATTGATAATACAGGAAGATTCTGTATTTCAGTCCCCTCTGTCGGACCACAATTTGGTGGATGGAGCAAGACATTTGTCTCAGAAGCAGGGTTCCCCTTACTAGTGTTGTAGCATTTCCTGGGCCCTACTTTATCTCTTAACATCAATTGGTCCTCCGACTGATCTTCCTCTGTGCTGAAAGTGGTTAGATATTCGGGGAATAAGCAGTCACCCAATGAGGACCAGGAATAGGATAACTGTATCTACAAACTCAAAATTAAACTCATGGATAAATCTCAAACAAATACTGCAGACATAAAATATGATCACTGCAAACCCAAATCTCCTAAAGAAACATAGTTGAGCAAGAGTCATACAAACCAGGAATTCCATTATAGCTAAGAGAAATAATAGCATCAGAATTTGATGATCAGAAACTTCCGACTTGCATTTCTGTTTAGTCATAGGGTAACCCAGAAATAATGCTCACTTCAGTAATGATGTGTCAGAACAGCAGAGTCAAACCAAGTAGTTCATTTGGTTTATCAGATTAGGATGGAAACATTTTACATTTAAATGTAATTAGCATTCAGATTAGAATTCAAGTAAAAATTGATTCAAGGAAATATGCCAATGCTCGGGATTCAGGGTAAGGTTTGGTAAATAAGAAGGGCAGTCTCTCTCAGCTGAGGTGGACCCCCAAGCACATACAGCGTATGCGCCAGTAGAAATAGGTAGCCAGGTGAGTCTTCCGCAAAGACTATCAGGCGAGTTCAGCAAGGTTCCAAGTAGCCAGTCCAGTCTGCTAAAACAGTAATCTGTCTTAGTCTGTCACTTTAACAGCCAGGGTCACAGCCTCACAACAGGAACCCCTCGTTCTGCAATTGAATCGATCTGCCTCCGGTCTAGGTAGGACAAAAAGCAGAGCTAGGGCAGAGCTCTCAAAATCACTTAAGATATGCAATTATACTAGGCCAGTTCTGGAGTGAAACCTCCTGACATAATTTCAATTTGTTAGACCACTCAGTCCATTGGTCGGTTCGTATAGGATGAGCATGATGTGGCAGTAAAGAAGACACAAATACGGAAAAATAGGTGAATCGATTACGCAGTTCCTTCCTTTTTTTCAATCATGTGACACATTGAACAATGGCACATTTGAGAGAAAAGAATAACAGTTCAAAAGGGCACTTTCCCAGGCACCTGTTTCAGATTATAACAAGCGTACTGCTCAGCACAGGAGATGTCAAAGGAAACAATTACTATTTCAATACTACTGGCAATATGGTGTTATGTTATGTTATGTTATTTATGGGTCTTGTATAGCGCAACGGCTACTCCAAAGGAGTGTCCCGGCGCTTTGAGCTCCAGACCCAAAAAAGAGACTGTAAAACATAACAAAGGAAACAGAGAATAAGGATAGAGGCGCTCTAACCAGCGAATAGCCAAGTCTTTAGACCCTTCCTAAAGGCAAGCAGATTGGATGTGGACCGTAAAGACAGCGGTAGAGAATTCCACAACTGAGGGGCCAGGAATCTGAAGGACCGACCGCCTACACGGGCCTTCTTGATACGGGGAACTACAGCAAGTGCCAATGACTCTGATCTTAAAGATCGTGTCGGCCGGTAAAAATCCAGCCTCTTCTGTAGGTATTTTGCACCAGTGGCGTGGAGGGCTTTGTGGGCTAATGTCAAAGCCTTAAACATTATCCTCTTCCGTATTGGGAGCCAATGGAGAGACTGCAGCAGGTTTGAAGCACTGGCTCGACGATGCAGACCAAAAATAGCTCGAGCTGCAGCATTCTGGGTCACCTGCATTCGCTGTAAGAGATATTCTGGAAGACCCAGATACAGAATGTTAGCATAATCCAATCTGGATCCGACGAGGGCCTGTACAGTTATTCTCCGATGTTCCTCAGAAAGCAAAGGAAAAAACTTTTGAAGCATCCTGAGGATGCCGAAACACGTCCCTGTGAGGGTGGACACCTGGGATTTGAGCGTAAGCCCGTTGTCAATTTTAATTCCCAGGTTCTTAGCCCATTTAGAGGACTGGGCTGGAGGGAACATGTCAGCAGGCCACCAACAATGCCAGTCCGGTTCCGATGGGCATCCGAAAAAAAGTATCTCGGATTTATCCGAGTTACACTTGAGGCTGTTCCGTTGGAACCAGTTAAAATGCATGCTAGAGACGTTTTCACGAAGGCACAGAAAGTATCATTGTGTAACACCTACTTTTTTTTGTCATTTTAGATGTACACATTATTACATGAAATTAAACTTCAATAATTTTCACATAAAAACTAAGTTAGTTCATATTGTTTCAAATGTAGTCTTAATGTTCACACTCATATATGAATATCAAATTGATTAGCAATAAGGTCCATAACGTGAGAACCTATCATTCTACAAAATTCCAACACGTTAATATACATATGATATATTTTCATTTATGACATTACAACTATGTCATTCAAATGAATACCATATCTAGTCTACCTTTCTTCTGCATGCTTTTACGATGCAGTAACTACGTTTCGTATACTAGCGTAATTTCTCATTGCGTGTAACTTAAACATGTTTGCTATTTTCACTGCAAAAAGGTGTTGTGGATATTTCTTTGCCATAAAATCCTTTTGATGTAATCTCTGTAATATCACTAGTAAGGGAAGAGATGAGAAAGGGTAAGACTATGTGTAATCTATTATTGTAATCAATGAACTGGTAGGATGCAAGAAAATTCAGTTTACTGCTTCTTAAACAGAAGAAATATCTATTTCTGTGCAGTTATTGTAAATTTTTCTATATGCTCTTACCTTTCGCTATTTTGTCACTCGGTATTCTGTCCTCAATATTCTTGCACCACGATATTGTTGGTGACGATATTAAGTAATAAAACCTGTATGTGGATTTACCAATTGGAAAAGCAGAAGTCAAACATCAACTAATCAATCAATCATCAGAACAATTTGTAAAGCGCGCTACTCACTCGGAAGGGTCTCAAGGCGCTGGGGGGGGGGGGGGGGGGGGGGGGGGGGTCCGTTACTGCTCGAAAAGCCAGGTCTTGAGTTTCTTCCTGAAGGAGAGATGGTCCTGGGTCAGCCGTAGGTGGATGGGGAGGGAATTCCATGTCTTGGCCTCCAGGTAGGAGAAGGATCTGCCTCCGGCGGTGGCTCTGCGGATGCGTGGTACGGTGGCGAGGGCGAGGCTGGTCGATTGCAGCTGGCGGGTGGGCGTGTAGAAAGTGAGGCGGTTGTTGAGGTAACATCAATGATATCTGTAAACTTCTTATGTAATTGTCCATGTATTCGACAAATGTTTAAATCACTGAAATAAACAATCAAAATATTGTGGTGGTAAATATTTATAGGTAAATATAGATGTATAATTTCACATTCACATACTTGGAAGGTATAAATACTGTCAAAATATGGCTATTTAGATCACAATATTTTTGCCGGACCATATTTCATCAACGATAATCTGGTATACTATATCTTCCCGTAGCTATGGAGTTTACCATTTTCCCTTCTGATATGCTAAAGCTCCTATATTGCTTCTGTTCTCTTAATATTGTTTTGCAATAAAAATAGGGAATATGTAATATTGAAAGCCTTGAATAGTGAAAATCTGCATGATACACCCAATGCCTTAGAACTGCAGCCTCTGCATATTTTGTGTAGTTTTTCTAACACATTTGCGAGGGCCGCTAGGAAGAAAATTACAGCTTTTCACCCCCCTTGGATAAAGGGGATAAAGGGGAAATAGCTGAAGGGGTGGTTGCTTCTGAAGGGGCGATATGAATGTGGCTGGATAATTCATGGATAGGACACATAAGACATGCAAGTGCCTCCACCCCAGCACGAACAACCTTTCACGAGCAATAAACCATCTGGAAAGCGACCACGTTCCCAGAAGTACTCTCATTTTTTTTTCAAATTGACACTGCAGCCTATTTTCAGCGAAGCAACTGTGTAGGAGACAAGTTCAGGGGTTATTTGCTTCTGAAGCAGGATGTAGCCAACTGGATATATGGGAACAGAAAAAACATAATCTGCTATTTTTTTTTAAATCACACCAGAAAATTCCCCATTTGCTCCTCTCAGCCTTCCTTCATGGCTCTTGTCCGCCCACCGCAGGGAGAGAGCATCTGTTCCAAAAGCCTTTCCCACTTAACTTTCCAATATATCATATAAATGTTCATGTCAGAGCCTGGGGAAGGGGCAGGGGTGAACTTGAACCTTTCAAGTCAGTACAACAAGGGGACCCTCCTCCTTCCCCTCCGCCCCTAAAATCCCCTGTTGAGTCAAGGAATGCCTGGATGAAGTGAACAATCCCCCCCAGTGTGCGGTCCTAATTCGGCACACTTATATCAGCTATGCCATATGGGGCCCAGGCTATAAATCGCCCCTTTATGGGCCCATAAAGATGCTTTTCACAAAAGGATACGAATGCTGGCTGTGCTCGGAATGCCCTTGAGTCCTCTATGCCAATCTTGTGAACACAAGTCCATAAAAACTCCCCATTCAAATAAGCACCCACAAGTATGTTGTTGGTATCCCCAACAGAGAGGCCACTGATGGAATGGGTGCTGAACTTAAAGTTACCGGCGAACCTGCCAACGCAACTGACAGGAACCAGATTGTACTGGAGCAAGTGGAGTTTTTCGAATTGTAGGGTACTACCCTGGCTTCTTTCACATGCACTAATTTCACGCAAGTGCCCCTTTGTGTGACACTAGTCAAGTCAAGTCAAGTCAAAATTTGTATAGCGCACTACTCACCCAGAGGGTCTCAAGGCGCTTGAGGGAGAGGGGTTCTCTACTTATCAAATAGCCAGGTTTTGAGTTGTTTTCTGAAGGAAAGGTGGTTCTGTGTAAGGCGGAGATGGGTGGGGAGAGAATTCCAGGTTTTGGCCGCTAAGTAGCACCACTACCATGTAGTGGTGCTGCTCTGGTTCAACAACTGTCAACAGGAACGCTTGGATATGAGGATAATATCGGAAAAATAGCGGCCATCACCTTCAGTTGAGTAGTACTCCAAGGGACAAGAACCAGGGACCGGTTAGCCTTTTGTATTACTATTTGTAGCATTTGTATAGCGCCCAGTCCGCCATTGGTGTGTCATTGCAGCACTTTTTGGTTGCCCATGGCGGGTGTGAGTTTTGCAACAGAGACCAGAGTCTGACTGATGTGAGATCTGTGGACTGAATGATGCTGCATACCTGTAAGAGGAGGTTACCGCATGATAGAATTGAGAGTTTGATCAGTGAGGCCGTAGGGCTGTACCGAGACACCTTCTGAGATTTCTTGGTAGGTTGGCGTGTCTACTGCCTGGCAGAAGTAAGTGTGTGTAGGCAGCTGGTAGATAAGGCGCTTTTGGGAACTTTCATAGACAGCTGTATATTTGAACTGTGCTGAGTAGGTGCCCACATTTCTGTTTTAAGGTGTTCTGTTAAAGTATAGTTTAGGACTTTGGTTTGCGCTATACAAATACCACAGACATTCAGTCATACAGGTGTTCTGGTTTGGGTGGCAGTACTGTTGTGAACTCAGTAACACCCTATAATGGGCGTCTTTCAAGATGCTCAGTAATAATAGCAGCTTCTTAACCCCCCTTCACCTACCTGCAGACGATCTCCCCACCCTCCCGATTATGGGCAGCACAAGTTTTGTGCACCCATATCAGGATTCCCATATGGGACTTAGATTTACAGGTCTCCTGCCACCGGATTCTGGAGCTTTTCCTTCACACATTTGGTTTTACTTGGCTGTGTTTCCACACCCATTCAAACATGTAATTGGATGGAGATGAATACCCTGTGGATATGGCTTATGGTTGGTGTGGCTACTGAACTATTGAGACAACGTTATCGTGGGATAATATTGTAATATCAAGGGCAAAATATTGAAAGGTATGTATGTATAGATTTTCTGTACTTAACTCCACATCTATGTACCTTCAAGAAGATATATATTATGTTTTCCAAGGTAAACCCAATATATATCAAAGTATCAAATTAATGAGTAACAATGATTCTGTTGTGAATAATTTGAATTGAAAATATTTCTTTTCTGAAATGTTGGGACTTTTAATTAAACATGAGTAAGGTTTGTGGAAGATTAGTGGTCTGGGGGAGTGTCTCAAACACTCATATTCTCTCCTTCACATCACATTCCTCTGTAGTCTCTCAATGTTAGACCTGGCCTTTTTCTTACGAAATCTTTCGGAACCCCTCCATCTGCATATCTGACACCAAGTATATCTGGTTCTGCACTTTACAGGCATTTTACTCTCTCTTTCTGTGTGCACTTCCTTGTATCTCCTTTACTTTTCTATCCCCTCCCCACACAATGCACCCACTCACCTGTAAGCAATGTCCTGTCTTTACTTTTGCCCTGGCAATATTTATGCAGCTTTTTACCTCCATCACACACATTTGTACAGAATCACAATTACATCTGGCACCGGTGACCATTGAGCTGTGTGATTCCCAGAGTGGTCACTCATTGGATGGACATGCATTCTGCACACCTTTTCTGACACAATGACAGGCACTTTGACTTGCTCTGCCTTAGGCTCAAATCCAGAGCGCTCAATCATTGCCCATTATCAACACCTACCCACCCACAACCTCAACTCACATCGACACAGAGATGACTCAGTTCACAATAAGCACTGTACAAGAGTAATATGCTGCATATAAACTACAAAACCACAACATCTTGGAAAAAGAAAACACCCTTAGGGAATGCAAGATGAAGTAAAACGTGGAATGTAAACAGGAACTAAATCTCTGTCGTGTAACAATTTATAGTCATGGTTGAAAATATCAGTGTTGAGAAACTGATCACTGTTTTGTCTGTAAAGTTAAGAACATGAGTATAGGACACGGTAGGGACCCAATTCAAAGTCAGTTTTTTAAATACTTCCGGGTCTAAGACTCTGAGGAACCCCCCTCACTTTGTGCCCAGGGTGGAATTTTCTGAAACTGAGTAGAATAACTCAGAAAGAGTCGGCCCACATCACCTGGAGCCCACCCTGGCTGATTTGGATCCATAGGAAGCATGTCCCACCCCCAAAAGGGACCACCAGGGACATGCCACTGCCTCCCTCCACCCATGGGAGCTTCCCATGCACCCACATAATCCCATGTCTGCCTGGCAGTGCCCCAGACAATTGAGACTCCAGTCTGCGGGAGTCCACCTAAACCCTTGAGGAGATACATACAAACTCACTAGGAGCGGCCCCAGCTGCGAAGAGCCCACTCTGGCCCACCAGAGACTCCTCCACCTCACCAAAGGGCTCCATAGCTCATCAAAATCAGCCAAACGCCTGTTAGGAGCACACCTCAGGAACCAGCATCACACCATCAGGGCATGCTGCTCAGTAGCACTCAAGTATGGTCTGCTGTCTTTAGCAATGGGGGAATGGTGGAGGTACAGATGGGTGGATCCGGGATTATTCATGGGAGGGGTCGGGTCTCGACGGTACCCGGCCATATGAAGACATTCCACCCCTCGCACCACGGCCCTTGAAATTGGTAAGGAGAACAAACGATACTGAAGCCATATTCCCGGCCTTTTTGGCAGGGTCGGACTGGTAGTAGACCCGGGCACCAAAATAAAAGTGGCCACCATTGGTCAATTAGACAACTAAAAAGTGGTCATTGTTTGGAAATTGTGGCAGTATTAAACTTTTAAAGAGAAACGGTATGTGTTTTGCAAAGTATGGGTCTGAGCTTGCTGCAGGCAACGCTTGTTTTAATATCAGGGAAAGTAACTGTAAAAAAACGGCTCAGCAGACATTAAACAGTCCAACAAAAAGTTAAAAAACCCAGCCCACACACTGACTGATCAGACCAGTCCACCAGGCACTGGGGCATCAGGGGCTGCCCTATGGGCCTGTCTGACCCTGTTTATTGGGTGAGTTTTTCACCTATCCCAAAAACGCTCTCACAGCCTTTTCAGCCGTCTTCTCGTCGTCTCTTTGTTTCCCTCGTCGTGCACTGCCTGGACCTTCCCCAGCTGGGCAGGGCCGGGGCACCCAGGTGCCACTGTCTGCCTCTTAAACGTAGACCTAATAATTCAAGTAAAAAGACCAGTCGGAGTTTCTGGTGGCATGGCCGTGTCCTCGGGGTCCAGTGAGGGGGCAGGGAGGTCGCGGCTGCGGGTACAGAGACCGGAGTCCGCCCCGCCCCTCCTTACTGTACAGTATCAAGACACATTGACATGTACGGAGCCCCCCCAGAGCAGCTGGCACAGAGCTCACACAAATGGCCCATTCATCGCGTGGCCTCTGAATTGACGCTCCGCGGAAAAGGCCCTTAATGACTGTGAGGCCTGGAGGAAAGCGGGTGGCTCCTTTTTTCTGAGCCGTCAAGCCCTCGGGGAGGGCGGCCATTACTTTACAAAGTGGGCGCCTGCCGAGCTGTTCATGCCCCCTCCAAATTGTCGGCCCTTGTGTCTGCCAAGGAAAGGCCTGTTTCTGGGACCGGGCTGCTTAGGTGGGCTGTTGCGGCGGCCAAGGAGTTCAGGGGTGTGGAGAGGGATATTTTTGGGGGCGCGACACTCCCGCCTCGTCTCTGGCTTTGTTAGAAGGAATATGCTCTCGGCCACGATGTACAATAACCCCATTTAGGGACCATCTGAATAGCTTATAAACTGAAGAGGCATGACTGATAGTTCTCTCAGGCCCTGGAACAGTGACACACAGCAGCCTTCCAGAGAGACATTAATGTCCCAATAGCGCCGTGCCCCGCGGTCTTTAAAACAACATTGAGATATTTTATAAAGCGCCAACGTGCCTCCTTTCCGTCACTTCCGAGCGCATGGTCTTGTAATTACAACCATTCGTGGTTGTTTAGCAGGATCGGATGCATATGGAGTCCGGTGTATTTTCGAGATAGGCGAAAGAGGCCCTTGCAACCAGAGGGTGCCTACCACGTGGCCACTAACCCGCACCCTTCTTGAAACAAAAAAATGGAAGAGAAAGCGGAAGAAGGAAAGTGGAAAGGAGGAGAAGGGAGATAAGTGTGAAAGGCAAGAGGAAGGGGAGGGGTGGGGTAGGGGACGGTGGGGGAACAGATCCTGTAAGGGGGTGACGGAGAGGTTGATGTACGTCTAAGGTGAAGGGGAGGAGAGGAACGTCTGTCTAACAAAGGTAGAGATCAATTAAAATGGTGTGGAAGAGTAGGATACGTTGGGTGGACAGACTGCTGTAAGTTTGACATGGGTACAGCTCAATCAATCATTAGGGAAGGGTGGGCAGAATGCTGTCAGCCTTAAAAGGCAGAGCTCAATTAAAAGTGAAAGGAAAGGGTGGACAGAACTCCATAATCTGACATGGTTTTACTTCTACCAGAATGCCAGCTGCAGTATCTCACAGTCACCGCTTCCATTGTCACGGTGCAGCGTATGAGGCCTAAGCAGACAGGTTGGTTTCTGGAACGTGTTCACTGTTTAAGAGCAGATGGTTTCTTTCCGTGGCACCCACGTGACTAGGCACTTTCTGCAGCAAGGACGCCTTGTAAGGGCCGAGTTTCAAACTGTCTTGCCCCAATGTGCACCCCACAATGCGATTTCTGTTGTGACACTCTAATAATTTGTGTTATTGTTGTCCATGATTTGGCATGAGATGGAAATAAGGCTGCGTAGACCGTACCAGGGTGTAGACTCTTTGCGCATAAGAGGCACAAACCCTCTAAGCTATCTCAACAGCTTATAAATACATATAATATCATTGATTTTTATACAGAGAATAGAACGAAAATATTGTAAATATGAATATTGGCATAGATCAAAGCTATTTGCTTGAATCTCTCCTTTTGTGCCTCTCTACTCACGCCAACAACACAGACCAGATTCAGTGACGTTTACACCTAAGCTATGTGATGACACACAAATCACGCTGTAAGTCAACTCTCTAGTCAAAGAAGGACAAACAGCCCACTAGCAATAAACAAATGGCTGGGAGAGAACTGGCTACAATTAAACCTGACGTAGAAACCAAAACACTCATGGACACCAAAGCTTAACAGATATCTGCTGTCTTTGTGGGCGTAGGTCCGGAATATTGAACGTGGAATATCAAATGGCCACAATACTGTGATCAAACTGTCAAGAACTAAAATATCAACAGGTAAGTATGTCTAGATTTTTGAAACCTAAATCCACATATATGTACCTTGACAATATACATGTCGAAAGTATGTAGGTGTGCAGTATAGATTAGTAAATCTACACTTAAATATATGCTCTTACCTCCACAATATTTTGGTTTTCGATTTTTGGGTCACAGTATTGTGTGGTCACAATGTCGTGGCTGCTCGATATTCCAGATTACAATTGTCACTGAGGCCATTCCACCTGGACTAAGCCTTGGTTATTATCAACCAAATCTCTCCGGGAGTAATTCTACTTTCCTTCACCTCCAGAATACTAGGAGGGTTTCTTTGTTCTTTGTTTTATATCTACATAGTGGCAAGGGCGGAGAATAGTTTGGCGCTGTCGTGGTTGCGGCAATTGTTTGCACCTGTGGCGCAGGAGACAGCAGGGAATGTAAAATGCAGTGACCATCACAGCCAATCGAGAGCATACCTTCACAGTCCTGGGTAAAATGCACTGACTCTCAGCAGAGCAACAAGTGAACTTTAATGTTGTTACTATTGTACAGACCTTTATAAATAAATCCCAGGGTGCGCTTTATGCGCTGCTCAATACCCGCCCCTACAGAGGCTCTCTGCCCACAAAACCCAAGTGGATGCAAAGGCCTATTCAAGCTCCATGTATCTGCAAAACACTCTAAAAGGAGCCGAGGTACACCTAGGACAGCCTCTGGCTTGGCAAACGTCTGAAGACAGGAGTATTTATCCAGTAGGCTTTACATAAAGTTGTCAGGATAAAAGCAGGTAGTACTGTTTTTTTGCTGTGTATGAAACTATATATCCCACACAAGCAGGGCAACAGGAACTATGTCATTTTGCAGCTGTGGCGTTTTTTGCATAAATATGGATTTACCGTATATGCCGCATAATATGCAGAATTTACAACAACAACAAATGTTTCTAGCTTTAACAGCAGAAGGTCCTTCACAAGGGTTGACTGGTCCCCTTTCTGTTGCTTATTGTTGTATTCTGTGTGAAACTAGTTCTAATGAGGTGAAATCTTTGCCCAGTCACTGTTAATATGCATAAATGACAAAATAATGAAGTAAAGCGGTCATAAAATATGCTGCATTATGCCACAAATTTTTCCTTTTGTTAGTCAACCCTGCTGCATAATTTGATCCTCCTCTGTTTCATAATGCCAACCGAAAATAGAGACACCACCCGAATCGGCCCCAGACTGCTCAAAAAAGCAGCCCACAGCAGGAACTCAGACATCGGCCCCTCGGGCATTGCCCGAGTGCCCGCGTTACCAATCCGAGGCTGCCTGTGACAAAAGTGGCAGCAGTGCTAAAGCAGCCAGCGGGAGCACTGCTGCTCACTAGCCCAATCCCTCCCCCCACCCCCATCCAGGGCCAGTCCAGCTGTATTGCCAGGGCTGCTTTGTGTTCCCAGTCCAGTCCTGCTTAGCGCAGTGATTTAGCTTAAGGCCCTTTGAATTTTATACAAACATTCCCACTCAGCTGCCCGCTGAGGTACTCTCAGTCGAACATGTGTCAGCCTGCGAATCACTCCAACATGGCATTAAGTGAGACACAACTCCCTGGCCACTGTGCGTCAAGGTCTGGTTGCAGCAGGCCAGGGGTCAGCGAGAAGGTTCCAGCATGGAGAGTTTTACCCCATGTGCACAGGAGGATCATTTTGTAACCATGGCCCAGAAACACAAGTGCTGAGTAGCGTCTTTGGCTTGGACTAATCGTGTCGCACTATTCCTCAACTCAGTGACCCTCAGTGAGTAGGCCTTGTTGCGGTGAAAGACCAGATCTATCCATGTAGGTACGACCCTGCCACTTGTACACCTAGCACAGACCTCAGGAATTGCTGCAGCAACCCAGTGAGTAACCTTACTAGTCATCTAAGTCAACTGCACGTTAGCCTCTCGTGTGATTAGTTAATAGAGGAGTGGGGGTGCACCCAAGGCATTATCTTAAACCACTGTGCACTCCATGGTGAAGGCAACAAGTTGTACAACTGCATCGACCTGCTGAAGTCTACATTATTAAACAGATGAGTGCAGGAGGCGATGTGAACTGAAAACTAGAATTGCGGGCTTACAGCTGGGAAACCAGGATAGAGTTCCAGTCACGGATTCTGTGCCAATCACTCAACCTCCCCATGCATACAACCGTATTCCAATCCGAAACGCTGAGGGATATTACCAACACTGCACTTTGCTCTGGGCTATCGCCGCACACACAGCTGATTTTCTGGGGGCTATTGGAGTGACGTGCACGCTCTACCTGTACTGGAGGACTACACTTCCCAGGGCACCGAGTGCGCAGCAGCAGGAGCCGCCCATGCCACGGAAGCAGCGCCATCACGTAAACACGCCTTAAAAGCGGGGCTCCATCATTTCCTTGCGGGAAACCCTGAGGGATATTACCGACACTGCACTTTGCTCTGGGCTATCGCCGCACACACAGCTGATTTTCTGGGGGCTATTGGAGTGACCTGCACGCTCTACCTGTACTGGAGGACTACATGTCCCAGGGCACCGAGTGCACAGCGGCAGGAGCCGCCCGCGCCAAGGAAGCAGCGCCACCATGCAAACACGCCTTAAAAGCGGGGTCCATCATTTCCTTGCGGGAAACGCTGAGGGATATTACCGACACTGCACTTTGCTCTGGGCTATCGCTGCACAAACAGCTGATTTTCTGGGGGCTATTGGAGTGACCTGCAGGAGCCACCCGCACCACGGAAGCTGCGCCACCACGCAAACACGCCTTAAAAGCAGAGTCCACCCACCACAATGCGGGACGTGAGTGGGCACGCCGGGCGAAGAGCGGGCCAAGGGCCCGTCAGAGGCCAGAGGAGGCCGGGCTGGGCCACACCCCCAAATCCTGGAATGATATTAGGACTGTCTCTGTAAACTTCAACAAGGTCAGTGACTTAAGGCCCTTTGTTTATTACCTCCAGGCGACCAAATTGAGTTACTAGAAACCATGGGTAGGCGAGTTGAAGCTGGAACGCTGAATGTCGCCCCTGTACAGCCAGATTCTTCCATCAAACAGAAATCCATAGATCGCATGCTACAGAGAGCCATCGGCGTAGTCGCAAATGAGATAGAAACTAACGGAAGGAGACTATCCCTTACACCCAATGTTGCTGCACCTTCAAGCCTCCTTCATGTAACAGACTCGCCCTTCATTACGGACCAGGAACTTGTCTTAAGCGACGTAGGACCTTCTGCAGAAAGTAGGACGGATGTTATACATCCAGGAGGGGCCCGCCCAAAAACAGGGAAAGTCAAAGCCATCACATCAAGAGGGCCCAAAAAAAGAAAAAAACAGCTCCTGTGACCCCAACTCTCATAAGGGCCAATGGCAGTGTTCCCACAACAAATGGAGACCCCGAACAGCCAGCATGGGTCATGGACATGATTGTAGACTTGCAGGTTCAAGTCAGGACTATTGTAAGAGATGAATTGAAAAACCTAAGGGATCGGGTTGACAGTCTTGCAAAATTAGTAGAATGTTGGGTTGACAGGGTGGAGGTAATTTTGAAATAAAAGCTACCAGCCAACACATTATCATATCTAAGTGCCCACCTCCCGAGCGTTGAAGCCAATAACACAATCTCTAATAAAACAACACAACCTAATCAGGAGAAGGAGGGAAGGCAACATTGTAGCCCAAATGGGGCAAAGAAAGGTAACACCATTCAGGGCCAAGAACTTAGACAAGGAGTACTGAAGGAAAAGATTAAAGCAGGAGGGATGGTAGGGCCCTCAGAAAGCTCCTCCACTGGTATAAGGGGCAGACCTACAAGCAGGCAAGAGGGGGAATCCATCAGGTAGGGACAGCCCTCCCATGCATCAACCTACCCCAGCCTCAATCCCCTATGTTGTTATTTTAGCCCAGTCCCAGAATTAAAGCAAGGCACTAGAGAAACCTACAGTAAGCTGAAAAACAAATGTATTCATTGGTTAATCAGCAACAAGCAGTTCTCTAACAGAGATATAAATGATATTATCATGACCCGTAGGGTGGGATGGGTAGGTTGAAGACCCAAAGACATATTTGGTGAATGTGTCATCATTAATTTTAGGAACAGGGGGATTGTTAATTATCTTTTAGACCATCTCTTTGTTAGACCTGGGAGCTCTGTTAATTTATTGTCCCTAGGTTATTTCCATCCCTCGCACCAACATCTACAAAAGTCTAGATGAGCTTACCACTTGAAGTTGGCATCAATCCAGACACTCAACCCCTATACCCTTGCAGGCATAAAGATCTCCCCTATTCTTTAACATTCCAGTGAACAACAGGTTCAGCCCCCTCGAGGCAGTTGACTGACTAATGAAAGTGGCAGCACCTTTACAAGATAAAGCCGAACCTTGCATGTGTACTATTAAGACAATTGGGAACGTCCTTTGGAGTGACCCTTTAACATCCCATAAGGCAACAATGCAACCTATTGAGACTGGGAAAAGCATCCCACCCAAGTATAATCTGAACCAGGAGGATGAAGGTACACTGAGCAAAAAGAATTCCCGTGTAGGCATGTACCTAAATAAAATAGTCTCAAGTGACGGCAAATCTCCCTCATTAAATAGATACGTACCTAAACCTAGCCTAAAACCCTCTCCTGCAAGAAGAGCCTGTTCCAGACAGCATAACCTCTGATTCCCCCATAGAAGTTGCTATAGGGCATACCCCAAGCTTGAAAATACTTTCTTGGAACATAGCAGGATTAACATCCAAACTGGAGAACCCCGATTGGGGTTCCTTTATTAATCAGCACAAAATCTGCATGTTCCAGGAAACATGGTCCAGAGATGACTTGAGCAGGCATGGGTTTGCCGTCTTTAATATTCCAGCGATTTCACGCGGGGAGAGGAAGACCTTCAGGTGGACTGTCAACATGGTTTGGAGTCCATTTAGGTTGCAAGGCCAAACACATAGAGAGTTCCTCCTGTGATATTCTTTGTGTACTTATAACAACCCAGTCAAAACAAAGTATCCTGCTCATAAATCTCTACTCACGCCTGACCCCTCGGGCCAGGAGTCTACTACCCTAGAACAACTCAACACCTTACTTTTAACCTTTCCATCACAATGGGGTATAATTATTGGCAGTACCTTTATTTGCCAATTTGAGCCGCTTGTTGGTTTGTCCGGGGCCAATTTGAGGAGGAGGACCAATATTGGTTAGTTCCCGAACCTAATATTCCGCCAGCAAGGGCATGGACCTCATTTGCTCTCCAGATCCAAGCCCTTACCCTAAACCTTTCTTTAAGAGCATGTAACGGTCGCACCAGATCAGATAGCCTGGGAAACCACACCTATAAAAGACCATGCCACACCTCAATCAGTGACTACATGTTGTTAGACATGCAGTCCTGGCACAAGCTGATAGATTTTAAAATCAGTTCACGACATGACAGTGATCACAATGCTCTAATTCTAGAAATAGTATCACCATGCACTATTACGTCACAGGTTGATCCTCAATCATCAGTGCAAAGCCTGACACAGACCAATGGTGGGAGAAGAGTTCGTTGGGTTGAGTTTTCCCAATCTGAAGATAAAACAGCCAAACTCTACCATCAAGTAGTCCCTTACTTTTTAGCCACTTCCCAAATAATAGAGGACCTTGGAACACCAAACTCTCTCCTTAAGATTTCACAAAATCACCATGATTTGGTTGGCATTTTGGCCACTTTTTAAAAATCAAAATAAAACCCTTAAAATGCTCAAACACAAATGGTTCAATGCCAGCTGCCGAGCAGCTAAAACACAATTAATAACTGCCATTAAAAGTAGTGACAACGTTAAAATCAAGAAAGCTAGAGTCGCATATAAAAGTGCTACTACTAAAGCTAAATATCATTGGGAAGCCCAACAATGGGAAGACCTCAGAATTGCATTAAACACTCATGATCTGAGGTCCTTCTGGAATATCGTAAATTATGATACCAAGGCTGGTAAACCGGCTATTGAACCAAACATTGATGAAACTGTTTGGAGGGTACACTTTGAAACCCTCTATAGAAGGGATAAAGGAGGGGATGAAAGAAATGCTAGGCCCCTGGGGTATACAGACACAAACATGGAAGTCGCCCTCTTAATTTCGGTAAGAGAAACCACCGATGCACTAGGGAAGATCCTACCTGCAAAAGCGGCAGGTTTGGATAGGATCTCCGGAGATCTCTATTGATCAGAACCCACCATCTGGTACGGTACTTGACTACGCTGTTCACCGCTGTATTACACGGCATAAAGTTAAACAAAGAACAGTGGTTCTGTGGGTATATAGCAATCTGTTTGTTATACTGTAAATATAAATACGCTTTAAGTATTTCACACAATCAACATCGAATGTTCGATGTGCAAGAACACACTCTCAATTTGAAAGCCATTAATCGCCGCGCTGAGACGGAGTTAGACGTCCATAGAGCAGCTCACAAATGATCGCTACGGCGGCAAACATCTTCCTTTTATCCACTGGGTGGTGAAGAAATTTTACAATTATCGCTGAAGATTCCCCAGAGAAAGGATACTTCTCGAAGGGTGTCGGCTGACACCTGTTCCTCCCAAGCTACTGAAGATATCTTTAGCACCACAAGTTCTCAGGCTGTCCTTCATTTCTCTTGTCCTGATGAAGACCTCTCCTAGATGCAACTAAATCTGCACTTTACTCTAGGGTGGAAAAGTCGACGTTGTGTGCGTCAATCCATCCATGAGCAAAACACAAGAAAAGGAAAATAGTTTTGTTTGTTGTGATTATTGAATTAAAAAATGGACTGATGCTAATTTATGTGTTGTACTTATGTATGTTAAGATGTCCTCCCCCCTTATTTATGTATAGCACGGTTATCAATTGTCACTATCAGTCACCAAAACATTTAATTTTATATGTGATTTTATGTCATTTCTGTCTCGGACAGCCACTTTTTCTATGTTGAATTATACATTTAAAATATCCATAATAAGAAAAATCTTTCAAATTGAGTTTTGTTGTGTGTGCTTGCATATCGTACATTCGATGTTGATTGTGTCAAATACTTAAAGCGTATTTATATTTACAGTATAACAAAGAGATTGCTATATACCCAACAGAACCACTGTTTTTTGTTTAACTTTAGAACCCAGGTTCTGAGAGTTACTGGGATACCCCATTAGAATTAATGGGTATTACAATGCATGGCAATCCCCACCACTTGGGCGGGAGCAGAAATAATACAGATTTTTAAAAATTATACCCACTTTTGCCCGTTAATTCCCGCCCAATCAGCCTTATCGACGTTGGGCAGAAAATCTTTGCCCGAATCCTATTGGGGCACCTGCAAAGCTGGATGGAGGAACACAATATTCTAACCCTCCCCCAAGCTGGGTTTCGGACCAGGACATCCACGATTGATCAACTTTTTACGTTGCAGTTGATATAGAGTCTCCATCGAGGTAGGCAGTCTCTACCTTATTTTCGTAGACTTAAAATCTGCCTTCAACCTGGTCCCGAGGGATAAACTTTGGGTACCCTTAAGAGATATGGGAGTCCCAGAATACCTGTGTCATCAGATAAAACGTCTCCATGAGGGCAATTATGCCCTTATCAGATATGGAAATAACGGAGAACTCTCTGCCCCCTTGCCTGCGGAAAGAGGGGTTCGACAGGGCTGTGTCCTGGCTCCAACAAATGTTTCTCTCTACATCAATGGGTTAATAGATTTCCTGAACAAAGGGAAGAATATGGATGCCCCCAGGCTAGCGCAGCGAAAGATCCCGGCCCTGATGTTTGCGAATGATACGCTTCTCCTCGCATAATCTCCAACGGGAATGCAGAGGACTCTTGACAACTTAAGCGATTTCTGCAAGCATCGGGCATGGTAATCAACCTGCAAAAAGCAAAGTATATGGCCTTCAGCGTAGGCAGATCTTCCCAGCCCAATCCCTGCCTGGATGGCAGACCCCTCGAGAGAGTGATCATTTTTGATTATCTGGGTCTGACTTTACTCAAACAATGGGGGTATTTTAAAACTACACAGGAACTGTTCCAAAAAAAGACTTAGTCCAGTGCTAGAAATGTACAAGGTTCAGGCTAGACCTGCTGCCCTCTATGGAGCAGAACTTTGGGGCCATTGTACAGTGTATCCGCTAACCACAATAGAGAATACCTTCACTAGACAGCTTTTGAGGCTCCCCAATAGTACCCCATTAACACCTCTCCATCTAGATCTTGGGTTTAGGCCGATATCGGAAGAGGTGGCCCTCAGGTCTCTCCTCTATTGGCATCGCCTCTCGAGCACCCCGGATCTAGCTGCCTACAGAGAAGAACTAACTGATGTCATGGGCATGAGAGGCTCGAGGAGGATAACCTGGTTGACCAACATTGAGAATACCTGTGGGGGCCTGGGGAGGGGCAACTTATGGAACAATGCTGAGGTCACATCTCTATCATTACCAAGAAAGACCCTGATGGAGAGCTACAGACCGGACAAGCTCAATGAGCTTGAACAAAGAGCTACCACCGGCCGTCTAACCATGGAATTTTTGGCTATAAAAAATAGGTATAAACTTGAACTGGTACTGGATGATATCCAGCCCTTACTCGCTAAAAAACTGTATGTCCAGTTCAGGCAGGAAATCCTCCCGCTATGCACCTTTACTCGAAACTGGGAAGAGACATCAAACAGGGGTTGCCCGGCCTGCAACTATCCCAATGAATCGGAGTTGCATGTGTTATTTTTTTGCAAGGTGTACCACTGACCATGACCTCCCATCCCTGCCGGCACAATTACCTACTTTTGCTACTGGCCATTTCAGAAGTTCACATTGTCTATCAAAGTGCACATTGCCTATCAACCTACTAACAGAGACCATAGCACACATCATTGACTTTCATTATGGTGTAACTTTTAATGGTTGTTGAATTCCTTAGCAAATCCCATCTATCCCATTGTATGTGTACAGTATGAGTTTAAATCTGGTAGCAGTCAACTCACTAATGAAGGTCGCATCCCACATCAAGTACCATTGGCGTGCAGCCCCACTTGGTGTTCAACCTGCTAATGAAAACCATTTTTTAAAAAATATTCTATATTCGGTATGTAAAAAAATACCATAAAAGTAGCAATTTATCCAAAACAAGTTACAGGTACAAACATAAAAAGAATTAGTAATTAATCCATCAGTCTAAAATCCACATAATACAATTTCAATAAGTAGGTTTAAAAAAAATACACATTACATGAAACCTGTCCCTCGTCAGTCTAATTCATGAAAATCATTTAACACATGTACAACATCTACCAGACATCAGCATCACACCTGTTTCAACCTGTTAATGAAGGTCACATCGCCCACTAACACCCATCAGCGTTCAGTCTCATTGATTGTTCAAACCCTTCAGGAAAGCCTTGTAGCTCACCAACAAGATCTTCCAGTACTCAACACTGTGTTCAGCATTCTAATAAAGTAGACATATCATGTCAACACACATCAAATATCAGCAATGCTGGGTGTTAAGGTACTCAAAAATATCTTATGCCCACAATATACTAGTCAAAGTATCGTTGAGTAAAAAAATATCGTGGGGCAAAATATCAAAAGAAAGTATATCTTTTTTTTACATATTACTATAATATCTAATTTTATAATATTGTTATTTTAATATTGTATTGTGTTATATTTTTATTTTATTATGTATTCTATTGGAAATTTTAGGTTTTCTTAGAGATGTTATGGTAATGCATATTTTCACAGTTTGTTGGATGTATTGGGCGATTGAGCGACTTTAAAAAAAAAACAATTATGCATTAATTATTCAGAAATAATTATGGTAATTATTTTACAGCAGTGAATAGTAAATGTTTAATAATCTGTTTAATTATATATTTCAATTTAATTTGGGGTTGCGAGGTTTATTGGGGGATTATGTATAGTGTTTTTTAAAATGATTTTTTAAATCATGTTAATTGATTAATATATGAATTATTTTATATTTTCATTGTTTTTTTGTTTGTTTAAATATTTAATAATATTCACTCATGAGTTGTGGGGCTTTAGTGGGAGAATGGGTTGGTATTTTTTAAACATTATGATATTTAGTTGAGTATTAATTGATTAATGTATTAATAATACAAATTTGTATTGGTAATTATTTAAAATGTATGTTTAATTAATATTGAAAGTTAAAAGTAGAATATGGTATACTGGGGGAATGGTGATAGTTTTTTTGTAAAATAAAATAGCAGTTTATTAGTAATTAAAATTTTAAATATGTAAAATATGAGATTCTTTTTGGTTGGTTATTTTGTTCGATTTGAAAAATTGTATTATTCCAAAAATATTTATTAATAGTTAATCTTTTCTGTAAACTTTTTGTTAACTGTTTACTATTTAAAAAAATGTTTTTATTTTTCCCAATGTTAGAATATGTAAATCGTTTTTTTTAATTTTTCCATTTTTAATAATGTTTCTCAATATTTTTTATGGTGGCTTGTTAATTGGGTGCAGTTAATCTAATTTCCCAAAAATCTGCATTTTCCTCAGTGTTTGTTAGACTTCAGATTTATTAATCTAGCTCAACTCTTCCAATGTACACAGTTTCCCCAAAGTTTACTAGACTGGAGTTAGAATAGTAAATCTGCCCCACACCCCCAATATATGCAATTTCCTCAGTGCTTGTTAAACTGGAGTTACAGTAGTAAATTTTCTTAGGCTGGCAATAGTATTGTCAATATGACCACTCCCGTCCCATGTAAGTACTTTCACCAATGTTTGTTATATTGGAGTTAGATAAGAAAATCTGGTCCTCTCAAAGTATGCATTTTTTCCAAACGGCCGATTGGTTTTAAAAAAGTAAATCTGACACTTCCCCTCCCATCACAATTCATGTATTTTCCCCAATGTTTGTAGATTTGTAATTGGAGTAGTGTATTTGAATTGTTTTTACTGGTTTATTTTTAATGCTTTTTATAGTGTTTGTTTTTCAAATGATTTCCTGTCTATTGCTATACAATTTGGTATGCATCAACAACAAAAGAGTGTTCCTGTTCTGTTTAAGGTGGAAAAGAGCACAGAGCACAAGAAAACAACAAAGCCCATTAGGTTTGTTAGGAAAGCCCTCACTCACCGACCTGGTCGGTGACTTGCTTCATCATCGGGCCCCACCGGGTGTGACCGAATGCCACCCCGGTGTGCTGCGACGCCAGAATTACTGCGGAGCTGGTTTTGTGATGGGAGGGCTATGTGAGAAATTACGTGAGTAGTGTAAAGTGGTGATTTTAAAATTGCCTTGTATGTATCAAAAATTTTTATTTTAATCAAAGATCATCAAGGGCAAGGTTAAAAAATGTGTTGGTGAGTAGGGCCAACTAATTAAATGGTCTACTCCCACTAACATTTAGGTGAAAATGTGAATGGTCAACATGGACATGTTTCAGCCGGTGTGGTATCATTAACCTGGCATTCGTCAGGACCTATGGTGTAAAACCTCGGCGGTATGGGCACTCTAAGGCCCACCCAACCAGAGGACTTGAAAGTTAAAAGTCTGTGAAGTGCAAAAAAACAGGGGGGCGGGCTTCACCACCCGAAGGTAGGACGCACACACCTCCAGCCTCTAAATTTTAGAGACCAAAAATAAAAGCACCTGTGGGGGTTAAAAAACAGACAGACAACACAAGACAAACAAACAATTAGAATATTTTGTCGATAGGTTTAGCCGATTTCAGCTTATTACTTGTGCTCATGGTGCCAGGGTGCACAACTCATACATAATAGCAGAGGTGCGTGGCTCTGCCAGTGGCTGAGGCTACACGGTAAGTCATATCGTTAATATGGTGGCACTGTCATGGTAGATTGCCAATTTTGCAGAATCTAACAGTGTAAGTGCACAGGGGAAGGGTTTAGATAAGTGAAAAGGGAGGCGAAATGGCAGTGAGAATAATCACGCAACACTCTATCACTCATCGATCAATGGGCCAAATGGCCAGTGACCAGTCAACAAAGGAGCAGTAAAAGAGGTGAGAAAAGGAAGATTCTCACTTCACCAGGGATGAAAATCCACCCCATAGACCGCGGGAGGGAGGGGACGGCGCATTTGGCACATCCTAAAAAGCATCAAGAGGGGAAGAAAGAGGGACACCAAACCAAGTCAACACGCAGTTAATAGTACTTAGCTTCACTTGTTCTTTCACCCAGAGTCGTACTCACGCCCACGGCGTCCGTCTCCTGCAGGTAAGCCTAATCGCCCTCAGGACCGGGTCTCGTCGATCCGGTTGAGAAGGGCGTAGGCAGTTTTATGAGGTACCGGCAGGAAAAAGGCGCGATTGCGCTTCCGGGAGTGGAAGCGTTCGTAAAGCGCATGCGTGGAGATTGCCACCGCGGACTAGACCGCGAGCCTGATCCGGGAAGAATGCTCACTTCCGGAGCAGAGGCGCGGATGGAAGCGCATGCGCAGGCTCGGTACGCATGGCAGTTCGGGTCAGTTACACTGATCGTTATACGCATGCGCAGATAAAGTGTGTCAAATGCGGGGGAAGTAAATGAAGGAGCGCAATTGGTTGTAGTGCGCATGAGGGGTACACATACAGTCAGATTAAAGCACAGGTGGCCCATGGGTTAGGGTTTGCAGTAACCAGAGGGATTTTACAAGATCGGTCATGTAATAAATCTAGCTTATGAAAGTTAGATAGTTCATGGGACACAGTCATCACAGATAGGGGGAGTTAATGGGAACAGATACAAATCATGGGATTCAGATATTATTTCAGAACAGAGCCCCAAGGTATATCGTCATTGAGGCCATTGGTATGGGTGCCCAGGCGGTATACCCAACGCTGTTCCTTTTCAAACAGTCTCTCAGGTATGTTGGAGCCCCCAACTATTTGTTCAATCACAGTCCATTTCAGGTCGTTGGTGGTGTGATTGGTTTGGAGGAAATGGTCACTCATTCTTGTCGTCGCTTTTTTGCACCTAATATTACTTCTGTGCTCACATATCCGTTGCTTAATTTTTCTGGTTGTCATCCCTTGCTCAAACTGTTCTGTCTGTCATCTGACAACCCCTACAAAATTCTTGACTCTTGAACCCGGGAAAACTTGGTGGCAAAAAGCCCATACTAACTGTAATTCTGTAAATGTTGTGTACCTCGTCACATGCCCATGCTCACTTCGATACGTTGGCATGACAACCAGAAAAATTAAGCAACGGATATGTGAGCACAGAAGTAATATTAGGTGCAAAAAAGCGACGACAAGAATGAGTGACCATTTCCTCCAAACCAATCACACCACCAACGACCTGAAATGGACTGTGATTGAACAAATAGTTGGGGGCTCCAACATACCTGAGAGACTGTTTGAAAAGGAACAGCGTTGGGTATACCGCCTGGGCACCCATACCAATGGCCTCAATGACGATATACCTTGGGGCTCTGTTCTGAAATAATATCTGAATCCCATGATTTGTATCTGTTCCCATTAACTCCCCCTATCTGTGATGACTGTGTCCCATGAACTATCTAACTTTCATAAGCTAGATTTATTACATGACCGATCTTGTAAAATCCCTCTGGTTACTGCAAACCCTAACCCATGGGCCACCTGTGCTTTAATCTGACTGTATGTGTACCCCTCATGCGCACTACAACCAATTGCGCTCCTTCATTTACTTCCCCCGCATTTGACACACTTTATCTGCGCATGCGTATAACGATCAGTGTAACTGACCCGAACTGCCATGCGTACCGAGCCTGCGCATGCGCTTCCATCCGCGCCTCTGCTCCGGAAGTGAGCATTCTTCCCGGATCAGGCTCGCGGTCTAGTCCGCGGTGGCAATCTCCACGCATGCGCTTTACGAACGCTTCCACTCCCGGAAGCGCAATCGCGCCTTTTTCCTGCCGGTACCTCATAAAACTGCCTACGCCCTTCTCAACCGGATCGACGAGACCCGGTCCTGAGGGCGATTAGGCTTACCTGCAGGAGACGGACGCCGTGGGCGTGAGTACGACTCTGGGTGAAAGAACAAGTGAAGCTAAGTACTATTAACTGCGTGTTGACTTGGTTTGGTGTCCCTCTTTCTTCCCCTCTTGATGCTTTTTAGGATGTGCCAAATGCGCCGTCCCCTCCCTCCCGCGGTCTATGGGGTGGATTTTCATCCCTGGTGAAGTGAGAATCTTCCTTTTCTCACCTCTTTTACTGCTCCTTTGTTGACTGGTCACTGGCCATTTGGCCCATTGATCGATGAGTGATAGAGTGTTGCGTGATTATTCTCACTGCCATTTCGCCTCCCTTTTCACTTATCTAAACCCTTCCCCTGTGCACTTACACTGTTAGATTCTGCAAAATTGGCAATCTACCATGACAGTGCCACCATATTAACGATATGACTTACCGTGTAGCCTCAGCCACTGGCAGAGCCACGCACCTCTGCTATTATGTATGAGTTGTGCACCCTGGCACCATGAGCACAAGTAATAAGCTGAAATCGGCTAAACCTATCGACAAAATATTCTAATTGTTTGTTTGTCTTGTGTTGTCTGTCTGTTTTTTAACCCCCACAGGTGCTTTTATTTTTGGTCTCTAAAATTTAGAGGCTGGAGGTGTGTGCGTCCTACCTTCGGGTGGTGAAGCCCGCCCCCCTGTTTTTTTGCACTTCACAGACTTTTAACTTTCAAGTCCTCTGGTTGGGTGGGCCTTAGAGTGCCCATACCGCCGAGGTTTTACACCATAGGTCCTGACGAATGCCAGGTTAATGATACCACACCGGCTGAAACATGTCCATGTTGACCATTCACATTTTCACCTAAATGTTAGTGGGAGTAGACCATTTAATTAGTTGGCCCTACTCACCAACACATTTTTTAACCTTGCCCTTGATGATCTTTGATTAAAATAAAAAATTTTGATACATACAAGGCAATTTTAAAATCACCACTTTACACTACTCACGTAATTTCTCACATAGCCCTCCCATCACAAAACCAGCTCCGCAGTAATTCTGGCGTCGCAGCACACCGGGGTGGCATTCGGTCACACCAGGTGGGGCCCGATGATGAAGCAAGTCACCGACCAGGTCGGTGAGTGAGGGCTTTCCTAACAAACCTAATGGGCTTTGTTGTTTTCTTGTGCTCTGTGCTCTTTTCCACCTTAAACAGAACAGGAACACTCTTTTGTTGTTGATGCATATTATAATTTGGGGACTAAGAGTGTTCGTGACTCTCCCTATCTCTCTTGTTGTTTATAAATATACAATTTGGTATCCAAAATCATTTGTTTTTGTTATATATTTATAAAATGTATTTGTAATGGGTCAATTAATATAAAACATGTTTGCGGTGTTTCTAAGACTCATCAATACTTATAAAACCTTGTATTGTGTTTTATTATTTAATATAAATTAATATAATTATATTTCTACATACAAATTATATTTACTTGTATAAATAATGCATTTCACTTTTTGATGTAATATTTGAAATATATTTTAAAGTTACATTGATTTTTAAGGATTATATATTTTATAAGTTAATAAATTGTTTTTTTATGTTGTGTATTTTTAAAAGTATTACATTTAAAAAATATATATATTTACATTAGAATGTTAATTACATTTAAATAAATATACTTACCATGCAGTGTTGATATTTCGGCCCATAACATGTTTGTAGTCGATATTCTTGTACTTCACATTTTTTGTATGTAAAGTCGATATTTTTGCTGTTCATATTTTGACATCAATGATTTGGTATCACAGTATTGTGTTGAATGGTATTTCATCATTCAGCTGGTGTCGAACCTGTTAAAGAAGGGCAAATGACAAATCAATGTGGCCCATAAGAACTCACCACAACTGTGTGTTCAAGCTGTTAATGAAAGCCAAGAAACATACTGTCCACCCTTTTCCTCAAATCGGCTTTGTTCCCTCCAGGATGGCACAATCTATCCATCTACTCAGGTGTTACTGTTGTACATGCAACTCTGCCCTTTAAACAAAGATAAAGGTGTTTCTCCATTGGCAGAATGTAGCGTGTTCCTCTACTCCACAACATCTCTTTTGCAATTGAATCTATTCTCTACTGCCAACTATATACATGCCTTCAATTCACAATTAAAATGCTCAACTAGACCGTTTTCTCTGGGATTATACACAGTAATCTTGTAGTCACGATACCAATGGACAATGTGGCCCAGACGACAAACAAAAATATTTAAAAAATCAGCAACATATGGTATTTGCTCATCGGGGACCACAGAATATTGACCCTGGACAGCATGCAGAACTCCCCAGCTCTTGCTCTTGACCACTTGTCCAATTTGCATTTTCACCTGCTCGTTGCTTTACTAACACAGAAATTTTGCCTTACTAGGTACCCCGAAGCAACTCTCAGGGTTTGGAAGCATGGTTTTACCACAAAAACTGGATCCCATCTTCCTAGTCAATTCTGAAGCTGTAATTGACCAGGATTCTTAATTGAAGATCATAAGATGCAGGCATCTAACCCTGGGCAGGCAGTCTCCTCTTTGCCAAGGTTCTGGAAACTCCAACCCCTCAATAGAACATTTCCAGCATAACTCTAATTAAAACACAATGTTTACCGGTTAATGAACTGACAACTCCCCTCAGAGCCCAGAAAATCTGGTTGTTTTACCTTGTTTATGAAGGCCACAAAGCTTATTGATGGAGCCCTTGAGTTCTCAGTTCCTCTGGATGTCCGACCTTCTGAAAAAGGAGACCTATCAAATCAACACACTTAAGAACTTAGCACTGTTGGGTGTTCATCTTTTTAATGAAGAACAAGCAGCACATTGATAATGCTCATCAGAGGTCAGTTCTTTTGGATATTTAGTCTTTGAAGGCAACATAACACATGTATGACACTCATATGAGCAGAGCAAATCTGTGTGGCCTACTTGTTAATTAAGGGCATGCAACATCAATGACAGGCCTCATTTCCCGGCACCGCTGGGTGCTCGCACTATCGATGAGGGTCACATAACATATTAATGGCATAGCTCAATAATGCTGGGTGACTTTTAATGATGAACATGTACCTCATCATAGCACATGAGAGAGCAGTGCCTTTTGGCGTTGATATAAATGAAGACCACATGACGCATCAAAGAGGCCCCTCACAATTTAGCACTGCTGGGTATTTAGCCCTGTAACAAAGAGGGCATATCACAACAACGTGCATTTGGGCTCCGCTGTTAATGAAGGCCATGTACAGGGGCGGCTCTAGGCTCATGGTGGCCCTGGGCAGGGAGCGTAGGTAGGGGGCCCCGGAAGAGGGGGTCCGGGCAGGGACGGAGCGCGGAGGCCAGTGAAGAGGGGGGGGTCAGGGTATTTGGAAGTGGAACAGAGCCGGAGGCCGCCAAATCCCTGCCAGGAGCCACCACGCAAATATGTATCCATCCTCAGAGGATTATTATATTAAGGATATATATTGGTGTGGTGGCCCCTGGAGTTTGGTGGCCCTGTGCAGGTGCACAGCTTGCACATGCCTAAGGCCGCCCCTGCCATGTAACAGGTCGGCAACACCCATCAGAACTCAGCACCACTTGGTGTTCAGCCTGTTAATGAAGGCCATGTACCACATTGATGACATCCATCAGAGCTTAGTAGTGCAGGATGGTTATCCTGTTAAGGAAGGTTATGAAACACTCTGCCTTGCCCCCTCTTCCCCTGCCACACACAGAGGCACAGCCCGAGGAAGCGCACAAAAGGCAAGGGTAAGATACAAGACACATTATGGTTAGAAGCGGGCAACTTGGTGTACTTACACAACCAACCCGGTAAACAATATACAGAGGCCACACGTGCTCTAAAGTAGACAGTATATAACAATAAAGCAGTGGTGGAAGTGAGCAAGATCTGAGAGGCACTAAATGCCCATACTTTTTAAGTTTAAGAAAAACAGTTCCTCTGCTTTTTTTGTTTTTAAAAGGCTACGATCTTGGGACGGTTAATTCTGACATTTAAAATGCTTCTCTCCGGTGCTGGCAAGGAAGGGCAGAGAACTAAACACGCCTTCTTTGCCAGGGGGCCTGCTTGCTTGAAAGAAATGTAAATGTGCATAACTGGTTAATGTGCAAATGAAAAAGTTGCGTGGAAGCCGGTATGGGTTTTAATTGATGGAATCACTTGAAGCTTCCTAATGACAGATTTATTCTTTGTGGTAGTGAAAGGAAGTTACCAGCTGAGCTGCGAAGTGTGTACTTTTAAAGAACAGTTATTAAAACATTGCACTGCATACTGTCTGGGCATCACTAAAATCTATATTTTGGAAGCACTTATTTATCTTAAACATTTTTGCAGATTTTGTAGCAGCCTATGTTATACTGTGTGCAATGCAAGTTTTAAATAATGACCTGGTAGCGCTAAACATACACATGTCACTATTCTCCATTATGCCAACCAGGATTCAATTCTGGTTGCAGACACAGACCTCTGCAGTGCACACCCAACAGAGGTTTCGTAATATGCAATTGTGTATTTCCTACTGATTAACTTAATTTGCATTTATTTTTTCATTTAAGCTGTGAGTTATTTTATATGTAGTTCCTTGAAGGTGAAAGCCCGAAAAAAGTTACAGAATATTTTTTTTTAGCCATGCCTTTAACCCGGCCCCTAAACTCACTGCCCCATTACCTCCATCCTGTCCTCATCCCATTCCTTACTAATTGGAGATGACCATCTCCACGACAGAAAAAAAGAAAAGGAGCATGCTGGGATACCTTACCCACTCCCTCCCACTGGGAGTACATAAGCGGTACCAGCTCAGCATGCAGCCTGTTCTTTTTTCTGTCTCCTGACAGAATGGGACGTGTTGGGACTTACCTGGATTCTTCATTGGACGTCTCGTCGGGTCTGCTGGGCTGTCCTCGCCGTCCTCCTTACGGGTTCTCCTGGCCTGCCGGGCTTGCCTGGAGCTGTGCTTCCTGCCGCCTGGCCCTTTGCGGCTGGGGCACCGTTCCTCTCGGATCTCTTCCGGGTTGCAATGCACGTCTCCCTGTGGCTTGGTCAGTCTGGGGAATGTGCTGCTGAGGTTGTTTGGCTGGTCCTGGGGCTCTGCTGGGCATTACTCCTGGGCCCCCTGCCTGCCTGTCGTTTTGGAGCCTTCATGTTGGCTCAGGGTGCTCACCTCGGTCAGCTGCCGGACACATGGCTGGTGCTGGATGGCTGCGTGGACCTTGAATGTAATGACCAGAGGTTCTGGGAGTCATTTCTACGCACCCAGCTTCGGGGACTTGCGTTGTGCTGTGTTCTGGGGTCTCCTGTTCGGATTGCGACATGCCATGTGCGGCTCCTCACCCTTTCTCCTGATGGCCTCCTCCATTCTTCCTGGTGACCCTGTTGAGAGGTTGGGTCGGTCTGGTTGTGGCCTTGGAGTCTGTTGTTGGCAGGATTCTCCATCCGGCGCTGGTTTCCTTGTGCGCGCCTGGGATGGCTGTTGGGGGGACAGTGAGCTTGTGGTGCGCTCTTCCTGCTCCCTTGGTGAGTACCGCACAGCGGTTTTTCCTTTTTTAGGTCGAGCTGACGTAGCATTCATGCGAAAGCATGAATGCTGTGAGCAAGACAACTAATGTTATCCGTATTTAGGAAAGTGGACAGCAGAGTGTCACGCGCTTTCCCAGTGTCGGATTTCACCGCGGGAGTGCGCCTCTCAGACGCGCTTGCACAGAGTAACTCACAGCCCCTGCTCACACAGACACAGCCAGCCCCCACCCCTCTGCATGCACGCACACACACACAGGCGCATGCATGCACACGCAGGCACACAGCACACATACAGGCACACGGCACACAGCCCCCGCTCACACAGACACAGCCAGCCCCCACCCCTCTGCATGCACGCACACACACACACACACACACAGGCGCGCGCATGCACACGCAGGCACACAGCACACATACAGGCACACGGCACACAGCCCCCCCCCCTCCCTCCCCTCCCCTCCCCTCCTTTTAACTCACTGGAGTCGGACTCGGGCTCACACCATCTGTTAAGGGAGCCCCGCAGAGCACTCGAGCTCCTCTGGCACACTATCAAAAAGCGGAGCTCTCCCCATAGGCATGGGGCCTCGCAGTCTCCCCGCTGGTCTTCACCCGGGCCCCCTCCTGGGACTCGGGACTTCATGCGGCACTTCTCTTCTCCGGGCTCACGCTCCGACCTGAAAACGAAACTGAGGAGTGGCGCATGCGCAGGCAGCCCCTGCCCTCCCACTCCTCACAGGCCGGCGAAAAGCTGATGGTAGCGCAGGACTGGTTTAGTTTTGTATAGCGCGAACTCGACCCGAAGGTATCAGGGCGCATTCTGAGCACCAGTTGCATTATAGACTGACGCATTCTTTTTTAGGCACGGGGAGACTGAGTGATTTGGCCAGAGTCACCAGCTTCAAGGTCGGCCTTGGATCAGAAGGATGCAGAAACTTCCGCTATAACATACTACTGTGCCCAGCCCTCCCCCATTCTACCCTCCAGGGAGCCCAAGAGACAGCGCTACCTACAGTTGTCATTCACTTCCAGGGTTGTGCTCCTGTGGCATGTTGTACTCCCGGAACGCCGTACCCCTGCATGCTACATGAGCTCGCATGCACAGTTCCAGCCACGCGAGCTACCGCTGCCCGTCTTGCCCCAGCGCTGCTTTGGTCAAACGCCTTCAACACAACAGATGGCCTTTGTCGTCTCCGACCACTCACAGCACAGCGAGTTAAACACTGTCATGCCACAGTTCAGGACACAGCGTCTCAAAGAGACTGCACAAGGAGTTCGCATTTAGTGTACTGGGGTGTAACTGTGATTTAGTGGTCACATCATTGATTGTGGAACTCGAGGCCTGGGGCTGTAACCCTGGGATACCCCCTGACTCAAACATTATAGTCACGGGACTCGCACTTCTCTCCGTGAAGGCAAGGTCCATTCCGTGTGGACCTGGGGGCGCTCAGTGATACGCGCGCACCACGACAGTCGCTATGACCTCTAGGTGGGTCACTAAGCCTCTGACTTTGTACCGCACACTTTACCAGCAAGAGGTCTCAAGGGGCTGCTTCTCATAACCCTTGGCTTCATTAGGCGCTGTAGCACGTGGCACCTGCCTTCATTAATGGAACCAAGAACAGGGTACTTAAGAAATACACTCAGCCCTGTCTCTCCTGTCTTTGCATTTCCCTGTCGTGTTGCAATTATAACGGGAGAGAGGGGAGGGTGTATGCATGCCTGTCACAGGATGTACCACTTCCATACATTTCACGGGGCAGCGTGAGATCTTCCGACCGACATATCTGTGCATCCGATTCACGCTCTGCACCGAGCATCTAACTATAGGGTGGAGGAGACAGAAGAAAGGTGCTATTATGGGGTATAACACTGGATGTAGCCTGCATGATGTATGTTTGCACCCCAGCGGGGTCAACTCAGTCTTTCATCATTCCAGGGTCGTAAAAAAAGAATGCCATTGAGGTGGGTTTTATAAACATATCCTATGGATAGCAAGGCAAAGCTCCAAAACGGTGTCAGTAGGTGCAACTTAAAATGAATATATTGTATTCCCCCCCTGAACCAGCCTGCCAGCGGTATGGAGCGTTTAAAGGATTACCAATAAAAAACAGTGACCAGCACTTTCTGGTTTGCATCTGCCACCCCATGCTTCCTTTGTGCACCCTGGATAATCTTGTCTTCGCATTCACTGCCCTGCTCTGGGCTGTCGGACCCCCATTGCCTACTGTGTTCAGGGCTGGTGATTGCTGCCTTTGTGAGCTGGCGAGTGAGGCTCTAGGGCCATGCTTGCTGAAGCGTTGGTATCTGTTTTGCATTATGGGAGGCGCGGTGTCACATTTGCGAAAGTTATAACTATTGGCATTGTAAATGAGAAAGCTATTAATTTCGCTATTTTCAAAACCAACACATAAATAAAAACTTTGCCATTTACAATACCAATAGCTCAAACTTTCCTAATGCGAGACCTATTGCATTGCAAATGCTTGTTTCTCTCTGCTGCTGGAACTTGTGGGACATGTTTCAACTCTTGGGAGCGCCATTTGGCCTGTTCGGGTGGTGTGTATGTTTCGTAGGATGTGGCTTCTTGGCACCACATTGCGTTGTGGCCCTAAGGACTATCATAGGGCCTGTTTACGGCTCTTGAGTTGCCTGCGTCCTGTTGGGGTTGGCTACGCTTTCCCCTTTCTCATGGGCAGTTCTTTTTGCCGGTTCCCGTGCCACCCTTTTGCGCCTGCATTCGTCTGCTCTCACTTGTTATGGTGCGTCAGACCTGGTTTATGCCTGGATGGGGTCGGTGTGATGCTACCAGGTGATGGGGGCTCATGTTGCTTCTGGGTTGTGCTCCTATGGTGCTGGGTGTTCCGCCAGCAGTGGTTTGCGGGCTCAATGTGGCCCTCTGCTCCCATGCTTGCTCGCTTGTCCGTTCTGCTGTGGCCTGCTGGTTGCTGTTTCTGCCTCTTCCTCTGCAGATTCCTTGTTCATCCTCCTGCCTTCTTTGCCTCTGGGCACTCGCTCTCGTCTGGTCTCCGTGATTGTGGAGTATCGGGCCTGGGTGGTGCCTGGCTGGGGGTTTACTTTGGGGTTCCTGGTGCTGTATTTGTCTGGGTGTTTCCATGGTTGTCAGGCTGTCTTGGCTCCAGTCTTGCCTCCCTGTGTGTCCCTGGTCTTGTCTGCTTTCGCTGGTGGACGGGGTTCTTGTCTGGTTCTTTCCTGGTTGGGAGTTCGCTTGCGGCCCTGCCTGGTGTGTCTTCCCCCTTTGCTTCTGGTTGCTGCCACCCTGTGCGCCTTATCCCCTGGGGTGGTCGGGGTTTGGTTCCGGGGCCTCCTCCTTGAGGCTTCTCTTTGCTGGCTCCTGTTCCTGCGTACAGGCCCTCTGTGCTTGGGTGGTTGCATATGGTACGTTTGCTGCCTCAGTCCGGAGTCCTTGGTGTCTCCGGCATGGTTTTCTGCATTCGCTACCTTCGGCTCCCGGGCTCATGGCTGTCCTTCGGTGTCTTCAGCCAGCTGCGACGTTGGCTCTCCTGCCTTCACTGTCCTCTGTTGTGCCCTGGTTTCCCCTGGGTTGCTGTCTGCTTGCTAGGCTGTGGCTCGCTTTGGGTGGTCTCTCCTGGGGTTTTTTGTCTTCTACTTGTGTCACCCTTTCTCCTGCCGGCCTCCTCCATTCTTCATGGCGACCCTGTTGAGAGGTTGAGTCGGTCCAGGGGCTGTCCTGGCTGTGGCCTTGGAGTCCGCTGTTGGCAGGATTCTCCACCCGGTGCTGGTTTCCTGGTGCGCACCTGGGATGGTTTTTGGGGGGGCAGTGAGCTTGTGGTGCTCTCTTCTTGCACCCTTGGTGGGTAAACCTCTGGGCCTCTGGTCGTCCTGCCCTGCTGGCTTCTGTTGTCCCTGGTCAGCCCTGGTGGGTCCCTGGTTTGGGGTGCGCCTGGGTTTGTTCCTTCTCTCCTTATTTGGGTCTGTTCCCGCTCCCCTGTTGGATGGTTCACCTTTGGCTTCTCCAAGCTCCTCTCCTTTGCTTTTGGTGTCTTGAGTTGTTCTGGTGTGCTCTGGGGGCCTGGGCTTTGCCTCTGTTCATTTGACCCTTGCGGTCCCCGTGTTTCGCCTCCCGTTCGCTTGTGCATTTGGGTTTCTGGTGCGCCTCTTTTGGTTGTGTTGGGCTTTGTGCTGTGGGGCCCTGGTTTGCTTGGGGTCATCTTTCAGTCTCTACTTGGGTCCTTTCCTGGCCGCTCATTCTCGTGTGCCTTGTCGCGGTCCTGGGCTGGTCTTCTGTCCTTTCCGGTGCCGCTCCCTTCGGCTGGCTGTGGCGCTGGGTCCGTTGTGTGTATGAGTAATAAAGGGGTGGGCCCTTTGAACTCTAGGACCTGGGTCCATATGACAGTACAAAGAAGAAAGGGTCCGAGTTACAATGTGACTAATGTACTAAAATAATTCTGTATCATACCATACATACATTCACCACATAAACATTTGCCACAAATTTGCACAAATTTATCAAAGAGAAATAGTAATCAAGAGGAAAATTGCATTTATTTGTGCAATATTGGTATTTGCGTACGTTATTCAACCTGTTGTATATCAAATATTCAAAAGACAATACTTAAATGTAATTGTAAAGTCATTACATTCAGAGTGCTCTCAGTGAGAAGGGGAGGGGAAGTGCGAAGGTTGTGAAGGACCGGGTAAAGGTGGTGTGACTTTTTAAAGGCATCATGTTAAAATCAAAACACGCCTTTACAATCAAAATGAACAAGAGGTTCCAAAATTGCATCACACATAGGTCAAATCAATCTATTCCTTTGTGTCCTATGGTGTGTTCAAATGGCGTAGTCTACGTTTCGACCCCCCAAGTGTACGCTAGAAGGGTTATTATTGCCTCAAGTTGGGGTCTTCATCAGGACAGTGATATGGAGAGCCTACAAGAATAATGCGGAGGCTATAGTTAAATTAGAAATGGTGAGCAATCTCAGTGGTGATCGAACTAGTTAAGAAGAGTTACATACATCAATGGACGGTCGTCATCTGTGCCGTCTGGGGGTGGGCCTGGGCATGCTCCTGTATATTCTGTTAATACATAATAGGTAGAAAATAGGTCTCAATGGGCTGTGTGGCTGGGAGGCCGGAAAGAGTTAATAATATTGAGAGGGGAGAACTTACTTGGACTCTGTTCCTTACTGACGACTGGGCATCGTGTCAGGGTTCAGTCCTGGTATTCAAAAAGACTCTGCGCGCTGTTCTGGGAAGGTTAACAAAAGCCACCGTTAGGTAATCAGAGGGAATGAGGCTGTAAGAGCAGTCCATCAAGAATGATCTATGCGGGCTGATTATAGCAAGACATTTATGGCGGTGGAGCTGGAGTGCGTTTAACACGTAGTGCTGGAAGAGACATTGTTTTAACTAGACAAGACTTATAGGTGCATTAGAGTCCCTTCGGTTACAAGTGCACATGTCAAGTAGTCGAAGTGATCAAGGATCGTATAGAAACATTAAAAGCACAAGTTTAGAGAAAAGTGAAACAGGAACGCCGTGTAAGATTAGGACCGGGACTCAGGGTTTTTGAAAAAAGTCCCGCAGTGGATATTCGGGGTACTATATACAATCCACAATTCTGGTGCAATCACTTACTTCAACGCGGTTGTGGCCGTCAGTGCTCCTAGCTGCCTCGATGCATCTGTCGATGCTCGCGGTGCAGCCGCTGGGTGCTAGTTAAAAATGGGCTCGTCATTAGCGGGCCCATCACGTTGGACCACTGTGGATCTGCTCATTCACCGCACGAGGCGTGAGTAAGGAGGCGTCTGCTAAAGAGTGGAATGCTTCCAAAAGGCTAAGGGAGTGTGTCAAAACATCCGTGTACCTCAGTGGTGGAGAATTCTAAACTGATGATAGTTTACATGGCTACTGTACATGTACGAGTTTCACAAAACACAATATCGTTATTGCGCAACCTACATATCACAATTGTGTATAAGGAAGACGTGCAGCATGGAAATGTGGTTATCTTATAGTGTTCTTGATATAAATGATAAGTTGCAAGGGTACAGTACATGTACGAGTTTCACAAAACACAAATACGTTGTTGCGCAACCTACATATCACAATTATGTATAAGGATGACATGCAGCATGAAACTGTGGTTATCTTATAGTGTTCTTGACATCTATCAAGCAATCACGTCCCATGCGAATTTGAAGGACAGAGCAACATAGGGATACAGGTGATTATCATATACTGCTCCTTTTCTTTTTTTCTGTCTTGGAGATGGTCATCTCCAATTAGTAAGGAATGGGATGAGGACAGGATGGAGGTAATGGGGCACTTCTGTGGGCTCTGTGCTCCCTCCCTCTGCTTCTCCGCTCTCTGGGTGGCCTGGCTGTGGTTCTCTGTTGTGCCTTTCCCTGTGTCCCTTCATGGTTGGGAATTCTTTTTGCCTCTCCTTCCGGGTCCTGGTGGTGCTGTGTTGTGTGCCTCCTGGCTGGCTGGTCCGCCTGCCTCCGGCTGGCTTCTTGGGATTGGGCTGTTGGCCTCCTTGTTTGTCTTTCCTGTTTTACCCTTCTGCCTCCTAGGGTTCACCTTCAGTGGTTCTTGGTGTCCTCCTTTCTCCTCCTGGCGGTTGGTCGGTTCTTGGTATGGTTTCCTCCTTTCTGGTTCTGGGGATTTGGTTTGCCCGGGTCCGTGTGGGGCCTCTTTGGGCCCTGGTTTTTGCAAGGTCTGTTTCAGGTTGTGCTTCTTTGCTCTCCCTGACCTCCGTTGGGTGGGTTGCTGGGCGTCTTGTACCAGTGTCTCCTACTTTGGGGGTGTGCCTCAGTCTTGGCTGTTTCTTGTTCCCTGGGTTCTTCTCCCGGTGGGGTGGCTTTTTGGTTGCTGCGGCTCTTCTGTGTCTCGGCTGGGGTTGGCCGTTGGTCGGTCCTGTCCTGTGACCTGGTCCTTCTGTGGGTTTCTGGCCTCCGGTTTCCCTGTTGCTGCTGATGTTGGTGGGGGGGGGGCTTGCTTGGGTTCCCAAATGCAAAAACAACAGTTGATGGACAGAATGCAGAACAATGTAACACATTCACCCCAGTGTAGAGATATGGGTATAAATCCATCTTTTTTTGCTCCACCATGCCATTCCAGTTTGAACCCAGCCATATGCAAATCAGTCTTGACCCTGTACTCCATGGGACCAGTCCAGCCCGAACTGCCAAGCCCGGTCCTCCCTGGACTGGAAACAAGAATCCTAGGACCGGTTTCGGGCTATCAGCCCTCATCAGCCAGGATAGCTTGATTCCAGTGGCATGGAGAGCACGGGACTCACGTCTGAGCATACCCATCCCACTCAGGGTAACAAATGCAAAAACAACAGTTGATGGACAGAATGCAGAGCAGTGTCATACATTCACCCCAGTACAGAGATCTGGGACTAAATCCATAGTTTTTTTTTTGCTCACCATGCCATTCCAGTTTGAACCCAGCCATATGCAAATCAGTCTTGACCCTGTGCCCCGTGGGAACAGTCCAGCCCGAACTGCCAAGCCAGGTCCTCCCTGGACTGGAAACAAGCAACCTAGGACCGGTTTCGGGCTTTCAGCCCTCATCAGCCAGGATAGCTTGATTCCAGTGGCATGGAGAGCACGGGACTCACGTCTGAGGCTGGGTTTGCCTGTTTGGTCTCTGTTGGTTTTGGCCCCTCTGGTCGCTCCGTTGGGGGCTTGGCGCTGCGTGTCCGCTTAGTTGGGGGCGTGCTTGGTTGGGTGCCCCTTCCTGCATTCCTCTCCTTCTTGTGGGCTCCTTTTGCTCCTGTGGCGTGCCGTTTTTCGTTCTGGTGCCATTGGCTTTGGTGGAGTTCCAGAATGCCGGGTTCTCTTCTTTGGTATTCTCCAATTAGTAAGGAATGGCACGAGGACAGGAGGGACCTGGGGGTAATGTCCTATTACTTACCGGTAATCTTCATTACTCCTGGTCCCGTTGTCCTCGTCCCAATCCTTACTCCCCTCCCTCCCTCCCTGGCGGCCGGCCTTCCGGTTGTTGGCTTGGTGTTTTCAGGCTGCATGCTGGGCTGGTACCGCTTATGTACTTCCAATGGGAGGGAGTGGGCAGGGTATCCCAGCATGCTCCTTTTCTTTTTTTCTTTCGGGAGATGGTCATCTCCAATTAGTTAGGAATGGGACGAGGACAACTGGACCAGGAGTAATCAAGATTACTGGTAAGTAATAGGACATTGCGCACAGCATCAGACTTATCAAGACTTTTTTTAATGCACATTGATCGCGGCGATAAAGAGCTAGGGAGACCTCATGCATAGTTCTATGAGAATACACCAGACCTGCCAACTCACACAGTGTCACCATGTGACCCAAGATTTCAGTTCCTTTCACTCAGTCACCGGTGAGGAGCCGATACCACACGGTCAGGGTCGGATTGGGATCACAATTTGGCCCGGGCACTGACGAAAAAAGTGGCCCACATTCAAGGGGCGTGGCCCACAATTAAGGGGCGTGGCCCACATTCAAGGGGCGTGCCCTTTCATGAAACACCATTTGGTTACACACGTCAATGTCCTTGAAAATTAGACGTAAATACATTAAGAATTTGGACAAGTATGGTAGTGCACTGTCCAGTGACCAGCTGAAAGAGGGCATCAAAGAGCAGAAATTGGATTATAAATTCAAATCTGTTCCGAACAGGGGCCCAAAAATATGTTTGGCCCAGGGCCCCCAAAATCCTTAAGTTGTTTGGCACAGACAAGGGATAAAAGTGAGAGGATACTGTTTTTGCACAGGACAAAGGGCCAAGGTGAGCAACTAAAAAAACAGCAAGGCCCCTTTCTGTCACAAAATTATTCTAGCCCTCCAGGGAAGGAGCACCGAATAAGCAGGAAGCCCCTGCTATTACTAACCTACTCAGCCTTCCCCAGACCTTCAGCTTAGGAGCACATGAACGGCAGTGAGGCCCCTGCAATTAGTAAATTAATCAGCCCTCCCCAGCCCTCCAGGCCTCAGGGCAATGTCCTGGCAGGGGAGCACAAAACACAGCTGCTGGATCATCCATGGTAGCCAGGGGGAGGCTGAGGTGAAGATGGTGCAAGTCGCAAAGATCACCTGGCCCCCACAGCGAGACCCATTCTTCCTCGCCCACTATGCCCTGAATGTGAAGGGCTGTGGATGAGGTGTTAAAACGAACACTCTTTATGTGCTGCGTGGGCCCCAAGGGGCCGAGGTGAAAATTGCTCAAAGGCCTGAGCAACACCTGGCCCCCAGGGAGGCCAATTTTTTCAAACAATCACCCCCTCCCCAGCCACCCTCAGGGTGATTGCTTTGCAGGGCAGGGGGTGAAGGAGAGGCCACAGCGGAGAATCGCTATACAGCCGCACAGTGAAGCTGCATTCATGTCTCTGTCTCTGTCTCTGTGCCCTCTGTGGGCCGTTTTTTTCTCTCCCCTTTTCTAGTCCACAGAGAGCGTGGAGACAGAGACCGAGAAATGAAAGCAGCTTCACTGTGCGGCTGGGAAAGGGGAGGAAAAAAAACGGCCCACAGAGGCATGGAGATACCGGCCCTTCGGCCCATGCCCGAATTCCCGCATTGCCAATCCGCCCCTGCACACGGTGGCAGAGAAAGCAGGCTGGAAACCACTATAAACCGTGATTCCCAGCTCGTTTTTTGAGGCAATAAGCAGCTGTTGTGCATAAAAGGTGTGAAAACACCCCAGGACATTTGCAACATCCTCGATGACCCTTTGTTTATTTAGAGAGAGTGGGTTGGGGTCTGGTGAGGTGCACAGTGCCTCTTAGCTGTCAGCACCAGGCTCCGCCTTCTCCAAGGCCCTGCACCCTCCTCACACGGTGAAAACATTTAGTATGTTGGCAGGTATGCAGTAGGTTGAAAAAATGAGGATAAGTTACATCATCGATGACCATGAGAGAGCAGCTCCGGCGGAGGGGGGGGGGGGGGGGGGTGTTCATTAAGACCACGTGACACATGGATGCACGAGGCCCTTCATTAACGTCCATCAGAGCTGAGCGCGTTCCGTGTTCAGCCTGAAGTCCACAGCGAAAGCGTCTGTTCGAGTTAAGCCCCGCCGACTGTTCAAACCAATAACAATGACAAGCCAGGGCGATTTGGAAAATAATTGTACTTGACTTGGGTTGTAATTGGTTTTCATCGACTTCATTAAGAGCGGCCCAGATCAAGGTACGAGGTGCACGAAAGGGGGATGAGACGGGAGGGGGTCACTGTAGTGACGGCCGTAGACAAAGGGCGGAGGAAGACAAGTATTCCAGGGAGGCGCTCAGCGATGGAGAGAGGGGCAGAGAAGAGAAAGTGATGGAAATAGTTTCACTGGACAACCGTGAGAACAAAGACAGGAAGTGAGGAGGCAATGAGAAGTGAAGCTAGAACAAGAGAGAGGAGAGCTAATAGAACAAATTCACAGCAAGAGGTGTAAGCAGGGTAACGCCATTGCATGGGTCAAATTCAGGATGGCGAGTGTAAAAATTGAGGACACAGGTTCAAAATTCAGGGCAGGAGGTCAAAATTCAGGACAAAACTTCTGGACATAAGGTAAGTTTTACAGACACATCAGAGGAGGTCGCGCAATAGTATATAAATAAGTTGATATGACAACTCTTTCTATCACAGTTCCCGTCAGGGAGAATGCATGGAGTCCCTTTGTTTTCACACGTGCTGAAGGTCGAAGGCCTTAGACTCGCGTCTGTTTATGTTTATACCTCTTGCCAAGCTCAAGGCAGGCCGAGAGAAAAGCTAAGCAAAGGCATGTTCCAATGAGCCTTCTACCAGCGATAAGGTCTACAAAGTTTTTTTTTTCAAATGACTTCAAAATTCACCCAGTAAATATTAGCTCTGAAAAAATAATAATAAAAGGGACGGAATCTGACACTTTCGGGTAACATTTTTGTGTGTCTTCTTGGTGCCGAAAGTATTTGCTTTAGGTACTTCTGCCATGTAGCACAGGTGTCACATGGCCTTGGGGGCCATTGAGCTCCAAATAGGCAACTCAGATACTCAATTTTGCCCTAAATTATCCAAATACAAACCAGTCGAGTCCAAGAGGCCTACTAGGCAAAGGGCCAGGACACCACCCAAACTCTGCAGCACATTACACCCCAAACAGAAACCCGCTTGCACCAACAGCAAAGCTCATTACAAAAAGATCATTCAAAATGATTAAACATGTAGGGGAATCACCAGGAGTACAGGCCCCCAAGCAGGGGCACTCACTAAATCCCACCACGAGGGCATTTCAAATCTCACGTGGTTCAGGAAATGTCTTAAAACTGAATTGTTCTGGGTACCTGAACTCCCCACACTCAGGAAGAATGGATTGCACAATGTAAATAAAAATGTATGTAAGGTGACCAGTTGGCATCTGGTCATCAGGACACCACTTTTCCATTTCATGATTTTACTTTTAAATATCCGTGCATGCTGGGAGTTGTTGTCTTGGTTGATTATGATTGGACTAACACACCTGATAACAATGCTATCTAACAACAAAGTCTAGGAATGAAATAGTGTTGTCCCTATGACCTTAAGCCATCTTGTCAGCCCACACGATGGATACACTACAGTGAAGTGAGAGGTAGGGCTATATGGCCTATGTTTAGTTTTTTCTGCTCCAGCTCATTTTGGCTGTATATGCAAAATCCCTTCCATTCTGCAACTTATATGTTGGCTTTCCCATCCCAGTGAAGATACTACATGTTCCATCATGCAAAGTTCTGTAGGATAGCCTGGCAGCTGCCCCTGTGCATGGGTTTTTGGGAGTGAGCGAAACGTGGTGCTGGAGGAGAGTAGGGCCGCATTAACAGCTGAGTCTGCCCATCCCTTGCCAACTCACTCTGTGTGCCAGCAGCACACAGGGCAGACTGTGCCAGGGACCGGGACCCCGTTGGCACTCCTGCCTGATTCGGGCCACTGCCTGCGCAGACCTGGGCCTGACGTGCCCTAACTTAATAAGACTTAATGAGGAGATTTTCTGCCGACAGCCTCCTCCCTGCTGAGCGTACTCTGTCATCGCGAGCACATCCACCCCTGCTCCCGCCCTGTGTGGAAATGTGAAGATTTATTGACAGGCCGCTGCCTCCTAAGTGCCATTAGAGCTGGGACCTTCAGCCAGGCCAAGCTGCGAAACGCGAGGGGCTGACCCCGTCTGGCCGGCGTTTGAAAAGGGGCGTTGGGCAAAAGTGTATATTGTCTCTCATGATGTATCGACAGGAAGTGACAGACTAACCTGGGCCTGTTGGACTTTCAGAATCCACATGGTTGCAATTTATAAACAGCAGGCGAGACGTTTGCCGACTTGTTCCAGCCCCCCTTTTGCGCAACAGTGGTGTAATCCGTCCAACCGCAGGCATCGTACCCGAGAAGCACGCGCGCTAATGGGGATTAAGTGTTTGCACGTGCATCTCTAAGGTGCACGCGCTCGCCTCTGATTGGTTCGACTTTGACTACTGGATCTTTTACCTCTTTCTTGCCCAACGCTTAACATGTGCTGGTGGTCGAATTGGACGGCACCGGCATCCATGTTGGGGGGGCTGGAATTCTTTATCTCATCCGACTTTGACCATGAGCAGGAGGGGCCAGGGGCAAAAACCGCTGTCAGAAGGAGGAATAGAAAGTTAGGAAAGCGGACAGATGGGGAAAACGGAGAACAAAGGAACCTGCAATATAGTGAGACTGACAGGATATGTAGTTTGAAAAATAAAAAGACACGAGGTGTAACCTAGAGTAGGCAGCAGCATTGGTATTCAGCAATACACAGTCATGATACGGGGCTCTTACGGTGACCATGTGGCCAGTGTGACCAGAATTTTAAAGCAAAAAACTGGGACATTTCACAAGAAAGGAAGAAGGAGTACAATTTTACTTGAAGCAATGTGAGAGCTCCTCAGCAGAGAATTACATAACAGGCAGTAAGAACATAAATAAAATGTAATTTTTAAACCCAGTAGCTTTCCTGTTAATTAAATTGCTTTCTTGAAACAACTGTTAACTATCCCTGCATTGTAAAACATAAAAAACACCTCCCCACCCCGTTTTCAGTCGGCCCTCTTTAAAAACCGGGACATGAGCTACATTTCTTGAAATTTGCTGGGACAGCTGGTTAAAAACGGAGACCGTCCTGGCAAAACGGGGACGCCTGGTCACCCTACATGTGGCCAAATGTCACCAGGACCCCACTTCCTCATCCCAGGTCCTTGTGTTTAGACATCAGTGGATTCTGGGAGTTGTAGTCATGTGAAACGAATATTGAGCCAATTAGATCAACACACCTACCAACTGATATGTTGATATTTTAAACCAAAGTTCAGGAGTTGAAAAGTGGTGTCCTATGACACATAGCCACCAGGTCGCCCGAACTACACTTTTCTTTCCACATTAAACACTGAGCTCACCAACACTTTTGCTTGTTTCTAGCTCAAGAAATTCTACCAAGGATCAATTAGGGGTGGCCAAGGGTGGCATCTGCACCTGTTGCTTACCCTTTGGTAAAACTGGCACTGCCCATCCTGCTGCATGTCTGATTTGGTCTGGTAAAAAGCAGTTAACAGGATGCGTTTAGGTATTTGAAATAATTCTGGATGCCGCTCAATTGCAGGCAGGGTGGGAAGGCAGCACACTAATTAAGGACTAGGCAAGGTACATTTATGCTCAGGGGTAGGCAGGAGACATGCAGGCTATGGAGTGGGCAGGAAGCATTATGTCTCTGTAGTGGACAAGTAGTGTAATGGCCTAGAGTCAAAGTCAGCGCTCTAGTGTTCAGCATGTAACCACACTAAACACCCACTCACCACTGATGTCACTGGTCAGGTGACACAGCTATAATAAAAGTGGCTGAGCGCACGTGCTCATGGCCAGTTGCACCCAGTATCTAGTGTGTCTGCATGTCCAGTTATTTCCAGCATGAGGACCTAGGGCCCGACCCTACAAGTAGCACCCAGCACAGAGGTGGGCAAATAGCCCAGTGACTCAAGACTGGCAGATAGTACATACTTTCAGGGGTATAAAGGGATCGTAGGGGTAGTCATGAAGAACACATATTTGTGTGTGGCATGATAGCACACATGCTCAGGTGCATATTGAAAAAAAAAAGTGATGGTGAGCATCTGGTAATCGCTCCGGGCGGCAATCCAGTCCATCTTTTTTTGACCACCGTTCCACCTACAAACAGGAATCAAACATATATGCAAGCCAGTCTTGACCATGCTTCAATAGGAACAGTCCAACAGGGAACTGTCAGGCAAGATCCCCTCTGAATGGAAACGGGATACCTTAGATCTGTTTCTATTTTGGCCTCGTCAATAGAGTGCATCACCTATGGCACAGTGAGCAAAAGACCCACATCTCGGCGTACCTGTCGCACTTAGGGGATTTCACATTGGAGGCATCCTAGGAATATGGTGCTTGCCTATGTCATGATGGCAACCGTGGATAAGGTGTCACTCCTTGTCTTGTTTAGAGGTTATGTTGTCCATTCCAGGAATAACGACGACCCCTGCATATGATATGAATACCATGACATATTCTGGGCATTCCAGAAAGTGTGCTGGACACCCTACGCATAATGGTGGAATTGGTATAAGGTGGCGCTCCCTAGCATAATGCTGGCCATCCTTGCCATTATTATTATGATTCTCCTGGGCATGGTGCTGGGTGCCCATGGAACAGGGGTATTCTTGACATAACTGTGGTCACCCTTCTACTATAGATACCATCCATGTTTCCTTAACGGCTTCCTTGTCATGTCATCATGACTAACAGGCAAGAGAGAAATATTCTACTCATATGTGGCAGGAGTTATTGTGAGTACTTGCTGAAAATGGTAAGATGATATTTAAGGGCCAAAATCGTGGACTTGAAATGCAAAACATTGTAAAAGCTGGAAAATGCAGCAAAACCAGTTAACTTATGTTTCTGGGGAAAATAGGTTTATTGATCTGAAATGAAAGGCTGGCCTTTGGGGTCAAAGTGTTCGTATTCCCCGAAAATGTCAGGATGAGTTGTAGGGTAAAATGACTGCTTTCCTCAGAGAATTCTAAGCGGATATGAGAGTCAATTCCTAAATTAGTTTGAAGGACTATTGTTTCTGTTATTTCTTTGGTGTGAGAGTTCATTTGCTACTGCAACTATTTTTCTTGAACAATGTGGTGATATTTCATTATATGTATTTATAAAACTTGTAACCACATTTGCAGTGCTGGTGTCTGAAGCCTGATTTTGAAATATTGGATTAACCCTTATTCTCCGAAACTGAACTTAAATGGCTCAGCAGATTTTAAATCCGGTTGGAGATGTGACATGAGAAAATAAAAGGAAGCCAAAAGTAGAAATTGAAGATATATGCTAAGATTTTCTAAAACACAAAAAATAATGTCATTTTTCATACCTAGAATTTTTCTTCTGATGTTAAAAGCTACAATTTTTTTGCCAATCTCTTGCAAAATTGTGCTAATTAATGCACTTTTTGCCACCATGGCATTAAAGTTTTCTTGGAAAGTGTGAATTCACAGCATCCCTTGGGAGGGTTGGGCTTACTTGACACATCAAGAAAGAATTTGAGTAGTCATAAGCGACCCTTCATAACCTATGGCTTTTCATGATCCGCTGTCATCATTTTGTGAGGCCTCTCCTTCCAGCCTGGTGTAGGGCTGACAGGCATTTGAACGCATTCTGCAGGTTGGACCAGGCCAGTCATGTCTGATATGAGAGTCTTGACATCCTCTAATGGTCCGCTTGGGGGTTAGTGTGCTTTAGGGAAGATTGGCTATTTTCTATAGCGCATGGGATGAAGAGCCAGGGCATGCTTTCTGTATATGAATAGTTATAGAGGGATTCATTGGTTTCTGACTTTTGAATGGATGAAATTTCCGCTTGACTTGTCAACAAGTATGCTTATGTTGGGCTAGTGTCGACTAGAAGCGGAAGTCTCACTTCACACTTGGGTGGGGTGATCTAGGGTGAGGGAGCACTTCACAATGGTAGCCTCCCAGTACATCAAGTCTAATACTTCATGAAACGCGACATTGCCACCTGCACCTCGTGAGACACTACAACGTTAACGGTGAGTTATATAGATAAATGAAAGGTATGCTATATGTTAGGTTATATTTATTTTGCACATCGCTCTCTCTCAATGAGCTTCTTAGTCCAGAGATTAATACAGCATTTTAAGCAAGAGTAAATGGCTAAAACAGTAAACAAAGCCAAACCCATAGGAAAATAAGCATTTGCAATGCAATAGGTCTCGTATTCGTGAGAGTTTAAGCTATTGGAATTGTAAATGACAATGCCTTTTATTTGTTTTGATAACTAACACATAACTAAAAGGCATTGGCATTTACTTTGTCAATAGCTCAAACTCCTATAAGTGCGAAACCTATTTCACTTCACAGAAGCGGCCGACATTGTCCCGGGCTGCTTGGAAAGTGAAATCGCGCATAGTGCAGAAAAGCATGTCCTGCCTGCAGTAGCAGAAACTCATTAAAGAAAATAGTGCTTACAGACTAAATAAGACATACAGTGTAACAACAGAAGTAAAAGGGCCAGTCCTCATGGGAGGTTATAAATGAAGACATGGCGGTGTACTAACTATGGACTATCAAGTCTATTAACCAATAAGAAGCCAGCCTTTACGAAGGACAATGACAAGCCAATGAAAAATATGGGTGGAGCTTCAAGTCCATAGTCAAATTCATCATGCCTCGTAGAGCAGCGCATGAGCTGCCCAGGCTAGAAATAAAAACAGGCAATGTTCTCAGAGCCAGCCTGACTCACTCATAGCTGACAGTAAGGATATGCAGGTGCACGTGGATTGGCAGTTTTCCAGAAAACAAAGTGTTGCAGAGCTAAATGAACAATTTGCTGATGCCTCTGCAAGGGTAGAAAGCATTCAGCTAAATGCAGATATTTTCCCCTGGCCGGGGCAGTCCTCCCGTGAGCATTGCTTCGCCTCCACATCTGCAAGCAATTAAGGGAAGATTTTAGTCATCCAAGAGTACTTGCAAGAGTTTCAAAGGCAAGCTGTTGTCAAATGGGCACCCAAGTGATAGGATAATGCTAAGTAGAACAGGATAGAGAACCAGTGCACTTGAAAGACACGTGGTTTCAGAACCGAGGTGCTGCATTTTAGAGAATTTGGCTCAGCAGAACCAGAGCCAAGTTCTTATCCTGAGTAACACATGCATGAGCCTCTGGTTAATGATGGTGAGCCTGTGCATAAGACCAAGTGCAAGATTCTTCTATGTGAGAGGAACTTGGTAAGCCAACACTGCCATGCTTGCTTAACAGGTGGTACTCCACCGGCATATTTTGAGGACGAATTCCCACCAGTGGTGAAGATGTACATAGTTCAACAGACACACATTCTCTGGCAGAAGCAAAGGAGGATATGGATACGAAAATGGCAGATTTAGCTGGACTAATGCCACCTATTTTGTCCCACCTTATTGAAGATTTAACACTTACAGGCCGATTCACAATACGTTATACGCCCAAGGTACTATTTAATGTACTCTTCGTGAACTGACCTCAAAAGGGAAAACTCATATACATTTAGTACAAATAGAACTTAAAATTTTACTGGTTAGGAGTTGGACAGATCATTAACGAGTTTTAAAATAGCAATCATAAGTAAAGAAGATTTTCACACTGTTGCAGGTAGAAACAATAATGTAAATTTGAGACTCATTATGAAGGTGTGGCATTGTTCAAAGGGACTGAAAATTTACAAATGAGTCGCTCAACACATGAAAATGTATAATAACGCATAAGAATAAAAAACAAAGGCATTTTTGAAGTCAGTGTATAATAAACTGCGCCATCTCAGGTTGTAAGTGGTTAGACTAACAGTACACATAGGTTTTGCATGACACTGCAAGAGCATTTAGTGATGCAAAGGTACATATCTGGGAGGGATTCACGGAAGTAAGAACATATCCACTGTGAAACAAACCAGGGAACTATTTCCCTTGATTGGTTTGACTAATAAAACCATTATAAATATTGAAACAATCCAAAATATTCAAAAAATGTAAATCTGAAGCAGTATTTCATTAAAACGATCTCCTTTACAACTCTGATAGGACAAGAGGTACAGTTACAGGCCACTGGAATTACACAATAGTACATGGTGGTGTTTTCCGCATAATTATGGAATCTTCGCATTTGCCACATAATCCTTTAGTTGCTGCATACGCATAATTATGAAACTGTTGCACTTGACAGCTAATCCTTTAGCTTCTGCCTAATCTACAGATTTTAACAACATAAAATCATTTCTAGCTCAAACGAGTCAAAAGTTATTAAAAAGCTGGTGACAAGTGTTCTCGACCACTGAAAGGCCCTTCATGAAGGAGAAATTGTCATCGTTCAGTTGTTTATAGCTCTATTTGGTTGTTAAACCGGTACTAATGAGGTGAACTTTTAACCAAGTGTTACCACTCGAAACAACTACAAAATAATAAAGTATTACTATCACAAAATGAGCGACATCGTGCCACGTGATTTGCCTGTTCTTGCCACATAATTTAGTCAACGCTTCTGCAAAATTTGTACTTCCTCTGTCGCATGATTCCAGTGGCTCCGAGCATAGAGGTTGCCTTTTGAGCTCCCGTCGACTGGGTTGTACTCTACTGTCAGCAGATTGATGGAGTTGCTGCTATGGGCTCTTCTCGTAGTTACCTCTAAGGGAGGTGTCCTTAGGCGTGTCCCTCGAGGGACTGCCCCATCAGGGGAGGCAGATATGAGGGATTACACAACTAGTGTGAGTCCCCTGGACTAAAACTCGCCACCTGAAAATGAGCATCAAAATTAGCGACCCCGCATCGAGTATCTGCACCTTGTGAGGGCCTGGTCACTGTCCTTAGATCTGTCCCAGAGGACAGGCTATCTGCCACATACACACAGCCACACCCACTAGTGCAGATAAAGGAAGCCCCGGCGGTTCGTGTGCCCACTCCCCTCCAAGCCCTTACAATTCCACCATCCACTCGCCCTCCAAGATCTGGCGCCAATTGCCATCTGTGATTGCTGCACATTGCTCCTCTTTCCCATGGAGCGCTGCCCCGTGAGTACCACGAGACAGAACACGAGGAGCACCGCCTGTCACTGTCTGCGGGAGGCCATCATTAGCAACAGAGACAGCTCCAGGGACTCCGCTTTGGCGAAAGCATTGCGTAGGCGCACACTACTTCCTGACCTCGGCAGACCAGCTTGTCCTACCTTTGTTTCGGTGTCTCTGAGTTTGGCGTCACAAAGCAAATTTGTTTGGTCCCGTAGCAGGAAGAATTTGAAGTATGTACAGTGGCAGGGAAAGTGAAAGCGCGTGCATCGCGCGCTTTATAACGCTAGCCTCCGGGACAGGAGATGTGCACATGTGCGGAGTGCACTTCTCCTGTCCGCGCGTGCCACCTCCTGTCTCCCTTTGCGAACGAAAGCCACAGCAATAGAGACTCGCTAGCGAAGCAGCTGCGCTGCATTCACTAGCGAGACCTAAAAATAGTCTGTGAGGAGGGTTCTGGTGGAATAAACAGATTTTCATCAACTGTCTAAAATTCATCAAATTCGACAGGACATGCAGAGAAAGTGTATGCGTTACATAGTGTAGCTGTCCCTATGGAGAAGAAACTATTTCCTCCTGCCTCTACTGATTTGGCTTTAGGAACCACAAGAAGGAATTGACTGTAGGAGTGTAGCAACCAATGAGGGATATAAAAAACAAACTGGAATTACAAACATTGGGGTTTTTCTGGTCCTGTGTGCGATTGTCATTGTTTTGAAACAGATCTCACTGCAGATGGGGAGTCTTTGGTAGGAGCTGAACACTAGAGAATATGCGCCCATCTAGAAAGCTGAGGGATCAACCCTTAGTTGCCTTCCGCACCAGCTGCAGGTGGTCTGGTATAGTGACTGGGGAGGCTTTGTGGGTCACGATGGCGTAGGTCAGGCTGGACTCTGTCAATCCCCACTGAGCTATTACAGATGTGAGGGTTACCTAATTAACTAAATATGGTAAGGATAACTTCATTTTTTTTTTTACAGAGTTTACTTAGAGCGAACTTGACCCAAATCGGGTATCAGAGCGCTTTACATAGCACCAGTTGCATTACATGAGGACACATTCATTTTTGTTGGGTACCGGGAGATTAAGTGTTTTGCCCAGAATCACATGATGTTCAGCGTCATTGCTGAGACTCAAACCCAGTTCCCCATATTCGAGGTCGACTGCCCTAGCTGTTAGGCCAACTCCTCTCCCTCTCCTCTCCTCATTTGTTTGTTAAAACAAAAAAGAGAGTTTAGGGGTTCTCTAAATCCTACCTACAGTATGAACTGTCTCATAATGTAGTGGCCGTTGTAATATACAACCACCCATGATGCACCCCATTAAATTACAAGGCAAATTGGGCATCCGTGAGCTGGACAAGCAGTGCTTAATTTGTGCCAGTGCTCAGCACCGGCACTTAATTTTCAGGGCCGGGTCTACACGCGAGATTAGCTGCTCACCGGTGAAGAGTTGATATTGCACGCCCGCAGCCCGCCTTATGAGGCACATGCTTAGAAACTGCCAGGGTCCCTGCCTTATCATAAATCACAGGTCTCTCCAATCACTCACTACCAATGATGACCCCTTAGTTGCAGACTATATTATTATCCCGCTCCGTCCTTACTTGACAAATCGTCAAGTGTGTGTCCTGAGTTGGACCAACGGGATCACTGTGTTCACGGAATCACGGAAGAGGTGTGGCGCCACGGCTAGGGCGACTGACTCCGGAATCTACGGATCACGATTCGATCCCTGGCACCGGCGGCAGATTAGCCCAGCACCATGTGACTCTGGGCAATAGCTTGCTTTATCTTCCCGACGGCCCCCAGCGCTTAGAGACCCTTACGGGTCCAGGACACATCTTTAGGCCCCGTTACGAGACAAGACGCATTTCACGAGGAAACCCCAGCAGCTGAAAGCAGCAAAATGTTTAGATGAAACTAATGGGAGAAAGTATTAAATTAGCAGCAGAATCAGGTGGAGTAATAATCTTGCCCACCCGTAATTCTTCATTTCTGAGGGTACACCTCATAATACCAGGATTTTTTCACACTCCCTTTGCCACCACCTCTACAATGGAGCGTGGGCCCTACACCCCTGCTATCAGCAACTTTGGGAGGAGTGGGGCGCAGGGAGGGAATAGCATTCCTGATAACGGGGCACCATATATGCATAAGTAGTGTAGTCTGTAGGAGCTCCGTTTTAAACCTCACTCCAGTTTTAGTTGATCAGTTCTCTAAAGTGGGTGAACGCAGAGAATGCCAAACATAGAGACTAATGTTATCTATTCATCTGATAGTACGAGACAGGCGTAGGAGTGACTCTAATTTCACTGACACTTCGAGGCCTCACACATTTCATGCCTCGCCGAACTTCGATCAATTCCATGAAGCATTTACTGTGGCTGGAAGTCAACAAGATCCCCCCCAAGGTGCGTGAATTCCTGGTTTCATCCCTTGCTAAACTGCAGTCGAGCGACATTTGGATGAAATCAGTACCACCGCCACAAGTTAAAACCCTAATCGTGAAACAAGCAAAACTTGTATTGTATTCCGAACATCAAGCTGAGTAAAAACAAAAAAAAACAAAAAAAGTGGAAGCACATGTGGATGTGGCTCAGTATGTAGAACAATGTAGCACAACCATATCTAATATTTCTCTTAGCCTCGTATGAATGCGCAAATAAATTAGGAATAATGTTTAGTCTGTTTCCTTCTGCTATGATCGATCTCCTGACAGTGCTTAATTTGAGCTGGCTGTTTCCAGTGCTGAACACCAGCACCTAATCATCAACTCCGGTGCTTGAGCACCAGTTGAACACATTCATTTTTAGTGGGCACAGGGTGATTAATGATTCGTCCAGAATCATTGGATGATGAGTCAACGCCGAGGCTCGAACCTGATTCCCCAGCCCCAAATTCGACAGCTCTGGCCATTAAGCCACTTTCCCATCCCACTTTGTTGGGTTTGTTGGCAATGTGTTAGGCAGTGCTAATAGGAGAAATTGGCCGGTCGGAACTGCCTTCTGACAACAGCCCCGCACTTCTTTTTTTACAAATTAACCACTGTGGACAAGGATGCGCTAGGAATGTCATGAGTCTCTGGGTTCCTGAGCCTGGCACATGTGCTCTCCGGGGAAAAAAGTGGCCAAGAAGGTGTTCTGCTGCTGCAGGAGGAAGCAGAGACTAGGAGTTCTCCTTTGGAGGAGTGCATTTGCACTGTGCCAGGATAACCCCAGGCATATCAAACGTGTGTCCAGGGAAGTAATTGGGGTATTCTCCAAATGTAGGGCTTTTTCTAAGAGCCACTTCTATGGTATGGCATAGTCAGTTTCTCCTTTGTAGGGCCTCTCAGCCCTACAACCACTCATGCTTCTGCCAAGGAGATGCACCTCCTATGACAAATGCAAGTTAACCTGGGTGTACACTCTGCTATTCTGTTGTCCATAATCTTGTCCTAGACTTGTCATTAGAGCGGGTCTGTGGTCATCTGGACCCCTTATTGAAGCCTCATAAGAGCCACACACCTCTATAAAGGTATGGATTGCCCCAGGTTTTTGCCATGGGACAAAGATAGATTGGGAAGTAAGTGAGGCCAGAATGTCTGATTCCTATCTGTATTTCCTCTGAGTTGTGTCTCATCTAGTCTGGAAGAAATATGCCCTAGAACAATCACACAAGGAATTGTGAATTTTTACAGGAATGTGTTATAATGGATAAGCCCTCCTATCCCTGCAGTTTCTAAACGTTTATTGATTTAGCTACAGTTTCTTTTGTCATCTACAAACAACGTGGAAGTACTGAGTGTGGTTGGCTATGCTCCCAAGGTAAAGCGGGCAACTGCTGGCTCGACCCCAAACCGTATCAGCCTTTTCGATGGCACTGTGCTGTCTGTAAATCCTAAAGCCTTTTGCAGTCTGAAGCCGGCCTCCCATACTTTTCACAGTGCTAAAAACATTTTGGATCCTAGGCATCCTTCCATAAAAAAAAAATGATGCTAAAATTAAGATCTGACTCTCCAAGTTATGGTCACTTGAAAGACGTGTACATTTACCTCGAAGACTGTGGACTATTGTCAGAAGTATATGACCACCTGTAGGATGGTGGAACAAGAAAGTAAGAAGGTGAACTCAGTTGCAGGTTTGTGGGTCTTCCCTCAACGCAGTAGACCTAGACGTGAGACTCTTGGCTCTGTCTCAGGAGTCAGGACATGAATCAGTACCTCGGTAACAGCCTCAGGACAACAGGTCCGGCCTCCCAACTTGTGGATCAAACTTGAATGCAGCAAAAGAATCAGGACTACCAGCTCAGCCTCAGAAGACGGGCGAAGAATCAGTGCAGTACGCCTCATTTCCAAGTACTCCTCATTTCCAAGCTGCTGGGACAGACACAAACATCCTGCTAAGCTTCTTTTCTGCGGTCTCAGACTCGCGGCCATAGACCTGTAGGCCCTGCCTCAGGACTGCGGCCCAACAACAGAACTATGCTCCTCTAGTGGATCAGGAGAGTATGTGGCCTAAAATCTGGGAAAACGAGTTCGAGTCTCTGCAACGACACCCAACATCCTGTGATTTTGGGCAAATCACGTAATCTCCCCGAGCTTAACAAAAATGAATGTGTCCTTACGTAACACAACTGGTGCTATGTAAAGCGCACCGGACGGTAAAGCACCTTCACTCTGCATCCGTAACCCCGCATGTGGTCACAACGCGGTCATTACAACGACTGCGTTGTGACAACGCATACCATTACTCCGCATGTCGTTACAATGACTTGCGGAGGGGGGGGGGAGAATGTGTTGGATTTAAAATCCAACACCTTCCCTAAAGTCTGCACTGACTGGAGTTGGAATAGTAAATTTTACTATTCCAACATCCAGCGCCCCCCCACCGCAAGTCATTGTAACGACTTGTGGAGCAATGGTATGCGTTGTCACAACGCGGTTGTTGTTACGACCACGCTGTGACAGCATGTGGAATAATGACATGCGGAGTGAAGAGGCATATTCCTTCGGGTCAAGTGTGCCCTATATAAAACTCTGAGAAAAAAAAAAACATCTGGCCTTAGTTGAGCACTGGAAAGTGGCAGGCCCTTGGGAGACCTAAGGCGACCTAAGCATGCCTGGCAGCGGCTTGGCTCCCTAGCAGGGAGCGATGACTGCAAAGGCTCTCACTGCAGACAGAGGGTTCACTGCCTCGTGTGGAAGAAGGGCGGACCCGCCCAGCCCATGAGTCTGTCTCCGCTGATAGTTCCCAGATGAGCTGCAGGAAGAACCCCGGAGCAGACTGCACTGTTTACACTCAGCAGCAGGGGGCACTCGCGGGTGTGGGTTTAGAACAAGCTGCAGGATAAACACAGAGCCTAGCCCTGCTCCGTGTCCTCCGCCTCCCTCTCTGCAGCTGCCAAGAAGTCTCTGGAAAGCAGGGCCACAACAGCATCCTTCGAATATAATAGATCATACCCCATGTTATAAGGTGGGTGTGCTTTTTGAGTGTTGCCTTGTGATAGCTTGTTCTTGGCTGAGGTATGTGTCATATGGAATGTGGCGCTACAGGCAGGAAGTGAAGTGTATATTGTGGAGTTTTACTCTTGGTGTTATGTTTCATTTTTTTCCTTGATCTTAGATCAGCAAAACATATTTTCCATGGAAGACAGATGAACCATGTCTTCCATCCAGCACAAACAACAATTCTGTTTTCACTTTTCCAGCCAACTAAATATATTCTTGTCACAAGTTTTAAGGCTTTCATCAATACCTTGGGGCACGGGAATTTTGCCATTATTTGGCCATTGCATGTTTTGCATAATTATGAATTTACTGCTATTACCACATAATCTCCATTATTCACATAATCTGCATGATTTGTAGATTTTAACAAAGAAACATGTTTCTATCTCAGACTGATCAAAAGTTACTAAAAAAAAGTTTCACCCCCTTAGTGGCCTCTCCACCAGTAGCGGCTGCTACCGGGGAGTAGTGGTGAGCCGGGAGGGGAAAAAAAGAAAGAAAAATGCACTTACCTTCCTGGCGGCTGGCTCTCCTCCATCCTCTTCCTCTACAACACAGGAACAGTAAGCACCCGGGCTCCCAGACTCCTCTAGCCAATCACAAGGCTGCCTTACAGCAGCCTTGTGATTGGTCTGAGTGCCTTGATTTGGCGCTCAGAGAGGGACTGAGAGCCTGGGCATGCTTTCCACCAGGCTGTGTAGTACAGCAAAACATGCAAAGTGCGCATGACTGTTTGGCTCGCCCAAGATGGCCGGCCAAACCATCATAAGCACTTTACAGAGTGCCCACCACTCCTTCCCCTGCTCTGCGGCCAGCACACCCGCCCCTTGCCCAGTCCGCACCTTTACAGTGCCAGCCAATAGTGAAAAAAATGATAACACTGTTTGTATCATTTTATTTTTCCTGTTAGGCGACACTCCTCTGCCTTAGCGAAGGAGCCGCCACTGCTCTCCGCCACCCTTTTCATGACGGGCTCACTGCCATGAAAAGGGCGGTGGACAGACAACTCTTAATATGCACTGAGGTGCCGCAGCGGCACTGCCAGCATATTGTTGCCCCCTGTCCACCGTGCGATCTCCACGGGATCCTGGATCCCATGCGGACGAAGTGGTCCTGCGGCAGTCCAAATGCCACACTCCTAATGCAGTGTGGCAGTGGTCAGACTGCCATACTCGTAATAAGGCCCTTATTGTTACAGCTGAGGTAAGACAGAAGTGCCTAGCTTTGGATGTACGTCTTTTATAATGCATGCCTTTACGACGCAACTTTTACAACGCAAGTCGTTACAACGACTTGCGTTGGGGGGCGCTGATAGTGAATAGTTTAATTTACTATTCCAACTCCAGTCCCCGTGGATAGTACGGAAGGTGTTGGATAGTAAATTAAAACTATTCCCTATCCTAGAGCGCCCCCCAGCGCAAGTCGTTGTAATGACTTGCGTTGTAATGGTTGCGTCGTAAAGGTACTTCTTTGTAAAAGTTGCGTTGTAAACGCTGTTCCCCTAGCTTTAGATTTATATTCAAAGACTCCAGTATAACCTTGTACAGGCAGATAACAGCATAAAGATAAGCCACATAAAATGTGTAATTTTGCAAATATTAAAGGATGCGCATGGGAATGTCATGCAATATTCCTCTGGCCCGTTGAGCCTATATAATTTGGTGCTAGGGTTTCACCCTGAGCCAGGTCTGGCTTTGTGTAGGGTTTGAGGGGTGCCAACACAATAATGGGGCTTATATGCTCTGCAACCGATGATATTTTCGCACTGCGCTCACGGCAACTTTTGACTCAAAATATTGACTCTGTTAAAATATTTCACAGATCAGAAAGAATGGGTGTAAACATTCGTTAAATATAATGAAGTGATTACATTTTATTATTGTTTTTAATAGTATTTTTTATAACTAAAACTTATTGTCAGTATTCGGCTTTTTAAAAAATGGTGTATAAAATGTAACTCCTGTTTTTAATGTAACTGCTTTTATGGTTTTTTATCTACCAGAAACCGAATAAAGAAATACTTGACTTGACTCAAAATATCTTTTGTGCACAAAATTGATTGATTCTGCTATTTGAACCACGTTGCTCCGCAAAAGGACTTCTTAGTGTCGTGCAGTACCACACAAAGCTATAGCAAATCCGGGCCTTAGGCTTATACACCAACTGAAGAAATTAGTCACTCTCGTATGCAAATTTCCTTCGCCTGCCAGGGATCTTGACAGTCACAACTTTTACCACTGAAAATAGTTTGTTTAATTGCATACGGTAAGCAAACAAGAGATTTTAACAGTACAAACACATAAAGGTATATTTATGTTGATGACCCATATTGAAATTTCCCATGAAGTCGCTTTTTCTTGACATGTAAATCTAGCTATTGGATAAGCAGCATTATTTCCAAATCCGCATTGGGAACCAGAAAGAGGTCTACTCATAAGCTAGATGTTTTAATGTACTGCATTGATAATTCAAACTGTTTTTTTTTTTAGAAAACTGATGAAGCCTTTACTTTACTTGCTTCTTAACACAAAACATTCCTTTTAACAAGTCACTGGCTGCCTGCTGAATTGCACAGACCCACCTGAATTACTCAGTTCCATAGGCCCTAACCTTAATCGACCGAGCTATCCTTCAAGAGACCGAAGGCCCAATTTTTAAACTAATTGTAAAATTAATCTCGTAGGGTTATCACTTTGATCCAATGTGCGTTTTTAGGTATTCACAAAAGTTTACAGGATGCCCTCCTGGGAAATGTTTCTGAAATCTCATTTATGTTTCAAGGAAAACCTATTACACATTTCTTATTGTTCACAGTGTACCTATCCACATACGAAAATGGATTTGCATTAGAGTGAGTGCACTTTTTATTTTTTTATTTCTCAATAGGAAATAATCTTTGCTGGGAGAAACTTCTTACCTTACACACCCACATTTTTCAGATTACTTCCTGCCCTTTCCTTCCCTACAATGGAATTTACTACTGGTGACAGCATTACATCTCCAATGATTTCCAGGGTAAAAATGGGCAAGAAATGTGTGAGCATTCACACGCGTCCCTGTGGATTGAACCCTGGAAATTTCATTGATCCACCACTCATGAGAGAAATTTGACTCCCATGACCTGTGTGTGGGGGTATCAATTTTGGAGTTATTATTGCTGTTCCTTGACGAAGGACAAAGTGGGGATCTTGTTGCGTGGATCCCTGACGCAGAGTGTGAGATTCCGGGCCCGCGTTATGGACAGTTGCACGGATCAGGATATTCACCCAAGTGCTACTGTTCCTGACCCTGTTGCCAGGGCAGGATGATGCGGTGAAGATAAGGTGTCACCCTGGTACAGCACTTCAGTGGAGAAACTGGCTTTCACCCGTACAGTGTTGTGACCTTAAGAGACAGCCGCCTGTAGTGCGTTGCTCGCGAAGATGGAACTGCGATGAAGAGATGGCCGTCACCCTGAAGCGGCGTGCAGCATATCGGATTGTGACCCACATGAGAAGGGCACTGAATCCATCACTAGCTGGCATCCAAGACTGGCACCCAAGACTGGCATCTGGACTCAGGAAGACTGACCACAGGAGTGGTGGAGCGCTGTGGATGCCTTCCACCTCGCCACAGCATCCAGACGTCTGCTCTCCGCTGAGCCACTGATGGGCACCCCAGGAAGCCAAATCATAGCTTCACGCGAAAGCCAGTACGATTGAGTCCCATACCGTCTAGCCTTGTGGGTACTCACTATGACTGTAAGTACTATCACGCTGGTACAGTTTGACTTTTCAAGAAGCTATTGTGGAATTTCTAAGACTGGTACTTTCTAGCAGGCCTAACGTGACTGATTACCTCACTTGAATATGGAATAACCACCAACCGTAAATAAGGGAGAGGGACTTAACGATGCATCTGAACAATGCTGGAGTGTCAATCTTACGAAGACTGTGTATACTCTTTGTTGTGTGCTGTATTTCACTATGTGTTTCTATATAAATACTAGAGTTTTCATAAAAGTGAGTATCTGGCTGGACATGGATTCATTAGGGATGCTGGACGTGTTTTGAGTTGTGACTATGTGTGCACCTTACGTATGCCTCCCACCCAGGTGCGACCCATGCAGGTTAGAGCGCTGAGTCAACGTTAGGGGGATTCGATATACGACAAATTGGGAAACTTAAATTTAAGTTTCCCTTGTCGTCGTATTTCGAATCCCCCTCCCACCCAGCCCCACCACACTTACCTGCACTGGCCGTGCCTGCTTCTGCCTGCGACAACCGTAGGATTGCTGTACCTTTGCTACCACTGATTGTCAAGTGCTGAAGGGGTAATACTTGTACCAGTAACACAAGGAATTCTATCCAGTTTCCATAACTGTTCTGAAGTCCTCATTGATAGTATGCTAAAGTGATCCTTGCCACAAAAGCTTGGAAATAAATGGTTTTGTTAGGCAAAATAATTTATTGATTTACTATTATCTGCAGATAATTCCTTCAGATGTAGTGATCCAAGATAAGGCATGTAGATTGAAGAAACTAGAGTTTCCAATTCTCTGTAAGTGGGGTGTCTCGCTTCAGGTAGTGGATACACCTCCTTAACTGAGGGTATAAGGCTAGACGTTAACAGCGCTTTCCGCCTGAGAATCATACATTTTCTCCTAAAACACAAACCTTTCCAGCAAAAAACATTCAAACCTAGCTTCCATGTGCTACCGCTCCATGACAAATCTGGACTCTCTCTTCAAAGGGTGGAATCCTTAGTGATTTATGCTCTACAAAAATAATATCTCATTCATTCCTTATGCCCGACCCCAAAATTCAGCCCCAGCAACTAAGCCGCCGCACAGATATCCAATGTTCTTAGATGGAGGCCCAAAGGAAACCCAAACACAGTATCTGGCAGCACTACTGAGGAGCAATGTTATATTACCCATAATGCTCCTGGATGATTTAGCCCCTTGTGTGGAAAGATATACACATAGAATAATGAAGTAAAAACAGCAGCTCTGAAAGGACCTCGGTGTGCAATGTAAGGGGCGCAGTGTGGGTCGAAATGAATTCCAGGTTCAGTAAACACTGGCTGGTTGTCCACCTCCTAGCAAAAGGCTATTAGCTTCCCCAGCATGGAGAGGCAGTGAGCTCGGCACATGCCTCCCGCAGGATCTATTAAAATTACCTAAATAGCAGAGAATAAGAAAACGTGGCAGTGATACCTTTACCAGGCAGGTGGCCTCATTGGGCAGCTTTCTGACATTCTAGAGCAAGGCTGTTGAGCTATGTGTATGAAATCTACGCATGTGTGCAATTTTTATTTCGTGGGAGTGACTTATAGTTATGCATAACGAGAATTTCTTGGCAATTTGTGCAAGTGGCAGAATGTTTTGAGAAGAAAATTTCTTGAAATCCAACCTGTTATGGTTTCAAATAACTTTATTATTTGAGGCATGCCTTTGCCTAGAAAAGTTGCTTTAGATCCAAACCAATCACTTTTTACAAACCTCGCATAATTTCAGGTGACTAACTTCATGTAATTGTCCATAAAATTTTGATGGGTGGTTTTAAAGAGGAATTTCGCAATGATACATAGGCCTATTTTTATTTCAGAGGGGAGGGTGGCAGGTGGTTTTCTTCCCTACGGGACGGTGTCCACAATACACACTCCTGGAAGTAAGTGTAGAATACAGTTGTGGTTAACTGCAAGAATTTACACGAACGAGTCTGCAAGCGGCCTTTCCTCCTGGGGCACAGCTGATAAGATCTGTTCCATTTATTTCAAAGTGAAAAGGGGTGATTGGTCCCAATCCCTTACTGCCCATATTTAGTTGAGCAAAATAAGGTGAGGATACTTGTCCTCAGGACTGGACTAGCCAAAGCGGGCACGGGCAATCCCCCGGTGCGCCGCATGGGTGGGGGGCCGGTTTTGGGCCCCTTTGGGCCGTTTTTGTTACAAGGCCGTTTTTGCAGCATAGCAAAAATGCCCCCCCCCCCCCCCCCCCCGAGTGGGGAGGGGGGCCGGCCGAGCACTTTGCCGGGGCCTGTTTTGGTTCCCAGTCCGGCCCTGCTTGTCCTTGACAGGGGTAGACTGCTAACCCCCTGGTCACAAGAGAGTTCCAAGAAATGGTCAGGACAAGTCAATATAGTCGTTCTTTGCAGAACAAATTCCAGTGCACGGTTTTCAAAGTAGTTATTTTTATATAGATGTGTTATAACTCGTTTCAGAGATTCAGAGTTAAATTCTGGTTGGAACTAGTTTGGTTCTTTTCAGTCCCAACCAGAATCCACAACGCCCTGAGGAAACCTCAGGCCGGATGGCCATGTAAAGGGGGCGAAACACGTGTTGGCTCTTACCACTCTTTTGCAATTTGACTCGGAATACCTGAAACGAGTTATAACATGTCTATATAAAAATCACTACTTTGAAAACAGTGTACTGAAATGTTTTCTGCAAAAAACGACTATATTGACTTGTCCTGACCATTTCTTGGAACTGTTGCATTTATTGTTAAATGATCTACCTACCGTGAACAGGCTCTCCACAGCTTTGTTTGAGGTCTAGTGGCAACCTTCGACCATGATTGATGGTGTGCTTTAGGCACTCCTGTTGACAAGCAGGCTTTTTGCTGGTGGATGTCACCAAAAACAACTCCAGTGGGCTCACAGATCATCTCGTTTACCTGGAGCAAAATCCCATTCAGGTGAGAAAGAGTCAAGATGGCAGAGCTTTCTTAACAATGCGATGACTTATGAAGCTAGTCACTTAGACGCGCACTCAGGTCCCTGTCATGCTTTGCTATCCTTCTCTCTGTCGTGTTGCAGGAATTCTGCTCTAGAATAGAACTATGGTTGGAACCATAGAACATTAGTATGTAGGGACAGTTCATATACCACCTGAGTGTCAGACTAGCTATAGTGCCTCACTTACCCTCCTAAGCTTACTGGAGAAACAAGTGAGTTGGCACCCCAGAATACAACATCCTTGAACCTTTCAGGGATCGCCATAACAGGACACACCCTTTCGCTCCCTCTTTCGTACTTGTCCACAATAAGATAATCATGAGATACAAAAGAAGTTTAAAATATTCATTCAAACTATTGTGCTCTGAAATACAGTATATGTGCCACAATTCGAACACAAATACATAATAAAAATACTGTTAGCATGGTTAATAATCAATATACCATGAAAAGCCATGTCATTTTTATAGGATAGAGTGACCTAACCCTCCTCCCCTGCTACTAAAGCTAAACGATATGAAAGATCTCTGGGTTTACTGGTAGATCTCGTATCTTAGCATACACAGACGGGCGGTCTTCATCTCAGCAGACGCAGTGCTATTGTCTCAGAACAGCTGCATTCTTGTGTTATGTCTAGGTGCTAGTGCCTGGCCAGAAAGAGTAACAGGGGACATTGTTGTTTGACCTTGTTTATGGTGTTCAGACTAAATCCCAGGAAAAGAACAGATCGCAAAAACATATGCAGGTTCCGTGTGAGTTTATAAAGTAATGTGTGCAAAGGAAAATTAGGCCTACCACGTGCACAGTTAAGCTAAAAGAGGGAAAGCTACAATGGGCCATGCAGGAAACACATGGCCATCTAATCTTTATTTTTGTAATCTAGTAATTCTCTAGACTTTCTCCTGTACCTTTTGCAGTTTTGTTAGATTTCAAGAGATTTTGATGCATTGCATCTTTATGAGAAAGTCGCCCCCATTGCAGTTATCACAGATTCTAGCAGTTTGAATTCAGGCCACACTGGAGTCAGCCTTGGTGTTGGTTCATCGGTCTGCCCAAAAAACAATAGGGGCACTATTCCCGTTGGAGGGAGCTGGTGGCTGGGCAGAAGGCTCTTTAGGTGTTCACCGGGAAGGTCAGGAAGAAAATGGTAATGAATAAAGCCTATCTAAATTATTAATGAGGAGAGGGTCCCAGCTCTTAGTTGTCTGTTGTCTTGGATCCCATCTAGAGCAGAGCCTGCAGAGATGTCACCCAAGGTTGTTCTTATATGGAAATATGGCAAAAACAACAGGAGAGTGAGGAAATATTGTATAGGGGTGCGTCCTCTTTCCCACTGTAATAGTAGAAAACAACGTGGACGAACCCACAAAAATCGTTACCATTTGTGTTAACTCAGTATCCAGTAGCAGAGTACAGACATCCAATGGATTTGTAAGAAGACCCCTCACCCACCAACCTAGTTGGTGTCATGCTTCATCATTGGGGTCCCAGCTGGGCTGTCGAATGCAACCCAGCTGTGCTACAACACCTGGTTACATCGGAGCAGGATTTTTTTGAGTGAAGTGAGTGCTCTGAGGATAGGGTACTAAGAGAGTGGTGAGATAAAAATGTCTCCAAAAAATGGCCCAGTGGAAAAAAGCCACCAACTAGGTTGGTGGGGGAGGGGTCTTTTTACAAATCCATTGGATGTCTGTACTCTGCTACTGGATACTGAGTCAACACAAATGGTAACAATGTTGTGGGTTCATCCACATTGTTTTTTTCTACTTATATGGAGGTAGACAACTCCAGGGCAGACACCCTTGATCGGGTGTTTGCTTTGTCCCACGATTTTGCACTGACATTACACTGTGCTTGTGGATTCATAGCCTATTCAGAACTCAAGTGGTGAACTTGTTTTCCTACAAGGACAATGCCTTACATCCTGTGTTTTTTCAAAATGTAAAGACCCTGAAGCAATGGGCCAAATGTTCACCAACTGAGCCTTTCTATTCTGCGTCCCTTTCTGTTCAAGAATTCCATTGGACGACCCCTAAGCATGCCTATGACGACCATAACTGCCTCCTCCCTCTTGCATTATCTACACAATGAGGCCCCTGTGCCTCGTAGACACACCCCCTACCAATATAATAAAGCACCTGCTCCCTCCACACCTCCTTTTCTTGTGTCTGAAAACACTGTAGGGTGAGTGCAGCATGCTCTTTCCAGATGCAAAAACAACAGTTGATGGACAGAATGCAGAACAATGTCATACATTCACCCCAGTACAGAGATCTGGGCCTAAATCCATCGTGTTTTTGCACTCCACACCACCCCAGTTCAGACATGGTCATATGCAAATCAGCCTAGACCCTGTGCCTCATGGGAACAGTCCAGCCCGAGCTGCTTGGCCGGTCCAGTGAAGGCATGGCTTGGCAGTTCGGGCTGGACTGTTCCCATGAGGCACAGGGTCAGACTGATTTGCATATGGCCATGTCTGAACTGGGGTGGTGTGGAGTGCAAAAAAATGATGGATTTAGGCCCGGATCTCTGTTCTGGGGTGAATGTATGACATTGTTCTGCATTCTGTCCATCACCTGTGGTTTTTGCACGCTCTCTCCGGAGCAGGGTGAGGGCTCAGGTTGTTCCGGTGGCTCCAGCATGGTCTACAGCGGCTTGGAACATACAGGATGTATGGAGTGTGTGAGTGCTTTTTATATGAGATGAGGTGTGTCTAAGAAGCACAGGGGCCTCATTGTGCAATGGAGATAAGAGAGAGTTGGAGACAGAGTAATGCAATTGCCAGTAAGTAATAGAAGCATAAGCCTTTTGTTTGGCGACGGCTGGGATTGTTGTTACCCCTGCAGTGTAACCCACAAGTTGGTGCTTCATTTCCTTCCGGATGGTGTTGCTGTGCTCTTTTCTGTATTAAACTTGAGATTGCAGTGGAATGTTGGGCGTGGCATCCATTGAGACTTTGACCCGTAGCTTGAGCAGGAGTTTTGGTTTATTAAAACTCAAGGTTCAGGTTTGGGCTGCTCAGATGTATGGTATCCTTCTTATGCCATAAGATGAGGTTTCAGATAATTTTATGTTACTCAGGTTTTGTTTTTGGTGTTAATTGCCTCAAGTCATCAGCTGGGGAATTTTTGCTCCCTGTGTTTTCACCCTCCCTACTTGAGAAACTCTAGGCTCATATGGGCTCACATCTGAAGCTTGGGTTCCTACCAAAAGTCATCTTCGCCTTTACCCAGGGCCAAGAGGTGATTCTTTCCTTTTTCTTTGTGAGCCTGTGTTTTGGTTTGGGAGAGGGTTGCTTGACGTTATGAGAACTGTTCTTATTTACCTCCACTTATCTACTTTTCATTGGCCTTGGAGTGTCCAAAAGGGGTTGCAACCTCCATGGTGATGCTAGGTCATTGGTTGCAGTCTTTCGTTTCCCTTAGTTACTGCCAGGCTGGGGTGTCCATCCAGGTCATGTTATGACTTGTCCTATGTGATGTATGGCAGCTTCTAGGGTGGCATTGACATAACAATAGCTCCCGCAGCCCCTGTGGTGCTGTGGAGGGGGGGAAGTCGAGCTGCAGGGAACCCCCTCTGGCACTGTGCACATGCAGTCCCCCGTGCTCCTGACAAGAGTTGGAGGGTGGGAGGCCCCCTCCATGTACTTTCAGGGGTCCTCAAGTGTTGTTATGCCAGTGCTTGGTAGAGTTTAGTTGAGCTACTCTTTCTGGCATTTTGAAGGTCTGCCACCTGGGCATCACTCTCTACCTTCATTTCTCTGTCTTTTACTTCCTCATCCCAATGTTTACTGTAAGAAGTGCGCTATGAACAGGCCCGGCTGGCAGGGAACAGGGTTGGTGGGCAGGGGGAACACATTATTTTTTAAATTTCCCCCTAACCTCCTCACGGCCACCTCTGTCTCTCCTCTGTCGTTACTTACGAGTCCCGGAAGCACACAAGCCCCCCTAGGCCAATCCCCATGCTGCATTGCAGCGCTGTGATTGATCTGAGAGCCATGGTTCGGTGCTCAGACGGCGACAGGTAGCCTGTGCATGTTACCCACCAGGCTGTGTATTACAGACTGGTGGGGAACATGCAAATTGCATGTGACTTTTTCCCTAGGCCAAGACGGCCGGCCAAAGTCGGAACCACTTCTCACAGGCTCCGACACCAGCCCCGCTCCGCCTTAACCAAGCTCTGTAGTGAAGAAATATAAAATGAAAATAACGAGGTAATTATCATTTTGTGTTTTTTATTTGTTCCTGCTCTGAGAACAGTGGGGCGATGCTCCGAGCCGCCCCTGTGTTATAAAGATTACTAGGAAGTATTGGAGCCATTTTTAGGCCTCTCTACCTTAAGGGAAGATCCTGAAAACTGACACGAAAGGCTCTGCAGATTTTGCAATTCTTTCAAAAAGGCAGAGGCTCCGAAGTGGTTAATGCAGATTATTGCAATTGTTCATAGACGCTTAATTGGAATTGTTCTGCAGCCATTAACGTAAGCGTTTTTTTCCACAGAATACATTGACCGAAGGTTTGATGGAGATCACACCTAGAGTAGTCGGAGAAATTGATTTTTGTCTAGCATCTTGGAAACAGCAGTTTCTCACACTAGGCTTGCGCGTTTCCGCTCTATTTCTGCCCCCCCCCCCCCCCCCCCCCACTTCTCCAGCTGTCAGGTTGTCTTGACACAGCTGGGGCCTTGTGTTCTTATTTCCAAACCGTCCAAAAGCCCGCCAAGGTGTCGGGTACTGTTCTGCAGAACATCAACTGATGGAAAACCATTCCCAGCCTCAGAAAATCACAGGGAAACCAAATCTATTATGAGCTGAAAAGCCAGGTCCATAAATCATGGGTCTCGAATTGGAGGCAGGGGGGTTAGAGAAGAACACGGCGATTCTTGGCCAGTTATGAGGGACGTGAGGACGAAGAACGTCTGCGCACTGGCTTATAGGCAGTGCTTTAAATGAGAAAGAAATAGTGACGGTACTCATTTAAATGGGGCGAGTGGGCCGGGCTAGGGGCGGGGCTAAAAGCAAGACATGCTGACACCTATTGACTTCAATACTAGTTGCAGCACATACCACAACTAGGGTGAACAACTGTCATGGGTGCAAATTCAGGACAGTGAGTGTAAAAATTCAGGACAAAGAGTCAAAATTCAGGACAAAAATTCAGGACAGGGGGTCAAAATTCAGGACAAAATTTCGGGACAAAAGGTAGGTTTTACAGACACATCAAAGGAGGTCGCGCAATAGTATATAAGTAATCCCATTTATATCCTAACATATTCATACATTTGCAAACCTATCCATTGTGTATCCTTTCAGCCATCATTTCACTCATCCATCCCTCCAGCCACACTTTCACTCATCCATTCACCCACCTTTTCACCCCATCCTTACACTAATCCATCCACTCTTCCATCCAGCCATTTATCCTTTCACCCATCCAGCTATCCTTTCATTTACTCATCCAGGCACTCATCCTTCCACCCATTCACCTTTTCAGCCATCCACCCATCCTCCCTTTCTCTCTCCATTGACCCTTTCACTTAGCCATCCATCCTTCCATCCATCCACCCATCCTTCTACTCATCCACTCATGAATCCATCCATTGACCCTATCACTCATCCATCCTTTCACTCATCCATCCACCCATTCACTCACTGATCATCCACCCTTTCACTCATCTATCCATCCTTTCGCTAATTATCCATCTATTCACCCTTTCAATCATCCATTCAGCAATCCATCCAGCCATCCATCCATCCATCCCTTCACTTACTCACTCGCCCACGTTTTCATATTAATTATGAGCTGAACCTTTGTCTGCAGAGTTCCAGACAGAAGAGGCCCATCAAGAATGTCACCCTCCCTGTAGTTCCTAATGCAAGGGGTGGGGTGGAGCAGGGTTCACTATGCCCCTGCACATAGGCAATCTGAAAAAGTGGAAGTCATGAGTCATGCATGATGCACATTGCTAGGACGTGAGGCGACTGTGACATGGTGTTTTTTCCAGGGCTTTAAGCGGGATGAAAAATAGAAGAGGGTCTCTCAAAAGGGGCTGTTCGATGTAATTAAGAGAGGGGCCTAAAACACCTAAGCTAAAAATCTGTGTTTAGCATAGTGTGCCGCCAGACTGGTATTTTGCCTCTTCTGTCATTGTATCCAGATAAATAACACGTAATGTTACACCTACAACAAGCCAGAACTATTGGCTTTGTCAATGGCTGTTAGATGCATAAAATAAAAATGCTGCAACCATGGGTTTGTTGAAAATAATGTTTAAACTGTACTTTTCTAAAATGATGAGTCTGAAAGCACTCTAGCCCGAGCCTCTTCTTTTCAACTTGTTTCACCAGCTTCTTTGAATGAACTGGATTCTGTAGCAGCATTTGCGTGTTTGCACATTCTATCATCTAACAAAATACGCTGCTCTAGACCAAGGCAGGAGGAGGCCCACCATGCAGTAACACTTCAGACGGGCCCATTGTCATTCTGTATGTGGCAATCAGCCGCATACAGAATGACAATGGGCGGCGCCGGGTGGGGCTGCTCTTATGCTCCGAGGAGGAGTGTGAGGCGGCCCCATTAGGGGGCTGAGGCTTCAAGCAGGGAACAGTGTTGTTCCCTGCAATGCCAAAATTACGGACAAAAGGCGTCCGTAAAAAGGATCCTCACGGACAACGGACGTGAGGTCCAAATTATGGACGGTCCATGAAATTTACGGACGGTTGGTCAGCCTAACCACAACACATGAGAAATGCGCTTCTATAAATAAAACAGGTGAATTTGTTACACAAAACAGCCAAACGCAGTGATGTTTTAACATTTCCTTGTTACGTAATATTTGCGGCTTCCATACTGTTATTTGCTGTTGCTCGGGACAACAATACATATTCTCGAGAGTACACACACACACACACACAGAAAAAATCAAGCAGACGTGCACACACAAAGCATTCCACACATTTCCTTTAATATACCTTCCAACAGTGTATCTAATCTCTCCCTTTCTCTCGCTTTTTTTCCTCACACAAAAACAGGCACTGCCAAACAAACATAAGCCACTCATGCACAAGAATCAGGTAGGATAAAAGCCATTTTAACCTCGTTACCTTCCTTTCCGTTCATAATTGCGCTGTCCCCGGGGCCTCGATCCTGTGTTTGCTACACAGCATGATGGTGAGCACAGGACGGTATACAAATGAGCCCCCGCTGAATAGTCCAGCGGGGGCTCAGCTCACCAGTCACGGCTACAGACATGCCTTGGCTGTCAGACAGGTCACCAGCACTAGCAGCCAATGCGCCTACCGTTTATGAGTACTGGTACTCTCCGTTTCAGAAAAGGGGGTGGTGATGAACAGAGTGTCTGAATTAAGCAGACCACTCTTACCCGGTCCAAAGATCAGGGCTTGATCCATCACCGTTATTTATCTCACTGCACCATCCCAGTTCAGAACCTGGCTATATGCAAATCAGTCTGTCCCTGGCCCAGTGCATCATGGGAACAGGGCAGACTAAACTACCAAGCCAATTCTTCACCAGAAAGGAGACAAGCTACCGGGGACCGGTTTCTGGCATTTCAGCCGTCATCGGCCCGGCTTGCTTGAATCCTGATGGTGCAGTGAGAAAGGGACTCATGTCTGAGTATACCCTGCCACACCTATAGTAGCCAAAAACGATTCAGAAAAGGGGGTGGTGATGAACAGAGTGTCTCCTCGGCAGTAGAGAAGTGCCGGTACTCAGACTTCTAAAAATAAGAAGTGCCGGTACACCGTACCGGTGAGTACCGGCCCATTTAAAGCACTGCTTATAGGGACATGATACGATTTCCTGGCAGGCCGATGCTTTTCAAAGTCCGGTAGGGCTGAGACAGAACCACTCACTTGTCAGGCAATTCTCCATTATTTTACAGTCCACATTGATGTTTTTTTAGTTTTTTTGTTGTTGAAGTTTTATATAGCGCGAACTCCACCCGAAGGTATTGGAGCTCTTTACATGAGCACCAGTTAGTTTACACAAGGACACATTCATTTTTTGGGTAAGCACATAGAGAAGTGATTTGCCCTGAATCACAGGATGTTGAGCCGACGACGAGATTCGAACCTGGTTCCCGGGCTCCAAAGTCGGCAGCTCTAGCCGTTATGCCACATCATTTTATATCGCAGAAACTTTTTTACCGGTGGAAAACAAATGTAAAATACATTCTGTGGTTATGAGAAGAAATAGAACAAACGCAATTTGACAAAGTCAAAGTAACAAATATTTTGGTACCGGGGCAAAACATAGTGCAAATCGATGGTGGAACCGTGGCTAAGCAGGTTTGACATAGAATTTGTATGTGTGTTATGGTGATTTTAAAAGAGACCTCCTAATCCATGAAAAACATATAAAAGTATACAGAACAACCCTACTGTGCAATCATTTTCTACTAGGGTGATAAAAATGTAGCAAATTGTTTGTGCATGAAACTTAGTCCAGTAGTTGATATTTCGACAGTAGAGAGTTTTAATGTCTCCATGTCATATCCTGTAAACACAGGTACCGTAGAGTTTGCTTGGTGTTCTAACCTGGTGCAGAGATTTTACTTTGTGGCTGATACTGTTGACCTTTTACTGAAGATGCGAGCATTGGTGCATATGGTTGTGCTGCGTTGTATGCACCAGGGAAGAGTTTATGTAATATGACTCTAGCCCTGTTCATGTCTGCAGACAGAGACATGGAGACTGGAGGCATTTCTTTCAGCAGCCTCTTTTCAGGACAGATTCTCATCGAGAGATTGCCCATACTTGGGTGGGTACCAGCCCCAAAAAGAGGGTGGCTATAATACAGGGAGGTTTCAACTACACCTCCTTTGGATTAAGTGAGAAGTGAGTGAGTGCCTCTATAAACGTAGGCCTAACCCCTCCTTTCCTTAGTGGTCTCCCCAAGATGCCCATGTAGGTCTTTGTGGACTGTAAGCTCTGGAAATTGAAAGGGCTGTTGTGGTTGAATGAGGGGTTTTCACTTTTTACACATAAGCTACTCTTTAGCCTGAAAGCTCAGACTTTTCTGGGCACCGTCCCACCTGACTTTGATATTGTGTGCACGACATTGAAATTATCTCCCCCACCCCCTCCGGTCCATCACCAACAGCATTATTATCCAGTCAATAACTGCAAACTGTCATGGGCTGTGCTGTTAAATCTACAGGTGCCAGCCTGCATCAGCTGCCCCGCAGTGTCACTGACATGGCAGCACACATGTACCCTCCACGACACCTCTTCCCCATTTCATCTGTTCAGAGGGATCTTTGTGTAGCTATGACATGAGATATTTTTGTACCGCACTGCCAGTAGTGTAAAATGACATCTACATTTCCTGGGTGAATGGTGGGATTATGGATGGCTGGATGGAAGATCTGAGGATGTGTTTGGGTGGAAGGGAGGGTGAAAATGGGTTGGGAAAAGTTATGGATGGGTCTTGGTGGAGGTGAAGATGATTGGTTGATGTCGAGGGGTGGGGTAGGGTGTAAATGTAAAAATGGAGTGGATTCATATATGAGTTGGTGGGGATGGATGGATGGATGGATAGAGGATGAATGGGGTTGTAGTTAAAAAATCTGTTACCTTGGGAGTTCACAGTTCTACATTTGCAATATTGTTCTTCTTGGAATCCAAAGTCATGGAACTGGGAGGGCAAAGTAGGGGTGTGAGGAAAGCCCTGGGACACCCCCATAATGTATCCTAACGAGGAAAGAAAATGTTCCTCTCTCATCCCTCTTTCCCATTGCTGAAAGAGGACCATCTCTGTTAGTTTTAAGGCGACTTTGGCTACGAATGTATAAATTATAAATACAGAGTAGTAACTTACTCAGCAATCGAGAAATCAGTGTAGGCCTTTGTAAGGGGTATGGAAAACGCTACACAAACATCAGTGCAACACAATACAATACAGATGAGAGCTAGTGGAGTAGAAGAGGATTGTCCACAGTATCATCTACAGTTTACTGGAAATCAACCCAATGGCTAGTTCCACTTGCAAGACAGAATCCCATACGATTAATATCAAGGAGCTGATGAAAAGGTCCATATAGGGTGCATTTGTGCCACCACCTCTTTCTCGCTCACATATCCCACTGCTGGTAGTTCTGCCAGCCACAATTCAGTTGCTGGTCCTGGAGACCCAAGAGTTTGTGGCCAGAGCATCATTTAAATTGGGGCAAAGAGGCCTGGATCTGCTGTCATGTAACAACGGTGAATATCAGCGAGGCCTGTTCGTGCAGTCTGCGCAAGGATTGAGTGGAGCAGAGAGCAACATTGTTTGTAGGTCTTGAATACCAGACAGCCTTTAGCAGTCTAGTAGGCGAAAGCCTCTTGTGGACCATACAAACACCTGTAGTGGGCTTAGAGTCCTCTTTGCTTACCATTGATTGGCTTATATGTCCCTTAGATTTGCTTCCTTCTTATTCCATTGCTTGCCTGCCTCTTTCATGTGCTTGTCCTTACCTTGGAGCATACCCTATTTGCCATTCTTTTGAATGGCTGCTTTCTATCCTTGCACTGCTCACTATTAGGGAACTACTTTTTTTTCTTTTTGGTTCAGCACCTCAGGAGAGTGGACGTGTTTGAAAGCACTCGCTCTCTTATGTGCTTCTCCCTGACCAAATCATCTTGCACTCCATGCTGCTCTCTTCCTCATGTACTAGTTTTCTCCTTCCTTCTCTCCTCACCCAGCTTTTTTGTATTTAATTCCCTCTCCTCCCACTCCCCACTTCTTCCTCAATCTACTCCTCTTTTGTGCATCCACGCCTCGCGGCCCTTTAAGTTTAAAACATTTTTTTTACATTCCATGGAGGGCTCTTATTTGGTGCCTTGCCCCTGCATTTGCTGTAATGCACTTTAGTGCATTGATTTTTTTTTTGTTTTGTTTACTGTGGCATGCAACAACATATTTTTTTCTTTTTTTGCCGATGCAGCACAGCATCAACAAAAAGCGTTTTGGTTGTTACAAAAATGCATTGGCAAAGCCAATAAGCTCCCTAAAGCAAGACCTACTGGCTTTGCCAATGCTTGTTACCACTAGCTGTTCAAAGGCAGCTGCTAAAGAAGCTTTATTGTTCGATTACTCTTTCAGCCATGTGAAAGCAGAGGTTCTTCAGTTTAGGGAATACTTCACACAATCACTCTTCTTTCACATTTATTATTATAATATGTTAATCTGGAGAAGTGTGGCTCAATGATTAGAGCGGCAGACCCTGATGCAGAGGTCTGGCCTGGGACCAGGGTTCAATTCCCTGCCTCGGCGGGTCTTGGACTCAATCTCCCCAGACCTGATAATTCTCGCCTCGGTGCCTATTCCAATAGTGGAGTCCCACTCTGCAACTCTGGGCAATAGCTTGCTTAATCTCCACAACGGCCCCCACAACGCTAAGGATGCCTGGCCTCCACCTTGGGGGTGCCCAGGAGTGGACGCCTCACAGGGAAAGCCAGGATGGGTTCCACAGCGGTATTCGTACAAGCGCCTTGAGACCCTTGCGGGTGAGTAGTGCGCTATACAAGTATCAATTTACATTTTCTGGGTTCACTGCCAGTACATACTAAAGGAAGGCTGCTGACTTTTACATCTTTTAAATTGTGGATCTCCATACACATAACTATTGTGAATCATAATAAATAAAGGCACAGCAATACAATTTCAGCCTACACTAAGTCTATCTCAGTATAATGTACCACACATGATTAACAAGCATTGGCAAAGCAATAGGTCTCTCACTGCGAGATTTTGAGCTATTGACATTGTAAATGACAATGCCTTTTATGTATGTATTTACAAAACCTGCAACAATAAAAGGCACTGACATTTAGAAAACCAATAGGTCAAAGTTTCTAAAATGCGAGACCTATTGCATTGGAAATGCTTGTTGTTTACAAGCTCCCCATGCTGGTCTTTTACGTTAATAGAGGCCACGCCCCTTTCTGATGAGCCGTGTCTAAAGAAAGGCCTGTGGCCGATATTAAAGTGAAAGCGCTGTATGGAGCGCTTTCACCCAAAAAAGCATTTGTTTGGCAAGTTGGCAAACAAATGCTTTTGTTTTAACGCCTTAACCGCGGCGGTTATTCCGCCGCGGTGCGGGCGTTCTAAAGAGTGGGCGGGGCTCTGTTGGCCGACGGCAGCACCCATGAGGTAGTATTCCCATCGGGCAACGGCCGACGGGAGCACAGAAGGGGTTAAAAAGCGCTTCGTGAATGCCTGAATGTTACAGGAAGAGAAAAACAAGAGGGGTTTCGTCCAAAAAAAGACACCAGGTCTGGACATAATAAAATGAGGAAAAAAGAGGAAAACCGGGCTGTCAATTTATGAGCCGCTATTTATTTTGGCGGACAAAAGCGAAGACCTTAGGTTCTTCTGCTTCAAGTGTCTCAAATCACAATCATTTCAAATATTAGACACCTTCATAAAACATTTTTGTTCATGTCTGAATTAAATACACATCTAATACACAAAAGAAATTATAATACATCTATAGTGCATACTGCATCAGGGTCTGCCGCTCTAACCATTGAGCCACACTTCTCTACAACCCTATTGTGCAATAATTTTCTACTAGGGTGATAAAAATGAAGCAAATTGTGCACGAAACTTAGTCCAGTAGTTAATATTTCGACAGTGGAGAGTTTTAATGTCTCCATGTCATATCCTGTAAACACAGGTACCGTAGAGTTTGCTTGGTGTTCTAACCTGGTGCAGAGATTTTACTTTGGGGCTGATACTGTTGACATTTTACTGAAGATGCGAGCATTGGTGCATATGGATGTGCTGCGTTTTATGCACCAGGGAAGAGTTTATGTAATATGACTCTAGCCCTGTTCATGTCTGCAGACAGAGACATGGAGACTGGAGGCATTTCTTTCAGCAGCCTCTTTTCAGGACAGATCTTCATCGAGAGATTGCCCATACTTGGGTGGGTACCAGCCCCAAAAAGAGGGTGGCTATAATACAGGAAGGTTCCAGCTACACCTCCTTTGGATTAAGTGAGAATTGTGAGTGCCTGCCTCTATCAACGTAGGCCTACCCCCTCCTTTCCTTAGTGGTCTCTCCAAGATGCCCATGTAGGTCTTTGTGGACTGTAAGCTCTGGAAATTGAAAGGGCTGTTGTGGTTGAATGATGTTTTTTCACTTTTTACACCTAAACTACCGTGATCTCAGGCGTGCGATTGCATGCAAGCAGTAGAGGGTGGCAGGAAAATAAAATCCTGTAAAGATCAATGTGGGTCACTTTGCTCAATGGTCAAAGTAGTAGCACAAGCTTCCTTCGGTGCTTGGGTCCTACAGCAGTAGACACGACTCAGGATGCCCCATATTCATGGACATCACTTAGGCTTGGCCAGAGTAGAAGCTTTTACTTTGGAACCCCTAGTACTCCCCATTCTACTCTGGTTGACCAAGATCACTCTGGTAGTGGCAGGGACAGGAATAATGAGCTCTCTAGAAGCCACGCATATTTGGAGTAATTCCCATATCATGCACCTAATGTTCAACCTCGGAAGCAAATAGGAGGCTGTTGAGGTCAGGATCTAAGTGTGGTGCATTTTGATCAAACCTGTGTAGTAATTGGCTGTTAAAGGTGTGTTATGTAAAGCTGTATACCCCTGCCATCTTGGTGACTGACTTATATGCCCAGTTTATAGTGCTATAAAGGGTTTGTGTGGGCGACACAGTCCGGAATACAGTGATATAAAGGGTTTGTGTGGGTTACACACTCTTCACGCAGTTAAACAAGGCAGAGGAACAGACTGATGGAGAAGTGGCATGACGTGGTAACAATAACCCATTGCAAACTCAAGGGATGATGGACGGAGCGCTGAAACTTTTCATACACTCGCCCCCAGTCACCGATCTCGGTTGAATCCATCATCGTTCTTTAGCTCACTTTGCCACCCCAGTTCAGACCCAGCCATATGCAAATCAGTCTTGACCCTATTCCTCATGGGAATAGTCCAGCCCGAACTGCCAAGTCAGGTCTTCTCTGGTCCAGAAACAAGAATCCTGGGACCGGTTTCGGCATAACACCCCTCATCAGCCATGCTAGCTTGAATCAAGTGGCAAAGTGAGCAAGGGACCCAAGCCTGAGCATACTCTGTAAACTTAGGGCGAACAAAGCAAACACAAGGAGATGATGGACGGAACGCTAAAACTTTTCAGGCACTCACCCCCAGTCACAGATCTGGGTTGAATCCATCATCATTCTTTAACCCCGTGCATGCTGATGACGGCCCCCAGCCGTCATGCACTACGGTGCTGTGTGCTGATGACGGCTGGGGGCCGTCATAAACCCGCCCACTCGCGATTCTGCCACACAGGCGCAGAATCGCGGCCGCATGGAAGGGGTTAACTCCTTTTCGCCACCCCAGCTGTGACAATGACCATTTCCATCTCAGCCTTATCTCCTTTAAACAGCAGCAAAGGGGTGTGGCTACCAGTAGTTCAGCAAGAGCGTTGGGTGGCAGCTAGGTCCAGAAACATAAGTATCCCACTACAGCCGCCGCTGTGAATGTCTTTTATAGCCTAACAGATAGGGAACGGCCCTGTTGTTACTGCTTGCAATAGGGCCCAAGGCACCCTCGCCACACCATTGAAGCAGCGTCTCTATCAATACCCCGACTTCACTAACCTCAATCACACCGTGCCTTATTGTGCACACCACACACATCAAATGCAATTAGCCAGCACCCCGAGGAATGCTGGGAAGGTAAATCAGTTGCTTAATTCATCTTCAGCAGCGAGAAGTGCTCAGCCTCCACTTTATTTGGCAGAAACCTGGTCGACCAAACTCCTCCTTTCATCCTTTCCACGCACTAAAGCAGACGAAATGAGCGTCCCGCCGGCTGGCTCGCATCACTTGTGTCTCGCACTGTGTGAAGAGCGTAGATGCTAGAGGAAGGTTTAGGGGTCTTCAAAACGGTCCTGGAGGGCCGGATCCATGCCAGATTTTTTGGATATCCCCATTGAGATACATGTAGTAATTTTTAAAATCTGGAATGGATCCGGCCCTCCAGGACCAGTTTGGAGACCCCTGGTAAGCTGTCTGTCGGCATGGCTGTTCCTATAATTATTACTTTTAATCGTGGAGGTGGCGCAGCGGTCCTGCGACCCCAGGAAACAGGCAGTGAGCCCAGAGGGCGCGCTCCAGGGGACAGCTTGTGCCTGGCCTGTCCTCTGTTGATGTCAAGGCTAGAGGTTTCAGTCTGAACTCCAAAGTATGTATACTATCCCAGGGGCTGTGCAGACTCCGCAGGGAAAGTTTAGATTATCTCTTCTTGTTTATTTTCCAGGCCTGCAAGTATTTGGGCTTACTCCAAACACTCATCCGTCATGTCACTTGAGGATTTCTTTGTGTTTTCTGGGCCAGTTCCTGAAAACCTGGGAAGGGCTGGTGGGGGCACAGGCGGATACCGGGAAAAGGGGAGGCTTCCCTGCAAATCGGTAGCTCTGAAATGCTGTTAGGCAGTGCTTAATTTGTAAAAGAATTAGTGGCAGGGTTTGGAGTTTTTCCTCAGAAGCCTTCATGGGCTTGCCTAATAACAAGGATGTCCAGTCTTGATTCCAACTCGTCGCTTTTTCATCAGCCACCATACATTCCTTGAACCTTTATCTCGCATTTCTCTTCTTTATCCCTGCTTCCAGTCTTTGCACTGTTTTTCCATCTTTCTTCTCCTCGTTTCCCCCCTCTTTTCTCATTCTTGTTCCGGGTAGAGGTCTGAATGTGATAAATAAGTACAGCGGTAGGCCAGTGGCGGCTGGAAAGTCCGCCGATTAGAGTGGAGGGTAAAAGATTTATAACTTTTTTTTTAAAGTGCATAACTGCAATTAAAAATATAAAAGAAATAAAAAGGTATTCACCTTGTTTTCCGGAGACAAGTCCTCCTCGCTCCGGCCGTCTTCTTCCTGACCTCACGTAGCTGGGCTGAACCAATTCTGGTGCTGAATGAGAGCAGAGCCAGGGTTGGCGGGAGCGGCCTCTCTCACAGCCCCAGAGGACACTGGATGCGTGTGTAGACTCTCAATCCGACTGTCTAACGCAGGTGGGTTGAGAGGTTTACAGTGCGCATGTCAGGCTGGCCGTCGCAAGACAGCCGGCCAAAGGGACAAGCGCACTATAAACTAGTGCACAGTCAGGCGGCCCACCACTGCTGCCACTCAACAGGCCCGCCCTGTCCTGACACTCGTTTCAGGACAGGTTGACGGAAAATAAAATGGTTATGAATTAACTTCATTACCATTTTATTCTTCATCTATGGGGCTACTAAGTGGCTCAACGCTCCTTTGCTCAAAAGGAGGCGTCGCCCCTGCGGTAGGCCCCACCTGCAACCACCACCTCATATTACACATTGATCTTACGGCTAGGGAAATGCCGGTCTCACGTCACGGAGAAAATCCAATTGTGTTGGGGAGAAGTTTCTCACATGTAAGGGCCTTTGTACCATGTGACAGACTTGTCTCCACCATTTCCAACCTCTAGACCGCACCTTTACCGACTACCCACAGGCAACATACACTGTTAATCTTTTATTCTACAATGTAATACGTGGTCCCTTTACTCAGTGGAATATATTTGAGTAATGGGGGTCAAATATTTACTTTTTAATGGCATTATGACCAAAAAGCTGAGTAAAAATGTTAATTGAATTTAGCAATACAAAGTAAACATAGTCCCTGAGCATTCACCTGGAGTCCCTCTATATGCCTTTATTGTGTTCTCGTTCCTCTTCCCCTCTTACCTATACTATGAACACGGTACATGTGCTTCACAAAAAGTAACCTACCACATAACCAGAGTTGCCGCCTTTGAAGGTTGGGAAGCCGGTTCAAGTCTCGGCGTCAGCTCAGCATCCTGTGATTCTAGGCAAATCATGTAATCTCCCTCTACCTATAAAAGATGAATGTGTCCCTGTATAATGTAACTGGTGCTCATGTAAAGTGCTCCAATGCCTTCGGGTTGAGTTTGGGCTATATAAAACTGCAAAAAAATAGATAAAAATAAGGAACCTTGCTGCAACCCTAAAATTGTCTCATTTCCTCTGCTGATCTTTTTCTCTGTCTTTCCCACTCTCTAACAGGGCGGCTACTCCGCTTAGGCAGCGGAGCGTTGACACACAGGAAAAATAAAATGATATTAACAGCATGTTATTGTCAATTTATTCTTTAGTACTCCTCTGTAGGGGCGGGAAGGGCTGGACTGCTCCAAGAGCAGGGGGAGGACTGGTGGGCACTCTCTAAGTGAGCATGAAGGTTTGTCCGGCCGTCTTGGGCTGGCCAAACCGTCATGTGTACTTGCCATGTTCTCCACAGGGCTGTGTTGCACAGCCTGGGTGGAGAGCATGCCCAGCCTCCCAGTCCCCATTTGAGCATCAGACCATGGAACTTAGACCAATCACAAAGCTGCTATCAGCAGCGTTGTGATTGGCTAGGGGAGTCTGGAAGCCTGGGGTCTTCCTTTTCCTGCATCGACGGAAGAAGAAGAGGGCGGAGGAGAAGCGGCAGCCGGCAGGTAAGAAAAAAAACACCTTTTTTTTTTAGTTTGAAAGCCCCCTTCCCCCACCCCGCCACTACTGACTCTCGGTCTTAGCAATCAGGGCTGCTTCTTTTCATCTTATGCACTTTTGTTCACGTCTTGGACTTTTAAGTGGTCTTCATAACGCCAAGACCTATACTAGCATAAAGAAACTTGATATGCATTGTGGTATCTTCTTTCTTCTCCCCATACTCTGCTTCTTTGATTTTTGTTTCTGTTCTTCTGTCTCTTCTAGACTTTGCTTCCTTATTTCTTGTTCCCATCTTCCCTCTACCCTAGACCTCCAGCTGCCGTTCCTCTTCATTCCTGAGTGGCCATGTCCACCTCTTCCCTCTTCTTTTTCCTCTCAGAACTTTAAATTAGCAGAAGAGTAAGGTGAGGGGTGTGTAACCACAGTATGTGCTTAGTATAAGTGCTGCGGTCGGCCAACGGTCGTCGCGAGCACTACCTTGCCAGTGCTGCGCACGACCGTTGGCCGTTATTCGAACGTTCAGCACTGGGCGCTGAACGTTCAACGCTCCTAAGGTGTTAACTCCAAATCGGTATAAAAGGGTCAAAAAGGGAGTTTTTGTGTATGGGGAGTGGTCCAAATGGTAAAAAAAGCTTTTTTGCTTGGAAAGCTGAAAAGCATGCATTGTTCCTGGCTTGCTATTTCTGCGAGATTGGCCCCAATAACAAAAACTTTATTTGCAATTTTATTTTGGCTTATCTGGGGAATGCAAACTAGAGGGCAACCTTGCAAACAATGAATAGGACCGCTAAATTCCCATGATACAGAACTATCCAGTGGCTAGAGTGCTACCCACACAAAATCCTTATGTAATTACAGTATGTTTCTGGCCTACTCATAATGCCTAACACCATATGTATGTTAGAATATCAAAAAACAAAAATATTCTGCTTCCAAAATATAGACAGAATATTGACTACTAAAATGATGTAATAGTAAGTGTATGTAAATAAGAATACATTTACTATTCTTAAGCCCACAACTATAGCACTCACAGCTGTATATGTAATCAAGGTACATATATGTTGAATTAAGTATAACAAATGTATACTTATCTACTTGCCTCACAATATTTTATTAATTGGTATTCTGTCTGTGGTATTTTTGCAGTACAATATCTAAAGCCTAGTAGTAAACCCTGAGATCCACAGTTTCAAGAACAGTCGATTTGTGTCTGGCTGCCTCTAATAGGGGCAATGTCTAGGGTCTTCTGAGCTGGGGTTCTCTGCGTGTAGGTGGGGTGGACAGCACTTATACATGTACAGTGCTTGATTTGTGCTGGTGATTGTGGAATGGGGCCTATTCTTCATCAGACTTTGACTCAGAGCAAGAAAGAGAAAGGGGAGGGGGAAGAAGGAGGAAGAGTAAGACAGTGAAGAAGGAGAGATAGGAAAACAGTGACAAAAAGAAAAAAAAACAGAATGAAAATAAGCATTGGCAAAGCCAATATGTCTCACCTATGCAAGCGCTATTGGTTTTGCCAATGTGTTTAAGCCATGTTGCATTCCAGTGTGGCTTCTGTTCAGGATGGCTAAAAGTTAGTGGCATAGAGGAGAGGGGTGTGGAGTGTAGTAGAGCAGAATGGAGAAGAGTGGGGTAGAGTGTTGTGGCATATAGTGTTCTGTACTGGAGTGGCATAGAGTGGAGTGGCGTAGAATGGCGTATTGTGGAGTGCCGTAGAGTAGAGTAGACTGGTGTAGAGTGCATTGGTGTATAGTTCTGCAGAATATAGTGGTGTAGAGTGCAGCAGTTTAGAATTCACCTGCAGACAATGCAGCGTTGTAGAATGCAGTGGCATATATTAGAGTGTTGCATAATAGAGTACAGTGGCGTAGAGTGCAGTGGTGCAGAGTGAAATGGTGCACAGTAGAGAGGCATAGAGTGCAGTGGCATAGAGTGCAGTGGTGCAGAGTAGCACAGAGTACAGTGGCATAGAATATACTGCTGTACAGCGCAGTGGCGTAGAGTGGAGTGCTGCACAGTGCAGAGGTGTAGAGTTGGAGTGACACAAAGTAGACTGGCATAGAGTCCAGTGGCTTACAGTGCATAGGCAGTGATGCAGCAGTGCAAAGTAGAGTGGCATAGAGGGCTGTGTTTCAGAGTATAGTGTTATAGAGTGCAGTGGGGTAGCGTGGCATAGAGTGCAATGACGTAGAGTATGGTGGCGTTGAGTACAGTGGTGTAGAGTAGAGTGCAGTGGTGTTGGGCAGAGCAGAATGGACTGGTGTAGAATGCTTTGGCATAGATTGCTGAAGAGTATAGTGGTGTAGAGTGCATAGAGGGCAGCAGCACAGAATTAAGCAGCGTACAATGCAGCATCATAGACTTCAGTGGCATAGATTAGGGTGCAGTGGCATAGAGTGCAGTGGTAAAGAGTGGAGTGGTGCAGAGTATTGTGGTGCAGAGTAGAGTGGCATAGAGTGCAGTGGCATACAGTACAGTGATGTAGAATACAGTGGCGCAGAATAAAGTGCCGTAGAGTGCAGTGGTGCCAAGTACAGTGGCATAGAGTGTCATGGCGTAGAATGGTGCAGAGTGGAGTGGCATAGTGTGCAGTGGAATAGAGTGCAGTGATGCAGAGTAGAGTATCGTAGAGTATGTTACCGTTGAGTGCAGTAGTGCAGAGTAGAGTGGCATAGAGTTCAATGACATACAGTGGAGTGGTGCAGAGTGGAGTAGAATGGCGTAGATTGCAGTGAATAGACTGCAGTGGCGTAGAGTAAATTGTTTCAGAGTTGAGTGAAGTGAAGCAGAGTTGAGTTGTGCAGGGTCAAGTGCAGTGGCTTAGAGTAGAGTGGCTTTGAGTGTAACAGCATAGAGTAAAGTGGTGTAGAATGCAGTGGTGCAAAGTATAATGGAGTGGTGTATTGTGGATTGGCATAGAGTGGAGTGATATAAGTAGAGTGCATTGGTGTAGAGTGTATTGGCATTGAGTGCCGTGCGTAGAGTGCAGCGTTGCAGAGTGGCGTAGAGTGGAGTGACATAAATCGGAGTTGTGCAGAGTGGAGTGGAGTGGCCTAGACTGGTGGGATGTAGAGTACAGTGGCAAGAATTGAAGTGGTGTAGAGTGGCGTGGAGTGCATTGGCATAGACTAGAGTGGTGCAGAGTGGAGTAAAGAGGTTTAGAATGAAGCTTCTTAGAGTGGAGTGGTTCAGGGTGGAGTGGTACAGAGTGCAGTAGCGCAGAGTGTATTGGTGTAGATTGGTGTAAAGTGGAGTGGTGCAGAGTAGAGTGGAATGGCGTAGAGTGGAGTATGCATGGTGTGATAGCACACTACCATTACAGAGAACACATATTCAACTAAATGACCATTGCTTTTGCAAAGACACATAGTTTTACTAATAAAACTATACAGTGCATAAACAATGATGTGTGGAATGGCATCACATATTGTATTGATTTATTTTGATCATATGAAAGTATTTGTTTCCAACACACTTCAGAATTAACAAAAACGTGCTTCATATTCTAAACTACTTGCAGTACATTTAAATGTTGATCGTATGCTAGACAAAAACCCTTTCCTACCCCAAGTATCCAGCAAAATTGTCACATAAATCCTCTTACTTTGAAGTCCGAGAAAGAAAAGTAAACACCAAGCTCCCTGGAAGACAGAGCCTTACATTTTACCTCTGTCTTTGAATACACAGTAAATGTGACAAGACAAGAACAAGATGTGAAGTCCTGTTTAAAGAAAGGGGCACTTGTGGAAGAATATAAGGAGTGGTAGTGTGAAAAGGCTCTACTCATTGGGAGGGACAAACTCACCATGAACAGCCTAAAACTAATAAAGACTGCAAATAGAAAGCAGAAAATGTGAGATACAAACCAAAGAGCTAATGGTAAGCACCTAGCAGAATGCATTCCAAGGAAAGCTTTCCGAATGTCATCAAAATGTCTGTAGCAAACCCGACATCTGTGCTGTCTGGTAGGCTTCAATCTAGAACCTGCATGTGCGAAGTAAAGAGACAAAAAGGGGAAGGTGGTGGATGGAATAGGCGGGAAGTGGAATGAAGCCTAGGCAGCTTTAGTTTAAGGCAATCTTGACATTCTGCAGTGGCAGCTTTGGGCTCCAAAATAAAATCTTGGCCTCTCTGCACATTTTTTTTTTTTTTTACAAACTGAGCACTGACTTTATGTGTTACATATAGAGGTTTGTAAAGTTGCAAAGTTCTCTTTCTGCAAACTTTATGTGAAATACTTTGGAACTTGGAAAATGTACCTGTTTGTCCTTTGTCATTTGTGCTTACAAAAAATCTGTGAGAGGTAAACTTACACAGAAATAGTCTGCATACATTTTCGAGCTTGACTCACAGAGAATTTTCGAGCATTAAGCCGAAAATTTTCCATCCTTCATCAAGTTCAAAAATCGGAAACTTTACAATTTTTACATTTCTGTTTGGGCTCAATCAGCCCCATTTCCCTCCAAAGTCCATAATGTCCATAACTATATTAAGTTGTATAGTGTTGAATACCATTACTTATATGGCGGAAAACACTTTAGTCAGTGGTGTCCCTAATATGACTAGTAAATATTAATGTGGCCAGACCCAGACAGGACGTAGCAAACACAAGACGAGCAATTATCTCAGTGTTATGCCTCGATTTTTGTCCCACTTCAGACCTAGCGCCTAGCAGAGTTATTGAACAAGCGTTCTTTTGTGCTTGGGAGTAGCTCCTGGCTGCCCTCTGCGGTGATCCTTCCAATCATGCACCCTTCTGGTCTGCTCATCAACTGACTGTGCCCCTCCACATTTGTGGAATAGTTCTTCTGCCAACTCGTGCATGAGTTTTCCTGATGATTTTCAGCTTCCTGTCTCGCTCATAAATGGTGGGCATTTTGCCAGAAGTGGGTCGTGCCGGCAGCGTGGGACTGAGTCGGTCCCAGTGCCAGTGTATGGTAAAAATACAGCCATGCCGGCTGGGCGGTGGACCCGGAACACTGCAGTGGTTGTTCAGAGGGCTCTGGGAATATCTGCTGGCCAACCATGGACCGGGAACACTACCACAGTTGTTCTTAATACTGTGGGGCTACATATGTGGATTGCACACTACATGACTGATTTGCTTGTTTGGAGCTGTGTGGGAATAGGGTATCAGCCTGTGGAGTGAGAGGCATAGCTTTAGGGAGGGTTTTTAGGGCGTGACCTCCCCAAATAAATGCTTTCTTGGCTTGGTAATTGGGTCTGGGGGCCATGAGTTGGTTCTGCTATCTCTGTGTTGGTTTGATCTTGTCTTGAGCCAAAAATAAACGACATAATCAAGAGCGCTGATATAAATGTGAGAGAGACAGAAGTGCCTATCTGAATTTCAAAATACACAACCTGTTAACCTGGAATCAATTCCTGCTTTTTCGTCTTGTCCAAATTGTGTGATCCTAGGCAAATATTTTGTTTCACAAAACCAAGCCTCCATTTTCTTTATTTTCACATTTCAGTGCACTTTTAGAAACTTGAGTTCAGGATGTGCGCTGTACATTTGATTAAATAGACTGTAATGTTGCTCCATCTATAATATGAATCCGGGCCACTTTTAGGGTTTATATGCGTTTTGACTTGCATTGTAGGTCACTAATGCATTTTTCTTCAGAGGCGAGCCACAAATGCTTCTAAAAACTATAGCTTTTAATAAATGTCTGTCTATGTAGTGATATAATCTGGTGTACTAAGGTGAAACACTTTTCCATGTTAAAGAAATTAATTTTGGGGAATTTAAAAGAGATTCTATAATATTTGTACGTTATGTTTGTGGCATGATATACATGCCAAACGTTTTCATGAGTCAAGTAGTGAACAGACTCTTTGAGCCAAGCCAGACGCAAGGCTCTGTTCTGGCTCCCATTGCTGAATTATTTTGCCTTCGCTCCCTCCTCTGTTTATGACTCCGACTTAGTACATGGGGCCATTAGCCACTTAATAAAAATGATTTGTAAAAGAAGAGGACTAGAGACAAGGAGCTCTGCCCACACACAGATTTGACAAATCTACCATCAAGTCTTCTTGTAGCAGAGACGAGTGCGTGCAGTGAAAATACTTTTAAAATATGTAATCCAAGGGCAGGCACTCCAGGCTGTTGTGTTGTATGTGACCGTAGTTATGAGTTCCCAGGGAGAAGTACGAGGCGGTGAACAACCTTTACAACGAAACTTTTACAACGCACTACCATTACAACGCGGGCATTACAACGCAAACCATTACAACGCATTGCGCTGGGGGGGCGCTCTAGGATAGGGAATAAGTTTAATTTTCTATCCAACACCTTCCCTAGTGTCCACGGGGACTGGTGTTGGAATCCAAAATTAAACTTTTCACTATCCAGCACCTCTAAGCGCTATGCGTTGTAAAAGTTTGCGATGTAAAAACCTCGTTGTAAAGGCATGCGTGGTAAAAGTATGCGTTGTAACGTCATACATCCGTACGAGGCCCATGTGGGAGAGGCAAGGACATAACAACAGAGGGGGTGTTTGGCGTGTGACACCCTTCAAATGCATTCTTGGTTTGGTAGTTGGATCTGGGGGCCCTGAGTTGGATCTGCTACGTCTGCGGCAGATTTTCACATTGTTCTCATTTCACTGAAGGTTTTTACTTGCTTACTTGTTCATTTTTTGGATTTGTATCCTAAATATTTATAGTGACCGGCTTACAAAAAAAGCCGTAAATCTGCACCCATAGAAGTACTCCGTCAGAGGCTGCGAATTTACTGCTTTTTAGAATGTACATACATTGACCCTAGTAGTCTTGGAAAGTCTCAAGTTTCCAGGCATACTTCTGCAAACAAACATCCAAAAGGTAATGGGGTGAATGCTTACACATAGTTTAGGGAAGCTCTAAGCACAGCCTAACACTTATCTCTCACCTGCCACGACTGTCGTCTTGCAGCCGTGCCCTCCCCACCCCAAGCGCCAAGAGACCAGACGGTGTTTTGGTGCTATATAAACACCAATTAACATAACATTAACATAACATAGTCATACCAGTGGCAATCACTCAGGGTAGCATTCCAACCCATCGTTTTCGCCCGCTGTACCTGTAGAGCAGGGGTCTCCAAACCGGTCCTGGAGGGCCGGATCCATGCCAGATTTTTAAAATTACTACATGTATCTCAATGGGGATATCCCAAAAATCTGGCATGGATCCGGCCCTCCAGGACCGGTTTGGAGAACCCTGCTGTAGAGACACTCCTACTGCAAATCAGTAATGATCCTGTTCCTCATGGAAACAGTCCTTTCCAAACCCTGGTCATCTCACCCTTCCCCGCCAAAGCTCGCTGCTTTTTAAGTTGGGATATTTGAGATGCGCACCCACCAAATCTAACTGGTTAAGTTACGTCCAAATCTAACTGGTTAAGTTACACCCAAATCTAACTGGTTAAGTTATGCCCCTGTCTGGAGGGAGAGTGCTATAACCGTTGTTTTGAGCTGTTAAAGATTGTATTTTTTTATTTATTCCTTTACTTGCACCTTTATATAGTGCAGAGTATATGCAAGCAAGTTTCTGAGCTCTTTGCATAAAAACTGTTGTGATACATAAGTACTCAAGTTTGTTTCATCACCTTTTTTTGGACAAATGACATGTTACATACAAGCAAGATAGACGGTTTGTAGTTTTAATTCTAGGCAAAGTGTGGATTAGAGACTGATGGATGAAGTTGCACAGACATACCGTCCGCCCCTTTGCCAGGCATGTTCCTGGCCGTCATCATGCACCCACAAACAGGCTTTAGATTCTCATCGTCTACCGTTGTTGAAAGGCACAAATGATCTATATCTTGAGTTCCAATAGAGTTATGTCCCCTCATCCAGAAGTTCTAGCTGACTCATTGGCACATGTTTTTAACTAGTGAAAATGTTTCCTTCATTCAAAAAAACAATGAATGTGCTTTGAGGTAGTATTCCTGGTGAACTGCTACGGCAGACAGCCATTTTTACTTCAAACATGGCTACCAGTGTTTGGTCATGTTGCTTTGAGCCAGGGTAGCGGTCTAGTTGTCAGAATTGGCTCGAGTATGATATGATAGGCTCCTGGAGCTTTTGAGGTAAATGGCCTCTGTCACAACTTATTTCATTTATTTATTTGTGCATTTTATATAGCACGTGCAGTACCCAAAGGTGCTAGAGCTTTTTACAATATATATGGAATTTAATAATATGGTTGCAAAATATTTTTTTGCTTGTAGTGTTTTATTCCACCCCACGCTCTCTGGCCACGCCACTAGGTGTGCCCAGGGTCACAGTTACCATAGTATTTTTTTACGCCCTTCGACCGCTGCATAACAGGGAATCACCTGTCTGGGCAAGAAAACTCTAATTTTGAGATCTAGCTACGAACGTCTCTTTGGTCCACCTTGGGCACCAGCTCAGCTCAATGCATATGAACAGAACGTGCTATACATTAGACGCATGCAAAGCATTAAACAACCTCCTGAGGGACCGGCCGTTCCTCCACAGAGCGGCGCCTCCTGCTGACTGCGTGCATGCTATTACAGTGAGCTCATGGAATATGATCAGAGCTGAATAACCCACGTGACCAACATAGCAGGACCTGACTTAATGAAGATATATAATTTATGAAAGGGGATTTCGCTCACAGCCCGAACCACAAGGGAACGTGAACTTTCGTATTTATTGTTTTAGAGAGAGCAACTAGTGACCTTGTGTCAGCAGATTACAGTCCAGGAGACTAAATGCTAACTCCGGTGAGGTATTGTGTTGCATTTTTCGAAATTAAGTAATTTTGTTGGCTCAGACGTTTCCACAACAATGTACATGCTTTGGCAGTGAAACTGGGCCTAGTTGCATTGATCAATTGACGAATGCGCGCACATCTGGACAGCGAAGTCAGTTATACCTTCTGGAGGCCGTTACAAGCGGTGACGATGCCAGCGAACTTCCACCGGGCCTGTTCTGGAACTTTCCTTAGGCGTCAATGGACGCAGAGTTTCACTGACCGTATGTCAGATCAGTCACATTGTGTTATTAACGCATGTCATTGTGTTAGGGTGTTGATTGGTAGATGCTAGTTAGATGCGTATGAGACAACAAATTCACAGGAAGAGCCTGGCCAGAGATCGGCTCAAGATTTAAGAGCAAGTGCAGGAGTCGAGCCCTGGAAATATTCGACTTCTCAATCATGCAATAAATATCCTGTTGAATAATGATAACACTTAGGGCCAGATGTATCAAGGCTTTTGCGACTCGCAATCGGCCTTTGCGACTCGCAAACGGCCGATTTGCGATTTTTGTTATGTATCAAAAAATCGCAATTTAAGGAATCGCAATTATTTGCGATTCCTTATTTTGCCATAGCATTTAAGGAATCGCAAATTTTGCGATTCCTTAAATGATATGTATGACACATTTTTGGTTTGCGAATTTGTGTTAAGAAATCGCAATTTACCACCAACTTGTACTTGGTGGTAAATTGCGATTTCTTTTACAAATGCCCTAATTGGCATTTGTAAGGGTCACATGTGACACTCATACATGCCCATAGGGCATGTATGTATGCCACATGCACACACATGTAGATTTGAGGGGTGTAGCAGGGTGTCTTTGAGACACCCCTGCACCCTTTCAATAATTCTCAAATTGCGATTAGCAATTTGCGAATTCGCAATTTGAGAATTATTGCACTATCATTCCTATGGGCCTCATGGCCCATAGGAATGCATTGAAAATTATTCTTTATTTGCGAATTCTCAAAATAAGAATTCGCAAATAAAGAATAATAAGGAATCGCAAAAAAATTGCGATTTTGTACATACATACCGTTTAGCGAATTCTAAATAGCGATTCGCAAAAAATCGCTATTTAGGATTCGCAAAACGGTATCTTGATACATCTGGCCCAAAGTCTCTAAACGTGTATGTCTTTAGTGCACGGAAGAATCTCACCTTAGTACATAAAATGATATCTGTGCATTGAGAAGTATGTATTGAAAGTGAGCATGGGCTGATGTGTCTATGCTCAATGTAGCAGAAAAACAATTAGTCAGAGCTCTTTTTAATCTCCCTGTAAGCACACCTCTTACCACTTCAATTGGATTTAGCATTAAAAAGAATTGACCATGTGATCCCATGACAGCATTTAACATATTGGTAATGCATTTGGACAACTCTGGAATTTTAGATTTACAGAAAAGCTCTGGAGGAGATGTATCTGTGGATCACTTTGTTGTTCTGCCCAAGCTATGTCATGCCCTTCAAGAAATACATTTTATCCCAGTGTGCAAGTCGATGTGCATCACCCACTACTGGGAAGCATCCAGGATCTTTAAATGTAAATGTAAATGTAATACTAAAGAGTAAATTGCTTTTACTGTTTCTAGACTTTTAGCATGGGCATGGAGAATTAGATTAAACAAGCTAACTGTGGCAACGTAGTGGAATGTGCATTGGCTTTACCATGTGTAATTAAGTATAGGATGCACGTGCACTTAAAACAAATGTTGCTGGCAGTTAAAACCGTTTTAAATAGTCTGACATATGAGGGGTGTTGAGTTTTTTTTGTAGATTTTAAATACTGTATCAGCTTTTTAACTTTTATGTGTTGTAACATGAAGTTATGATTGTGTTTATTGGTTTTAAAGGTATTTATTGTACTACTGTTTTTCTCTTATTTTGGATAAGGCAGAAACATATTTTTGAATATTCCTTAACTTTTAAGGTTGGTAAAACCAAAATAAAGTATTGAATTGAAATTGAAAGTGAGCGTTTTTAAAACTGAAATGAGAAACATTCCTGCCTCCATGCCCTGATGTCAATGCTATTAGTGAACTAAGAGGCAAGTCTGTTGTCATGTGTACCCTATATGTGGCCTAGATTCTTATGTTAGATGGAGCAACATTAGAGGCTATTAAACCAAGCACTAGAGGACAGGGACAGCCTGCGAAAGGCATGCGGCCTACTTTGTCACTGCCCTGTTGGCTTGTCAGAATAAATTTGATGGCCTTTTTGAGTAGGAAGCCCAAGCCAAATGTCCCTCTTTCATGTTATTAGGTCCTGGCAATGGGCTGTATTTAATTCTCCCAACTGACCTTTTGATTGGTGGGGGGGGGCTGACAGCGGACAGGCGGGAGTAGTCACCATTGTGTGCTAGTGAACCCCTGGAAAAAAGGAACAAAAGGAAACAGTAAATAGCTCACAGGCCCACATGGAACACAGTAGATGAGTGGGGAGCAGAGGTGAGGAAGAAGGACAGCACTAACATGACAACATAAGGTCTCTCCTGTACCAGTTACTATGGCTACCCCTCCTGTGCACACCTAGATCCAAACACCCAATGGAACATTAAAGGTATTTTCACTCCAATCTACAGGCCTAAATCAATCCCATCAAAGTACAGGTTGTCATTACTGATGCAGAGAATCCAGGAGAAAAAAGACCACCACTGTCAATGCAGGGGACATGGAAGACATGCCTTATGTCGTGGAGGACACAGGGAATACAAGCCGCAGGGCACATCACTTCAGACACAAGCTAACGAGACCTGACTAGATGGCACTCTCATTGTTCTGGTAGCGATGTTGGAAAGCGGTCACCCACAAGGGCGCTGCTGCCAATCACAACACAGATTAAAATGAGGGTGAAGAAATGATCCACTTTAGTTGATGTCATCCTTGTACCAGACGTCTTTGCCCTAGAGGAGCACATGGAAGATACTATGGGCCTCAGTTAGAAGTGGCTGGCTCCATCAGAGGTTGCATTTTCACCCAGGGTCTCTTCTTGCTGAAACTAGCCAAAATCTCTGGATGATACTTCTGAAGAGGATGATGATTTATCAGGTGACTCAACACCCGTAATCACGGATTCCCCAGTAGTTGCAAATTTCTGAACGCCACCCCAACTCCTACTTATAATTCTCGGTGCCCTTAGAGTTCCAATACCGGCCTATCATTAAATCCATGGTAGTAGAATTACTGAGTAGGGATCCAGGATAGATGTAACGAGACTCCTAAGTAGAAAACGTTGCCATTGGTATGGACACCACACACCACACCACATACCAATTCCCCCATAGATTTCTGCATTTCTCTTGCTATAAACCGTCTCTGAGTGGCAGGGCTGGCTGTCTATAAGCTGTCAACCTAAGCCTTTGCGAAACACAAATCTAGAAGTGACTAGAGGGTGAGCCTTCCCTCGCTCTCCAAACCCGACTGTAGAACACACCAAACAGGAACGACAAACAATGGGTAGATTCCTAGTTACCCTAGTCGAAGTCTGGGAATGTGTGACATAAAGACAGTAAAGGAGGGAAACCATCTGGAAAACCCATAGGGTTAGTAAAATTGCCCTCACCCACTAAATAGTGGCATGCTTCATCATAGGGCGGCTGCTACACCCTGGCGCAGACCAATTCTAAGGGTGGATGGCATATATTTTTTTTGGAAAGAATTTATCACGAAAGTGATCCCAATTCGCAGAAAGAAAAGAGTATAGAAACTAAGTGGGTTACCCTATCATTATTATTCTGGGCCCTCTTGAAAGGATTAAAAAAATGATTTGAGCGAGTATATCGGAGAAACTATATCTCCATTAACCTGTCCGCTGGTATCCTAGGTATTCAGTACTCTTGCTTCACATCAGATATGTCTATGGAGAAATTTTAAATTTACCCATGGGTCGGTGATGCCTTTGTTTTTCAGTTGTTTTGCCTTTACATTTCCAAATAAATACTCCTCTCTCTATGGCGTTCCATTTCTAAATTTCATACACTAATGGTTATCTTCCTTCTTTCAAATCCTGAAAATATCCTCCCTCAATGGTGGAAGCAAGGCAGCCTTGTGGTGACAAATTCAGAATGGCCGGTTTTTAATGTAGCCGTGCTTAGCAATATTACTGCCTGCATCGCCTCTACTGGACTGCGGTAAGGTGTATGCTGGAGTAAGTACGTTCTGTCCATTATGGAAAATGGCAGCTGGTGATGGGAAGAATGTTTTGCTTTTCCCAGCCCTAAAAGGATTTTGAAGAGTATCTCAAGAGCCTTCAGGGGACCTTAGGTGTAAGAGCTCTGTTGGTACCCAACATTTGCATCACATTCTTGGGTGCCTTAAAAGAATCCCCTATAACAACACTTTCATATATGTGGGTACTAAAAGTGCTAGATCTGTTATGCTAGTGCTTGGTAATCAAAAACCCTCCAGATTAAAAGAATGATGTCAAAAAATGCCTTCGACTGTACTAGCTAAAAAAATGTTCTGTCGGCGATTTGACTTAAGGTGTACATTTCTCAACATCTGAGGGCGGGAAAGGATTGTTCAACAATGTATGACTATTGGATGCTCTTTCGTGTGTTTTTCCTTCTATCTTTTGTTTCATCTCTCTCTATAAAACTGCTATTTGACTCAAAAGTAATAATAACAGCCATTGCAAGTTTGAAACTCCCACTCAAGTGCAGACAAAAAGCAATAAAAAAGACATGCGACATTACAGAACAGTGACAAGGATTGTCCTGTGTATACAATTCAATAATGAGTCAAAGAATCAAATATGTGATGAAGGAGCGTACTTTTCAGATGTTAAATAGTCCCTCATGCATTCTAGCGGAGGCGGGAGGATACAACCGCTAGCCAGTAGAAAGAAAGAAAGAAAAAAAAGTTGAGACTAAAATGCTCCTGTGGGCTAATCCAAGATGTGGCTAACAATGTCTCAAGTCATTGACTTGAAGCTCCTCAGCCTAGGAAGCCAAACGGGTGAAATAGGCCGCACCAAAGCCCTTTCGAGTAACTATAACATGCAATGTGTTCACTGTGTGAATGCTGCAGGCGCCATTACGCTTCAATCACATAAAGTACCAGTGGAGATGCTCAGAAATAGGAATTCTGCCTGGAGTGAAGGTGGGGCAATGTTGGCTGAACTCCTGCTGCCGTCAGGTTGGGGCCCAACATCTTTTTCCAGGTGTTGTCACAAAAATGTCTGCTGACTACCCTGAACATTGTTCATTTACAGGTCACGGAGGACTTTTCTTCTATTTTGAGTGTTCCTTTTTGTCATATTTGGCAAAGTGTTCGATCCCCAGAGGATCCCCAAGAGGAAGGTTGTATTTACTTATTTCCTGTGTTTTCACATTTCACTTCCATCGGTTCCTGTGTGCAAAACGCAACACAACCAGTCGGAAATATTGCATTTGTACAGTTTTTAACAAAAATCCAGTTTGGCTTATTCTAAGAAAAGTAAAAATACTTCTCTCTCTTACGACGGGTTCAGGAAAAGAAGAGAGAGAGTACAATTATTTCTGTGAAGAAATAAGTATAAATTATACATCCTAGGTATCAATGAAACAATTTCTTAATATTACCAGTTTTCTTGCTGTTACCTAGGAGTTTTGCTACATTATTTAAGGACGAATTTTGAGGATGTTTTCAATATGTATTTTAGTTATATAACAGCTTTATTAACATTTGTGCTTGTACGTCCACAGCGTAACACAGTTTTGCACTGCTCCTAGGGCCTTTATAATGTATAGTAGTCGCGTATTGTTTAGCATCGCATGAGAACACGCGTGAATCTTCTGATCAACCACCTCATAGTGTGACCACCAAAGTGTAGTCAGGGTAACTGGAATTGTGTTACAGGGGAGCACCAAACGATGTGACAGGGTTGATTAAATTATGCAGTAGGAAACGTCAAATTATGCGGCATAGTGAAGAACATTTTCTTTTAGTATTGCTTCATTATTTTCTCATTTTTGAATGGTGTAATACTATCTGGGCAAAGATTTCACCTTGTTAGTGCTAGATTAACAATCAAATAAAGAAATAAGCCACTGAAAGATGACTATTAAATCTTTGAACCAGGACTTCCACTGCGTGCAACCATTTTGCCAAGTATTTTGTAACTTTAATACATTTGAGCTAGACACAGTTTTTTTTGTTAAAATTTGCCGATTATTCAGGAGATTATGGATTATGTGGCAAATGTGGCAAATCCATCATTACGCGAAAACAGACGCAGTCGCACCATCACATAATTTCAGTGGCCCTGAATATAGTGACTCCATAATGCACAGAGTGACGTATATTTTCACTTGGCACACTAGGTTGCTAGTTGCTTGGGTATTTTGGGAAGTGAAAGATGACCGACCGCCTGGGAGCACAGTTGACTAAAGTCCATGCTGGCCGTTTGAGCTCATTTCAGTCTGTCTCCGAGGTTATCACTCCTTTTCCATGAGGGCATAGCTCTGTATACTTTTTCCACATACACCAGGTGCTTCACTCAACAGCTCCACCAGCCCTAACTCCTCAATTTCTCCATGTGCCCACCCTGCTTACACTACCTATCCCTCTGTCCGTAGATAGTCGTATTTTGCTCAACTAGCTCAAATGACTCACGCTGCCAACCTGGCTGCCCATACTCATCATCAATGTACCCCTGCTCCTACTGCTGTGTACCCATGTGCCCCAGTCGCATCACACTCTGTGTGTGCTACAGGTCCTCTTACTCGCTTCACTACTCCAAACCCCACTCTACTGCTCCCCTTACCCTAGGCTCAGCACACAACCACCCCAGAGCTCCAATTACCCTTTCACCATAGCCTCTCCACCTGCCAACGTTCCCCATCTCCTGACGCTGGGGGTCCATGTGCACCAATCTAGGGGTCAGTGTTGATGTACTATACCCTCCTCACGTGGTCTGTCCATGTCAGCCGCATATGGCTGGCCCTAAAGTCCTCTGAGGTTAACCTCCATCCACCCCTCTCTCAGACCACAGCCCTTCGACATGTCTGAGGGAGCCAGTGAAAACTGTGTGGCCTCGGGAAAAATGTTATGGAGGTTCTATGCAAACAATTGATTGACTGAATGCCAAATAAATCATACATTCACGCCCCTAGTCAAGAGATCTGGGTTTAATCCATTGTTCTTTTGCTCACCCTGCCACCCCAGTTTAGACCCGGTAATATGCAAATCAGTCTTGACCCTGTTCCTCATGGGAACTGTCCAGCCTGAACTGCCAAGCCATGTCCTCCCTGGACTGGAAACAAGCATCCTGGGACTGGTTTTGGGGTATTACCCCTCATCTTGTTATGGAGGGGCACCTTTCAGCACTACACAGTTGACCAACATGCTGGACATACCTGCCCATGCCTGGTATGGATCTTTCACTCTGCCCAGGCTGCTCACGCTGCAAGCTCATTCGTCAGTTGGTTCCCACTCTCTTTCCTTGGCCTCATGCATCTCATACTATCCATGTGGTGTAGGCTTCTGGCACGATGCGCTCCCAGTTCCTCCCATAATCTGTCAACGCCGTCTATGCTTCTCATACTATCTGACTTGTGCCACAGGACGCTAACATGAGCTGTTCACATGCCCCGAGATATTCACACTCCATTTCCCAAAAATCCCCTCACTTTCTGTCCATGCCACGTATGCTCGTTAGTGTTCATGTGCCACAGGCTTCCACACGATCTCTCCACGTGCCATAAGAGTCTCCCTCGCTTTATGAGCACCAAGGATCACCTGTTACAAAGGGTCAGCAGGAGGGAAAGTGGAGAAGGAAGAAGAAAGGGGAAGGGGAACGCAGAAGAGCTCTACTCGGTCTGGCCATGCACTTCCGGTTCGGCCTTCCCACGTTGGCTACATAGGGTTTTACTGAAACTGACCAGGAGGGAAATGGGATTCACTCTACTCCTCATGTCCGGAGGGAGTAGTGGATTCCACCCTACTCTTCAAGCCTAGAATCAAGTACTTAAAGACATTTTGCTCTCCACAGATTGTTGGAGAGCACGGGATGGGAAGTCGTCTTAAGATCACCTCCCTAGTGAAAGCATGGACGCCATCTTTGCTCTCAGCACACAAATCAGCAGAAGGGGGTAGTGGATGAGTTCTCCATTTTTCTACATCAGTAATTCGCCTGACACTCAGCCCAAATGACCTTTCCGGTGTATTAACCTGCTATGGAAATCGGATTTCTAGGTTTGACCGACGCGTGACTGACTTCGCAGTTCTCCCAGTCAATGAGAAATTATTGGCCCTCGTACAAGCAAGGGAATGCCTGCTAGCACCGCTGCTTAGGCCGAAACAAAACACTGTGGTTCACTGGCCCCTGAGGACTCTGGGCCCCGGTGTCACTGAACCTGCGGCAGCATTGATACTTGTGAACTCGTGAGCATAGGTCCCGGTTTCACCCTTCTTCACGTCCCTTAGCCCAGCCCACCTTCGACCCGGCTGTGGTCCTTGGGTCAGGGGTCATTTTGAAACCTCTTGGAGGTTTATAATCTACAACCAGATGATTTACTTCACCGGACGTCGTTGGAGCACGCCTTTTAAAAGCCCCCGCCCGCCCGGGCTTTATGCAGACCCCGGGGGAAGGCCTCGATGACGCCGCCTGTCCCGCCAAGACGGTTCCAAGAAGCTCCCGCCATTGGCATCTCTGTAATATAAACTCAAAAATAGCCTCTCCCTCACTGGACACTGCTTTCATGGTTCTGGAGGCTGTGGACACTGAGTGGGAAGGAAGGGGGTCCCCGGAGATTAAGATTTCAGCAGTGAAGAGGATACCAATTAAAAAACAGACCTTTCCTTAACTCTGTGACTTCCTGTGTGACTAGCAACCTCTCTCAGAAACACCCCTTAAAGAAAAGAAACCTCACACAAAAGACACAGTTTTCTGAAAGGCTAATGTTTTTTGGGGAATTGGTTTTTATGTGAATTAGGTAATAAACCTCCTCTTCTGAAAGTTACATTTGTAATCCTAAATGTAATTAAAACCCTTAATACTCTTCCAAATATCCCTGAAAGTGTTAAAAACAAGCAACCATAAGGCTTTATGAAAATTAATACTATTTTGAAAATAGGAAATTCCTTTTGTCTTGAACAATTGACATTAAATAGCTAGTAGGATGATGCCTATGACAAACAGCCTTAAGGCCTTGTGTTTTAAGTGCAAATGTCTACTTTTGAGGGTGTACTAATGTAACAGCTGTTGTACTAATGTATCAGCTAAACTGGGGGCTGCCTAACCTTAGGTCTAATCCCGGCATCATCACTTATCAAACGGTGTTGTCCTAGGAAAATAGTCATATGTTTTGTTCCATTTCCATATTGCTATACCTGTGAGCTTAAAACACCAGTTAAACCCCTTAAGAAGTATTGTATAGAAATTAACATTTACCCTTTCCTTTGGTCTGTGTAAAGGTTCATTAGACGAACAAAAGGCGCCCGTATCCCACACAGGCCTTTATTATAAGGAGAGTTAAAATACCACTTCTGTTTCCCCTCATCCAGAATTCCTGTATCAGTACTTTTGGGTTGAGGAAATCCCAGGCCAGTGCAAGATTCCCCCCCCAAAAAAATGTGAAATACATTTGTGAGTAAGTGCTTCTGAACAGGGGTGTGTGTTGTGCATACTGTTTTTCAACTAGAGTTTTCACCTCCTTTGAATTGAGGGCTAAATGTCTGGATTAGACATTCTTGGCCCGCTGCACTGGGAATTGCAGGTGATCCACGGCTAACAATTAATCCGGGATCAATACTCAATAACATCACAATACAATGGCCCATTCACATTCACCGAATCCCTGATGCGCTGGCGGTCAAGTTTTAATGATGTTAAAATTTGTTTATTCATAGATTCATGTTTGACATCTCTAAATACCTAACTATACCTATAAATCAAATCTATCCTCTTGGTCAACGAAGCAATTAGTTAAATAGTTGATGGTAATGATAGTACTATCTAACTAACTATCTAGTCAGCTAAATAATCACAGACTCTCAGTAAAGTTAATAAAGTTTTATCTTAAAAATGATTATTATGTATGGTTACAAATGCAAACAATTAAATCCACAAGAGGGAGAGAAAACATTAGCAAAATGCAAACAGTGTCAAACTCATCATTCAGTTTACAATATGCATATGAAGGAGTGGATAGATTAAGAGACATCAGTTTCAGCAAAAATAATGCAAAACAATATGCTTATAACGGAATGGATAGGTGAAGAGACATAAGGTTCAGAGACAAAAATACATTTGCAAATGATTATGCAAAGTAAGAGTCAGAAAGATAATACTAACCCAAGGAATCAGAGAAATACCACTCCCCTAGCCAAATAGATGGTGGGGGTCTCCTGAAAAGGAGTCAGGGAACAAAGACTTCAGGACCTAAGAGCAGGACAGGATCTGCTAGGCCTCTCTGCAAACCAACATACAGCGACGCATCACCACTCTCTTCTCTCTCCTCGCAAGATGACCTAAACCACTCCGCCTAAGGCACCCTAGTTATACCCTAAAACCTACATGTCCAACCCACATTAGTTGAAACAATTCACAGGATCTGACTTTCCGTTGGTCAGTTTGGGAGGTGGTCTGTCACACCACTGTGACTTCATTCATAATTTGTACCTCCTTATTGTTCTACAAACTTTCACATTGCATAACATTTGGCTCGTTCACACAATTTAATACATGTTACATTTCAAAATGTTCACACATCTTTATCAGCAACGTCCCCGTACGATGTCTCGGGTCCTACTGCCAGTCTCATCTGTTGGCTGGCAAACAATGCACTCAGTGCTGAGCATCCTTGATCTCTTGTTCTTTCTCTGCTGCGCTCAGCGCTTCTGTCTGTATTGCCATGTCATTCTTAATCACATCTCCAACCCCTCATCTATCCGGCCAACTTAAGAATAGTGTTCATGTGATTTGTATGTTAATTTTCACACTGCACACTGTTATCACATATTACGGGGGTGTCAATCCGAGCAGGTTTCTTTTTGCGGAACCCTGCTCCATCCTAGGTTTCTTGTAATGAGGGCCGCATAAAGTACCAATTCCGTTTTGCACCAGTAAAATCACCACAGGGAAAACCCTAAATCAAAGTGGGACATATTTATCAAAAATTCACCCAACACAGCAGGCCCCTTTACTGCCCTGCAATGCGTGAAAGGTAAAGGTCAGGAATGCACCATATTTCCCATTATGTGGCACGTTCTTGTTGTTTCCTAGCTCTGGCACACTCTTGGCTGACTTCGCCTACACTGGCACCCTTGCATCTTGTCTTGCATCATGTAGGAAGGGTGCCTACATTGTAGGCAGGATTGTTTTGTGCAGGAAAGGACACCTTCCTGCCAGTGGCGGCTGGTAAGTTTTGGAAGGAGGAGGCGGACAGTACACACTCCCATGCACACATACACATAACACTCAAAGCAATGTATTCACACACACGCACGCACACAAACACATCCGTTCACAACACTTTTCACCAAACATGCTTACAAACACTCAAGCACACACACAAATACATCCATTCACAACACTTTTCACCAAACATGCATACATACACGCATGCACGCATCAGATAGTTTAAAAGAAAAACAACCAGTTACCTGCAGCCAGCTCTGCGCTGCCTCAATGGTTCTAGAAGGCTTGGGAATGCTGCCTTACCTTAGGTCAGCCAATGAGGGAAGGCAGCAGTCCCAACGTCATCACAGAGTGGGATGGTGTCAGTGAGACTGCTGACCCCACCCCACTCTTTGATGATGTGTCACTGATTGACACTCAACCCTGGGCGCTTCTGGACTTAAAAGTGAAGCACCCAGGTGCAAGGCAATCAGTGATGCTACCCCTCATCACTGAAGAGAGGGCCTCAGGGACCTTTGCTGAGCTGAGGCAGTCACGCCCACAGGAGCTGTGACTTTCTCAGCCCAGCCCAGCAAAGTTCTGCTCAGGCAGCCAGGAGCCTGCGCTAAATGCGCATGCCTGGCCCCTGGCTGCCTGACCTGAAAGTGAACAGTGTCTGTCAGGCAGACCTTTGTTCAGCCTGACAGACACTGTTCATGAGGAGCGAAGTGTGCAGGGGCATGGCCCCTCAGTCCTGATGGACCTGCCACTTCTGCTTCCTGTAAAAAAACAATCCTTCAAGAGATTTTCCTCTTTCTAAGTATGCTGCAGAACGCAGAAAGAGGAAACAACAAGGAGAAATAGCCTTGGGGGGAGCGTACAAATCCAACGCATTCCTAGGCCTACCAATGTAGGTAAATATGGGATCGTGTCCGAATCAATGGGTGGATGCATGGGAACACCTATGCTCCACCCATGGTGGAACGCCTCGGTGCTGCAGAGTAACGCAAGGCAGCGGTTGGTGCTGCCTTGCGTTACTCTCAGTGCCAAGGGCCAGGGGCCTCGTCAGGAGGCCGCTTCAGCTTGCACCACACATTGGCCCTGCCAGCCCTGCCAATGACAGCACCAACACAACTACTAACCATCACACCTCTATAAGTCTGACAGTTCAGAATATTCCAGGCCCCAAAAGCTCTAAGAATGGCTTAGACATCACGTATTAGTCATTGTTAAAGAATGGTGAATTAATGATTACTGTTGTTGCGCTAATTTCTCAATTAGATCAACAGTGCCACCATGTGGTAGAATGTCACAAGTGCTGATGTTAACAATTTGGTGCCAGTACCAGCAATGGAAACCACTGGCTCAAATTAAATACTGGTTCCTCTGGATTTATCAAGCCACTCAGGGCCACTCAAGGTGGCCTTGCATTGCTTGATAACTCTCATTTAAGTTTTGCATCACCCTTGCATCCCCTTATGTGTCGCAAGGGCAACACAAAACCTTGAAAAGTGCTACAATACCTTCGGGTTGAGTTAGCGCTATAAAAAACTGCCCTAAAAAATCCATGTGTTGATTCTTCTGAGAGATGTTACCTTCCCCATTCCAAGTTTTACATGTATATCGAAATTGGGAATAATGTGCAGGTGAGGTTTTACTGGATGTTTCATTTAATCTTTTCCCCATTATTGATGTTGAAATGAGAGAATTATGAGGCTTTCCTTCACTGATGTCACCATTTGTGATCCATAAGCACGGCGTCTTCCTTTATCCTTCTCACTGGAGCACTTTCCAACTATTTCCTATATAGGAATACAGGGGCGGCTCTAGGCTCTAGGCTCTTGGCTCATGGCGGCCCTGGGCAGGGAACGTAGGTAGGGGGCCCCTAGAAGAGAGGGTCTGGGCGGAGCGGAGCACTGAGGCCAGTGAAGAGGGGGGGTCAGGGTGTTTGGAAGTGGAACAGAGCCGGAGGCCGCCAAATCTCTGCCAGGGGCCGCCACGCCTAAGGCCGCCCCTGCGGAATACCTTCTCCACCTCCCCTCCATCTTCCACACAGGAAGCCTACCTTCCCCATACTCCTCCCATGAGCGCCTGTCCCACTGTCAGTCAAGTGTCCAGCAGTTCCCTCCAAATTCATGAAGAGAGAACAGGTGCACTCGCCCTCTTGAAGATCCTACAGGATAATGGTAGCTGACTCCACAGGTTGGTCTCCGACTGTCGCCTTCTGAACCCTTGAGGGGTGAGTGGGCCACGATGTCGAGTTCTCATGAATGCCTTTTCCACTAATCCCTCTTCGCCAGCCCTTGGAGCTTGGCCATTTAAAAGTCACCCTCGCAGCCGACGCCGTGGTAGCGGCCATGTGCGCTCCTTTGACTTCCGTCCCCTTGCCATTGTTGGACTCTATGGTCCTTAAAGAGCGCATGCAAGGACTCCCCTTTGAACATGTCCATCATTGCTTGGATGCATAATGGCGCCCCTGAGCCTGCAGTCCTCGAAAACACACATTTCACCTCATTAGGTCGAGCCCATGGGCAGTGCTCCAGCAGGCACATATTGAGTTCAGAACAGCAAAGCCAATTAGGGGGCTTTCCGCAGCCGACCGTATTCAGCCCATGTCACCCCGGAATGGGCAATTATACGCAAAGGTCCCTTTGAAAGCCAAGCTGTGGACAGTATGTCAGCAAGGCAAGGGGTGAGGCGGAAGCACTCGATGAAGCCCTGGGCGAGCAGAGGGCGGAGCTTGCAGTGCTAACGTAGCCACATTGTGACCCACTGACGTCAACACTTGAGCCTATCAACGGGCACTAAAGCGAAGCCTACTGCATGACAACTGTACTGTCTGATCACTCATGTGACACTGAAAGAACAAACCTTAGCCTGGATTGTTGTAAAGCCTGCACAAGTGGTAAGTGCTGTTGTTGCAGTGATCAGTTCAGCCAGTAGTGTCAGACTTTTTGGTTTGGTCTAGAGAGAGGTTTTTTTTTCTCGTCAGCCTTTTGTTTTTCACAATATTCATAATACTTATCCATACACACATACTTAGGCGGTATTCACTCTGCCGTCAAGCATTGATTTACTCGTATGTCATTGTCGTTTTTCCATAGCACTCAGTGTGGGGCAGGGGGTCAGCCGGTCAGGCCATTTAAATACTGGGCTCTCTGGCACTGTGGATGACTGCATCATTTTGTCTGATAGTGTGTGAACAACCACCTGAAAAGGGGTGCACTTTAATGCCAGGGCTAGTATGGTTGGGCTGTTGGGCCTCTCCTTTATTTGACTTTTTTGGTGTTTGACACTTTGATTTTCCACACTGCTTATGATTTAAACCCAAATGAAAAAAAATGCATGCATGCCATGCCCAGACCTGTTGACTTTGCCAGTGCTTGTTCTTAATGTAACCTCTAAAACCATACCTATACTTCCACTGCAGCCGGTCTGTATTAGCAGCAACCACGCTGCAAGTCCAATACTTCCAAAATGCGGAACCTGCTTCAATAACAACTTTGCAACAATACTAACCATGCCACAAGGAGAGTAATGTCAGACCTGACAACTACAAACTCTGCTGCAGAGTCTCACCTAAGGAAATAAAACAAACAGCAGGACCATATTATCATCAAGGAAAGTAAGCTGGTTCAGTAGATTTGCAGAAAGATACATTGGTTCCCTTGGATTCATTCAATAAAAAAAATAACTATGGCTACATGTAGTGTACATGTAGTGGCTATATATTAGTCAGAGTAGATTAATGGTCTCCAACCCCTTCTATAATAAGAGCTACTTAAGATCTACGCCAGCCGCCCTGAGCTACAAACAAACATTGCAATTGCTACTAAATAAGATCAGGTCATCAGATTGTTTTTTTCATTAACCCCTTGCATGCACTTGACAGAACCACGCCGCCATGAGCCACGGGCAGATGTGTGCTCATGACGGCGTGGTTCCGTCATGCTGCAGCCGCTCCGCCCACGTGGCACTGATTCCCCGCCTGTGCGGGCGAATTAGTGAGCGGGCGGGGCCGTGACCTAACCACACAGTCATGAACACATGCCGACAGTGGCTCATGACGGCATGGTTCTGTCACAAGCATGGCGGCGCCGCTCTCACCCCCACCCCCCCAGCGCGCGACAGAATTCGCGCTGCGGCCAGGGGGTTAAGCTTGAACCTCCCGCTGCAGCAGTTTCACACACTGGCTACTGTGCTCTGGGTGTGTGAATGACAGCGCTGGGCAACATTTACATCCAAATAGTAGGTGTCTTTGCTGTAAGCTGATTGGTCATGTTGCAGTCTACTTGCTGTCAGTCACGCTGTGTGTATAAGACTAGGGCTTTGCCATTGGTTTAGATGCCTGCCGCTTCAAGAGACCACAGCTCGGCAGTGCTTCCTCCTGCACTTTGAAAAAGGCAGCATTGCCACACCGCACACCTGCTGACTCATGTTCTAGGCTGGGCTCCAAGTACAGGACCTACTTTCTGGAAGATGGCATACAATCGATAGCACTCGAGCTACCTGTGGGAGACCCGTGGACTAGACTATATCGAAGATATCGTATCATCATACTTGTGCTCACGAAAGTTTGAGGACCCCGACATTGAACGAGCTCCAAAAGAATGTGTTTTATCAGCACAAATTGACCTGTGGAATAAGGATGCTAAAGCATTCTTTCAGGATTCAGCATTGTTACTTAATTTGGTAATGTGAGTGAAAGCAGAAAGCACATCTGCCGGAGGGGGAAGGAAGGCAGGGTAGGTGGTGGGGGTTGGTGAAGGATGGCAAGTAAAGTGTTTTTTAACAATTGGGACAGAGAGGGGAGGCCCTGATATGTATGCCTCCCCGGTACTCCCTTGCCTCAGACTAGCAACTATAAGAAGGGGCAGATGATTTTAGGGGCTATACATCACATAAAAGTATAGCTGGACAACTGTGAGTCACTGGGATGGTTTTCCCCTCGGGGTTCTGAGTGATATTATGAACAATTCAAGCTTCCCACTGTTGCTACGCCATAAAGGAATTCCAGGATGCAGAAAGAGAGCTCTCCGAGGGCAGGACTGGTCCTCTGCTCCAAATGAGGGCAACAAGCACACCTTTGAGCAGGGAGGAATGGCCAGAGGTTGGTGAGGGTGGGAGGCAGGTGGCCAGGTATTGTTTTAACCCCTCCCATGCTCATGACGGAACCGTTCCGTCACATGCCTCGGGTGGGCTGTGCTGGTGACGGAACGGTTCCGTCACGGCCCACTCGCCGCGCCTGCACGGGACGAATTCCGCACCTGCGCTTACGTTCTGTAGCGCGGGCGGGGCCGTGACTGAACCGTTCCGTCACAAGCACAGCTCACCCGCGTGCCGTGACGGAGCGGTTCCGTCACGAGCACGGGACCGCCGCGCGGCCCCCCACCTCCTTAGCACTGCGACGGAATAGCCGCCGCAGTGAAGGGGTTAAACTAGAAACAGGGGGGCAAGCCATGGTATGTATGACTCCCCCATTACTCTTCTGCCTCTACATAGCTTTGGAAGCTTGGCGGGCGATTTTGGGAACCATATATTAAACATTATAGATGGAAAAGAGTGAATAATGGTATATTCTTCACCTGAAGGTTATGAGTGACATCAAGGAAAACGTGGCTTTGCTCCCCTTGTCTGTTTGATGGCTCTCTGAACGCCTTCAGTGGAAAAAGATCCCTGGTATTCACTGTTACCCGTCAATAATTCTATATGTGTTTAATCTTTGCAAATAAAGATTGCTAGATTTGTTGCAAAGGAGGCAAACCTACTCAGTGAACCTTTGCCATCTACTGCTTTAATTAGCAAAGGCCGCATAGGGAGTCGACTGTCACAGATACGCCGACTTGAGGCGTATCATTTGAGTTACAAAGATTTGGCTTCCAGAACAGTACTGTCGCGAAAGAAGACCGAGAAAGTCTGCTGGTGTATCACAGAGTTATATTACCGTAAAGAAAAACCTCTGATTCGGGGTGTACAAACAGATATATCACATATAAGGCATTTCTCAGAATTACAGATAGGAACGTCTTCTAAGGCCATTGCATGGGGTCTTGACAGACTAAAGCAGCAGTGTAAATGCAGTTAAAACTTTAAAACCTTACTCGTGAAGTACCGAAATAGCTTTGATGGGGACATATCGGCTTCCACTGTTTACAGGATCTAGTCTAAACATGAGACATAAGAGAATTTAAATAAACACATATTCGACCCGACGAGGAGATGAAAGAAGCTGAGCGCCCCATTCCGACCACAAGAGCATGGTTTATCTGAAGATAATGGCACACACATGAGCTTGTGCTAACTCGGCAGGGCCCCCCGCGCTAGCACCACCACAGTGCGTTCCGCAGCATCTTGAACCTTGTCCACCTCAGATGAAAAATCCTAGAGCCCTGGCTCTAGCTGCACTCATAGGGCCTCATTTATGAGGCCTTGTGTCAGTTTTGCGCTTCCGATGCGTCACTTTTTGTGACGCATGGGTGGCGTAAAACATGCCTCCTGTTGCGCACTATTTACAAAGTGACGCATCTAAGCAGATGCGCCACTTTGTAAAACCCTGCGCTACATTATACCTGCATCAGGTATAATATATGCCGCAGTCGTTCCCCCGCAAAAAGCCTCGTAGAAGTGACGCAGTGAAATCTATGAGATTTCACGGCGTCACTTCTGGGGCGCTGTTGCGTCAAAATCTTGCGCCTGCCTCACAGCAGGCGTAAGACTGACGCAGGCCCTTTCACATGGGGCTTGCCCCATGTGAAAGGACGCATTGCTGGAGTTGCGTCACTTTTGTGACACACTCCAGCAATGCGTCACTTTTGCGCTTACAGATGCTTCAGAAATACTGATGTATCTGTAACTCCTTGCGACATGATGCGTCATACAGTAAATATGACGCATCAGGTTTGTCGCAAGGAGTGCACACTGAGAAGTGACGCATCGCTGCTTTCACGCAGCGATGCGTCATTTTTCATAAATGAGGCCCATAGTCTATTTGATTGAAAGCTGTTCTAGCTCAGGGTTGTCCAAAATAGTTCCACCACAGCTGGACTCTTGCCAGATTTTCAGTATCCCTAAAGAGGACAAATGTATTTTCAATGGACATATTTGCATGGTGATTATCTGACTTGTACCCTGCCCTCCTAGGCTATATTGACCCTCACCTGATCTAGTGATTGCCAAAGAGGGGCTCCCTGCACTGACCCGAAGACACTACACTAGAATTTTGTAAGCAGATAATGAATCCTCTCTTTTAACTTAATATTTTTAATGTATGATTGAAAGCCCTACATAGCTGGCCAAGAGCCAGGATGAATCACTATAATTAAAAAAAAAAAAAAAAATCTGGAAATTAATTTTTTACATTTATGATTTACTGCCTAAGGCACATTAGAAGACTAAGACCTATCCTGCCCCCACTCAGTATCTTAATTCAAGGGCCAAAGAAAATGCTGACTGCGGCATTGACTTCTAGATATCAAGGAAAAATCACGTTCCCTATGACTTGCTATCAAGTGGTCCCACTATGAGTGCAGAAGTCGTGTCTGATTTTAAGGATATATGCAAAGATAATTGTACATACATATAAAAAGTTCGTGGTTATGAAGATCATCTGCCATGGATTCGCCCCACCCCCGTTGGACCTACGTCAGAGATCCCTTCCCTAGTGCTTGAAGTTCTTCCTTAAGTGTTAGTGCCCACAACTTCAAGGGCCTACCTTAGTCAACGGTTGTCTACTAGTGGTCTGTCAAACAACTTTCTATGGTGTGCTGGACAGCTTATGGTTTCTGGAGGGAAGCTATTACTGCCCTAGAGACCTGTGGGTGGGTGAAATCCATTATTTCGAAGAAAGTGCTTTCCTTAGCCAGGAACTCATGAGCTATCTTGAGCAAAACCCTTGATCAGTCCATGCGCAGATAAATAATTTTAGAACTGGCTTTGTCTTTGTTTCCTCCTAGAATTTAGAATAAAATGCCCATGAAAATGGACGGCATCCTTAACTTTTTGCAAGTCCCTTAAAACTCACATTCTATCACTGTTCTACCTTAAACACACTTCCACCAACCAGATCACACCCTAATTACTGAATGATGTACCTACCTGCTAATTCTGTATTATCACTGTTCACTGCAATTATTGGTTTCCACTTCCAATGTTATAGGTGAACTGTTCTGTTGCCCTTGAGTCTAGGTCCGTATAATCATTTTTGTTGACAAATACAGCAACACCATATCTGCTTTAACCCCTTCAATGCGGGCGGCTATTCCGCCGCAGTGCTAAGGGGGTGGGGGGGCCGCGCGGTGGTCCCGTGCTCGTGACGGAACCGCTCCGTCACGGCACGTGGGTGAGCTGTGCTTGTGACGGAACGGTTCGGTCACGGCCCCGCCCGCACTACAGAAGGTTAGCGCAGGCGCGGAATTCTCGCCGTGCAGGCGCGGCGAGAGCGCCGTGACGGAACCGTTCCGTCACCAGCACAGCCCACCCGAGGCTCGTGACGGAATGGTTCTGTCACGAGCATGGGAGGGGTTAAAGACCCTGACATCAATGGAGAGCTGCGATCAAATAGTTCTAACATCATCATTTTCCTTAGCTCTTCAATTAAACTTAAAGTTAAATGAATTTTCCAAGAGTCCCAATTTCGTGGTCATTTTTGGAGTGCAGTGCACTAACGTGTTAGTAGACACGTCTACCTTCTCCCCAGCTCCCTTGAAGCAATGCTATGACTACAAAAACGTTCAGACTTTTTAAAGATCAGAATTAATTATTTTTTCGCTATTCCTAGTGAAGAGTTTCTAAAAATAAAGCCCTTTCAGGATGAGTCGGAACAGTTGTCAGCGCATCCATTTCTCTTGGCACATTCTCTCTGTGACGTAAACAAGCTATGCTACTGTCTATATTCTGGAACTTGAGGTAGACAAGTGAAGTAGGCACTGACTGGCCTCAAGCCTCCTCCTGATAAACTTTGGAGAAAGTTGGCAACAACCCTCTTGGATTTCATCTTGAGGCTAGTGGATATTAACCCCTTCACTGCGGCGGCTATTCCGCCGCAGTGCTAAGGGGGCGGGGCGACCGCGCAGCGGGCGCATGCTGGTGATGGAACCGCTCCGTCACCAGCGTCGGTTGCGCTCTGCTTATGACGGAGCGGTTCCGTCATGGCCCGCCCCGCTCAATAGAACGTCCAGCGCAGGCGCGAAATTCGCGCCGCGCAGGCGCGCCGAGCGGGCCATGACGGAACCGCTCCGTCATCAGCACAGCGCACCCGCAGCTGATGACGGAGCGGTTCCGTCATCAGCGTCCAAGGGGTTAAGATATCACCAATGCTCTGTTGGGTATGTCCCATTGTACCTAGTACACAGTAGTTTGTGGTGTGGTTGAGTTTCCTGTCTGGTAAGAAGCCAAAAGACAAAGTAGATAACGCTGCTTTAGAATGGAAACACTTTGAGATAGGTGTTCTAAGAGAACCGAGTCAACACTTGGTACAGCTCCAATCTCAGTGCAACCAAAAAAACATTATTTCAGTAAATTCTTAGAGGGAAATGATGCCATTAATATAAATACAATTAATAAGGAACACTCGATGTAGACACTCTAAGAGCAATTTATGTCCAGATAGAGAGAGGAAATTGCATATTAGGGGATTTGTATAATTTTGAATATTAAAATATATTATTTTGCATCAAGTTGAGGTGTCCAACATTGGCCCATTTGGGTAGCAGCCACAGAAGCGTTCAGGAAAACTACTGATTTTTTAAATAAATACATATCACTTCATTGCAAGTAAATCTATGTCTTCTGGATCTCTTGCAATTCTCATATAGATGAAGGAAAAAATTGTCCCTAGGGCTGGCATTTTAGGTTAACAAAAAAGTTAGAATAAATTGCTGGACTTGCTTAATGTTATAATTTTAAGGCAAATAAAAGATAAGACAATACAACAGTACAGGTTGTATTACTGAGCTCTACAGAGAACCTTCATGGGTTGGCTGGCGCAATTAGTCTCAGATTGTGTAAGAGGGGCAAAAGCAGCAAGAGAGCAGAAAGAAAACGTGTACATATATTTTGTGAATGGGAAAAGATCAGTAGAGTATGAGAAATGTTGAACAGAAAAACATTGTGAAAATTCAGTTTGATGCTGCATGTAACTGTTGTGTGAAATGCAGTCATCTCAAAACCATAGATTTTGATCAAAAGCCTGCTAAAAAGGGCGAGTGTTGCATGATAATCCTTGGAAATAGAAAGCTGCCCCCCCTTCCAATGAGAAGTGTTTTTAATGACTCTGGGAGAGCGCAAACTGACCTAAATGTAGAAGTGCGTCACACTTACACGTAGTAAGCACAAGTCATGAAGAGAAATGCCATGAGTGCTGATAGTACCTACAGTTATATTCTGAAATGTGTAGTTAATATAGAGATTTAAGTAGAAGTGGAACTAATACAGAAATGTGTGAAACAAAATGATTTAATTAGACGTGATTATTCCTGAATCCATGTTGTGTAGCTGCTAAAATGTAAGATGGCATACGGAAACGCTGAACGTGGTAGGCCTCAGGGCCAGAGCTAGAAGGGAGGGGGAAGGTGGTTCAATTTCACAACATGGATTGCACTAATGTTTAGTAATAATGAGTAGGCCATGATTTATAGATGTGTTTACCGAATAAATAGAATAAGAGTATTAACATACTAATAATTAAAGAAGAAGTTGAATACTATAAAAATGTTGTAGGGCTGGAAGGCTTTAACGTTGATTTACACATATTAGTCTGGGCCGGGGAATGTTGCAACGCGGTTGGAAAACTATGAGAATTGGGATTTGGCTGCAAATGTCTGTCTGTAAAAGAAAAGGGGGTATTCAATTATAAATAAATATGAATAGAAGTTTGTTCAAGAGACGGACCAGACATGGAGGAGGGTTCCGGAATGTTTAAGGGGTATCAGCGGGCCGGAGAAGAGTCTGAGAAGCAAGGTCGACTCTAACCACAAGGCCTCATCATGGAAAAAGCCAGAAGCTACACCACGTGAGGGGCGTCTCACGAGGGGCGTCCTAAATGTTGTTGTATTTTTGTATTAGGGACAGCACCCCTGGGTGGAGTTAGAGCAGAAGCCTGAGGACCCTTAAGAGAGCGGATGGGTAGGCAGAGAGGGGTCATGATTGGAGAACTATAGGTTTTCACCAAGAGACTGAGAGTGAGTGACTTCCCTTGGGGGTCATTCACTGCTGACACCTTTTGTTAGGTAGGGACCTGGTTAGGTAGGGATACCATCTAGATCAGGGTAGGGACAGCCTAACCTGTATTTTCCCTCCGGCTGTAAATGTCTGAGAGATCTCAATATGTGTCTATGCTAATAGCCCTATTATTTTTAGAACTGGTGCTTGTAGTTTCCGTTGCTCGTCTGAGGGCTTTCAGAGAGCACATGTATGTAGTTGGGCCCGTGTATCTTGTGAATCTCATTTTGAGATGCTTGTACCTGCAACTTATCTTGACTTTATAATAAATCTTTGAAAGCTAGAAGTTGTTTGTGATCCTTTGAAGCGGAGTCCTTTATTGGGTGAACTAACTTGGTAAGAGATGCACTTTCTTCCCTCAATGACAGGCAATAAAGGTTCAGTCGACCAGATCGGGGTTTTAGATCAATAGTGATAAGATATCGATCAAAATCTCGCCCTTCCAGTTGGTAGCTATAGAGGATGGTTGCCTTCTTGAGGAAGGTGATCTAGGCCAGGTTAGATTACCCCAAGGCCCCTAGAGATCGATGATCGGAAGAACCGCCCGCCGAAGAAGGACCGGATGACGTGAGACAGAAAAGCAGCAGTATCGGTCGAGAGTGAGTATAAAGGGTCATGCGTGTTAAGATTGCGGTGTTTTGTATTGTATCTATGTTGTAATGTCTGGCGGAGTTGAATGCCTGTAGAGTGACTGTGGAACAGGTTGTGAGCGCGCACAACCGGTGGAAATCTTAAGTTCAAGGAGAGCTTAAGTGGTTCGGGTGTATCGGACACCCAGAGTAATTGTTAACTAGAGTGAAGGGGGTCATGAGGTACCATTGATCACCCGGAAGACCGAGATAGGGGGAACGTAAGAGTGAGTGCGTGAGTAACGGACGCTGGTCGGAAGTTACTGTGTGTGTGCAAAGAACCTATCAGAGGGACGATAGACATCTCGTCAGTTGTGTTGACAATTACAGATAGACTGTGGACGTACAGTCGAGGGAAGTGACCGCTTGGTCGGAAGTAGTCATTTTTCGGAGTATGAATGGGACGCATGCATGACCGCGAGGAGAGCTGAGAAAGGAGGGGTGCTGCTGCGAAGCGGAGACTAGTGACGTCAGAAAGTGCCGCGCTGGGATTGGCCGGCCGGTGAAAGACCGCGCTGCGATAGGCCAGCTAGCAAAGCCGCGCTAGGATTGGTGGATTGTCATCAGGAAGTAAACAGAGTATTCAAGCTGGAAATTTTGCGCATAATTATGAAGTGTTTTAAATGGTTAAGAGCGCTGTTTAAAAGAGAGCGCAGGGGATCGTATGAAGGGGAAGAAGCCCCGCCGGAGGGTACACCGGCTCGTTATATGGGGTCAAATGTTGGGCTGCACACGATTCTGTGGATCTCAGAGTGGAGTAAGATTACAGACGGAAATGAGGAACTCACGTTCCCGAAGTACGGGACGTTCAGATTAGAGGTGCTACACAGATTAAAAGCAATTATGACCTCTACGAGACCCTTGCCTAGACCAACCCAGTTTGAGGCCCTTAATGCATGGATTAGGGCAGCGCATGAAAAGAACATGAACAGACGGCAAGAAAGAGTGAAACGTTCGGTAAGGGCAGTACAGGATGCCAAGTGGGATGCGGATGCTAAAAGATGGAGGGTGCATAACATGGAAGTAAATAAATTATATCCAGTGTTAGAGATGCCCGGGAACAAAAGCCCCCTAGAAGAGGATGACGAGAGCGAGACAGAGGACAGCCTGATAAACAGATTATTGACAGACAGGCCACCTCCGTATAACAGAGCAGGGGGAGATGTCGAGAATAGAGAGAAAGGGGGGGGCAATGCAGGAGAGCATGGGCCGCTTCCCAGTCCCGATTGGGATCCCGCTGCAAAGAAAGAACTGTCCCAGTCTAGCCAGGTGCAACAGGTAGTTGGGAGGTTTGTGGTGCAAAGGCCGCCAGAGACGGAGTGTGCCACATCCTACGCATTACCCGATGCACTACAGGTACCTGTTACCATAGGTCCTATAGTATCGATATATGACCCAGACAGGGCTAGAGGGGAAGAACGGGTACGGAGGGACAGAGAAAGAGCAGAGATGGCAAGGAGGAATGATACGATCAACTCCCCAAGCCAGTTGCCGATACCAAGAGAGTGGAGCACCCCAGTACACACCGCAGGGGATCTGGGGGACATTAGATGGCCAGAGGGTATGAGGGGATCAGGACGGAAATCCTTTCAGGAGTTAAATGAGTACATGAAGAAGTGGGATGAGGCAGTAGAGGCTCACAAGAACATCATGACTGCGGAAGTTGAAAGGGAAAGGCAGGACAGCAGAGCCCAGACTCACTGCGGGGCTGAAGAGAGCAGTCCGGAGTGGGAGGGGAGGCAGAAGGACAGGAGGGGAGTCACCCATTGGGCCCGGAGTGGAGGTAGATCAGACCTGGAAAACGAGGGCCCAGGAAGCGGGGGGGTGTCTCGCCCAATACGTAGTGATGAAGACAGAAGGGCTCGGGAGTACAGAGACAGCTTTAAGTGTATCCACTGCGTGCCAGGCAACAGAGAACAGAGCGGGAGTTGCGAGAGGCCGCACCATAGTCCCTGTGATGACGGACATGAGCGCAGCCCAGGGAATATGGGAAACCAGGAAGGATCGTATCAGATACTGAGTGATACGAGGCCAAGAGAGAATGGAGACCGAAGGGAGAATAACAGAGAGTCCTACTGTGAAAAGAGAGGAGAGAGAGAGAATGGACAAAGTAAGATAGGAGGTAACAGGCCCGTGTTCCATCACCTTCCAAGATCGGATGGCCGAGCATGGGACCTGGAGAGATGGGAACAAGAGAGAGCACTCCCCAACTCTCCCGAACCCAAACGTAGGGCCCGGAGTTGGGATGGGAGAGAAACCTGTGAACCTCCCTCGAAGGAGTTATTGCGAGCAGAAATAAAAGCCAAAAGACTCGATGTCTCCAGCTTAAAGTCGGATCTGGATGACATGGTAGACGGTACCCTGCCCTTAGAAAGAATGGACATGTATGAGCAGGATGAAATTCTGTTCATGGCAAAGGACGTAACTCGAAAGGCGAGGGCAATCCATGAGAAATTGGTAGAACTAGCAGGCAAATATACGGTGGACCTGTCAAGAACCAAAGCATTACAGGGCAACCACAGGCTACATTACTCAGACCGAGATCTAGATGAGAGGAGAACCATCGGATTGAAAACACACATAAGGGAGCTGATCACTGGAATAAGGACATGGAGGGCCCTAGATAAGTGGGAAGAGAGGTGGTCCAAGAGAGGGACCGTCAGGAGAAGCACACTTGATATGACACCAGGAGGACAGCAGGGAATAGAGACATACCCTTTGAGGGAAGTCGCAAATGGGACCTATGTCCACGTCCCTTGGAGTAGGGGGGACTTAGCTGCTTTTACCACCTCTTTCCCCAAACTGCGGGAAAACCCAGTGGAGTGGTATAAGCAAGTAGAAAGATTCGTAAAAATCTCAAAGGTCCTATGGATAGATTTGAACACGCTGTTTGACATAGTGGTGCCAGGGGATTTGTGGACCGCATGCAAGGTTAGCGCTGAGTGGCCCACTATAGAGCCCGAGAGAGATGCTAAGACTAATGGGCCGTCCGAGAGTGTGATGGCAAAGTTCGAGAGAGTAATGACTTGGCTGAAAGATAAAGTGCCAATGCAAGACATAGATTGGGTAAAAATTGACCGAACAAGACAGGAACCCAAAGAGACAGTTCACGAATACTATGAGAGATTGCTGAAGGCGTTTAAACAGTATAGCGGTCTGGATGTCATGGATCCGAAGGACATAGGGCAATTTGTGTCCAAGTTCGTCTTGGGCCTGAGACCGGATATTAGTTTAATGATACAGCAACACTTGATTTGTTGGCAAAATAAACCCCTAGACGAAATACTGAGGTATGCCAGGTACTGCTGTGATGAGATAGACTCCAAGGCTAAGAAACTAAAGGAGAAACTGATGGTGGTACAGATGCAGGCAGCAGGGAAGGGGGGACAGCAGCAACAGCAACCAGGAACAGGTACTGGAGGAAAGAAACAGTACAGTCAGAACAAGGGCAATGAGGAGAACTCCACCTTTAGACCCAGGATAGATATAGCTGCCTTAAAGAAAACAACTAGGTGCCACCAGTGTAACGAGGTGGGGCATTGGAAACGCGAGTGTCCCTATTAGGCGTGGGCGGAAAATCCGTTCCGCTCGCGGATTTTGCGGATTTTCGGGAAATCCGCAATCCGCGAGATTTGCGAATTTCCCGCAAAATCCGCAAATCCGCGAGCAGCGGATTTTGCTCGCACTGCTCGCACTGTTCGCGTGAGTTCGCGCCCCGCGAATAAGTGCAAAATTGCAGAAATACGATCTTAGCAAAACTGAAAGTAACTACTTACCAGGTTCAAAAGTTCAGGCTCATCATTAGTAGCCATTTCCTGGAGTGCTTCCTGAGGGGCCCCTCCAGAGTTCAGTTGCCAGTTGAAACTAGTATGTGACCCTGCTCTGAACCTCAGAATAGTTACACATATGCCACAAAGGTCCTGAATTACAGCTAAGGGAGACAAGCAGGAGCCAGGCTGGAAGTTAAAATCCATTAATCAGCCCCTAATTCATTATTGTCAGTTGGGGCAGGGCAGGTGTTGTAACTAATTTTGCAACAATGAAAGCACTTAGCAAGTGCAAAAGATCACTAATCAGGGCGCACTAAGGAAGCAGGTGCCAGCTAAAAAAATATTCTGTGACACATGAATCAGCCCCAAATTAATTCAGGTCACTTGAGGCAGGGAAGGTGTGCTTTGCTTTGCCGAAAATAATGTACACTGGACAACCAGAGGGTGTGGTGATGAAACAGAGGGTGGCATGGGTGGGCCAGAGGGTGGCATGAGTAGTCAGAGAGTGGCAGTGGTGACAGAGAGTGGCAGTGATGAAGAAGAGTGTCCCAAACAGGCTGGACACGTAGAAACAACAAGTTCGCGAAACTTGCGACCCGACAGGTAAGTTCGCAATTTGCGAAAGTGTAAAAAACCCTCGCTAACTGGCAGAAACACGGGCGAACACAAAAAAAAAAAAAATCCGCAAATTCGCGGGAATTCGCGGATTTTGCGGATTGCGAATCCGCAAATCCGCAAAATTCGCGAACGCGAGATCCGCAAAATTCGCTCATGCTTAGTCCCTATAATGTTGAGATAGGAGACCAAGAGGTTGAAGAGGAAGAGACCCAGAGTGCGCCTACAAGAGGGGTAACGCAATACCAGGGAAAGGTGCTCAAAGGGGGGGGGCCACCTCCCCGAGCTCAGTTCCCGCAGCCACCCAGAGTGGGGACTATGGGTAAGACCTATAGACAGATGCCACTGTTTGTCGGGGGAGAGGAATGCTATTATGTGGACCCACTAACTGGACAGAGGGTAGAAAGGGATGACTGCACCCTCGGGGCAGCTCTGGAGGTAGACCAGAGGGGACCCTATGTTGAGGCCGAAGGAGGAGATGACATTGGCTGAGATGAAGAGGTGTGGGGAGAAACTGGGGGACGCGGGGTCAGGTCTCCGCAATAGTTGGAGTCTTCAAGTTTTGAGGGTCAAACTCCGGGCGTTCATTTTTAATACATTTTTGCCGTTTTCAAACGGCTCCAGTAGTAACTAAATAATTAAATTGTTTTTCAAGAAAATGAATAATATTTTTAATCAGTTGTAGACACTACATTGGCTCGCCGTCAGCAGGCAGGAGGGAAGGACTCCAGGGCCTGAGTTTCCTCGGAGGGATATCTGAGCTTTACATCCTTCACCTCCAATGATCTGACATCAGCAGTCAAGAGGTTCTCCTCGCCACTTTGATTTTCTGTTTTCTGGGTAGTAGATAGTAGTGTCATACTTTTTCGACCACTCAGGATTTCTTCCTTTCTTTCGATAACTTTATTTCGGACACAACGGACCATAAAAATACAGAGTAAAATACATACATCCACTCAGGATTTCAGCAGTGCCTCCAGAAAGACAGGTTATTGGCCAAATACTTTGTGTCAGCAAAGTCTGTTTCATCCCCACCAAGCCTGTCAGTTTCTGGTCATTTAATCAGACCCCTTGATACAGATGCATTGATGCAAAATTTTGCATCAGCAAAATGGGTACATTTATTCTGAAAATAATTCAATTTGTACTGAATATATTTGACTACAGTAGACAAAAGTGACAATTAGAGCTACACGATTTCAATGTTGCTATCCATGTTAAGCTCTCGTTATTTAGGGCCAGCCCAACACATAATCGTGTTCACTAATACTGTGGCTGTCACATATTCATAACTGCCTTTACCACCGAGACACATTAAAAATGAAAAAAGGTACCATGTGTAAATTGAAGAAATGCACACAGATTTTATGGTATTTCTGAAGAAGCGCAGTATATTTGGAAATTGGACGTCTTGCTTTTTTTGAGTGCACAATCGCCACAACCTGAATTGTGTGTTTATTTGGGGGGCGTTTGAGGGGGGCTAGGGGGGTAGTGAGAGTAGGTACTAACTTTCTTAATATTACAAGGAGGACAGTGACTACCTTAATGTCAAAAGGGAGGTGAGCGATTTCCTGAACATCAACGAGATAATAGTGACTTCAATAATATCACACAAAATGTACATGGTGAATCACTCTTATATCCTGTTCTTAAAATCATCAGATTTAACCTGAAACTTCTCCTGTTTCATGTGTGAATGGTACAATTACTGCATAGAAGCCTATTTTAGGAATTCCGTTAGGGTATTTTTTTCTCTCTTTAGGCAAATGATATAAGCCTTTTGGGTTAACCACATCCGTGCAGGTCTTTATGGACACTCTCTCCAGTCCTGGACTGTTGTGCGACGTTTTTTTTTTTTTAAATATCTTTATTACATTTTTTATATTTTCGAATACAAGAATATACAGGCATCCACATGCATTTCCCATTAGTTACAATGTTCTTTACTCGACAGCACTATACATGTAAACCAGGAATTTACGTCTCGTTGTTTCCGTGCCGTTTTCTGTTTTGGCATGATGTTACAAATGCGTTTATTGGTTCCCTCGAGCTCCTATAGCCCGTACAATCTGTCATCTCCAATGGAGGGCCATAGTAACGGTAGGTAGCGCGTCGCTTTATAGTTGCGCATAGTAATACGTGAAAGCAATAGTATATGCAGATCACATAACTGGTCACAGCCCTTTAATAGAGGCGGGCATCATATCATGAGCAATTAAATCAGTATATATGTAGATGTCAAGCCTGTTTGCTTAAAAATTAATTCCTGTAACAAGAAAACTGTGTTTAACAATAACCTATGCTAAATCCAAACCAAATAGGAGGGACCTGAGACGACCTGACGTGTATGTAGCAAGTGTTTTGTCAACTAAGCATACTGGACTGTTGTGCAACTTCCTAATGCATTGTGGGTGATGTAGTCATGTTTTGCTTCCATCAAACTAATTAGACTAACGCACCTGAAAGCAGTGATTTCTAGGTGAAAATATCAGGGCTGTAAGCTGTGTCCGTAGAGGCCTGGGATGAGAAGAGCTGCCCACTGCCCTTTGAAAGGGTTTTAACCTCTTGGCTGCTAGGCGTTTTCCCGCTGTGTGCTGGAAAATGCCATTTAAGTGGCACCATGACGAGCTCAGCTCGTCATCAGCACACGACACCCGTGGGTGATGACGAGCTGAGCTCGTCATCTGCATCGAAAGGGTTAAAGCTATTATATTTAGGAGGAAGCACAATGGATTCAAACTGTATCCAACTCCTCAGCTCAAGAGAGCTTGTGGTCTTTGAGCGCTCCCAGATGTTTCTGCCTTTGTGCTGACACCCTTCACACGGGCTTTGCTTTTGCATTTTTGTGGCCTGAGTGCATCAGGCAGGTGCAGTTATTCATATGTAGCACTCACCCTTCCTTGACCTCCCCGTGCTCTGAAAGTGTCAATATCCCTTTATAATGTTGTTTTAGTCTTTATTTGGAGTGCTACCCTTATGGGAGTGATGCAGGCCCACCAGCAGGGGGAGCAAAGAGTGCCATTTTGCTACTGGGAGCTACAAATAAAGCTCTTTTGCTGGACGTGCTAGCAGGAATACATTTTTGCTTGCGGCACCGATAATTCTTGCACCACAACAGACGCACAGGGCTCGACTAAGGAATTCTTTGGAGATTCTAAAGTGTGAATCTCACACTGTTCGACTAGCTGTCAAAAATGTGCACAAAGGCGCACATATCTCCACTGGATACCGTTTAACCGGTCCCCTTTTATTTGGCACTCCATCCTGACCTGATAACCTTAGAATTAATTTCATTGTGTTGGAGAACAGACAGAAGGGGCAGGGCCATGGAGAGGGGAGGAGCCATAGTGAGGGGGCACGGCTCTAAAGCCCCTGATAAGGACCCACACCTATAACCCCCCCAGATCAAGAAGGAAACCGTATAGGGCCTCCTCCAGTCCCCGGGAGAAGATGTAAAACCTTAAATGGAGTCCATCGGTTGAAGGCCTCGCTCTCACGCTCTCACGCTGGAGGCTTGTAGGGTCGCCAGCGCGGCTGTGTGATGACACCATGTCACCACGGTCCTGTTGGAGAGGGTTTCTCTATCAAACACCTTTGCAAAATCCATGTGTACACTTTTTTAAGTTCAAGAAAAGGTTTATTGAAAATATTAATATGATCACATAAAAAACACTACTTCGTCCAAGCAATCGTTTGTTAATGCACAAATACAAGAAGGTGTAATAAAAAGTGATAATGATATACAATACTCGTTAAAATAATAATAAGATATTATAAGAGAGGATATGAATACTGTCAAAGGTTCACAAGAAACGTAAATAACAATACTTGTCAAAAATACATAATTTCAAAAGATATAGGAAATGATAAATTAAGCATATTTGTAAATAAACAATAGGAGGCCAAGGAGGCTTGGAGACTTCTTCTTGTGAGAGAGCAGGTAAAGAAGTTTTCTTGTGACAGGGCCGCAGAGGTGTAATTGTTTTGTAGCAAGAGAGATAGGATGAACAAGTGCTGTACACTTTTGACCTTTCACTAAAGCCACAGTGTTTCTCACCTGCTCCAAAGAGCCTCACTCGCTGTATGTTAACATTAACCCCTTTGCCGCGGCCGCGATTTCGCGGCAGTGCGGCATTTCCGCAAAATGGGCGGGGCCGTGTCGGCCAACGGCAGCACGCAAAGGGTTAATGTTAATAGGACTTACAGAGTGCGCTGTTACCCTTAGGTGTCCTGGCGCTAACTCTCTGATAGTGGCTTGGGGGATTCTTATGACCTTGCTGTGATCTTAATCACTGAAGAGCCATGTTTTCAAGGCCTTTCTAAAAGTCAGCAAGTTGGGGGCCGAACGGATCTCAAGGGGAATTTCATTCCAGACCGCGACAGTTCCTGTAAAAATACTTCTACCCCCAATTCATTTTCTTAAGCCTTGGTGCTACCAACGTTTTAGAATTGGCAGATCTGGGTGACCTATTGGGAATATACCATCTGAACTTCTGTGCCAAGTAGGAAGTTCCCTGGTTATGCGGTGCCTTCTAGGCACTGCATAATCAGCGACCCCACAGGATGTTGGTTGAAGGCTCTGTCTGTAGTCGCCCAAAACTCCACATGGGTCCTGCAGAATAACTCTCAGCTGATGACTAACAGATTGAGTGCTCTCCAGCTCTCCTCCAGCGCACTGCTAAGAGCTGAGCCCCAAGACTGCATGGGAAGACGACTCCGGCCGCTCACGTACACCCAGCACTAATGCCAGGGCCATTCTTAGGAGGCCACTGCAGCTTGCGCCACCCGGTGGCCTTGCCAGCTCTGCCAGTGACAGAACCAACAATACCACCAACCATCGCATTCCTGCAAGGGGGCAATGCAGACTACTCCAGGCCACCCAAAGCTATAAGAATGGCATGGGCGACAGGTATTATTCATTTTTAATGTATGTTGCATTATTAAACACTGTTTTTGCCCATCTCAAACTTAGACAGACAGCGCCACTATCTGGTGGACTGTCACTGCCTGTGTGGAGAATTATGTGCCAGCCTGTGCCAAGCACTGGAAACCACCGGCTCAAAATAAGCACTGCATACAACACCAAAACACATTACACACAGACCTAACTGCAAGTAGAATAAAAAGCCTTTCAGCAAAACACTCCCCTACAGTGTAGCATGCGCCTCTGGCCACTGTAGGGTTATGAGGCGCTATACCAATGCAAATTACCTGTTCAACATTGCTTCCTTAACCACATGGCTGCTGCACTGATTTTTCCCCAGTGCTGGAAATTGCCATTTTGCTGTTTCCATGACGAGCTCAGCTCGTCATCAGCACATGACACCCGTGGGTGATGACGAGCTGAGCTCGTCATCAGCATCGAAAGGGTTAATGGTGGGATCAACAGGCTGCTACACTTACTACTTGAAGCTGTCAGCTTCTTCTAAATAAGCATATTGTGTATCTTTCAGGTGGCAGCATGTCAGTGTCACACACCTGCCAACTTCTAAACACTTTTCAGTGCGTGAATAAAGTGTCTTAGAGGGTTGGGGCTTTGTGTCGAGCACTCTATGCCAAGCACTTCTCCCCCCCCCAAAAAAACAAAAAGGGTGTCAGTCTTCTGCTGATATCCTGGTGACATCGGCTGTGCCGAAGATCCAAATGTGAGCTGAACCCCCACTCTATGCAGAGTTTTCCAGGGAACTAACGCTAATTTACTGAGAGAGTTAAAATCCCCCTACTGTGCTATGCATGTCCGGAGTTAGAATCGCCGAGTACATCCTTAAATCTTCTAAGTGCAATAATTGGAGTACACTTAAGTTGGGTAATAGTATCACCAGCTATTTACAGTGCTAAGAAACTGCAGCTGTTGTAAGAAGCGCTGTTATAAAAAATGTTGTTAGGTTTTTATATTAAATGATCCGATGGGCGTGGTTTGGGAAGGAGGACAGGGCAGCAGTAGAGCAGTCTAAAGAAACCTATACGAATAGTGGTTGGTTGAAAGCTTTATTCGATATGCAGAGATATCTTACAAGCATAACATACATTATAAAAACAATATTACAAAAAGTGCAGGTATGTCCTACGTTTTAAAATAGATAAGATTTGTAGGGATCCCCTAAATAAATTAGCTAAAAATTGAATTAAACCAATAAAGACAATCTCTTGCAACGGATCAACCAGCAACATTTTAAAAATTTGGAGACACCACAGACTGTAAGGGGGGAGGTATCAGTCAGTAAAATTCGGAAAGCTACAGAATGCATGCGGGTTCCCAAACGTTTAAAAAGGGGTTTCAACCAATATCTCCTTGGATAAATATAATCTGGACACTCAAAGAGTACATGAGCAACTGTCTCCGGCCTGGCTGGGCAGCAAGCATAGAAGGGGGATAAATGAGCATGGGACTTCCACTTTGATAGAGTTGCTCCTAGCGGGAGAGTGCCAACTCTAAACGTAAAATAAAGGGCCCTATCCACTGGCATAGTAATAAAATCCATATAGGGTTCGTATAATGCCACATCCTTTATTCTGAGGAACGCTGCAGTCGAGTTGCAGTGATTGGGGTTCCCGCTTTGTTTGCAAAAACCCAGTCCCAATATAGTTTTTTAAGGACTGCCTTTGGGGGAGCAGATTTTGTAGACCAACAGTGTCCCAGGCCCAATTCCCCCAAAAGTTTTTTTGTGTCCCGCAGCCACTTGATCTTGTTCCAGCCCCCCATGTTCATTACTTCTGATAGGCCCTTGGCATAGGATTTTAGTTCCGGGACCCTCCATATGCGGGACCATAAGAGCAATGGGCGAAAACGGGCCTGGTCTTTAATGCTTCTGCAGCCCAAGTCCAAAAGCACGAATAATGACACACACCGCATAAAAACTAAAGTGTAGGGTAGGAGAGGACACAACAGTTATACTACAGTGTGTGATTGGTGGGAGAATGGTGGCACGTGGGAATGCGGAAGAAGCCAGAATGCCTCCTTAGTTTCCCAAATAAACAATTCTTCCTTGGAGAGGCGCTACTTCGTAGCGGTGCTTAATTTGTGGCAGTGGTGGCTGGGTAGGGGGATGGGAGGAGGGGCGTCCTTATTTTAGCATAATAATTGTTTCTAGTGCAAACGCGTTGCTAAAACCACGGCAACAGGTCTTGCTGCGCAGTGGAGGACATTTTGTAAAAGTTGACTGGCCATATTTAAGTTGCCAGCTGTGAACATGGGTGTTGAACTGGTTCTAATGGGGTAAGATGCCCAGTCAGTGTTAATATGCGTAAAAGTGACAAAATGTGTTAGTAACGCTCTCACAAAATGTACCACATCGCGCGGCATACATTTCCCTTTTTTGCTCCATAATTCAGTCAAACGTGCCACATAATTTGGTCCTTCATTGCCACATAATCCAGTGGCCCAACACAGGACGAGGCTGTAATGAAAGCTTCACGAGGCGCTCCCTGGTGGGAGGCAGCCTGAAGCCTGGGTGACTGGAGCGCAGCTGACCCATGCGACGCTAGGGGGCGCGCGCCCCTGTTATTAATGGAGGGCCGTGGCCAGCCTCCGGCACGGCTCCCTTTGTAGTTTGGGTTTCTAAGGACCCAGGGCGTGATAGATGGTCGGACTGTATCCCTCCCCGCCGAGAGCCTGGCACCGGCGGAGCCCGCGGGATGGCAGCCTGGGGCGTGAATGAGCGCCGACGCTTGACATGCGCCCCAGGGCCCTGGCTGACTGCGCGCACTCTAACTAACAGGGACAACTCTTCTTCTGCGTAATAAAAACACTCATCTTTTATTTCACTCCATCTTCTCTACGTTAATTCTCTCGTACTCAGGGCCGGCGTTAGCGCTGGTGGCACCATCATTTTTTGATGCCCCCACACCCCATGACCACCTCCTCCTCGGATTCTCTCACTACCATCCGGCAACAGTGCCCCTCTTCTCTCCAGTCATAAGTTATTGCTGAACCCCCTGAAGTCAGTGCCCCCTGCACAGGTCAGCGCCCAGTGCGGCCGCACCAGTCGCACGGCCCTAAAGCCGCCCCTGCAGTTTTACTTTCTATCTTTCTTAATTTCTTCCTTCCACTGCTTCATTTTCCTTTTATACGGTTTATCCTTCCTCCGTGTTTCCTCTCGCCTTTCTCTCCATCTCAACAGTGCTGGTAATAATAGCGTGCTTTCATTTAGCACCTCAGTCCGCACGTCTGCCAGCGCAGTAAATAATGGCTGTAACTAATACACACTGTGATGCACTCAATTGTTATCTTTCTTCTTTTCCACTTTTTTTTTTACTTTCTTTATTTTTTCCTCTCCTTCTTTCTTTTTTACACTAATTCTTTAACTTTTCACGCTTTTTTCTATTTTTCGTTCTTTTGGTTGTCTTGTCTTTTTCTTTTTTCTTTCCTCCTTCTTTTTTTTCATTATCTTTTTGGGTGCGGTGCGTAATGTTGTTGTGAAACAGTGCCCGTGGTGCTGGTCGGATGCATGCTAATGTGTAAGGGGTATATGGGTGGTAGAGCACATCCCATGTAGCTTTACTCCAAGTGGAAGCTGTTTAGTTCTTGTCTAGAAGATAGTCTATCCTGTTTTGGATAATTCATCTTCCAGACAAAGAGATCAGCCCAGCGGGTATAACACACACGAGGATGTGGACAGCCGAAGGTGCAGGGGCAGCCAATGGAGAGCTTGTGTCCACTTACATAGTGAGTGAGGAGATACACAGAATAAGGACGCCTGTGTTAGCTCCCCTTTTGTTGGCGAGCATTCAAAGAGAAACACTTTAAATCCTTTAATTTCGCCTTCTCAAGTTTCAAGTTTAATGTTTATTGCTTGATTAATTAAAATCATCAAAATACCCCCCTACATAAAATAAGTGAGTTTTATCTACTCAAACAGCTAGAAGTGTCATGTATACAAATGTACATCTGTGCTCTGTCTCCCATACATTTCAAATGTGTAAAAATCTGTTATTATAAAATCATTCTAAAACTATATTTAGATCAATTGCAGCAAAAGTTAAAATTATGTACCAACCAGATTAAAAGTATGGGGATATGTTACATGCAATTATGATTAAAGATCATCCGCTTGCAATAAGCAGCTGTTGACTAATCTCATAAACTTGACTCCTCGGCAAGACAAGATGCATGACGAACCCTCCAGCCAACTTATCACTGCTTGTCTGCTAGAGCGAATGTTCAGGTTGATGAAAATCGCCTTTAGGTATTGTCTCCTTTGGGTTAACATGACTGGACATGCGCACAGCAAATGGGCCAAGGTTTCCTTTTGGAATCCGCATAAGCGACAACGTTCTGAGTTAAAAACTGTCAACCAAGAAGGGGATAAATCCTTGGAGACATGCACCCCCATCCTGAACTTTAGAAAGCACATCTTCAAATAGGAACTAAAATGGGCAGATAAGTAGGCTTGTGGCTTCGAAGACTTGTATGAGTTCATGACTGTCCATCCATGCCGTCTCTTTGTGAGCGCAAATTTATCTTCCAATAAAGATTTCTTTTTACTTGCGACATTCACAGTTTTGTTAAAGGACGCTCAATACATCTTGTTGTCCCATGCCGATTGGAGTTCCAAAGTGGCCAAAGATGTACTCAGGTAACTCTCCCAAGAGTTTGGGGTTTCTTGCTCGTTCTGTGACCTTACTTCGTCCCAGCAGAGTCTCGCCCTCTCATTTTCAATGTTTTAGCAAAGTCTTAAATACAAAAAACTAAGCATTTACAATTCCAGCCAAAGTATTACATGCATTTTATCAGTAAAGTACCACCCAAAACCAGCCAGTGTAGACTGGAGCCAACTGGTAACATATGTGCACTCTCGTTAATGTACACTTAGAGTATAGCTTAGGACACACATGACCAAGGATCACTCTGTAAGTGACGCAAGCTTATTGGAAGCCTGCAGTGAACAGAACCATGGAAGACAGAAGGGATGTTTGGGAAGCCCGCATTAGTCTATTCAATAGCACAGTATTTTAATCGCTCAAGTTCAGTTTCCTGACAAAGTCATTAAGCAATGCATTTGCATAGTGGCATTGTGCCTGAAAACAAGAAGCCACATGGATGGAGAGAGGCATAGCTGCTCAAATTCATGTGGCGTAGTGTGCGTGTTGCAATGTTGTGTGAAACCCAGCAATGTTGAGCTGTATTTGACATGCTTTGTGTAGCCATAGTGGCATTCGCAACTCAAAGATTGATGTGAGCAGTGTTTGCATGACTTTTGTACTCCAAGCTATGCCTCAAGTGTAACTGTCTTCATGTAAATGACGCCCAAGAGCACTGTGGGGCAGATTTACAATAACTGGCGCATCCCTGCATATCAGCAGGGATGCGCCAGTTATTGTGCGCTGCGGCTCCGCCACCATGGATGCGCCGCATTTACAATGCGGCGCACCATGGGTAAAAACGGCACAGATGCGTGACGCATCTGTGCAATAAAGGCGGCGCATTGCGCGACGCAGCTCCAGCAATGCTCTGGGGGGCCCTATCTGTACAATGCTGCATCAATCCTTACGCCTGCTTCAAGCAGGCGAGGGTTTTGACGCAGCACGGGCTCAAAAGTGACTGAGTGAAATCTTGTAGATTTCACTCAGCCACTTTTAGGAGGTGTTCCTGCGCCGGAAAGCCCTCCCCCCCGCGCAGGAACGCCTACTTCTGGCGCAGGGCTTTACAACATGACACATCTCCCAGATGCGTCACTTTGTAAATACCCCGCACCATGGCGCATCTTTTGCGCCACCGCTGCGTCACAAAAGTGATGCAACAGCGGCGTAAAAGAGGCGCAAGGGGCTTGTAAACCTGCTCCACTGTGTTTTATCTATATGCTTCGTTAGTTACACAAAGTAAGCATGGAACAATGACCCAATGTAGCTCAACCCAATGTTTGACCTTTTATTGCCCCAGTTTTCATTTGACATCAGTATTCAAAGTCCTGCAATGTGGCGCTACTTTATGTGACTTTAGGAATGATGGGTTGAAGGGGCTGCGAATAGTGTTTGCACAGTTCTCATCCAGTTATGCTCACTTTGGATAGCATGAGGAGTTTTGCACTGTGTGACGCACTGCACTTAGCGTTGCCCATACTTAACCTTTTGTTACAAAACTTTATTTTCACTTAAACGCTGATCAATGGTATCATTTGCGTCCCATTGCATCGTGCTACCACCGTTTCAAAGTTTTTGCATATCTGGGCCAGTGTGTGATCGCCTTAGACGTGTGGGCTAACAATTTAGGAATCTTGTAGCATATGGACCGATAGTGTAAGGAGCTTGGGTCACAGATAATGTGAGGAGCTTCAACACAAGGACAATGTATGAGGCGCTTGAGCACATGGACACCGTATGAGGTGCTTGAACACATGGACACTGTGTGAGGAGCTTTAACACAAGGACAATGTATGAGGCACGTGAGCACATGGACACCGTATGAGGTGCTTGAACACATGGACACTGTGTGAGGAGCTTTAACACAAGGACAATGTATGAGGCACGTGAGCACATGGACACCGTATGAGGGGCTTGAACACATGGACAATGTATGAGGCGTTTAAGCACATGGACACCGTATGAGGTGCTTGGACACATGGACACTGTGTGAGGAGCTTCAACACATGGACAATGTGTGAGGCGTGTGAGCACATGGACACCGTATGAGGTGCTTAAACACATGGACACTGTGTGAGGAGCTTCAACACATGCACAATGTATGAGGTGCTTGAGTACACAGCCACTGTATGAGGTGCTTGAACACATGAACACTGTGTGAGGAGCTTCAACACATGGACACTGTGTGAGGTGCTTGAACACATGTGCACTGTGTGAGGTGCTTGGGAACATGGACACTGTGTGAGGTGCTTGAACACATGGAAACTGTGTGAGGTGCTTGAACGCATGGACACCGTATGAGGTGCTTGAACACATGGACACTGTGAGAGGAGCTTCAACACATGGACAATGTATGAGGCGCTTGAGCACTTGGGCACTGTGTGAGGAGCTTGAGCACATGGACACCGTATGCGGTGCTTGAACACATGGGCTCTGTGTGAAGAGCTTCAACACATGGACAATGTATGAGGCGCTTGAGCACATGGACACCGTATGAGGTGCTTCAACACATGTACACTGTGTGAGGAGCTTCAACACATGGACAATGTATGAGGCACTTGAGCACATGGACACCGTATGAGGTGCTTGAACACATGGACACTGTGTGAGGAGCTTCAACACATGGACAATGTATGAGGCACTTGAGCACACAGACACTGTATGAGGTGCTTGGACACATGGACACTGTGTGAGGTTCTTGAACACATGGACACTGTGTAAGGTGCTTGAAAACATGTACACTGTGTGAGGTGTCTGAACACATGTACACTGTGTGAGGTGCTTGAACACATGGACACTGTGAGGTGCTTGAACACATGTACACTGTGTGAGGTGCTTGAACACATGGACACTGTGTGAGGTGCTTGAACACATATATACTGTGTGAGGTGCTTGAACACATGGACACTGTGAGGTGCTTGAACACATGGACACTGTGTGAGGTGCTTGAACACATGCACACTGTGTGAGGTGCTTGAACACATGTACACTGTGTGAGGTGCTTAAACACATGGACACTGTGTGAGGTGCTTGAACACATGGACACTGTGAGGTGCTTGAACACATGGACACTGTGTGAGGTGCTTGAACACGTACACTGTGTGAGGTGCTTGAACACATGGACAATGTGAGGTGCTTGAACACATGTACACTGTGAGGTGCTTGAACACACGGACACTGTGTGAGGTGCCTGAACACAGGGACACTGTGAGGTGCTTGAACACATGGACACTGTGTGAGGTGCTTGAACACATGTACACTGTGAGAGGAGCTTCAACATATGGACAATGTATGAGGCGCTTGAACACATGGACACTGTGTGAGGAGCTTCAACACACGGACAATGTAGGAGGCACTTGAGCACAAAGACACTGTATGAGATGCTTGAACACTTGGACACTGTGAGGTTCTTGAACACATGGACACTGTGTGAGATGCTTGACACATGGACACTGTGAGGTTCTTGAACACATGGTCACTGTGTGAGCTGTTTGACACATGGACACTGTATGAGATGCTTGAACACATGTACACTGTGAGAGGTGCTTGAACACATGGACACTGTGTGAGGTGCTTGAACACATGGACACTGTGTGAGGTGACTGAGCAGATGGACACCGTGTGAGGCGCTTGGGCACATGGATACTGTGTGAGGTGACTGAGCAGATGGACACTGTGTGAGGCGCTTGAACACATGGATACTGTGTGAGGCGCTTGGGAACATGGACCCTGTGTGAGGGCTTAGGATCAAGTTCATAATGTGCATCATGTAAAAACCAAAACAAACATAGTTTGTAATTTGTGTTTGTAAAGCGTTGTGGTGAACAACAGAAGATTGTAAATGCCCTCTATGGAAAAGTATTAAAGAATGAATTAATAAATTATTGCATTTTACTATCCCTTACCGACTCTTCCCTGTCTCCTCCTCTGCAGAGACCTCAAGAACAACCTGATCAGCACCCTGGAGCATGGTGTCTTTCTGGGCTTGGCCGAACTGAAGCGACTGTAAGTTTGGGATCCTTCTGGGAAGAATGCTGGGTGCAGAAAATGGGAATCATGGGGGTGTTGGCCATTGCTCTTCTACTCAAGAAGCCCAGGTCCCAATTTTTTTGCTGCTGAATTCTGCATCTATGCCATGTGGAGGGCCTCTCCTACTACTGCCCCCAACTGCAACAGCCTTGTGTTTCTCAAGAGTGTGGAGTTATCCAGGGTGAAGTGAACTGTGCTCATGAACTGCAGGGTGCCTTCTCGCAGACCCAGAGCTTGCACGACAAAATCACGCACCCTTATTCCTCTCTCCACTCGACTGCCAATTCCTTGCTCCTTCTGACTGTCTCTCCTGTCTGTCTGTCTCTACCTCTCCCTCCTTGGTACACCTCTAATCAGGCTATCTACATCTCCCTCCATCACTGTCTTTCCTCCCTGTCCCCACTGACTACCCCCTGTCTCACTGTATTCCCCATGTGGGTGTATTACTTGAACAACTCGGGTTTGCTACATAAGGACTAGCTGGCCCGCTCAGTTTGCCGACTTCCTTGTCCACTCTCAAAGAGCTAGAGTGCGGGAGAGGTGGGGTCATATCAGGAATTAGTCTGGCATCTCAGTGACTCTTCCACAGCCAGTTGCTCTTCTTTTTATTTATTTGACAGGCTTTATATAGCGCTGGCTAGACCCGAGGGTATCAGAGTGCTTCACATGAGTATCAGACCATAGTTGCAGGTTACACCATTACAGGATTACACAGTTTCAAAGCATAATTACATAGTAACATGTTAGGTCGAGAAAAACAATAAGGACCTGGATCTAGTGGCATGTCAGGATATCTCTCTATTGTTGCGTGCCGGACGGCACTTTGTGGATGAGATCGATCTAATTTTTTATTTTTTTCCTACAGAGACCTGTCGAATAACCGAATTGGGTGTCTGGCCGCTGCCATCTTCCGTGGCCTTGTCAGCCTCACACGCCTGTAAGTGAAACTGTAAAAAAAAAAAACCTGAGCTTTCCAACCCATGAAAAGGAAGGTAAGCTTGGGGCAGACAGTTACAACTTCCTGAGCTCAAGGGAGGCTCTTTGATTGGCTGTCAATCCCCATGTGCTTTTTGTAAATTTGTTTATTGATCCGCAATTAGCATTTCCCCAAAACACATATACACAAAGATTAAAAGACACAGCACATTAGTGCATAAGAAGATTGAATGGTTATCTACAGAATAAGGGCCTCATAAGAATATGCCCGGCGGGCTTTGCCCGCCCGCCACCCTGTCGGAAAACGGGACCGCCTGCCTTAAGGGCGGGGGTCCCGGGGGTGCCATAAGGATGTGCCTGCCACAGTGGCGGGCACATCCTGTATTCTCTGCACCGCCCGCCACAATGCTGATAATACATCACAGCATTTTCATTTGCAAAGCGGCAGGCACAGCGCGATGCCTGCCGCTTTGTAAATGAAAATGGTATCCCCCCGTGTGCACCCCCCCACTCACCTTCACTCTGGGGGCCCGCAGGGGGCCCCCAGAGTGAAGACCACCTGCCTTGCCACGGAAAGGCATTGCACTCTTGCCATCATAATATGGGTGGCGGTGTCTAATAGACACCGCCACCATATTAAACATTTTCTGCCCCGGTCGCAAGGCGACCGGGGCGGAAAAGTGGCGGGCGGTGTTTTCTTCCGCCGTGGTCCCCCCGCCATACTAATATGGCGGGGGGGGGGGATACAGGGAAGGATGGCGGGCAGATTGCCCCGGCCAGGTTGGCGGTGGCTACCGCCAGCCTGGCGGGGGCAATCCGCCCGCCATCCTAATGTACCCCTTAGTGTGAATGTTGCCAATTGACGAATGGAGACCAGGACTAACAACTTGACAGTTAAGTCCACATGGTACATGTAGCCTTTTGTTCCATTCTTTGAATCAGCAGGATTAATCAGTTTCAGGATTGAAGCAAACTGGATTTACTAGTCAGTTCCTAAAGAGATCAATTCAAAGAGGTGGATTTTATCATCCAATGGTCTACAAAATACCTAATTACTTTGTCTTTACTTCAGAATCATCACCAGCCAATTCAACTTTATGGCAAGCAAAATCAAATTGAGTAGTGGATAGTGTATACAATGCTTTTTCCATGACGTTCTGTTGATGTTTGTGCATTCTCATCTTTCCTGTAGGAATCTGTCTGGAAACATATTCTCCAGCCTGCTGCCTGGGACCTTTGATGAATTACCATCGCTCAAGCATGTGTAAGTATTTCAGAGAATGCTTTAGTAAGATACCTCATTGGGATAGGTGCCCATTGCTGCGGTCAGTGTCTTTTAGAGTAAGGTAAAACAGTATACCCTCCCTGTATTTAATGCAATAATATCACATGGCAACCATATTACATTAACCTCACATAAGATATCGGGATGTCCTCTATTCTCTCAAAAATGACCTAAATGTTAGTGTATGGTGAAGGGGTAGGGCATTAGTCTTTTAAAGACGAGAACCCTCACTCACCCAAAGATGACATGCTTCATCATTGTGTTCCCTGTTCCACACTGCCACTGCAAGGTTTGCAGGGTGGGCTACAACTCTTTCCGAAAGAAGAGGAGCGAGAGGTGTTTTGTTGTATATCATCCAATGGAAGTAGGGAGTGAGGGGCAGAGTCCAAAGGAGGTGTTGGTCCTCCCCCTTTCAAAAAAACATAACTTGGACCCCACAGGTCCTGCCAGCTATGGACCTATCTCACTTCTTCCTCCCTGTGGGAAGATGCTGGAAACTGTAGTTAACTACCAGATGACCGATTTTATTGAGGTAAATAATGTGCTACATCCCTCGCAATATGGTTTCCAATCGAGATTCAGCACAGAGATGGCACTTTTAGAAGTGACAAACGAGTTTATCAAAACCCGGCTCAATGTGGCCACAAAACCATCCTGATTCTGCTAAACCTATCGGCAGCTTTTGATACAGTGTTGCATGACATTCTTCTGGAAAAAGTAGGAATTGTCAGCACCCCGGGGCCCAGCGGAGCTTTATTATTAAGTATGCAGGGGGGCTCACGGCCCCCCACAGCCCTGGGGACCGCCACCCCCCTGGGCTTCGTTTTTTAAATAAAAAAAAAAAACCTGTGTGTGGGGCTCAAGCTCCCCCACACGCCCTGGGTACCGCCACCTCCCCGGGGCTCTAATATGTAAAATAGGGGGGTCCGTGATGGACCAAGGGGGTCAGGGTGTTTCTACCCTGCCCCCTTTGCGTGTTTTGCGCACTTGTTTCACTGCTTTCTTGTGCCTCGGTTCTACCGAGGCACAAGATGGCTGCCAACACTTCATGGTTTGAAGTGTTGACAGCCAATTAGCATGCAGCTCGTGCTCAGGAAGATACTCGTACTGTACAGAGTACAGTACAGAGTATGGTACTTCATCTATAGATATATCTATGATTTTACTTCTGAATTTTTCAGGAACTACTGAATGGATTTACACCATTTAACAAAAAGTGTGATCTGCGAACAGAACTCTACCTTTTTGCCAAATTTGGTATAATTCTGTTCAGCCGTTCGGGCTGTAGCTCTGGCTAAAGGTCCTATGGAAAATTGCATGGGGAAAACACGTTTTGGGCCCCCTTTTTTCTCAGCCCCGCTTGAGGAATCACCCGCAAACTTTCAGGGAAGGAGCGGGCGGAGCAGGCCAGTTTCTTGGAGAATTTTGCAAAGATTCGTCCATTGGCGCCAAAGTTATTCCAAATAGAATGTTGCAGATTTCCTATGGAAACTAGGTCCTAACTATAACCACCTACTGGCGACCGCCAGTAGATAATATAGAGAGAGAGCGATATAAATTTATATATGTGTGTTTTTGTGTGTGCCCTGACTTTTAGATAATGTTTGTTTTCATACAGTGTGTGCATTCATACTAAAAACATTCACACACAAAATAACCAAGGTCAGCAGCCAATACGTGCTGCATGTGTAGAAGTTATCAGCAAAGGTTTTTAACCAGAACCAGAGAACAAGATCCAGGGATATAAAATCAGGTTTGCATGATCTGAACCCAGATGTAGCTCACTATCCAGTGAGTCATCTGTTATACAGGCTGGAGTAACATTAGTCAGTATTTTTATGGACAGGAAAGTGAATTCAGTAGCATTATGGAACATTTTGTCTGCTTAAGCCGTGGGGACAAAAACACGAAATAAAAACCTCCAAGAAAAGGCTCTGGTTATTTGGTTTTATGGGGGATTGTGAAGACCACCATAGAGCATTGTTTGTAGCGACAGATTTCTGCGGGTAACTAATGACACGAGAGCTGAGAAAAATGTAAGAGTGTGCACTATCTCAGAGTTATTCCGCACTAAACGCTGCATGGAACAGGTGGATTTCAGCAGTTTCCTAACCTGGCTGCATTGCTCCAGCTTGGGCTTTGCCCATAGACGTTCATTCCCAAGCATATGACTCTAGAGCAAAAAACATCTCCATCAACACTTCTGCAGTTGGAACCATTGTATGAGCTGTGTTTTACCCATTGGAAGAAGTGTAGTTTGCTACAATGTCGTGAAACTACATAGGAGCTGTGTCGTATCTTGCTTTATGAAGGGTACACAATGTTTTGGAAGTAATCTCCTAATCACTGAAAGCCTGTGGAATTCTTCCTTACATTTTTTGATCAAGGCCAAATAAGAGTTTTGCAAATTTGTTGTAGAAGCCAGAGGGCACTCAAGGATTGCAGATAGCTGAATAGGGTGAATGAAGGTTGATAGATTCCTACTACTAACTCCGCTCTAGCCCCTTTGAGAGTCATGTAGTTATCTCTCTCCCTGCTTGGGTAATGTTTTTTGTTCGGAGTGCAGCATCGCTGTCACTGTAACTGCTATTCCATTGTAGGATCTCCCTTCTCCTTGTCCACTGTCGCCAGCTGCTGGGGTTAGCACACCCAGCAAAACTAGCAAACTGTGAGAATCCCACCGCTTAGAAAGGGATGAAGGCCGGCTCGATGAGCCTGGTGTCCCTATGGCTGTGTAGTTCTACATGCCTGCAAGAGATAGATCACACTAAAGGGGATGGATAATGCAGTCCTAAAGCCTTCCAAATGAAGTTTAGCTTATCCCCCACCAGCACACAGAGGGACTTACTTAGAAGCCCCTTGCACCGCCAGTGCATCAGTTTTTATGTGATAAAGTGACACACCGGCGGTGCAAGGGGCTTGTAATAAGCCCCAGGGGGCAGTGGCAGCTCGCCGAGGGAGTGCTGCGGACGGTGGGGTGGCGCTGCTTCGCCAAGTTGGCCAAGGTGTATAGTTTTATTTATTTAATGACTTACCTTACTCCTGTCTGCCTTATGTCGGACTCCACTGCCCCCCCTTTGCCCCTCCCCCACCCCACCACCCCGCAGCACTCCCTCGGCAAGCCGCCACTGCTAGAGGGAGCACTCCAGAAGAGCAGAATGGCCTCCTTGCATCCCATCAGGCAGGATTCCGCCCGGGCCACTCCACGGAGACGGTGGTCCTCGCAGTCTTGGACGAGCTCAAGGGGAAGGCCGACTCTAACCTCCCTCAAGCCCTGGTCCTCTTGATTTGTCCGCTGCGTTTGACACGGTTGACCACTCCATCCTTCTCGACCGTGTCAGCGCAGCGGGCATCCGGGGCGCGGCCTTTTCCTGGCTGGCGTCCTTCCTTCAGGATAGGTCCCAGGCAGTTCATCTCCCCGGTTTCTCTGCACCTCCCCGTCCAGTCACTTGTGGTGTTCCCCAAGGCTCCTCTCTTTCCCCTCTCCTTTTCAATCTTTATATTCACCCCCTCATCACCTCTCTCCTTGAGCTGGGGGTCTCTGTGTATAACTACGCAGATGAACTTCAGCTCGTCTTTGACCTTTCTTCTACCCCATATTCTCTTCCCAAGTTCTACTCCACATTAGTTTTCATTTCTGACTGGATGAGCGCTAACCAACTGAAGCTCAATCCAGACAAGACGGAACTTGTTCTCACTGGTGGCCCCTCCAACCCTTGGTCCCCTGCACATTGGCCCCTTTCTTTTGGTCCCCCCCCTGTCCCCTCTTCCTCTGTCCGCACTCTCAGTATTAAAGTCAGCCATGACCTATCTATGCACAGTCAGATCAGCTCTGTGGTGTCCTCTTGCTTTCTTTCTCTTCGTTTAATCCGGAAAATCTCACGCTTTTTTTCTATCGATGCACTTAAATCCATAGTCATGGCCCTTGTCACCTCCCGCCTTGACTATGGGAATGGCCTGTACGTGGGCATACCTGCTTACGAATCCCGTCGCCTACAGGCCATTCAAAATCAAGCTGCTCGCCTTATTCTCTCCCTCCCTAAATCTTCTCATATCACCCCGGTTCTCAAATCACTTCATTGGCTCCCTGTTCGCTTCAGATCCTTCTTCAAACTGGCCTGTCTAGCTTTTCGGGCTCAATCCCGTTCTGCGCCCCTGTTCATTACCTCTCTTGTCTCTTCTCATGCCCCTGTCCGCACTCTTCGCTCCTCCTCTCTTTCTCTTCTTCACATCCCTCGCTTCCGTAAATCCAGAACTGGGGGCATCCGATTCTCAGTCCTGGCCCCCAAGTTCTGGAACAGTCTTCCTCTTTCCATTCGCTCCATCCCCATCTACACTCACTTCCGCAAAGCCCTTAAAACATTCCTCTTCACTCAGGCATTCCCTTCCTAATCTCCTTGGGCCCCCTCTGTTGAGTTCTGATCAGGTCCCCAGCGCCAGGAAGCCGCTCGGCCACCGTGCGCTCTATTAAATATTTTATTCATTCATTCATTCATTCATTCATTCATTCAAGGACCGGTGCAGAATGGATGGTGCAAAGGTAACCTTCCCTGACTTGCATCAGGCAGGAAACGCCTGCCAGGAGAAAAGTGGAAAACTCATTGCGCTTCTTGGCCCACTCCCAGCAAGTCTGCCTCATGCCGGGGAAAGAGATGGCTGTTTCCTCTGGAACGCGCCATGTTTACAGACGTTTGGCTCCTATAGGCATGGCCGCATCAAGTTCAGACACAATATCATAAACATTTCCCAGGGTGCACGGCAGAAAATTACAAGAGCCCAATCCAAATAAATGAGAGGAAGTAGGGTGGAAAAAGTCACTCGCTGCAAGGGATTCTGGGAGCTTGGAACTGGTCTGAAACTATGTTTTCCAAGAGCAACAGCTCGTTCAGTCAGAATGGGGCGTGTGACGAAATGTACATTCCTGCCTTGCCAAAGGGGCCACTAAAGTCAGTTCAAATATCCCATTCTTGAGTACTCCCCAAGGGGTGTGGATTCATACCACGATCTGCTGAGTTTAAGGTCGAGCTAGGGTTTTTGCTGGTGTGAAGAGGTGAAACGTCAACATATATTAATAATGATAGAAACAGCGACACCAGCACACCAATATGAACGCCCCTGTATGTAGCTTCCACCGTACTGTGAACTCCCCTTAGGTAGGGTGGGGTCATTATCACCCAACGTCGTGATGCTTACTGCATCAACTTCAGAAGGATGAATCATTTCTTTAGTGAAGTGCTTTTATATAATGCCGCAATTCTACCCTTTCAGAGTACTGTGAAAAACGTGCTAATACTAGTGTCGTTAATGGGAATCCACTTCCTGACCTCAGAAGGGTGCAAGGCTGGATTAGCCTGGTTGATGTTCAAATATGTAGAAATGAAGTTCCCTTGGTGGAAAATTATATGAATACCATGTCTCAAAGTTCCCAGCAAAGAAATGGAAATGTTAGCCCATATACTAGATCATACACAATACTGAATGTAACCAAGCCACATATAAAATGTATGTTAAAAAATATTTTTATTAAAAATCAATGATGTTTGCAATTAAAAAACCACAATAAAAATGATTACAATCACACTAAAGATCAAACTAATACACCATAAAAGAACAGATATTGTACATATACATAAGAGAGACAATATTACACTGAGGAGCTAAGTATGAAACGTTGTACTCAAATTCAAAAAAAGGGAAACGGACCCTATACCTAAATATCTTAAAACAAATTAACAGAGAGACACAGACAGTACATTATGTCATTTGATAACACACCCGAGTACAATAATTTGAGCACTAATCCTAGATATAATCTATTTTTCTTATCTATAGGATTGGTGATTCCTACGGATTGTGTTGGATGCAGCCTCGATGCGCTTCGATGGTTCTAAATTATTTCTGCATCTTTACCGAGACAATTTTTACGTCTCTCATAATGGGCACTGATTGGTTGCCTTATTATTGGATTTCAGTCCTTATTTCATGTCACTGAAATCTTAAATCACTTAAAGGCCAGATGCATCAAAGGGTTTTGTCCATTCTGTGTCTATGGGAAAATGTGTTCATGCATATGGCCCTTAGCTTTGTGGATATATATTTAGCCATTAGTCCACAAAATTTCATAGAATGGCAATCGTGTTCCTTGTATTCTTAACACTTCACCTACAATCTCCTTCTATTAAAATCTTTTGAGCTCTTCTCTTTTAGTCCCACTGGTATTTAGTCTTCTGACTACAATCTTCCAATTAATAGCTGTCTTCACCTTAAGGAGAAAACTCCTGTTGGTAGTCTTTTTTCTAATCTTCCACTCGCATTGTAGTTGAGCGATACTATCTTCCCAGAAGTGGCCTCCCTTTTGTCCTTTAGCTCATTTCAAATTTACGTGAGGCTCCTCTGGCGTGCGTGCAGCTCGTCTCTTTGTGTTTGGGAAACTGATTCAACGAGCCCCCAAGCCAGCTCCAGGAAGCTGCATGGGGCGGGCTAGGCTGTAAACCTGTGACCTGCAGGTGGCACACAGACACTGAACCTACTTATCTGTCTCAACAACTAATCGTGTTAGCTCCAATCCATGCTCATACACCATAGGGAGTTTTTTTGTTGTGCCTTATATTGTTCTTCTTACCTCCTGCTTCCCTCTCTCTCTTCCACTTTGTTTCTGTATACTCTATTTTTCTTCTGGTCCTAACTCTTAATTTTCCTATTTTCTGTTTTAGGGATTTTTCCACAGACTACCTGACTTGTGACTGTAACCTACGCTGGGTGGTCGCCTGGTCAAAGAACAGCTCTGTCCAGATCTCGGACCGGACGCTCTGTGTGTACCCCAGCCTCCTGCAGGACATGCGACTAAGAAGCTTGAGGGAGCGGCAGCTGAGCTGCAGTGAGTATCCACAGCACCTGCTCCTGCAGGGCATCTTGTCCACCCAAGGGAGGCAGCTGACCAGTTATACATGATGTAAAAGGACCTTCCTGTTGTGGTGCCCAGACCAAGCACAAAGAGAGAGAGAGAAAGCTCACTGTCAGCATCTGAGCTAGTATCCTTCCTAAATTGACCCCTTGTTTGACTGTGGTACAAAATTCCAATGTCCTGAATTCACATGTGATCCCTAACAAGTTCTTCATAGTGGCCAAGGCTTCCTTGCACATGTTTCCATTCATGCTTCCATTTGAGAGTCTGAGGCAGGGGTTGGAACGCAGTCCCACTGCAGTGTATGTGTCGGTGTACTCTGTCTTATTGTATATTGGAAAGCCTTCTTTAGTAGCAGTCCCTAAACTCTGAAAGTTTCATTCTTTTCACCAGTAGAGGTTTTGTCCTGGAAGTGGGGTTGGTAACAGTCCGGTGTATCCCTGTACATATGTTAACTCACAGGGAAGGGCCTTGAGCCCACCGCTGCCTTGGTCACATTGTAGTGAAAGCCAATGTATGTGTCAAATGCTGTTAGTCCAAGCTCAGGGTTCTTCAAGTTGATGAACTCTGGGCAATGATTCAGTTATGATTGAAAGAAAGTAAAAAATAACACTATCCTTAGTCAATATTATTCAAAACCAGGAAAAACAAAAAAAGACATTTCGGATCACAAATATAAGAACATTTTAGTATCATTCCTTTCTAATTGTGCTAAAAAGTATGTAGCACCCATCTCTGATGCCACTGCAGTAACTATTCAGCAGGCTTTTTAAATGCTTAATGATGCTGTATGTACTCCCCCTGCAGTAACCCTAGTTGATAGTGTAACCATTTTCACTATTAAGGGACGTAGACTGATCCTTTCTTCTACTAGCATTAATAAACTGCTCATGTGTTCTCTCTTCTCTTCTATGTGTGTGTCTGTTTCCTGACAGATTTAGTATAAATGTATGTGTACATTGCAATCACAGGTTCTTTGTCTTTTCTGTCCCACAATAGGCACCCCAGAGCTGCACACCCACCACCTCATCCCTTCCTTGACACAGGTGGTATTCCAAGGGGACAGGCTGCCATTCCAGTGTTCTGCCAGCTACCTGGATAACACCACCCACATCCAGTGGTACCACAACAGAGAGCCGGTGGAAGAAGATGAAGAGATGGGGATCATACTGGAGGATAGCATTATCCATGACTGCACATTCATCACCAGGTTGGTAGAGTGCTGGGTGTGAAGATCTTCCCCCTTGCAGCCACTGAAACATCAAGGGCTGTAAAACACAATCACGTTGTTTACAAAACTGAAACTCACTAGCATAGAATTTGGGCCTAAGCCAGAAATCTCTGAATATTTAACATAAATGCAAGACAAAATTAGCTGAGGCAGCCTCCATCCAAAACAGACACATACTCAATGGGAAAAAATATTCTGAAAAATAATTTCCTTTCTTATGAGGCAAATGATTACATCAAATAATTTATTGGCATCTGCCTAGAGTCTGTGGCAGAATACTCACTGCTTTGGGGTGTGGGACAAAAAAGTATGTGATGCGTGAAGGAGATTTTTAAGCTTATCTCACATCTGTGCTCTCTCCTTCACTTGTCTCAAAAGCCACTATCGGAATGTATATTTTTTTCTCCATGTGACCACATAATGTTGTCACATTCTGCAGTTTCATACTCTCATCCTAAATGCCTACTATCGATAGTTCACAGATTGTATTTTTTTCTTGATCAGGAGCTAACAGACAACCCCAGAAGCCAGAGTTTATCTTTGCACAATCTGTTTTCCATCTCTCATAGATAACAGCAGTTGCATGACACCACATCATGCCTTGACAACTACTGATCAGCAAGCATTGTAGTCTCTGTGTGTATATAGTTACCTGATAACCAACAGTGACCATGTGACCTCATATTCACGGCTACCACATTATCAGTTTGTAGAAAAATATTGTTAAGTTACTGGCGAACATGACATTTCAAGCACCAAAAGGCCATAATGTAGCAGTAACAGAAGTAGAGCTGAATGCTACTGCACCAGATTAAATGAATGTAAGTTTTTTGTAGGCCCACATCCTACTTTTTTGTTGCTCTTGAATTTGCTTTCTAGGGTTTTCTCCAATAGTTGCATAATTTATAAGCTATTGGTAGCAACCCTTTCCAGATGTGAAGTGGTTTGTTATCGGACCATTTTATGCTTGTTTTTTTCACTTTTGTATCATTTCTTAAAATCTGCAGCACTGTTCTTTTATCTGTTTTTTACATTTGCTCGGATGTTTGTTAACAAGCATTTAAACTATTCAGATGCAGCATCAGAGGACTGGACACTGCACCGAGAAAATATATATTCAAAAGGTCTTCCACTCAGAGTCAAAGATAAAAAGCTTCAAATTATGCAAAAGATAGCAAATAATTTAGCAAAGAGCTTTATTGTAGCCTAGGATGTGCAGTGACGTAGCAAGGGTGGCGGTCCGCCCTGGGCGGCAGGAGTTTTGGTGTCAGCGGCCTCCTTCTGCTCTTACATGCCGTCACTGGGGTGGCAATGGCCCCCCCTATAAATTGCTGCCATCATTGGCGGTAATCGGCACCCCATCTTACCAGCACCCCGCTCTTTAATGGGGCTGCAGTGGGGTGGCAAACACAGGGACCACCATGGGCAGCCACAGGGCTAGCTACGCCACTGAAGATGTGGATGCAAACTCCAAAGTTTAAATGTGTCTTTTTTGATCCAGGGGGTTGCTGCTTACACTGCTAGTGATTTATCTCCTCATTAACTGTCCAAGGTCTAAACAGGCCAGTGGTCCTTAATGGGGGTTGAGGAAGAATCTGTTACATAGGAAGCTTTGGACCATCATACTACTGAATCACAGCTGCGGCTCGTTCAGGTAAGAATGGTGGTGCCGGGTGGGGAGATTTCGAAAGACGCAGACGAAGGAAAAATATTCATTTAATTTTCTCTCATTGTCGTCTGTCAAATCCCCCCGCCCCACCGCTCTGACCTGCACAGGCCACAGCTGCTGAATCATTCTTAGTCTTTTCTGTGGAGGGTCGGTCGCAACATTGCAGATGAAATATCGACCTGTAACAATATGGCATCCAAAATATTCACTGCCACTGTATCATTAACACAAGTTATGGAGTTTTGAATACAAAATCTATCCTTTTCTATATTGACTAACCTTGATGTGAAGTTTAAAAAAACTAAGGGTCTGTGTTAGAGTTTGGGATTAGGATATAAAGGCAGATAGAATATGATGGAGAGTTGTCTGCTAAACTCTAAATCAGACTTAAAACTTTAATATCCTGCATGTACCTACCATGATGATATACTGGTAGTCAATACTGTTGAGGCAATATTTTTGCATGTCGATATTTCAGCCATGATATTGTGACATTCAACCCATTCTGAACTGTGCCAGGCATGTGACTAACAATCCTCCTGCCCTACACTTCTTTCTGAAGCACATCTACTCTTGGTATATGATTGACACTACCACAGCTGTTGCTGATATAGGATCGTCTTATTCTCTTATTTAATTCAGAATGACTTACGTTGTTTACTGAATTGGGGAACTACATCTAAGTTTTGTTATAGGTCTTCAAAGAGCTACTCCTTATCAGGCTCATGTGCCTCCTCCCTCTTCATACAACTTATTACTTCTTCATCTCAGGTCAGTCGTTATAGCTGATGGCCTTAACTACAGTTAATAGACTATGTACCCTTGTACCGAAGCTATCTGGCACATAATACTCAGAGGGTACCTTCAGAGACGTGTTGAAGGAGTAGTTTCTGTCCTGTAACTCCAGTTCTGTAGTAGGGGTATCTCTGTTATAGTCATAATCTAGTGAATAGTCCCACCCATGTGCGTGGACCCCGGCAATCAAAAATAATCTCTTAAATTGTCAAAATAATGCAGAAACTGCAAAGACACTTAAGAGAGAATTTAAAGACAAATAATGCAGCCTATATCCACAGGCTACACTGTCCAGTACTTCAACTAGAAATTCCACCAAAAATCACCACACACAGCACAGCCTGCTAGTTTCTACCATAGAGAAACCTGCCTCCCCAGTCAAAGACTCAGGAATGATAGAGAGGAAGGTAGGGACAGACAAGCCCCATAGGCTGCCATTATGTGGCTTAAATAGGATACTGTGCCTTTAAGAGAACTTTCCAGAACTTCTCCCAGTATCCCAGAATGCATAGCAGGTCCCTCTACTTCTTTTTGAAGGCGAAGCACGCCAGACCTGTCGCATTCTTGTATGATGAAAAAATCTCCACCGGGGAGGAGGGCGGGCGCTTATGACTATAACAGAGATACCCCTACTACAGAACTGGAGTTACAGGACAGAAACTACTCCTTCTGTAGTAGGGGATCTCTGTGTATAGTCATAATCTAGTGAATAGTAGTAGTAGTATAGCTTTATTTCGATACGGTACATATCATAAAAGCAGTACAAAGAATAAAATCATTACAGAGATGCATAATATAAAATACCGTAGGGAATCATGATAAAAACAGTAATACACAAAATACACATTTAAGCTATCCTTACAGATGTTTACACTAATATCTGGACAAAAAAAGGGCATTACTGAATCAGTAGCTTTCTTGCAGATCTTATACGCCAAGCCCAGCCAAGAAATTTTGCCATGCAGCATGCAAAGAATGGGCGGGCATCAGAGCGCAGTATACGTAGGGCTTCTAGGTGTGATCTTGTTCCCAGACTTCTACACAAGGGCTTTAGCCATTTCAATCTAGGCGCTGCATAGACACTGCACTCAAACAGGAAGTGGGCGACAGACTCAACCCTTGAGTCGCAAAACGGACAAAACGCCACCGTTTGAAAAGGAGGATTCCAAGAGGAAGTTAACGATCCTAGGGGGAGAACACCCACCCTAAATTTAAAGTAGAGTGATCTGTCTCCAGAGCTGTGGATTAGGTCCAGATAGGGTTCCCTGGAGGGGAGATCTTTAACTAATAAGAACTGGGCAACAGATTTGCAATGGTTGGAATTACGCATTCTGTTGTTTTTTACCCATAACCAGTAGGCGTTCTTTAGGAACTGCTTGGGCGGTGCTGTTTTATTGGCCCAGGCATCTCCTAATCCCAGCTCATAGAGCAATCGTTTTACCTCCCTGAACCAGGGTATCTTATTGCAACCTGGGAGAGACAACAGATCTTTCAGGGCATCCGCATAACTACTCAATTCTGGGACATTCCATACCCGGGACCAAAGTAGCAGGGGGCGTAATTTTGCTTGCTCACAAATTGGGTGAGTACCTGCATCCAACAAGAGGGGGATTGTAGGGGTGCTGTGGGGTAGCCTCATCAGATCTTTATGGAAATTATTTTCCAGATGGGCCAAGGTATCGACTCTCTGCGTACCCCACAGTTCAGCGCCATATAGAGCTGCGCTTACAACCCTTGCTCTGTAGATATCTAGCACTGCCCCAATTGGTTTCAACGAAGAGGCTCGTTGTTCCTTGAGCAAGGCACCTGTGACCCTTTTATGAGTCAGAAACACCTCTAGTGAATAGAATGGCAAGCCCATCCCCACACCAAAGCGGCGGTGGAGAATAAATACATAACGCCACTACTGTGCGAACAAATTCCGCAGCGAAGCCTGGCCAACCTGAGCGTCTGCCCTGGCGTCAGTGTCCAGGCAGTAATGCTTAGCAGAGGTATGAACCGACTTCCAAGTGGCTGCCTTGCAGATTTCAGCAATCGGCACGTTACGGAGCAGAGCCGTCGTGGCAGCTTTGCCCCTGGTGGAATGAGCCTTAGGCTTACCTCCTAAGGTCTTATTAGCCTTTTGGTAACACAATTGTATGCAGGACACAATCCACCTAGAGATGGACTGCTTCGAGGTCGCAAGACCCATCCTGACCGACCCATAATTGATGAACAACTGGTCAGACCTACGAATATCCTTGGTTTTATCCAGATAAAATTTCAAAACCCTCCTAACATCCAGGGAATGGAGAGACCTCTCCGCTGGGGATGAAGGGTTCTGAAAAAACGTAGGTAAAGTTATAGTCTGGTTGACATGAAAATCAGAAATAACCTTGGGAAGAAATTTAGGGTGAGTACGCATAACAACCTTAGCAGCATGAAATACAGTATAAGGTTCATTACAACACAACGCCTGAATTTCACTCACCCTGCGGGCCGATGTAATGGCCACGAGGAACGCCGCCTTCCAGGACAGGTGCTGCAACGAAGCCTTATGAATAGGTTCAAAAGGCTCCTTCATCAATCTGGACAGCACCACATTCAATTCCCATGAAGGCGAGGGAAGCCTGACAGGAGGGAATACTTTCTTCAAACCTTCCAGAAAGTCTTTGATCACAGGGATCTGGAAAAAGGAAGTCTGTGAAGGGCATTTCCTGTAGGCAGTCAATGCAGCAAGATGAACCTTAATGGAATGGACATTAAGGCCAGACTGCGCCAAATGTAAAAGGTAAGGAAGGATGACATCTTCCTTGCAGGTCGTAGGATCATGGTTCTTAGACTGGCACCAGATACAAAACCTCTTCCACTTGTAAGCATATGAAGTCCGAGTGGAAGGTCTCTTAGACTCCTTCAGTATGTCCATGCAATCATCGGGCAGATTCAGATGGCCATATTGCACTATCTCAGGAGCCATGCCGCCAAACTCAAAGACGAGAGGTTGGGGTGTAACATCCGTCCCCCGAACTTCGTGAGAAGGTCCGGCCTGCACGGCAACCGAATGTGAGGAAGGAGAGACCGGTGAAGTAGGTCCGTGAACCACCACTGCCTGGGCCACTCCGGGGCGATGAGTATCATCCGAGCTCTGGACCGGGCCACCGCCGGAATCAGGGGAATGGGAGGAAAGGCGTACAGAAAGTTGTTCGTCCAGTTGATCCATAACGCATTCCCCAGAGTCCCTTGTTGGAAGTATCTGGAGGCGAAGTCTCTGCACTTGCTGTTTTCGGTGGTGGCGAACAAATCTACATCTGGAGTTCCCCACCTTGCGAAGACTTCTCCTAGTACTTCGTCGTTTATGACCCATTCGTGGTTTTCCTGCAGCTGTCTGCTCAGTGCGTCTGCCTGAACATTCTGCACACCTGGTAGATGGGTGGCCGTTATCGTCAGTCCTCTGGCCAGGAGCCAGTGCCAGATCGTCTGCGCCTCCTGCGACAGAGTGCGCGATCTCGAGCCCCCCTGCTTGTTGAGGTAATACATCGTGGTGGTATTGTCCGTCTGTACAAGCAGAGAGTTGGTCTGGAAGGACGGAAGAAAGGCCTTCAGCGCCAAGTGAACAGCCCTGAGTTCCAGGAAATTGATGTGATACGTGGCCTCCATCTGTAGAGTCCCGGAGTGCGCTCCCCATCCCAGAAGAGACGCATCCGTCACAACAGTCTGCGTGGGAATGTCCTTGTGAAAGGGAACCCCTCTGAGGAGATTCTCCGCCGAACACCACCACTTCAGAGACTGAAGAGCATGCAGCGACAGTCGAATCTTGTCGTCCCAAGATCCTTTCCTCTGATCCCACTGGTCCTCCAAGCACTCCTGCAACGGTCTCATGTGCAGCCGTGCGTGTGGCGTGTGGCGTCAGGAAGATACAAGAGGCCATCGATCCCAGTAGAGAAGACACCGTCCTCACTGTTGTAGATGGAGTTGTCATAAGAGCCTGAGCCTTCCGAAGGAGTGATAATCGTCGCTCTTCCGAAGGAGACACGCTTGCTGACAGCGTATTGATGGAGGCTCCCAAGTACTGTATGCATTGGACCGGAGTCGGGACAGACTTGGCCATGTTGATGTGCAGCCCCAGCTTGTTCAGGAGAACGCACGTCTTCTGGAAGTGTGCTCGCGCTTCCGAGAAGGAGGATGCCTTGATCAACCAATCGTCCAAGTAAGGGTAGACGAACACCTTGTACTTCCTCAGGTGTGCTGCTACCACCGCCATGCACTTCGAGAACGTTCTCGGCGCAGACTTCCGTCCGAATGGGAGTACTGTGTATTGATAGTGATTGGTGCCGACTTGGAACCGCAGGAACTTCCTGTGTTTGTGTGCAATGGGCACATGGAAGTAAGCATCCTGTAGGTCTATAGCGCAAAGCCAGTCTCCCTGTTGCAACTGAGGGTAAATCTGATGCAACGACAGCATGCGGAACTTTTCTCTGCGAATCCATTTGTTTGCTTGCCGCAAATCCAGAATGGGCCTGAACTCGTTCTTGTCTTTCTTGCGAACCAGAAAGAACCGGGAGTACAGACCTCTTCCTCTCTGAGACAGAGGTACGTCTTCTATCGCCCTTTTCCTTAACAGGACATCCGCTTCCGCCTGAAGCTCGTGCAGCTGAAACCGCGAGCTGACCGGGGGAATAGCTGGAGGAGGGCTGGTGAACCAAAGACTGTATCCATTGCAAACAATATTCAGCACCCACTTGTCCTGAGTAATTTTTCTCCACTCTGCCAGAAAAAATTGGATGCTTCCCCCTACCGGAGTGGGTAACGGATCCGGGGAAGTAAGTTCCTAGGGCCTAGACCCCGCCTGGCCCTTGGGCGCCGGAGCCGACTGCTGGCCTCCCCTGCCCTTCTGCCGCTTCTGGAACGGCTTACGGAACGGCTGCTGCTGTTGCGAGTGCCCCGAAGCCTGTCCTCTTCCTCGGCCTTGTCCGCCGAACCGCCGTTGGAAGGGGCGGTACTGCTTCTTAGTCTCTTTGGGCTTCTCCAGGCCCACAGCCGTCAGCGTTTCGGCCTCCGCCTTCATGCGGGCCATTTCATCATCCGCATGCTTCCCGAAGAGGGTCTCACCGGAGAACGGCAGATTGGCCACCCTCTGCTGTGCGTCCGGTTTCAGGGACGTAAGCCGGAGCCATGCGTGGCGCCGTTGGTTGATTCCGTGGCAAAATCCGTGAGCCGCCAACAGGGAAGAGTCCGCAGCTGCGCTGATTATCTGGTTGGCCACCAGCATCCCCTCACTCAGGACTTCCATGAAGTCTTCACGCTGCTCCAGAGGCAAATGCTCCGCAAAACGCTCGAGGGAGTCCCAGAGGGCGCGGTCATATCGTCCCAACAGAGCCGTGGCACTCGCCGCTTCCATGGAGGTAGCGGAAGTTCCACAGACTTTCCTCCCCGCCGAGTCCATCCACCTTGACTCCTTGTCCGGGGGAACCGTGGAGGTCGGAGTGGTGGCATGCTGCTTGGGGGCCGCCGTGACGATGACGGAGTCAGGCGGAGGCTCCGCTCTCAAAAAGGCGGGATCCGAGTCGGGAGCCCGGTACTTCTTTAATAATCTTGACGGAGCCGCCCTCGTCACCGCCGGGGTGAGAAACAGAGCCATAGCCGGTTCTTCCAGGCCCGGCACCAGGGGCAGGAGAGGACGAGACAGATGCTGCTGATGAAGAGTCTCGAAAATGACCGTCGTCTTTGGCGTAGGCACTGTCAGAGATATGCCTAACTTTGCCGCGCCCCTCAACAGGACGTCCTGAAAAGCCACTAGGTCATCTATCGGGGACACTCTGGTATCCGGCGACCCCGACAGGGTAGGTGAATAATCCCTTGTCCCGGAAGACCTCGTGTGTGAGCGAGATTCGCGCCTCCTATGGCGGTGCCTCGATCTCGTGGATGATCTGCGCCGCGATCTCTCCTTCCGTCCAGAGCAAGAGCGAGACCTGCCAGCTCGTGGGCGCTCCTTTGGTTTACGTGGAGGGGTCTTCCGTGGTTCCTCACGGGGTTTCTTCGGCTCCTCCCGGGGTTTCGGTTTCGGAGTCCCCTTAGGAGGGACAGGCAGGGACGGCAGGGAAGTGGACCTCGGCGGAGGAACCTTCGGCTGCGGTGTGGGCCCATGCGGAGGGACCGGAGGTGGAGGAGGGTCTCCTGAAGGCAGTGGCGGTTTGGGCGGAGGGTCCTCCTTAGGCACGGGGGGAGGAGTCGGAGTCCTGGGCCGAGACGGAGTGTACACTTCCGAGTACACCGAGCCCGGTGACCCTTTAGGCGAGGGGCGCGGAGAGCCATCCCCATCAGCAGGCGACCGCTTCCTCTTGTGTCCTCCACTGGAAGCAGCGTGACTCCTGGGACTAGAGTCCCTTCTGTGCCGTTTTGGAGAGGGTGACCTACTCCTCGACGCTGACCGCTGTCTGCTGGACGCAGAGCGACGCTTCTCCGGCGTCGAATGATGCTTCCTCGACTCCGGCGTCGAACGCCGTCTCCTCGGCGTCGACCCTCTTCTCCCCGACGTCGAACGCCGACCCCTCGACGTCGACCTCCTCTTCCGCGACTTCTCACCTCGCCCTCTCGACGTCGGGCGGTCCGCCCTCTACGACGAACGCCGCCGTCGTCTGGATGTTTCCGACGTCGAAGAGCCCCTCGACGTCGACCGGCGGTGTCGCCTCGACGGCGATCGACGGTGTCACCTCGACGACGACCGACGGTGTCACCTCGACGGCGAGCGTCGGTGCCGCTTCGACGGCGAGCGCCGATACACGTCACTGTGCCTTCGGCGTCGGTAGGAAGATCTCGACGAAGACGATGACGTCGACGGCGGCTTCGACGTCGGCTTCTCCTTCGCCGTCGAGCCATCACGCCGTCTCGACCCGGAGCCCCGGGGAGAAGGGGAGCACGCCGTCGTCATCCCTCTCGACGTCGTAGTCGATGCCATCGACGTCGACGGAGAATGGGACCGTTTGCTGGACTTCCTGCCCCCGGGGAGCCCCCCAGGGGCCTCAGCAGAGGCAGAGGGAACCTTCCCAGGCTGCCCAGACCCACCTGCAGCCCGCAGACGCCTATCCTCCAGGCCAGCCAGCCTGATCTTCAATCTGTCCCTCAAGGTCCGAGCAGAAAGCTGCTGGCAGATTACACAATCCTCAGGGACATGATCTTCTGGAAGGCACACGATGCAGACCTCATGGGGATCACTCTTGGCCTTCTTCCTCTCACATGCTGGGCACTTCACAAAAAGGCCAGGCATTTCGGAGCCCCAAAACACCTAAAACAGCACAAAAGTGAGAAGAGGACACCAAGAAATAAACTGCAACACTTTTAGAATTCAAAAGTGCAAAAACAATTCCAATAAACCCTTGAAAAAGGGAGAGCTCAATGCCAGGGTCCTGTAAGCAGGAGCCGGAAAAAAGAACTGAAAGTAGAGGGACCTGCTATGCATTCTGGGATACTGGGAGAAGTTCTGGAAAGTTCTCTTAAAGGCACAGTATCCTATTTAAGCCACATAATGGCAGCCTATGGGGCTTGTCTGTCCCTACCTTCCTCTCTATCATTCCTGAGTCTTTGACTGGGGGAGGCAGGTTTCTCTATGGTAGAAACTAGTAGGCTGTGCTGTGTGTGGTGATTTTTGGTGGAATTTCTAGTTGAAGTACTGGACAGTGTAGCCTGTAAATATATAGGCTGCATTATTTGTCTTTAAATTCTCTCTTAAGTGTCTTTGCAGTTTCTGCATTATTTTGACAACTTAAGAGATTATTTTTGATTGCCGGGGTCCACGCACATGGGCGGGACTATTCACTAGATTATGACTATACACAGAGATCCCCTACTACAGAACTATTGCATTTTATTGAAATATTTAAGCAGTGCTTACTACCTCTATGTGGAGTGCAGCAGTGCTTGTTTATATGGGTGGCATGCCACACTGAATAGAGTGTGTGGTTGGAAGTGTGTTGTTTTTGTTTTGAGCCTATGTGAGAAGTAGTTCCATGTTGTGCATGATGACCACAGAGATGTGGTTATTGTATTATGGGATGTAGATCTTAGCGGTTTGAATGATGAAGAAGTGTAAGAGATAAGCATGAAGTTGATGGCTTTCAGTAAGCTGCCAACTTTGAATAGATGCCTTTATGGCATTTCTTATGATCACAGTCCTCGTAGCGGCATTGCTTCGGGATGTCCATTCTAGGTTATTGTGTTTAAAGTTTAGCATCTTGAGCAGGCAAAGGGTAGAAGGAGATCTGCTGGGATGGACCTTGTTAACATCAGCTCATATCTGATTGTCATTGTGAGATGTCTAGAAGCAATGATAATATGTAGCTTGTTTGGACCTGCTGTGGTGGGCTTAATTATATTTAGGGCTCCTGGTTTTATGGTATATATTTTTGGACATTTCCATCTCTGGTTATCCATATTTATTTTTGGTCATTGTAGCTGTATGTATCCATATTTATTTTGTGCATAGTGTAAAAAATGTAGAATCAATGTGTATATTTCCACAGTTATTTAACCAACAAATGTTTACTCGCCAATTACAATTAATGCAGTAATTGGAACACACTTCCATCACAGAACAGCTTAATCAGCTGTACTATTGCAGGTATGTAAGTTTATTAGGTTTTTTGATTTTTATTTTACATCCCCTACCTATCAATCTTCACAGCTATTGACCTAGCACTCATGGCTGGTAGTAGTGAGTGAGTATAATCCAGAAGAAAATGTATTTTCCATATTTATCCATATGTACAAATAAATACTGACAAGAAAACAAATAGTGTTTTTACTGTATTTATCTGCGAGAATCAGTAAAAATGGAAAACTGGAAGCATTAATGATATTCCTGTTAGCCACTGGCATGTGAAAGATCTCTTGGGTTACTATGTGCCTATTCAGTTTGTGATGTGTGATTTATTACTGTGGACTGGTACAGTACTGGGTGATGGACATGACCCATAGCGGTTTTGCCTTATGTGCCGTGAAAGCAGTGGCGGCTGGTAGGAAACAATGGTGGAGGCGGAGGGAGATAGGTGGTTGTGAATAAAAAAAAAAAAAACCTTACCTGTTGGTCGCATCGTAAGCCGCCACCTCTTCTCCACTTCTCCTCAATCGCAGAAAGCACCCAGGCTCCCCCAAGCCAATCACAGTGCTACAATACAGCATAATGATTGGTTCCCCTAAGCCAATCACGAAGCTGCAATGCAGTGTTGTGATTGGTCTGAGCACCGTGGTTTGGCACTCAGACGGGAACAGGCAGCCTGTGCATATTCCCCACCCAGGCTGTAATGCAGCCTGGGTGGAGAACATGCAAAGTGCAGATGACTGTTTGGCCAGGCCAAGAAGGCCGGCCAAACAGTCAAGTGCACGTAGAGTGCGCTTAATAGCTCTCGGCCTGGCTCCTGCTCTGGCCAGCGCCACCTCTCCCCGCACCAAGGAATGGAAAAATAAAATGATAATAACGTTCCGCTATTATCAGTTTATTTTTCCTCTGCACTACTCTTAAAGCAGTGGGGTGACACTCCGCTGCCTTAGCGGAGGAGCCCCCCCGTGTGAAAGTGTTGAGCAGCAAAACTGAATTATTATCTGTATGAATTGACTTCCTGATTGCGAAATGTTAAGGTGTTAGTGTGGGCGAGGAGTAGTATATATTGTATTGTATTGCATTTGTGTAGGGCGTACTAAACCGGATGAGACTTTGAAGCACTTTGTGGCGGACAGTATGCTGATCTAGAGCCCAATGCTAGTGTTTTTTTCAGTGGTTAGTGGGATTGGTCTGGTGCGCTTAAGGAAATCATTCCATGTATTTACTCCAATTTCTATGTGGTAGATTAAATTAGTTGGAATTTGGTGCACTCTTTAGTGGTGGGGGTATGTGAATTCATGCCAATGATTGGCGGTAATAATAGATTAGCTACTGGAGATTATTTGTGTGGTTGCAGGGATATGACTTTTAAAGGAGCGGCTGTGATCCTTGAAATTAGGTGTGAGCAATTTTCTGAAATGCAGTAGTAGGGATTAAGGTGAAAATGCATGTGATTTAGCGGAGGCATACAGAGGATGGAAATTAAGGGGAGTGTTCGTTTGAAATTAAAAGGAAAGGCAATAATCGAAATGTTTAACTCAATTTTCACAAAAATATAAAGAATACATTTTCAGATTTAAAGCAAATGGAGGATACAAAACTGTAGAAAGAAGCGCCTGTATTTGCATATGAAAAAGTGTTATATTAGCTACTTTTGACTAGCATTAGAATCTGGAGGATGGTCTATCTCCTTAAAGGCTGCTGCTAGCCCACCTATTAAGCAACCAAGTTGGACACCGTCTCCGACCACACCCTCTGCTCAAGATTCCATAACGCTGGCATCAGTGACAAAGCCCTAGAATGGATCTGCTCTTTCTTCACCAGCTGAACACAGAGAGTCAGACTTCCACTGTTCAACTCAGAACCCACAGAAATCAGCTGCGGAGTGTCTCAGGGATCCTCCCTGGGCCCCACCCTCATCAATATCTACATGGCCCCTCTTGCAGCCATCGCCAGAAGCCATGGACTCAACATTGTCTCCCACACCATCGACACCCAGCTGATTCTTTCCCTTGCAGACTAACCCACAGCCACCAAGAGCAGCTTTCATAATGGGATGAAGGCAGTCACCACCTGGATGAAAGACAGCTGCTTCAAGCTTAATTCAGACAAGGCTGAAGTTATCATCCTGGGCTCCTCTCCCTCCGCCTGGGACAACTCTTGGTGGACCGCAGTGCTCTGAATCACCCTTCTCCCAGGGATCACGCACGAAACCTCGGCATCACCCTGGACTCCTCGCTCTCAATGACCATCCAAATCAACGCTGTTTCGTTCTCCTGCTTACACATGCTCCGCCTCCTTCATAAGATCTTCAGGTGGATTGCCACCGAGTCCAGGAAAACGGTCACCTATGCACTCGTCAGCAGCAGACTTGACTACAGCAATGCACTCTACACTGGCACCACCCAGAAACAAAAACAAAACCTGCAGACCGTCAGGAACGCTTTCGCCGAACTCATCCTGAACATCCCATGCCGTAACCACATCACCGCCCACCTGAGAGACCTTCACTGACTACCTGTCAACAAAAGAATCACCTTCAAGCTTCTTACGTATGCCTACAAAGCCCTCCAAAATGCCGGAACCTGCATACCTCAACCACCGCCTCTCCTTCTACACTCCCACCAGACAGCTTCGCTCCACCCAACTGGCCCTGGCCACCATCCCACAGATCTGCAAGACCACGACTGGAGGAGGATCCTTCTCCCACCTTGCTGCGAAGACCTGGAACTCCCTGCTTCTGCACCTCAGGCAAACACCATCACTGCCACAATTCAGGAAGGAACTCAAGACCTGGCTCTTCGACTGAACCGCAGACCCACCCCTCCCCTACCCCCACTCAGCACCTTGAGACCCTCACAGGGGATTAGTCGGGCTTTACAAGATTACTGATTGATTGATTGATAGATTGAGTAAGAACAGCTGATCAGCTCAAGTGCTGGAAGTTTAAAGTAATAGCTGGACGAAAGGCAGCAGTAACCTCATGATCATAGCAACATCATAGTGTATAATAGGATAAATAATGCAAACACTAAAAAGGAAATTCTGCAAATTCTGGAACAGATGTCTTCTGATGTTACCCTTATAGTTTGGCTCACTGTATTAATTTTGAAAGAAAAGTGGTACATGAAGTCAGTTACATAGCAGGTTCTTACAGAGGAACTTGTTTCCTTCAAAAATAACATGTCCCTACATGTGGACAGTATACGTGTACATCATTTCAGTTACTCAGCAGGATGTAGAGGCTGCAGAAAGTAAACCCCTCAGTAAACCCTCAGGCCTACATCACTGGTCGGTGTAGATCGGTGCTGTCAGTGGAGGAATTTAATTGGTTTCTCTGAGAAATTGACATGCAATTATTTATGCACAAAACACAAATGCATGATGTTATTTACTTGTCAGGGTGCAGGTGCATTGTACGGATTAGGGCAGTACACTGCTGCCAACTGTATTGGGGAAGGAGAGTGTGCTTTATGATGGACACACCCAACCCAGCCTGCCACCTGCTTCCTGTGGGCTACAGCTTTGAACCTTAATTGATTAAGATATTAGTAATTAGGGTTTTACTGAAAAGTCGAGTTTTCTGAGATGTTCCTATTGTGTTTCCATCATGTCGTTTTCGAAATGTCTGCGCTACCTTATTGCCAAGCAACATTAAGACTGTATAGGAACCTTTGATCCACTGACCATAGCTGGCAACACAGTATACCTAATTAGTTTCTATGTGTAAAGTCTGTTTCTTTGATATAAAAACACTGTGTTTGGCTGACAATGTCCCTCCATCCACCCCAGTAAAGCCCAAGGATTGCAGTGCCCTACTCTACCGCCCATGAGGTTGGTCATTTCTCCTGTAGCATGCCTCCCTCATGGCTCCGCCTCAGAGGTAAGACACAGTTACTTGTGGATAAGAGGCTGCCAGGACTGGGTGCCCTGTCTCCGTATCTTTGCGTCTTCCCACAGCCGATGCCATGGTCTTGGGCCTCTGGATATGTCAAACACAACCCCTTGGCAGAAGGATAAGGGTGGTACTGTACCATGTGCGGATATCACGTAAAACTACTAAATAAATGAAAATTAATCAGCAGATATTTTAATGGCTTTCATTGCTTTTATAAACATCACTTTCGCTTAACTTTGCCTGTTCATTCCCCCTTCTTGCTCTTTTTCTTCGTCTCACCCTAAACTGGGTTCAGCTTCCCAGCTTCCCAGATGGAATTTCTCCACTTGTCCTCAGATTCCATCCTACCTATTGTGCCGTCCTGTAACAGATCATGGGGCAGATTTACAAGCCCCTTGCGACACACTTACGCCGCCGTTGCGTCACTTCTGTGACGCAGCAGCGGCGTAAATCATGCGCCATGTTGCACCGTATTTACAATGTGACGCATCGGGGGAAATGCGCCACGTTGTAAACCCCTGCACCACATGAAACCTGCATCAGGTGTCATGTCGGCGTTCCAGAGCAGGGTGGGCGTTCCCTCGCATCTACGCCTCGTAAAAGTGATGCAGTAAAATCTACAAGATTTCACTGAGTCACTTTTACGGCCATGCTGCGTCAAAACTCTGCGCCTGCTTGAAGCAGGCGTAAAGAGTGACGGAGCATGTTAGGCATAGGGCACCCCCGAGCCTTGCTGGAGCCAAGACGCGCTTGCCACACGACTCCAGCAATGCACCGCATTTCTGCCAGGGGATGCCACACGCATCTATCTGCCCATCCATGGGCCACGGCGCGCCGCATTGTAAATGCGGCACTTCAGTGGTGGCGCTCGGATGGTTTTGCCTGTCACAAGTGTTCTGGCGCATCCCTGCTGATATGCAGAGATGCGCCAGACCTTGTAAATCTGCCCCTATGTTTTCTGCTGACAGTTCTTTGCTCCATTTTGTTTTTCAACCTATCATACAAAGTGGACCTCGGTGATCTTCTCTCTATACCCATTCAGTTGCCAGCCTCTTTGCTTCCGCTGACAATGGTTGAATTTCATTGGCAATATGTTTGGCATTGGCACATCTGGTCACTCGTTTCACAAGGGCCTCTGAATAGCACCAAATTCGATCTAGCTGAAAACCTGAAACTACAAATGCAAACCATCCTGTGGCACATAAATATAGAAAAGCAGAAGTATATTACATTTGGGATACTCTCTATTCACCATGCAGTTATAGAATGTATTTAAAATTTTTGAAAAATTGATAGTTGGGTTTTGAAATCTGCAAACACTTTTACAGGAGGAAATCTTGCCCCCATAGCAGAGATTGGGGAAAGCTTGAGTTCTGATTATGTTAAGATTCGAGCCTCCAACCTCTCAGGGTAACCGCAATTACATCAGGATAGTAAACCTCAGAGAGCAGAGATATCCGTTAGTCCTGCATCGTGCTAAACCCTAACTAACCACAATCTAGTAAACTGACGTGGTAGTGAGATAAAAGCCAATTTAGTGTAAGTTTACAAACAGCTCTACGTGGACTTGTGCGTTCCAGATAGAGTGCGCTAGTCCCAGAACCCAGCAAGTAAGATGACCAGGCTTCCAGAATGTTCCAGACAGTCCTAGTCTGTCATCGTCGGTCTCAGCTAATTTCACTAAGTTTAACACAAGTCCCGGTTTTCAGGGAGAATTTACTGAATACATTTAGTGGCAAGTTTTCATGTGTTCCAGTGCAGAATTAGTTAGCAGCCGCTAGAACAAAGCAATTTAGTTAACACAAATGATACTGTGCATAAAAATTGCATTTAATACCCTCTGGTGCCTTTTTGTCTCTGCTTTCTATGTTCAAGAGTACGGTCAACTGAGTCATTTTGTGCCCCTTGGTCGATGCAAAATTGTAGTACTACTCTATGTTTGTGGAATGTGCCAGTTTTTGATTTTTAAAATCTGGTCACCCTACCTACAAGTCAACTTGTGCATTTGCTTGTGGACAGGCAGGGATTTGGCTGTTTTGTCTGTCATAGATAGGTTTGCCTCCTGGCTGGTTTTATATTGCCATGACCGGTATTTTAATGTTTATGCCAGAAAAAAAGGAAAATCACCCAATATCGGTATTTTTTTTTTCATTATCAGTACGTACTTTAAACAGGAAATAAAAGAGGAAAACACTTTAAAAGTGTATTCCACAGCTTCCTTAATGACACCTAACTGATAATTAAAGTAAATACACAGTTCTACTTATGAATCATGTCCAGGCTTTTTCAGAATCGTAAAAGATGAACAGGGGAATTTATTTTTAGGAAAGGTGGCACCCTTTGCTGATAAGTAAGGACCAGCCAGGTGTCTATTAGCTTCCTCAAAAAATTGGCCAACGGGATGGTCCACCTACTTGGGAACCTGAGCGTTCGACGTTCAGCTCGAACCTGAGGCCGGAGCCTTACTGTGAAAAAAATTACCAAGAGCAGAAAATGTTCTTGAGACCCTCTTTTGACAGACTAGAATTGCCAGGAGGCCTGGATGATTTGTTTACATTTGGCATCTGTGATTAAATCTGAAAATGGTTTAGTGAGTATGCTACACTTCCTGGAGACATTATCCAAACGGTGCTCAGTTCTGGATCCTGAGATGATAAATGTTCAACCCCCCACTGGGGATCAGGTGCTTGCTGGGATTCTGAAGTGCGGGTCTGTTAAGAATTGGGAGGAGGTGCACTCTGGCCTGTGTCAGGCACCAACTGCTATTATGCAGATCTGTTGCCAGGACTCTTCAGTACTCCACTATGGTTTCCTCAGTCTAGAACTTACATGGTGTTGTGTAGCCACCTGCCCAAGACACCCGGGAACAAGTAAACATGGTTCAACACTTCAGGCCTTCAAAAGTAAATGTATAAGCCCCAGTTCCTGTAGTTCTGACTTATCTGGATTAGGGGACGAATAAACAGTTTTGGAGAAACACTATGGGGCATATTACCAAGCAATAGCGATAATTATCGCTATTGCTTGGTTAGAAACAAAAATTTACCGCTGAGCTGCGGCGATTTTTACCGCAAATAAACCTTGGTATTACCAAGGTTTATCGCAAATGCGATAAAAATCGCCGCAATGCATGAATATCGTTGAAAAGTCAGCGATATTCATGCATTACCAAGCTAATGCTCTTAACCATGTTATCCACCTCCCATTGGATAACATGACTAAGAACTGCTCAGGGCAGGTGTTAGCTTTTGGAGATATTCGCGCTTAGCGCGAATATCTCCAAAAGTTGGTAATAGGAGATAGCGATGTTAGCGACTGTTTTCAGTCGCTAACATCTTGGCACGCCCACTTTGCATCTCATTAGTGATAAATATCACTGACATGCAAAGTGGGGCCCAGGATGGTCGCTATCTCCTACTAGCTGTCGCTAACTGGTGTTAGCGACAGCTAGGTAATAGGGAGATAATTTTATCTCCGCTTTCTTGGCTTTTAAAGCCAAAAAAGTGGAGATAAACCCCCTTGGTAATATGCTCCTGAGTTATTAGTATAGGGACTAGAAAGTGATAATTACCCCCTGCCAGAATTACCATTACAACGTATCTTGGCAATTTTGAAGGATGTGGGTTAGGTGGGAGTCTTTAGTTTTAGGGAATAACAGAAGGATATCAGGCTTACTAGCTGACTCCTGCATGTTTAGATCTCACTTCAATCAATCAATCAATCAAGAAATTTGTATAGCGCGCTACTCACCCGGAGGGTCTCAAGGCGCTTTGGGTGGGGGGAGTGGGGGGTCCGCTACTGCTCGAACAGCCAGGTCTTGAGTTGCTTCCTGAAGGAGAGGTGGTCTTGGGTAAGACGGAGTGGATGGGGAGGGAGTTCCAGGTCTTGGCTGCCAGGTAGGAGATGGATCTTCCTCCCATGGTGGCTCTTCGGATGCGTGGAATGGCGGCGAGGGCGTGGCTGATCGATCGAAGTTGGCGGGTGTGAGGGTAGAAGGTCAGGCGGTTGTTGAGGTACCTGGGGCCTAGGTCGTGGAGGGTTTTGTGTGCATGGGTGAGGAGGCGGAACGTGATTCTTTTGCTGATGGGGAGCCAGTGCAGGTCTTTCAGGTGTCCGGAGATGTGGCTGTGGCGGGGGATGTCCAGGATGAGTCGTGCGGAGGCGTTCTGGATGCGTTGGAGTCTTTTCTGCAGTTTGGCTGTGGTTCCGGTGTAGAGGGTGTTTCCGTAGTCCAGTCGGCTTGTGACAAGTGCCTGGGTGACCGTCTTCCTGGTTTCGGTGGGGATCCAACGGTAGATCTTTCGGAGCATGCGTAGGATGTTGAAACATGAAGACAAGACGGTGTTGACTTGTCTGGTCATCGACAGGGAGGAGTCCAGGATGAAGCCTAGGTTGCGTGCGTGGTCAGATGGTTTGGGTGCGCTGCTTAGAGCCGGGGGCCACCAGGAGTTGTCCCAGGCAGATGGTGATTTGTCCAAGGATGAGGACTTCCGTCTTGTCTGAGTTCAGTTTCAACGGCTGTTCAACTCCTCGTCAGGGGTAGTAAGCGTTATATAAATATAAATGCTTAGGCAGCGTATGCACTGTCTCTTCAAGACATGCTGTATCTACTCTGTGGGCTTACAGCCCGCCCATTGCTTTCTATTAGTTACTTAGTGTGTCCTTCTAAAATGCTTGCTTTCTACAGTATTTCATATGGAGATTTTGGTTCTCACCAAATGACAAAGGATGGGGGGCTTGACTCCGTTCTTCATATAGGTATTTCTAGAGTTTTTGGACTTGCTAGAGAAGCATTGGTAAGTTTTTGTTTTATTATAAGGACAACAATGTAAGTGTCAAAAACGGCAAAGGTGCAAAGGGCCCTTATGAATGCTAATGGAGAGCGCAGAATATCTGGTCAATCAGGAGCAAGACCCTTTAAAAGGTGAGTATCCACTCCTTCTGTAGCAGAAGAATCTCCCTTTAGTTTCATGTATGGTTTGATGGATGCACATTTTACCAGGAGAGTCTACCCTACTAGGTCTAGATCTAAATTCACCTGTAAAAACTGCAGCACTAGTTGCAGCATCAGGGAAACACAGCTTGTTCCTGAAACAAGGAAACAAGGGAGGCTCAGTGATGTCCATGCAGAGGGAATCCTGGATTGCAGCAGCTAATCCTGGATGAACATCTAGGTGCTGGTGCCCAGTTCACTTGACCACTGGGCCTAAAGCAGTAGCCTCTGTTCAGAGACTGTCAAGAGGAGAGCACTCCTCCTGGACAAGAGAGGAAAGACAGGAACCACCTGGTCGTAAAAAGGAAACCACCCAATGTGAGTCAGCAGGGGTCTCTGAAAATGATTTTTTCCCTTTCAAATTGATTTCCAAATCAATTAAACAGGGCCAAGAAAAAAGCAGGGCCCCAAAAATGTGAGGTCCCAAAATGTTGACTACCCATGTTAATTCCTTTAGGAAACCTTGGTCTCCGATACAGAAACATTTCACTGAATTTGGTAGAAAGTTACATCTTTACTCAGAAAGCATGTTATTTGTTCTTTGGTGTAAATCCATGAAGCAATTTTCAAGAGATTAGCATTTAAAAAGGGTTTAGGATTGGCCATGAAGGGGTTAAAAAGTTAGGTATTGCTCACAGGAGTCACACAATACCGGAAATGAAAAAAATAGCCTTCTGATTGGCCAAGGGAGATTTTCTCCTGTTGACCATTCCGGAACCACAGTCTAGATATTACCTTACTTTTAAAAAAAATCATCAAGGTCTGAAGCCTGATTGTAAGTTGTTAAAGAGGTTATTTGCCTAGAGTTGAACAGATATTTGGGTAATGATTGTCACGTTGTGGATTTTGGCGATGGTAGGTAGTAGAACATCTCAAACCTTCTACAGAGGCCTAGCTCAGGCTACACCCCCCAGGATGGGAAGATGGCTGAGCAAGTCACAAGGGCCAAGTGTTCTGTACTGCAATGCATGATATTTGCTGTCTCTGTCCACAATGCACATCAGTCGCTACTTATAGTTGAAATCAAGACAGTGGAAGTGAATCATGATAAATGCAGAGCTGTATTCACAAGAGCAGGCAAAAGTTTTTGGAGGCAGACATGCTATGAAGGTAAGTGTGATCTGCCAACTACTGCTAAAGATTCGGCAGCTTTAAAGCAAACAAAAGTTCAGGGTGGTACTGAGTGCAGTTTGTTATTTGTACATCACAGGAGCTTGCAAGGCAGGCCCAGTTTCCATGAAATCCAGCATTGCCGTGTAGCTGTATGTATGGTTCATCAATTCAGGCACATTATGCCTTGCCATTATCTAATCTATTCAGTTGCAGGATGGTTAAAGTGCAGCTAAATTGTATTTAAAAGGCCTTATTGGCATTAAGCTTCAAAACAAAGTTTGTTTACAAGTGTCGGACATCCCTTTCACATATGACAGTGCACGTATAGCTTATAAACTATTTTTCTTTCTGTACCTGGCCAGATAATTTTTGCAGTTTTTCAAGAGGTTTGTGTCAGTAGTGTAAAAATAGTGTGTTTAAGTTTGTTGAGAACAACTATTGCTAAAAGGAATGCCCTCACTAACAAATCTTGTGATGATAGTTGCGGTACACATGGTACCTTCAATATTGCTTGTATTTCCTCTTGTCGTCTTGCAGTGAATTGATCCTGCCCAACATTCATATATCAGCCAGCGGGGAGTGGGAGTGCATTGTGGTCACTGCATATGGGAATGTCAGCAAGAAAGTGGAGATTGTGGTGCTGGAGACTTCGGCTTCGTACTGCCCTGCGGAGAAAGCCAGCAACAACCGAGGAGACTTCAAGTAAGATGCCCGGAGCTCCCTACATTGCACATCCCAAGGCCACTTAGTCTTTCCACACTGGCTGGAGCACAGCCCCTTCCAATGCTAGAATTCCACACTTCAAAGAGCAACTTGTGCATCACCACCACAATGCAATGCAACACTAAATTCAGGTCCACTTCACTCACCCCCAAAAAATGGAAAATCTGCTTACTTACATATTAACCGCATCGCTGCGGCGGCTTTTCCCGCTGTGTGCGGCAAAATTCAAAGAGCCGTGTTACATGACGAGCTCAGCTCATCATCAGCACACGACCACCGTGGCTGATGACGAGCTGAGCTCGTCATCCGCAGCGAAGAGGTTAAGGGAGAGAACACTTGTTTATGGACCATGATCCTTTTTAGTAGTATAAGGCTTTATTTCGATAAAACATACATCTTTAAAAGCATAGCATAATACATCACTTTATACCCATAACTAGTACAAAACTTGGTTTACACATCAATTTAAAAATACTGCATAAATGGGATAAAAATAGCTTAAAAGATTACATAAAAAGACTAATTAAACAATCTCATTAAGCCTTTTAGTTCTGATGGACCAAGCCCTTCTTAAGAATTTTGACATTCCACAAACGTACAAAGGCCGAGTATCTGACATCAAAATTCGGAGTGCTATAATATGATGTCTAGTGCCTAGTTCTCTACATATTGGTTTTAACCAGCTATTTCTCGGGGATTTGTATGCCGGACATTCAAATAAAATATGGCCAACAGACTCAACTCTGGTCGTACAAGTTGAACAAAAAGGTGAAGTTTGGAAGGGAACTTTCCAGCGTGCAGTCAGTTCACCTACTGGGAGGGTTCCTACCCGGATTTTAAAATACAATGCCCGGTCACTTGGCTTCAAGATGATATCAAGGTAGGGTTCCCAAACTGCCACATCCTTAATTCTAAGAAACTCTGTAGTTAATCTGCCCTGATTTGAGTCAGAACTACTTTTGCTGGATACCCAGCTCCAGTAAAGATTCTTATGGACCATGAACCTTTTGTAGATATATATGGTGTGCAATTCCAACATTATGCTTTTCATTCAGAAACATCAGCCGCATTTTCATAGGCTTACATTTGATTGTCAAGCCTAATCTTGTATGGAATGAACCTCTGATGCTATGCAAATACCCACAGGGCACTAGTCACTTAAGCCGTCTTAAGATTCCTTTTGGCCACCAACTGGTTCACCTGCATAATGAATTTATTTATTTATTCACTGCGCACAAAGTGATTGTGAAATGTAAACCACTCAGGATATGATGGTGGTATGAGATTTCTGAGAGCAAATCAATCTTTTTACGGAGTCTATGTACTAAGGGGTTATGGAGTCCTTGGAGCGCTGCACTTCATTCCAAACAAAAATAAATGTTCTGACATCCGCCATGAATAAGACTTTTGATCTGTAGGACATTGACCCACAGCCCAAAGTCAGTCGGTTAAAGGTTTCCATTGGAACGAGGCAGGCAGAGCAGAGCCTCCACGGGCAGAAACATGACAGTTCTTCCGGCACTAAATGGAAGGGGAGAAACTGAAGTTTGACAGACACTGTATTCCGCCACATTTGTAGTGAAACGTCCTGCCTGTCAAACTATAAGTAAGCCTCTAAATTTGCAATGTTTAGACGAGGGTGTAGTTCCTTTACTTCCCACTGGCAACTGTGGACTAAATTGAGCATAACACAACAGGGTGCAAATACATTCTAACACAAATGAGCACGATCACTAAATGTCATTAAATGTAAAAACTATACATCATTTGTATATCTATATATAGTAATAAATGAACTTACTAAATGACCTCTGGTGAAAAATAGGACTTTAGCCCATGTAGTGTCTTTGGATATGACCCAAACTCGTTTTCCCTGTGTCTTCTAGCATAGACCCCAAGGGGACCTCTTTTCCACATGATAAGCAGTTCGGGGTAGCATTAACAGGAGGGCTCCGAACAAAACTACCAGGTATGCATGACTGTGTCTATTCTTACAGTCTCTGCAACACCTCGAGCTGATGTGCAGCAACCATTGCCACAAATTGTTTGAAGCAATATCTAGGAACCTCCCAAACCACACAGCACCACTCATACACCTCACACTACTTCTAAAGAACAGGGTCCAACTGGGTCAAAAAATTGCGGTACAAAAGGAGGTGGTGATGGACGGAGCATCTGAACCAATCAAACACTCACACCCAGTCAAAATATCTGGGTTTAATCCATCACTGTTCTTTAGCCCACTCTGCCACCCCAGTTCAGACATGGCCATATGCAAATCAGTCTGACCCTGTGCCTCATGGGAACAGTCCAGCCCGAACTGCCAAGCCATGCCTTCCTTGGACTGGAAACAAGCTTCCTAGGACCGGTTTCTGGCATTCGAGCCGTCTTCAGCCAGGCTTGTTTGAATCCAGTGGCAAAGTGAGCAAGGGACTCACGTCTGAGCATACCCTGCTAACTTATGGCGAACAAAGCGGTACAAAAGGGGGTGGTGATGGACGGAGCATCTGAACCAATCAAACACTCACACCCAGTCAAAAGATCTGGGTTTAATCCATCACCGTTCTTTAGCCCACTCTGCCACCCCAGTTCAGATATGGCTATATGCAAATCAATCTGACCCTGTGCCTCATGGGAACAGTCCAGCCCGAACTGTCAAGCCATGCCTTACCTGGACCGGAAACAAGCTTCCTAGGACGGGTTTCTGGCATTGGCGTGGGATTCAAAACAAGCATTTGCAATGCAATAAGCCTCGCATTTGCGAGAGTTTAAGCTATTGACATTGAAAATTACAATGCATTTTATTTACATGTTTTGATAATTAACACATAAATAAAAGGCTTTGTCATGTACAATGCCAATAGATTAAACTCTTGTAAAGGCGAGACCTATTCAAAGAAGCGGCTGCCATTTTCCAGGGCTGCTTAGAAAGTGAACACGGGCATGACACGCTGAATGTTGTAGGAAAGCATGTCATGCCTGCAGTAGCAGGAACTATTTAAAGAAAATAGTGCTTACAGACTGAATAAGACATACCATGTAACAACCAAAGTAAAAGGGCCAGTCCTCGTGGGAGGCTTCAAATGAAGACAAGGAGGGACTAACAAGCCTATTAATGAATCAGAAGCCAGCATTTAGGAAGGACAATAAAACAAGCCAATGACAACTCTAGGCGGAGAGTGGGCGTGGCTTCTATTCCTTACTCCAATACAGCATAGCTTGCAGAGATGCGCATGCGCATGCGCTGCCCAGTTTCGACCTAATAAAAATGGTCCCCATTAGTGAAACAGCTAGCTAAAAAAGTGGAAATATCAGGGAAATCAACAGTGATCCCTCAGGCCAGTCCATGGGCACCATCTGATGGCCCTGTAGTTCCAGTGCGACCCTGCGAACGGATTCTATTTCTCAACAGCATGTGTGGACGGGCTAATAGAGGCCCTCCCAATGGCGGAAAGCACGTCACACAAACACGTGCAACATTAACAGCATTTATGTGGTTCTAAAATCGAGACAAACGCATTAGTGTCGATGCGCGGAATGAGTTCTCCTACATTTGGTGCAACAAAGAAGTCCATTTTTGGGCACGGCAGGTGACACCACATCTGGCCTCCATTATCCGGTGATTGATAAGCAGGGGCTGCAGCGCACTTCCTTCTTGGCACCGCGCCAAAGGCTGGAGCGCGAGAGGTGTTGGAATTTTCACTGGCAAGAGAAGAAAGACCTGGGCCGCAGAACTGCAAACGTAGGTCATTTCTTTGTGAAATATAAACGGCGGGGCAAGCGAATCTGTCTCCAATTAGCTCCCCCTGCCCCCCACTCTAAACATGATTATCTGGGGAAATCAGAATTTTTACACGAAAACGTTTTGGCTTTACACTCGTGTGTAACATGAAAGGAACAAAAGCTGTTTCACGAGCCAGGGAAAGTTTGTCGGTGGAGTTAAAGCAGACGGCAGGTTGGTCCGCAAGTGGACGTCGCCATCTGCTGCTCGTCTTTGAGAATAGCAACGTTTTCAGGGGTATGTTACATTGTATTACTATGTAAATAAAGAGCGTGACAACGGGAATTGTTTCTGGTTCTTAAATAATATTATGTTGCTATTAGGAAACAATGTGTCGATCTCAGAAAACGGTCATTGTTCTGGCAGGATTCCAACATCTAATCTGTACATAGAGTCTTTACTGCATGAAAAAACAAGCATTTGCAATGCAATAGGTCTCACAATTGGCATTGTAAATGACAATGCCTTTTAGTTATGAATCTGTTATAATAATAGTCAGTGTCATTTACAATACCAATAGGTAAAAGTTTCTAAAATGCGAGACCTATTGCATTGCAAATCCGTAGTGTTTACAAGCGCCCCATGCTGTGCTTTCCCGTTAATAGAGCCCACGTCCCTTTTTTAAGACGATCCGTGTCTAAAGAAAGGTCTGCAGCTGGTATTAAATTGAAAGCGGGGTATGAGTCGCATTTACCAAAAAAAGCATTTGTTTGTCAAGTTGACAAACAAATGCTTTGTTTTGTAAAATTCCCCTGTGAAAGCGTGCATGGCACACTGAATGCAGTGAATGTTGCAGGATAGCATGGAGTGCCTGCAGTAGGAGAAACTCATTAAAGAAACTAGTGCTTACAGACTAAATAAGACATACAGTGTAACAACAGAAGTAAAAAGGCTAATCCTCATGGGAGGTTACAAATGAAGACAAGGCGGTACTAAGGAGGGACTAACAAACCTATTAACGAATCAGAAGCCAGCATTTATGAAGAACAATGACACAAGCCAATGACAAATATAGGCAGAGAGTGGGCGGAGCTTCAAGTCTATACTCCACTATAGCATACCTCACATAGCCCAGGCTCGACCTAAAAACATACTGCCTCAAATGTTGCTCTTAACCTACTAGTCAAAGCGAGGAGCTGCTAGTCCAACCGATTACTTTTTTGCGTCTCATCGCTCGTGTTCAACTGGTGCAGACTTAAGGTGTGACCCAGGCAGACTCCAAGAACCAGGTTCACAGCCTGCCCATACATCGCAACGGTGCCTTGGGAAGGAACATGGCAGCGGTGCCAGAGCAGAGCCAGGGTCTACTGAGCAGAACAGCGGTGTCAAGAGGCAGGGGGAATAAGACCACAAACCACAGCTCCAGGCGCGCCACCAAGTGCTTCACTTTAAAGACAATTATTGACCAAGGTATGCCCTGGCTGGGAAAAGTTTTCAAATGTCAGAGGGAGCTTACATTGACACCAACCCTTGTCCACCACACTCAGGAACCCAAGAGGGGCAAAAGGAAAATTGTCCCAGAGAAAAACGTGGACATTAAAATATTTTACTTTGTGAAGGTCAATATGTGCGTTGTTTGTAAATGCCTACAAGTTTAACTACACTAAATAGGATCATCTTTATAGCAGAAAAGGTAACTTTTCTCTAGAACTCAAAAGCTGTTTATTAATAATACCTAACTCGATGGCACCCAATTTATAAACCTTGGGTGGATGAAAGGTTGAGTTAAAACCGGGAAACATTCACAGTTATGTCTTGTAGGTAATATGTTTACATGAAGTACATTAATAGGAAGTTCTGGCCCACAACTGACAAAAAATGGCTTTCCAACAAATATATTCACCTACTGAAATGTTTTATCTACAATAAAAACATGGTTACATGCTGGTTACACACAACTCTCTGAAGTAGACACATTCATTCTCTGAATAGAGTTTACAAACACCCATCTCCGCAGCAAGTACATGAACCACCTGAGCTACCTTACTAGTATTATGCTCTAGTGCTTGATAGAGACACATAGGCAACGTAGCCAGGGGTGTGTAACGTCGATCCAGTAGGGCCAGATCCATGCTAGGCAATCAGACTAACTACTGTTTATGTCAATGAGTTCCATTTAGATGTATGAACATGCAAATGTATCATGTAAGAATATCATGCAAGCTGGTATTGCTTTGTTCCTTTTGACCTACATTGGACACCCCCACCTACACAGAAAATGCTGTTTGTTTCAGACACATGTAGTAGACATAGAGCTGTTTAATCAGTATACTCCTTGCTTTTAATTTCTACACAATACTTTGATTGTGTTTGAATTGAATCAGGTAGAAGGGTGCAATAGAACTGCAATATTTTTGGAAGCACAGATTTTGGAATGATTTTTCCTAAAATGTTAACAAATATGATTAGTAATTAAATATGATTCATAGCTCAAGGAAGCTAAACAACAGGCAACACAGAAGTATTTGATTGTTGGTAGCTCAGTCTCCCTTTGGTGTTCTAGATGGTGGCCCAATGAACTAGAACACTCCCAACTCTTGTAGATTTGGCAAAACATTTTGGGGTGATCTTGGAAAAGGAGCTATCTTTCAGTTCCTAGACCCATAACGTCAGTTACATCTATTTCTAATAGTTATACATGCTGCACATGCAAAAACATTTGCAAGGCAGTGATTAAGTCCAGTTTGAACCATTGTAACTGTATATATAGGTCTGCCGGTTACTATTATGATTAGTCTGTAACTGGTTCAAAACAAGGCTGCTAGACAACTTTTAGGTTTATCCCGGCAAAATTCTATCACATCTCATCTTTGCATTCCACATTGGCTCATTGTTTGAAGAAGAATTGCCCTAAAGTCACTCTGCATTTGCAACAAGTCCTGCTCTAGGAAGGACTCGATGAACATTAGAGCTCATACTTTACTCTATCGCCTGTCACAGGTTCGTCATTCAAAGTTTGGTTCATATGTATCTGTTCCTGAAATTCAGGAAGCTCGAAGTGAAGGGGTATCCTTTTACTTCTGATCCACCAATCTCTAGGCAGATCTTCCTATTTATATGCAAGCAGAACCTAACTAGTTGGGTTTCGGAAGAAAATCCCAAAAATCAAAATGTGATTGTTTAACTTATTTTTTTTATTCAGTCTTTCTTTTCAGTTGACGCCAAGACGCCCTATAGGGTAATCGCAGCACTCCATGATTTCCATTCAAATTCATATTTGGAATCCATGACAAAAGCCAAAAAGAACAACTACAAATTTCACCAAATGTCCTCTCACTGTGCATTGTAGCAGACCAAAAAAGCTTACTACGGGAGTAGGATCTTGGTTCGCCTACCCAAGAGCCTTAGGTTCCTCTGGTAATAAATTCTGAACACCTACTTTCTACTTCAAGCAATTGGGGAAACAATGTGATGACCTAAAATCAGGGTAGGCGAAATTAAGGGATTTTTTCCAGACACCTTACATGTACTTAAAAAAAATTCATACAGCACATTAATTGGTTATTTGTTTGAAAATTGTACAGGAGGGAAGTACAAAAGCAAGAAGAGATCGGCAGCAATCTGCATGGAAATTGTACCTGACGTATGCCCATGCCTTAAAAAAATCAATCTGGATACCTGCTTACTCGGTTTGGCCGTTGCCTGCTCGACATTTGATACTAGACCCAGCCGCCCAAGCTGTAAAATGATGCAAAAAGTAAAAGCAAAAGAAACAACTAAAATGATATGAAAAACACGAAGCCCATCAATCAGGACTTATGTAAAAGGAAGCTTGCCTGAAAAAAAAGGTCTGGTTCTACCTGCAAATCTTCTTTTTGTCAGAAGCTGTTGAAGTATTTGTTTAGCACTGCCTGAATTGAAACAAAAACAAGAGAAATCAAGAGCTTTAATAAGCAAAGGAAACCATGTGCAGCAGAAAAGATCAGAGGGGAGTACCACACCTTCTAAGATATGGCATGTAACTCTTTTTCTAAGGTACCAACACTAATCCAAGACACTTATAACCACCACCTATATCTAAAACTCTATTCCTGGGCTGGGCCCTCTAAAGAGAGTTTGCTCAGCAACTTCAACAATACTCGAAAGCGTACAGTAAATTCCATAACTACGCATCAGGTATTCTTTCGGCAAGAGGACCAAAGTGCTGATGGACAATAATTAGGGTCTTCTGAGCAGTGAAGACCATACAGCTGGCTGGTGACCAGCCACCAACATTTAATTGAGCACCTCAAGAAGTTGGCTGAAGTTAATATTTCAGCCTTGGATTAAACAAAGTAAGTTATAAAAAATCGTAGCAATGAAGTAAAAGTGGATAAGCAAACTGTAAGGCACTCATATGAGTTAGCCAATAATTACTGAAGTGTGGTAACTCCTGTTACTGAACATATAGGAATTATGAGATTTGCATCGCTATCCAATATATGCAAATTAATCACTGAGAAAGTAATCTGATCTTTACCCCACAAGTTGTGGGGTTCATGGGATCTCACTCCCCCATTGCTCTTCTCTTCAACTTCCACGAGCAATCCTGTCAAGCTAGATCCTGCTGCTGTGGAAGTGTTTACCTATGAAGTACCAAAAGTGTTCGTTACTGACAATGCCCGCATACTCTCGCGGGAGACCACTTTGCTTTTGCCCTGTCAAGGAATCTTTAGCCAATGACTTCAGGTAGAAGGGCAGGGACTTCGCCCGTAATTCCCCATTCCTGGACTGCTGATGTTCTTAATACATTTTTTTACTGCTTGGTATGTCTTGCTAATGCTATTGTCCCCGGGGAGTTGGTTCATTCCGATGAAAATGTTTGGCTAAAGTCTGAATCTTCTGGCCATGCGTTTTTTAAGGGACACACTGATCCCATCCTGACAGAACAAGTCGAGGATAAATAGGCAGGTAAATATCTGCTGATGATTTCCTGCCATTTCATACCTCACGCAATTGATGACAGACTCTCAAAGCTGAAGTTAAACTCATTCAGTGGTGGGCAGATTCAGATGCTAAAAGTTAGTCTCTCCTGCTGCAAATCAAGCTCTCTAACTGGAATATTCGCTCACTCACTGGAAGTTGTGCATACCTCATGGGAGTTAGACTCGCCCACTGAAATTCAGGTTCACACACTTATAGGAAGTTAGGCACACTGACCCATTCTACTCACCGCCTTCTGTAGTGTAGGGCTAGTTTGAACATTTTGCCAGGGCAGATTTTGGTTTCTAGCCTTGCCCTGGCAAGCTGTTCACAAAAGGTAACTTTGCATTGGTAAATTCAGTCACCCGTGCACAAATGTACCTAAAAATGTAATGTTTTGCATAAGTAAATCCCACTGCAATGGCGGGCACTAGTCATTGCTCAGAAAGATTGGGAACTCACATGAACTCAGACCTTTGTGGATAGCCCTAAAAGTTTCTCCGACACATTCCCACCCTGAAAATATTTGCAAAGGTACCTTTGAAAATGGCAGGAGTTAATCCCGCCCCACGGTTTGAAGGTAATGGAAGCCCCCGAAAGTTGGTGGGGGTGTACAAGTAGGGGTTCCCCTACATGGAACAAGATTGTCCCTGTGAAGATAAAAGAGAATCAAAATGACATAGGACAAATGTGATGGCATTTTCCCATGCACAATTGTGAACATCCCACAACTGTTCATGCATAAGTATTTCCATGTAACGTCTATTACTAATCCGCAAACGTTTTCGAGAAGCATGTTCGGAAATCTGTGACTGGCACGGGTTTACAAGTGCACCTCGGAAAACCTTTGTGAATTCCCTAATGTCATAAATCTGCAACCATGTAGGGATGTAGCTCTGCAGGTGCGGATTTAGAACGGATGTTTGTGAAGCAGGCCCACTGTTTGAGAATGATTCTCACTATTCAGAAACACAGCTTATTCCCTGAAACACAGACTTACCTAATTGGTAAATACATATACTCACTCATAGTTGCACTCGCCCACTGTACGTCACATATGCTATTTGAAATTCAGAATCACTTATTGGAAGTTAAACTCACTCATTAGAAGTTAGACTACTTGGTTCCCAGTCTCACTGACTTCAAGCATCCCTCAATCGCAGGTAGCTAGATACACTTTTTGGGAATTGAACTCACTCATTTGTAGACAACCTACCCATGCGTTCCCACTCACTGAAAGTTTTTCTAAGTCACTGTCAGTCAGCCTCACTCATTGATGGTCATTCTACCTGACACAAAGTCACTCAGATTCAATGGAGGCCATTTTCAAGGTGTGTCAGTGGGACTCACCCAAGGATGCTATCACGCTGAATGTCAGTTTCGCTTATTAGACATCGGTGGCACAATTGAAGGTGGTGCTCACTCTTATTCGTACACATGCCTGGCTGTCTTTCATGCCCACACAAATCTATCAAACTATTCTATAGAGGTTAGTGAATGTGCTAAAATGGGCAAAAACACGTTTTGTGCACGTGTTAGTAGTTGTGTTTATAAAGTGTTGTGCAATAATTACACTCATTCACTGTAGTTTAGACCCCCCCCCCCCTCACCAGCTGCTATCAGCAGTTGGTAAAATGCAGTGCTAAATGAATTAGCACAAAAATCAATCATCATTTGCACTGATCATACTCCATTCATTTCAGGAAAAAAAGGAAATACAACAGAGATAAATACATCAAGCCACCCAACCCCATCCATGTCCCTCAACTTGCAAGAATACCTTCTTTGTTTGCTATTTATAAATTATCAGAGTTAACTAATGTGAAACAGGGCCGGCTTTAGGGCAGTGCGACTGGTGCGGCCGCACTGGGCGCTGACCTGTGGAGGGGGGCGCTGTGACCTCAGGGCGGCGCTGTGTTCCGCAATATATTACGATAGGAGAGAGGTGCGGCACATTTGCAGGTGGTAGGGAGAGAACCAGAGGAGGCGATCATGGGAGGTAGGGGCGCTAAAAGTGATTGTCCCAATGGGCGCCACCAGCGCTGAAGCCGGCCCTGATGTGAAATGCTCCCTAAAGAAATGCAGGATATACAAGTGTGTGACTGAAGGTCCAAGCTCATGGATTTCTGATGACCTCGGTGTGTCCTTTTTCTTGCAGGTGGCCACGCACCGTAGCAGGGATCACAGCATACCAGCCCTGCCTGCAGTATCCGTTCCCCTCGGTGACCATAAACGGACGAGCCCAGGAGAAGCGAGCGTCCCGCCACTGTGACCGCTCGGGACGTTGGGAAGAAGGCGACTACTCAAAGTGCTTGTACACAAATGACATCACCAGAGTGCTTTATACTTTTGTCCTGGTGAGTGGTAGATCCTTTGTAATCTCATCAGATTCTTTTATACACCAGAGTGAAGTTTTCAGACACTGCACCTTGGGTCAGGTGGGCCTATCAAGGAATTTACAGAGTTCTCAAAGGTCAATGCTTCTGAAAGTCAAATTGTGCTGGAGCAGAGTTGCATAACTTAGACATAACTCATGCACAGAATGCAGCTCTTATTTCTGTGTGTCATGGCTGCATCCTTCTTCTAATTGATGTGTCAGTGTCTTATTAAATTCTGATGAGTATCTGGCACGAAGGGAAGCAAGGATACAATAAAGGTACGCAAGAAAGGAAACTAGTAAGGAGTAAGGAAGTAAGGAACGAGAAATGACAAAAGGAAGCAAGAAATAAAGTATGGAAAGAAGCCAAGAACAACAAATACAAGGGGGGGGAGCAAACAAGGAAGAAAAGAACAGAGGAAGGAATGAAATAATGAGTAGGGGAAGGAAGCAAGGAAAAGAGCAATTCAAGGAGGAATGAGGACAAGAGGGAAGGAAATGTTAGAAGTCAAAACTGAAAGTAGCAAGGAAGAAAAGACTAGAAGGGGGAAGAAAACAAAATAAGTTTAGAATGCTTTATTTGGGGATATCGTATGTGTTTGTGTTTTGTACGGGTGGGCCAGTCTTTTGAGGAATTCAGTTTTCTGATACTGTCGAAAGTAGATCAATTTTCTTTAAGCTCAGATGTTGTGGTATGTCAGAGTTGGGCAAGTCATGTTTGCTATCTCATGTTGCTGTGTAGTAGGGTTAGATCAGTCATTCTAAAGATGTACCTGCCTCATTTGATGTTTGGACTGGTCATGAGGGGCACGTTGGGCCTATGTGTAAGGGCTGATCCGGTCATGAGGGGAACTAAAGGTCTGTGTCTAAGGGTTCAACCAGTCAGTGTGGGGCGATTCTACACTGACTGATTGAACCTTACATACAAAACAATCATTTGGGGGTGATGTTGCCTCTGCGCCCAGCCACGAGACAGATTTAGTCCAACTATTTTTCAGGCATAAGCAATAGAGTTTTCGTCTTAAGGAGGTCTCATCTCTTTTGATGTCAAGTTTGGCCCAGGCACGCATGGGATCTCGTACCTCCTTGTTTCAGAATGTTACCTGATTTCTTTGACGTCTTCTTTATGTGTGTGTTTTAGATGCCCATCAACGCCTCCAACGCCCTCACGCTTGCACACCAACTCCGCGTTTACACAGCGGAGGCTGCCAACTTCTCAGATATGATGGATGTCATCTATGTCGCTCAGATGATTGCAAAATTCATAGGATATGTGGATCAAATTAAGCAGGTAATATTGGGGTGTGCAGAGCTCTTTAGTGAAATTAGGGTGGGCTGCACGAGCCGTGAGAGCAAGGTTCTAACCCTAGATATTAAAGATTATATCAAAGTCATGGTTTTGCAGGACAAAGGGTTTCACTATGTAACTGTTTGACACACAGCAGCCATCACTCTTGAATGTGACACATGAGCTGGACTCCTGAGGCTGGTCTGGCACTGACCAGGGTGCCAGGATTAGTAGGAGCCTTTGAGACGTTGCCTTTGTAACCAGTTTGCAGTATGAGACCGAACATATGATATGTCATTGGACTGCCTGATTATTTGAATAGAGAAGAGTTAGAAAAATATGGGTTAGGAATTTTCTACGCCTGAGCCCTTTTCGCAATGCATCACACATTGAACCTTTCCTTTTCCTCGTCTGCGTGAGCCAATAATGTAGCCTGAAAAAAATCTATGTATTCCTTTTCTGCCTGCTGCAGGTTGTGAGGCTATATCAAAACCTAATGAATGTGAACCCTATCCTCATTTTCCTATCATGATGTGGCAGAGGTATGGCTGAACGTGGCAGCCAAAAACATGTTCATGTAGCCTTTAGGAACCCTGCTTCTGCTGCAGGGAGCATGATTATATGATTACGAGTGGTCCGCGTTCCCTTGAGAGGAACTGTGATCCTAATCCGATAAGGTAACAAAATGGAAGGATAACTTTATCACCTTTGTACGTCATTCCAATGGTGCATCACTTCACAATAGTGCACCAATCTTTTTTCAAAATGTATTGACATTTGAAGTAAATTTTAATGTAGATAGCAATGTGTTATGAATATACAAAATCAGACATCAACAAACAAGACATGAGAATCTATAGAATTGGATGTCACAGTTTAAGTTCAGTTGTGTTACCAGTTCGTCAATTGATCTTCTGTTGGAGCACTTCCATTGCCGGCTCATTGAACCCATGACTGGCAGGTGAGATCATCAGCACTTTAATGTCTTTGGATGTCCTGAAAGCCATTTTTAAGCACAAGAAGCTACATAGGGTTTGAGGCAGCTGAGATATATGTACCGTGATTGATGCCCAAGGATAGAGTCCTGTTAAAAATGAGTAGTACTGCATGGATCTGTTATAGATTCCCATTCTTTGACTGCCATAGGCATCTGGTGGCTATGTCTAAAATACCCTAACTTTAAAATGCACTATATCCAAGTGACAAATCATGTCACTTTCAAAGGTATCAGAAGTGAAATTTGTTTTAAACTTACCTATTTTTTCCCCTTTTATTTGTAGCTCGGGGAAGTCATCTTCGAGATGGCCAGTAACATCATGCTTGTCGACAGGCACATCCTGTGGATGGCTCAGGCGGAGGACAAGGCCTGCACGAGTATTGTTCAGTCTGTCGAGAAGATCGCCGGCTTCACCCTTCACAGCAACTCTCAGGATCTGTCACTGGTATGGTTCAACTATAGCATCTATATGTTTATTTACCAAAAACAAAGTATATCCTTAGCTCAGGATAAACTTTGTTTTTTGTAATATATGTGTTTTTATATTTGCATTACCCATTTGGTTGCTGGTGGATGGCCATCACCTTATCCTTGGAGCTTAACAGATTGTGATTTTGGATTCTTTCACAACCCAGCGCAATAATCACTCTGCCATCCCTCGCATATTGTATTGTTTATTTACCAAATTATAGAGAGGGGAACTTTAGAGCTTTGTTTCCTTGCACAATATTCTTGTTGTGAAGTCAATCCCTCACATTTTGTGTATCATATTGAGCTGTCTTCACTTAAGGAGTCAAAGCGCTGCAACGCTTTTCACCATCATTTCAAGGAGCATTGTAAGAGACATCCCCTCATTGAGCATTATCCGAGTAGCTCGATAGTGTGCTACCAAAGTGTTCGCTCATTCATTAATTCCACAGGAAGCAGATACACATGAGAATTTAGGCCATTCTGGACGGCACTGGGAAGAGCTGCATTGGCGAGCTTTCACCATAGACCTCCCCCCCCCCACCCACAGAGCTGCTGGTAGGTACATTGGCTAAAAGCGTCTTGATTATGCCAGGTCGAAATTTCAATTAGGCAAGCATAATTTATCATTTCAATTTGCAATATAAAATTATGCAATTTTGCATAATTTGTTTTCCTGCAGCAAACTGGTATGAACAGAAAATATCTCACACAGACATTTTCTACTTGAAAAAATCTCGTGTGTCTTTTTTGCAAAAAGTATATTCTGTAGTATAAAAAAAAGTTCACTGAGATACCTGCAAACCACATTCCTCGTAATAAGCATATATTATCGAACTTTTCTCAGTTTCTTGGACAAGTATTACGCAGTTTTGCATTCCCTAATTGTGCTGTCCCGGAGGAGAAAGACGAGTCTGAAAACAGCCCCGGCTGAGAACTTGCAAGCATTGAATATTATGCGCTTCTTAAAAAGTGACCCACAACCTAATAATATTGTCTGATCTTGTTTTTCAAAAAAGTACAGTTATTCAATTGTTCACCAAGCGAATAGAACATTATACATGCAAAGGTATATGTCCTGTTGATGTCTACTCTAGATCCACCCATTAGCCTTCCATATCTCAACTGCATTTGTTAATTATACACAGAAATGCTATGAGACAAACAAACTTAATATTATCGTAAGGTCAAAGTTAATCAATAGACTAATTTGAATGCATTTTAAGAAAGGCCGTCTACGATTTAACATTAAGAGAGGATATTTGGCTGCTATTGTGTTTCTTCCCCATGAGTCCGTTCCTCCCTGGATGCTGCCTACAGTCCTAAGTGCCGATAATGAGGTTGTTGATCTGTATACATACGCTGTAGTGATGCCAATTGGGTGTTCTTGTATATGTTGAGTAAACTGAAAAATAAAGTTAAAAAAAACACATTAAGAGAGGAAGCAACAGTATAAACTTCAGACAGCGGGTTGTATCACAGGCACAATATTATCTGGCCAACTTACACGACATCGACCTGAAACCTATAGCTTGACATCCCTAGTCCTTACATTCGCACAGGGCCTAGGCCAGCCGCAGAAAGAGGGACACAACCACTCTGGTGCGACCTCTCTCGGTTGTTGGAGCAGGGTCCCCTCAGCCATGAGGAGTCGTCACTTCACAATGGAGGAACAAGCAGAAGCTGTAGCCATTCACATTTTCACAGAGGTCTGCTAAATGTATTGCTCTCTGGTAGTGCCCCAGCGCCTTTAGCCAGTACCGCTAAAACAAAATGCAAAGTGAGAATTTGAATAATCTCACAAACTGGTTGCACATTAATTCTAGAATGAAATTTGTTGATAAATTAGTGTGAATGGGCCTCAGTGGCGTAACAATAGCCCCCTGGTCCTGAGCGTGAGCGGGGCTCAGGCTTCATTATGCCAATGACAGGAATTGAGAACAATTCTCTTCTGTGACACCATAAGTAGGCTGCTTTATTAAAAGACAAGAAATTATGAAGAAAATCATATCAGTTTCCACACGTGAACACTCTAATTTAGGTGATTCAGACCTCGCTATATAGCATTGCACTTGTTGTGACCCACGCCATGCGAAAGGCAAATACATACAGAGATTTGATAGTCGTGTATTTTCAGGTATTGTAGTTATGCCGCTGCAGAAGAGATGAAGTGCATGTACTCCTAAATCTAAGACTATAGGGGGCAGATTTACCATAGTACTGTATTGCCCTTGCGTCACACAAGGTAACGCAAGAGTAGCGCGACACTAAAGTCTGATTTCCCAAGCAACGCAAGACCGCCTTGCATTGCCCTGCAGTGCTTGGTAAATGTGGAGTAATGCAAGTCAGTGCAAGTTGCTGCCTACTGTTACTCTGCTTTGGGAAGGCGTTCCATGTGTGAAGTGCGGGTGCTCCCACGCAGCCACCCATGGATTTTTGCATATTTCCAGATTTACCATGAGTGGTTGACCTGGAAATAGGTCAAAAATCTATGGGAAGGCGTAACGAGAAGAAATATGTTTATTCTGTAGCACACGAAGAAAGAGGAAAAAGACTCTGAGGGTTGTTTTTGTTACAGGAAGGCCCCCTTTCCTGCGCAAACACAATCCTTTTAGGGTGCCTTTGTTGACGCAAGGGAGCACATTGTGCGCCAGCGCAAGGAGAGGACAAGAGGGCGACATATAGGGCCAGATGTAGGTAAATTTTATTTTCCGACCTCTTAAATACCGAGTTATACCGACTCGGTATTTCAGAGGTCGGAAAATAAAAGTACCGAGATGTAGGTAAATGCAGATGTGCAATTACCGATTCGGAAACAGTCGGTATTTTCCGATGCGGGAAATACCGACCAGTTAATGCCCATTCATTCCTATGGGCTTTGAAGCCCATAGGATTGATTGGGCATTTACCGGCGGTATTTACCACATCGGAAAATACCGACTGTCACAAGGGTGCAGGGGGTGTCACTTTGACACCCTCTGGCACCCCCAAAAGAGGCTCGGGTGCCATGTGGCAGGCATACCTGCCCTAAGGGCAGGTCTGCCTGTCATATGGCATAGGTGTGCATGCACACATGTGCATGCACACTAGAAACGGTATTTTACCATCAAGTAGTATTTGATGGTAAAATACCGATTTTGTACTGCTTGTGGGACTCAGAAGAGTCCCACCTACATACCAATTTACCGGAATCCGTAATGATACCGACTCGGTATTTTACATACTCGGTAAATTTACTTATCGGTAAATTTACCGAGTCTGTAAAATACAGGGACCTGCATGTCAAATTGCTCTTACCGGTCGGTAACGGCCGAATTCGGCCGTTACCACCCGGTAAACGCCTACCTACATCTGGCCCATAATGTTAAATATGGCGCATTCCTGCCCTCTCCTTTTCACACAGCGCTGCAATTTGGCTCACTGCCTTGTATTGTAATGCGTGGAAGTTTGATCAATCTGGGGGCTAGGTGTCTCAGAGGATTGTTTAAAAACCTTATGCATGATTCAGGATAATAAAAAGAAGCACTCTCGAGGTTTCAGGATTGAATATGCAGCTTAATTCTTTGTTCTTAAGATAGAGTGACAAAGGGATATTCTTTATTAAGTGTAGCTCTGCAATGAGTTGCCAAGAGTTGAACTTTGTTCTTCATGTGACACTTAGTGTTTTTTTTGTTAGTATGTCTTGATTTTCACAGCAAGGATCTGCTATAGATGCACATATGTTGCAAAAGCCTGCCACCTAGTGCTTTGTTTTTGAATAAATTATACATTTTGAAAAATGCTGTTATGTACTTGCACTCGAGGTTCTGTTTTGCAATCAGGGTCCCTGTATTGCAAAACAGGCTACCAGAATACTCCTTGAGTCAAAACTTCTTCTTGTTTATTTTTCCAACAACACACTTGATTCAGAAACCTGCAGTCATGTAGGCTAACATTTCGAAGGAGGCGCAGAAGTATTCCAAGGAGTACACACTTATTACACTTACCATTAAATCAATGATGATGGTATTGATGTCGAGACTATAGTTAGACCCGGCAGCAAACTGTATCATTGTGGTTATAGTGAAAAGACGGTTACCTTTCAAGTTATCAAAAATTAACTAGACATAAAGCAAATGTTGCTTTTCTTATATAACCAAAATACAATCAAAACTTTTCTTAGCTGGAAAGACATAAACACATAATACTACGCTTTGCTGCAACTGTGAGAGTTGAACTGAATGAGCAATTGTCAATTCAAATGCAAAAACTCTTTGGAGACAAAGGCATAATAAGTTAAATAGGAAAATCTTGGACATTACTGTCTTGACTGGTGCAAACCACCAAGCTCAGCTGCAGTAAGTGGCACTGCTGGCCTTGCCATGGTCTACTTCTGCGGCAGGCTCACCAGCTTGTGTTTTTAAGTATCTGCCAGTCTAAGCAGTGCATGGAAATCTGTAAGTGATAAAAGCTGAAAAAGGGAAAGTTACTTAACTGTAACAATACCTTTTAGCTCACGACCCAATTCACAAAGGTAAACTTAGACCTGAAGTCTAACTTTAGACCTGAAATCTAAATTTGACTCAAAAGCCTAAGTTTAGATTTGTAAAGTGGGCTCTAAGACTTCAGGTCTAAACTGAGACTTCAGGTCTGAGTTTACCCTCGTGAATTAGGCCCTTATACTTCAGGTCTAATCTTGGACTTCAGCTATAAGTTTACCGTAGTGAATCGTGCCCTCACTGCCTGGCATCAGCCTATACCCCCTCCGAGGTACAGTAACAGACTTTGAACTTATTGCATCTAATGACTCAACAATACAATCTGAAAATGCTGTTGTTGTGATGTTCTGATTATTGTTCTTCTGGATGTTCTGCTGGATGAGGGAAGTGTTTGATTAAAAGACCAACTTTAGAAATGAAGTCCAGTATATATACTTTTTTCAAAACCCAACTCTTCAAATAAGCTTATGTTTAACCATGCATCTTGTGTTAAGCTTCTGCATCACCTGCTTTGACCCGTTGCCTAAGCAGTTAGGCATCTTAGAAGAAACTATTACCGCCAACCACCCTGGGTCACCCTAGATTCTTCTCCAAGACGTCACTACTTTTTATTTGGCCTACTGGGATGAGGATCTCCATTAGCTGACTGTACTCTATGGTAGTCTGTATGTCGGGTAGGACCATTAACCTTCTCTGGACCTAATGACATATGTGTCGAAAAACTCCAACCCCTGTGCAAACTCTTGTTTCTGCAGGGGCCATTATTTGGGGTGGTGTTGAGGCACCCGACAAATACTTAGGGCCCGATTCACAGAACTAACTTAGGACAAAATCCTAAACTTACTACCATTTACTCATTTTGATATTCACAGAAGGCACTTATTCATTTTGGTATTCACAGAAGGCACTTACTCATCAATGAGTAAGTGCCTTCTGTGAATACCAAAATGAATAAGTGCCTTATATGAATACCAAAATGAGTAAGTGCCTTCTGTGAATACCAAAATGGTATTAAGTTTAGGATTTTGTCCTAAGTTAGTTCTGTGAATCGGGCCCAAGGTATGATAAATTCCGCACTCCTCCAATAAATTTGGCAGGTGAAACATGCTGGAATGTAACAGTGGACAAAGCACAGTATTTAATGAGACATGCAAATTATGGTGAGGTAAGGATCAAAATCCGTTATTGTTCCCCAATTACTAGGAATAGGTGGAATTTATTGCACCCAATAAATTCCGAACACAGGGGCACCAAATTTTATCGGGTGTAATAAATTCCAATCACCATTAATAACCAGGCCATATGTGCAGATTCCAAAGAGTCCACCGGCTATGGCAAAGTGGAAGCAGTTTTTTAAAACCACCCAAATAAAATAAAAATATTCTGGATCCAGCAACTTAATATATGGATTAAGCAAATAATGCTAACTTTTTACAGATGATTGACTAAAACTGTAGGTACAGATAAATGACATTTATGTTTCTTTTAACAGCACTCACAAAACATTGCTTTGGAGGCTTTCCTAATAAAGCCAGACAGCTACACAGGTCTGGCGTGCACCACATTCCAGAGGAGAGAGGGCCATGGCCACAGGTCCAACCTGCAAGATGGCGCCCGACGAGAGCAGGAACCAGATGTACATCCGGAACAAAGGCTGAGGTTCAGGTGCATCGCTGGCAAAACGAACAGCTCTTTGGAGAACCTTCGTATAAAAGTAAGGGGTGCATAAATATTGTTCAGGTAGAACAGCTCAGAGACGGACAGCAATGGGGAGGGATGCTAAACAGTTGGACGTGTCATATGACAATTACAATTCCGAATACTGCTGTGGGGTCCCCTGGAAGCGAAAAGCAAGCATCCAAAACAAATGCATTAGAGAAGAAGGCACATGTCAGTACAGCAATGGGTTGTGAGGAAGTTCACTGAGTTGTAGCAGGGTGTGGAAGTCAGTCACAAGTTCAAACATGTGGGCAAGTGGTGCTAGAGGGATTCATGAGGTCAGAGGTACTACCTAAGCACAGAGCGTGCTGCGGGGCACCCGAGGAGTGGATTATAGGAGAGTCCTTGGAGTGGATCAGAGAAGGTGGTGAGGATTAAGGTAGAGATACACAGGAGGACAGAGACTGTAGTGCTAGGCAAGAGTGTACTAGTACAGTCCCAGAAGGTTAGAGACACTGTGAGTAGACGTAGAAGAGTGCATATTATGGGAAGCCCCCCTAGGCACAGACTGACTGGCCAGGAGGACTACCGCTGTGGTGTGGAAGAGGCGAACATCAAGTTAGGTTTGGATTGAGGAATGGAGAGTCTTGCAATAGGTAGGGAATGTGTATTATAAAAGTGTACAGGTCAATAATGACATCAAGATATTGAATAGTGCCAATTTACTGTTTGATTGCACCAGATGTGCCGACAAATGTGTGTGATGTCACGGAGGACAAAGAGAAAGAGCAACTAAGCTACCTTTTGCATAGACATTGTACAAATGTGACTTTAGAGATTTAGAGGCATATTCACAAGGGGTTATTGCCACCACAGCGTCACTTTTTGTTGATGCACTGGTGACGATTAACCTTTTGCCTTACTTACAAGGCGGCGTTAAGCCACTTAGCGAGGCTTAATGCGGCCTTGTAAATAATGCCTCTATTCACGCAGCACTTAGCGCAAAGGGGCGGGCAATGGGTGTTGCAGTGTGCGTTCTGCCGCAACACCCATTGCTTTTTGATGCTGCCGCTATTTACAAGGCTGATGTAAATATGGAGCAGCACCAAAACTAAGACCAGGGAAAGCCTGGTCTCAAACTGGTCTGAAGAGGAGAAATTAAAATGTTTACTTGTTTTTGCTGTTTCTCTGTGTGTTGCATTCTGCAGCATACATAGAAAGAGCAATTCACCATTAGTGATAGTCCATGTGCCAAAAAGTGTCCCTTCCTGCAGATAAACAATCATTAGAAAATGATGAGCTGCAACTTCTATATGTGCTGCATTCTCCAGCACATATAGAAGTTACAAATCGCCATTAATGATTATTTATGTGCAGGAAGGGACACCTTCCTGCACATGAACAATCATTCCCTGCAATGCAGGCACCCTTGCACTATGGTGCAAGGGTGCCTGCGTTGGCTCTAGGCAGCGAAATGTAGCGCCAGCGCTAGGGGGATTCACCTGAGTGCGCCCTATTATTGAAAATATGGCACATCCCTGGGTTTTCAAAATGTCGGAGCGCGACGTTTTCAATTGTGGCGTAACACTGTGCTCCACCATTCTGTGAATATGCCCCTTATTCTCCCAGCAGGCTGCTAGGTAGTTTCTGTAAATGTCTTTTCCTGTCCTCTGAAATGAGAGGAGAAAGTACCGAATACAAGATGATACACTCACTCCTTTCAAGCGGGTCTGTCAGCATATTTATTGAATAAACGTGGAAGGAAGAAGTCATTTAAATTATCTCATTGGCGGATAGGCTGGAGTAAGGCCGGCCAATCAGCTGTTATTGTTTGACTGAAAACCTTGAAGGTAGAAAAACATTTACTGTCCTTCTTCAATGTGTTGAAAGGTAATGTGTGAATTTACAATGTAGTAACATTTAATGAGAGGGTATTCTACTATTATCTCAAAATACCAAATTACAAAAGTACTATTTCCACAATATCGACCGTACCACCATATCACATTGTGAGCCTAGGTTAGTAGATGAAGACTTAAGAATAGTAAATAGATACGATGAACTAGTGGAAGGCAATAGAGTGCTTGCAATGTTTTTGTAGGTTGAAATTTAGATAGAGACCTACAAGCTATGGTATGTCTGTGGATGAGCAATTAGTGTGATCTCACTGACAGTGCATCTTTAGTCTCTCACAGTTCTGTCCTCTGCTTGCTTCCTTTATTATCTGTACTAAACTCCAGTAAGTTGATCTCTTTCTATTGTCCTCTTTCTCCATTTAGAATAGCGTGCCTTTGGCTTCCATCCAGTTGCCTGCCAACCTCTTCTCTATGCCGACCTTGACGCCAATGCCTCCAGACTGCAAGCTTCAGTTTGTGGCATTCAGGAATGGCAAGCTCTTCCACAGCATGGGCAACTCCTCTGGGCTCGCGGATGATGGCAAGCGACGGGGCCTTGCCACGCCCATCATCTTCGCTGGCATAAGTAAGAGAAACCTCTCGGGCAAAATCTGTGGCTGTATCTTTTTCGTGAATAGGGCGGCATCTTGTCAAATTAATAGATCCATGTGGAAGATTATGAGCACAAACATGAGAGGTGATCAAAGAAAAATATTTATTTTACAGTGCTGCAGTAGGTGGAAGAAGTAACTTTTTAGGTCAGGACAGATAAAAGAATGTTCTGTTATTCTAAACAGCTCTTTTAAATTAAGCTGGAAACAAAATTCGAATTCCTTAAGAAAATGCTATAAAAAACCAGAAGGTAATAAGCCTGTACTACAGAATACACTTAATTAATTCCTTTAAATTGTCTCCACTTGAATTTCTGTGAAGGACTCACTGAAAATTAATATTAGGTTGCGGTTACAGAACACGTGTCCAAGTGTAACCCAGATTAAAAAGAAAAAAACACTATTTTGTGGGTGGGGATTGCTTTTGCAGTCAATGGACCTTTATTTTTGGCGATTGACCCTAAAAGTGCAATGTGTATTATAAAATTTTATGTACAAATAGGAAAGAATTTATGAAATCGTATGTTGTATAATACAGGAACATTAAAATAAGTTTAAGTTAATATCAGTTGCAGACACAATATAAACAAGACCTTCCTAATCACAAGTGGTATGAGTGACAGGAAAACTTCTAATAGTTCTAGAGTGGGCTATAACGGGTCCGCTATGCTGTCTGGGTTCTCCTAATGACAAGACATAACATTCCATAATTACTTCCATGGTTAGCATGATAAAACATTACAGAGTTTGGGACCCACCCACTTGCCCTGTGTACAGGGATAAGAACCTTGGGGTTTGGCTGGCCATCAAGCTCTCTTTTGAGCATCATACCAGGCAGGGTCTTCGGAAAACCTTGAATGTGCTGCCTACTGCAGCCAGGAAGACCATGGTGCATGCCCTGGTGACATTGCGCCTGGATTACGGTAATATACTGTACCTGGGTGCTACCGCTAAATGCGTGCAAAGACTCCAAGGTATCCAGAATGCTGCAGCTCGCTTGGTTTTTTATGCTTTCGAGCTGAGGCTCTTCTAAGAGGGCTCTGGCCTCCCTTCATTGGTTGCCAAATAGGGAGAGAGTTTTGTTCAAGGCATTGTGCATGAGCCACCAGATCATACGAAGGACAGGCCCTTCCTACTTGTTTGACCTACTCACTCCCTACTCACCAACCTGACAACTCAGATCGAGTGGTATGGGTCAGGTGTGTGTTCCTACCATTAAGAGAGCTAGGATGGGTGTCCGTTCCTTCCGTTATGTGGCTGCACAGCAGTGGAACAAGCTCCCACAGAGCCTTCGGCTGGAGGACTCGGAAGTTGTTTTCCGGAAAAAGCTGAAAACCCATTTATTCCCCTCTGCATAGCCTCTCTCCTTTTAGGATAGGTTTGTTTAGCTGCCGAGCGTAGTCTGCACTGCAGCGCGGGGACATACTGGCCTAGTGTAACCAGGCGCTTTATAAATGTGATCATTATTATTATTGTACAATTACACAATTAAAACAATTAGAGGGGGTAGTTTGAAGCTTCTGCAATTTCCTCCTAATGCCCCACATGTGCTCCAAAAATGTTGTGAGTGAGTAAGCAAACGGGGTCTTGAATCAGATCTAAGAATTTGTAGTCTTTCACTACGCCCACAAGTTCTCAGCTGCTTGCATATGGGCATAAGCCGCTTAGCTCTCGGAAGAGAGTAGGCTGAACAAGCGAATAATACATATGCAAGTTATTCGATTGCTATAGTGCAACTAGAACAAACCTGGGAATGTGATGGGTTACAATGCCAAGTGCAAGTGAAAGAGTTCAGGGGAAGTGTTCCAAACCTAAAGTGCATGTAAAGTTTCCTGTTGCTAGGTATGTGGATGATGTCTAAGTAGCTTTCAGAGAACTTGCCGTTTTAAAGTAGAGGAACTTCTTTATTAACTTACCCCACAATGTGTTACTATGTTTAGTCTGGGCTACACAGTACCAGTACAGTGTTTTCACGTGTTTTTATCAGGAAGCTGTACAGGTTTAGGGTTATCCCATTGCCCAAGTAACTCAATATTGACCAGTAAACGCTCCACGTTTCTTATCTAGCCAATCTTGTTAAATTTGTCCAAGGAACTAACTTCCTCAAGAGCATTGGCATAGGAACGGAGTTCAGGGGTTTACCTGATTCTCTGCCAGAATAACAGGGGACATTATTTGGCCATGTCTGCGATAGATCTCCTTCCCAAATCCATCTTTAAGGGAAGGAGCGGTGTGCTCTGAGGTAATGACACCAGACTCCCCAGAAACATATTCTCCGATGTAGGGAGATCGACCAACATATTGAAGCCCCAAAATTCAGCCCCATATAGGGCACAACTCACCACCTTAGAGTCATAATCTGGAGGACAGCATTGACGGGTTTACCTGTTTATGCTTCAAAATTGACCTGATTATATGTGGTTTCCAGGACATGTCTTAGGATAGCTTTATATTAAAGTACTCGAAGTTACTAACCCTCTCTAGTGGGTGGGAGGCCACCTTGAGGCGGTCTCCCTCTATATGATTTTTGGGGATTGATCATCATAAATTTGTGCTTTGATGTGTTCATCTTAAGGCCTTGCATGTCGCACAAGTCTTTGAATTGATTTAGAAGCAGTTAGAGGCACCCAGGGTTTTTTTACAGTACCACAGTGTCGTCAGCAACACGAGGGTCACAATTGTTTTCCTCCCCAGTGTGGGTGCATCAGCTGGAATCTGCGATAGGAACTCAACTACATTATTCATGAAGAGGGGAAAAAGTGTTGGAGCCAGTACGCAACCTTGGTGTACGCCCCAATTTACTTGGATTGGGTCACTGAACTGACCTTGCTCGCCCCAGCGCACTTTGGCATAGATACTTTCATGGAGACGAATGACTAAAGAGAAAATGTCCATAGGCGTCCCCATATCTTTTAGCACCTGCCATAAGATGTTTCTTGGGACAAGATAGAAGGCAGTCTTCAGGTCAAAAAATGCTATGTAAAGGCTCCTCTGGCCAATAACCATGGTCTTCCAAAATTGAAGGAGAAAATGAAACTCCTGGTCTATTGTCCCCGTTTTCTGTCTGAAAACAGCTTGGTATGAGGATAAAATGTTATTATCATTCTTCGATCTTGACAAAAGAGGGTACAACAGAATATGTTTTGGAAGGAATCAATAAAAATAATAGGTCTGTAGTTGCAGGGTTGATTCCTATAACCTTTTTTGAAGATAGGGATCACCTCTGCTCCCTTCCAAGAGTCAGGAATTGCAGCTGTTTCTATGTGTGCTGCACAATGCAGCATATATAGAAACAGCAACAACGAGGTGAAATAAAGCACGTCTCGTTTTGCCAGAGTAAGACAAGGTTTTCCCTGCTCTTAATTTTGGCGCTGTGCCATATTTACGCCACCCTTTTAAATATGGTGCAGCGCCAACATTAAGAGCAGGGAAAACATTGTAAATTTGGGGCAGCATCAAAATCAATGGGTGATGGAACCCCCACCACAACACCCATTGCCCGCCCCTTTCACGCTAAGTATAGCGTGAAAGATGCCTAATTTACACATTAAGTGGCTTAACGCTGCCTTGTAAATAAGGCGAAGCCCATATCGCCACAGGAACGTCACTAAAAGTGATGTTCCTGTGGCGATATGGACTTGTAAATATGCCCCTTAATTGGCTACAATGCATAGTATATGAGGCAGCGAGGTTCTGTCTCAATCAGAAGACACAGAAGCAAACTAATTCCATTTCAAATGCATTCTATGAGCTCCCCATTGAAGCCAGGATCAAATGTACAAGTGTGCGCACAACGCACCCAGCGTTCTGTGACAGAGGACCAGAGTACAAACAGAAGTGAACCACACGTAACATAACTTATCTGGAATCCTCTAAATCAGTTTGAGACTTGGGAGAAGATTCTTGGTAGCGTTTGGCCCATAAATATGGAAAGTTTTACATTAGGCTATAAGGGCACTGCGTAAGGTCATGTGAAGGCTTCAAAGTCATATGATTGAGAATCCAGTCCACAGGAAACCGTTCCATATGGCCGGAAATCTGCTGTGTTCAATTGATCCGAACAGCTTCCGCCTGTGATTGAAAGATATCACAGTGACAACTGCTTTCACACTTATTGTTGACTCTTGGGATAGTCCACCAAATGCTTTCATCTTACTAAAAGGTGGCAAATTGACACTAAATATAGATTTACAAATAAATACGTTTTCAAAGTCAGGATAGTTCGTGGCAGGATAGCGACGGACTAGTGGGTCTTAAAGCGTTGCAATAAGCTGTTACATTCCTTTGAGAGGCAGCAAGATTCAGTAGGATCCATTTTTCATTAAAGGCTAGCCGACTCTGATGTAGAGAAGGTTAGTATTCCTCAGTAGCAAGCTACAATTTCTTGTTCGCTTTTTTGGGGGAATGAAGTCATTGTTACATTGTTCCCTTGCAAATTTTAGGGGAATAAAGTCATTGTTACATTGTTCCCTTGCTAATCTCCCATATATCAAAATGAGCTAATTTGGGCCACAAATCTATAAGTTGCTTCACTACAAAGTGACCCTCACCCATCTCCATTCTCCTTCAGGTGGATGCAGCATAAGTAACCTGAGCGATCCTGTGGTGGTCTTACTACGGCACCTTGTCGAAGGAGGGGACACAGTGCCAGCATATTGGAACTTTGACCTGCTGGAAGGGTCCGGCGGATGGAGCTCGGATGGGTGCCAGATCGTACGAGAAGAAATAAACATCACCACCATCCAGTGTTGGCACCTGAACAACTTTGCTGTCCTGAAGGTAAAAATTATACATTTCACATACGCTTGCTCAGGGATAACTCTGCCATCTTACCATGTTGATTGAATTGTAAAGTTAAAGTTACACTGAAGAAGAATGGCAAGTGTTCCTTTAGAGGTAGGTAGGTGTGTGTGTGTGTGTGTATATTCATTTTTATGCAGAAAGTAATACGTAAATATCAGAAATTAATTCATAATGACTCCTTGGCGTCATAAATGTTCTCTTTTTGTGGATGCTGTTGTTGGAACTTTTGTACAGGTCGCAGTCCTTGAGGTAAGCCTATACAGTGGCCTAAAATAATTCAAATTGTTCGGAGAAGCCAGAATGAGAATCCTAAGGACTGGTGTGTTAACTGGGGGTTGGTCAGTGTTGGTTACTGAGAATGGAAATTATGCTGCACAGTATCAATCATTATTGCGTCTATACCTATTGCGTTGTGTCCATGTTTGGAGGCCACGTCTTCAAAACGATACAGAGCTGTTGGAGGAATCTCTCTCTGTGAGAAGAAAGTCTGGAAGAGAGTGGATTTGCCTGAGACACTGAAGCATATCAGTCTCCCGGATTTAATAGAGTTGATAGGCATATTTTAGCAGAGGTGTGACTATCGAACAAAGAAACATGAGAAAATGTTTGTCTAGAATAGGCCTCGAAGTAACCACTAGAAGTTCTTACCAGAAACTTTGGTAAATCTATTCAGCCACATTTCAGCACTTGTATGTTGTGTCCTCTAAGAATTCCATATCAAGAATTTGGTATTAGCACACTAGTCATCCTTTTGGATTCCAGTATAAATAGGTGTACAGCAGATGTACTGCCAATAAATCATACGATTATATGATAATATTTAATGCAATTCATGAAACGTCCTTTAATTTATTTCGGAAGGAAACAGTGATGATAATACTTGTTGTAAGTGGCACTGATGAATGTGAGCGTTCAGTATCCTCTAACCGTGTGAGATAACATGCACTGTCACAGCTGACCGGAAGACACATCCAATCAAGGCGGCTGCACATAGAGGTTGCGGGTGTGCCCTTAATCACACAGTCTCGTCAACGCCTTGCCCCAAGGCAGTGTTTACGTTATCCGCACTGACCATAAGCCCATTTACATGATGTGTTGTGTGCCTGACATGAATTCCACAGTAACCAAGGGAGCATTGTCCTCTTCTCGCAGCGAAGGCACGCAACACGGAGCAATGTAGACTGTAACAATGGCATAGTATGGGGAGTGGACCGAGTACACATATCAGTGAATCTACACCATACCTTCAATTGAACTCCATAGATCTCTGAATACGTTCCCTGGCTTAATTCTAGCCATGATATGCAAGTCATGATTGCCAAGATGCCGAGTTGCCCATATGCCAAGTTCTGCTGGTCCTTATCGCCTCAGGGCTGCAGCTCGTAACAGAAATTTGATGTGTCCTCTACGAATTACTAAGAGAACAGCAACGTTGCAACTCTTTATTGAAGGCCTGGCATAGTTAACTCACCCCTTCCAGCCCTCAACTCCCACTGACCCTTCACATTTTAAACCGTAACACTCTAAAGAGAAATTAAGCGGATCCTAGGAAAATAACCTTCTATTTGTACACAACAGCAAGAAAGGACAGCAACAATACATTGTGGAGGGGGTAATATTTGTAGTCACTTCATAAAATGATGTTACTGGAACAATGTGAATTAAACGATTTAGCAGACATTTCCAAATCCTCATTTATTACATATTCTGTATTATTCCCAGTCACCAACCACGTACCAACTAGTTCACCTCCAGCTCAAAAGGATCAGTCTCCCCATAACTGCTTGGTTGCATTCTCTCTGCCCAAAACATCAGGAAACCTCTGATCTCTTCTGGCTCCATCAGTGAAGCACAGTTTGAGTCTGTAGGTCCACCAAACAAGGGGTCCATGGCAAGACATAGAGAGATTCACTAGACAACACAAATCTATGCCAAATGCTTCCGCAACCACTCTGAATCACTAGAAAAATCTCATGGTAGCTCTAGCACAGAAAGGCCTGTAGTTTAGAAGAGTTATCTCAAGCTCTTCCATCACACTCTTAACTCTCTTCGAAACAGAATTGGAACATACAGAGGGGAGTCATTTATACTATACTAGAATACCATATGAGCACAGACAGACTACCATGCTCTAGTAGAAAAAGAAGCTGGGAAACTAGGCATGTCCACAATGACATACTACATGACCTTTGTATGTCAGTTAATGTAGGTTCTGCTGCAGGTACTGGATCATACACATTCTGGGCTTCTGCTGAACAGAAATAGAGATGTGTTTACGTGGCCTTGGATTAGGTGACATTTGGCTCAGAAAAGGTGCAACAGTCCTATGACTTAAACTGTAAAGCCAAAATCCAGCGAGTCTATGAGTGTGTGAGTCCTTGCTGTTCTCATGAGTGGTAGGCTGAAAATTTCAAGATGGCGTTCCACATTTTGTGTCATTGTTTGATTTAGTATTATGTTCCTTTTTGATATGTTTACCTTCAGGTGGAAACTGCCAAGTAGAGGTCTGTGAATGTGGAATGAACCACAGGCAGAGGTCAGGGGTGATGTGATTAAGTTGGATGTCACCTGCATTGTAGTTGAAGTAAAAAAGACCATCTTCCACCTGTAAGCTGCAAAGTGAGAGGAAACTAGGCCAAATGGTGACCCTTGAGACAATCCATTGGTGGTCAGAAGAAAATGAAGTGCGCATGGATTGGCTGTAAGGTGGAACCCTGATGAGGAGAGTCTCTTTCTCAGGTGTCCCATGGGTAAACAATTTGGGAGAAAAGGGGGGTGTTTTATTTTGTTGATAGCTACTGAGCTCAAGTAAAAGACAGAAGCAGATTGACAATAGAGGCTTATGAAATTCCTTATTTTGTGTGATGTAGAAGGGGGAAGCTAGGCAAGAGATAGCCAAGAGTGAAGTGGGCATTGATGATCATTCTAATACAATGGTAGGTGTCCCACTCTTTTTGTTCAGCATCAATCAGGAAATTGGAAATTACCCACTATCATGGATCCTACCTGCTTCTGTCTCATCTGATTAATATGAGTTTCATGACTGGCTCACACCTCTTCTTTGCCCCAAGGTTAAGGATGGAGCTAGCAGCTATTTTTAGGTAATGAAAAGCCTAAGGGAGTATTGTCTCTGCCTTTGTCATGGCAATTACATCGCTGTTATTATTGTTTTTGTCAATTCCAGCTTAGATAAAATAATTCTCCTGCACTTTTAATTACTCTTAAACTAATTACATTTCAGCAGTTTCTGTGAAAGGGTGCCTTATGTACAAGGCAGCATAAAGCCATGTGAAGTGGCTTAGCGCTGCCTTGTAAATAAGGCGAAGCTCCTATCGCCACTACAACCTCCTGAAAAGTGACATTGTGGTGGCAATATGGGCTTGTAAATATGCTCCGAAGACTGATCTTCACACATTAGATCTTGCTGCAGTTCAGTGACTAATCTGACTAGTGCCAAGAAGCAGTCTAGTTTGAGCTGCCCTCTGTAGATATCATTATAAGTAAGCTGCTTCTGTATATAAGAAGGGGTTGGAAACCTGGGATGATCATAAGCTATTTCACAGCAAGGGGGTTGCACTGTATTTGACGCAAAGTCTAAGGATAAGTGCGACATTCAATTTTAGGCAAAGGTCAAAGAAAGGAGAGAGCAGGACGACAATTTCAAATGTGTTTCAAGGGCTGATTTATGTGCAAGTGTGAGTCTGGGGTTATGAGATGCGAGGATATTGCTGCTCCTCTTCCCTGCACTGCAGACAGTTACAACAGCTTATAATCAATATAGGCTGGCAAAGACCAGGATGTTTACATTGTTTCTCTTCAAAGGTTATCGGTGTGTGACTGAGTCAGAAAGACATATGTTTTGAGGTATGGATTTATTATAGATTTGAGTATTGTGCATTATCCAGTATTTGGGTGTCTTTCATAGATTCACATGCCTGAATCATTCCCCGTCGCCGAGACGGGAGCCTCCGGTACATAAAAAAGTAATGTCCTAAGGACATACATAGAGAACATAGGCCGAAGGGCCTCCCCTTTGGGGCCTTTCCACGTCCTTATGTAAAAAGGACCGAACTCTCATTGTTAGCCAATCAGCTCCGACCTCCTTCTAGAACCTTCCCGGGAGGAGCCTCCGTCCCTCAGATTTTCTACCGCACGTTGTGCTAGGGAGTCTCCAACCTGAGCTCTTCAGGTTTTTTGCTTCGAAGTCTCCAAACTTCTCTGGAAGTCCCTTTGTTCAAAGGAGTAATTATCTTCGACTGCCGTCTCCCATGTCCGAATCCAATAAAAAGGCTTCATCCATGGCAGACTCGCAAAAGAAAGCCCTTCTCAGGGCCTGTTCCTCCTGCGGCAAGAAGCGGATCCAAGCGGAGGATAAGCACGATCTGTGCTTGTATTGCCTGTACCCTGACCACGTCTCTGACAAGTGTAGGGTGTGTAGAGCCTTCCCAAAAAAGACTGTGAAGGAAAGAGAGGCTCGCCTTCTCGAATGGCTCGACAGGCTTAAGGACCGAGACACTCTGGAATCTTCCGAGAGTAGTGTCTCCGCGTCCTCCAAAGTCTCCAAGAAGAGACCCAGGGCACAGTCCCCTGGAGAGACAGACACTCCACCTAAGAAGGCGCACAGGAAACCTTCGGAGACACGTTCCACTACCTCCTCCGTGTCTGTTCGAGATGACCAAAGGTTCAAGAGACCCGCTCCATCTACTAAGCGGACCACCTCGGTCTCGACCACTGTGTCGACTACTACGGCCTCATCGCCCTCCGCGACGGCCACAACGACCACTACCGCGTCCTCAGGCGCACCGGTCTCCTCTACCATTCCTTTGAAGTCTTCGTCCAAAACGAAAACAGGACCGTCGACGGTGTCCCCACTGTCTGCGTCATCGTCGCCTAAACGGTCAAAGTCAAGTTCGAAAGGTCCGCCTTCACCGAAGAAATCTCAAGCTGAAGGCTCGTCACCTACGCAGTCGAAGTCAAGTTCGAAGGGTCCGCCTTCACCGAAGAAATCTCAAGCTGAAGGCTCTAACACCAGAAAGTCGACGGTGGAATTGTCCCCGAAAACGCCTGTGCCAACGACAATGTCGAAATCGTTGAAGTCGCCAACCCAGGCGGCTGGCGCGCCATCTTCAGGCACGTCGTCGGAAGGGACTCCGGCGCCATCTTGGAAGGAATCCAGATTGGTCGAGGTCTCCATCCACTCGATTCCACCTTCCTCGGTTCCCCCTACGACGAAGGGGTTGCCGCCCGCTCAGGACACATCCGGGGCGCAGTTCACCCCGGGATCGACGTCTCCCAGCAGGGTGGAGCCATTCCCCCCGCAGGTCACTCTACACAGTGAGGATTCCGAGGAGGAAAACCAGCCCGATCCGGCCACCTCTTTCTCAGACCTTCACGAGGACCAGGAGGAAGTCACGTATCAGGAACATTCCGTACACACAAGTGTCCGCAAGGACAACACCCCGATGATCTGTTTGCCCGTATCTCTGGTCAACGACTTGCGCTGCCTAGTGCAGGACTATAAGCAACGATTCCCGGATGCCGACAGCGGAGCCCAGGTACCGGTCACCCAGGCACAACCGTCTGCCTCGCGTCCTTCCGCTCTCCAGGGCCGGCCTCGGAACCAACCCCAGCCTCGTGCTCGGCCCCAGCCTCAGGTAGAGGAATCCTCTGAGGACGAGGATGAGGAGGCGGACTTGGAGGAAGGTGAGGTACAAGACGTCGACTCGGACCAGCGAGACGAGGAGGCCGATGCTGCGTCATCCCAGCATTCGTCAACCCCGGCATCCCCGCAACCGCGCCAAACAGAGGCGACGGACGTTGGGGGTTTCCATAAGCTAGTGGACAGGGCGGCTAAGAGGTTTCACATGGCGGTGGAATCCACGGAAACAGAATGCTTCCTCCATGATTTCAAGGAGCACAGCCAGAAATCGGGCAAGTCTATTCCAGTTATAGACTTTCTGTGGGAGCAAGGCAAGAAGTTGATGCTTACGCCTGCCTCAGTGCCTGCGGTAGTTCCGCGCCTGGACAAAAAGTATAAGGCCCCGCTTACGGCGCCAGCCTGCCTTACCGGCCACCCCAAACCGGAGTCGGTGGTGGCTCAGGCGGCCCAAAAACAATCCCGCAACCCATCCTCGCCACTGTCCGCCCCCCCGGACAAGGAGGGCAGAAAACTGGACACCATAGGCAAACGGTTCTCTACCACGTCCGCCATGACCATCAAGGTGGCGAATTCCATCGCCCTGCTAGGGCGCTACAACCGCCAACTATGGGAGGACATTGCCCCCTACCTGCAAGACCTGCCAGACACGGTCCAGGACGAGGTGAAAGCTCTCCTAGCAGAAGGACAAAACTCGGCTGCAGAGATCATCGACTGCGCCATCGACGCAGCCATGACTGGATTCCGTCAGTTGGCCGGGGCCGCAGTGCTCCGCCGCCAAGGCTGGCTCAAGGCAACGTCTTTCCGACAGGAGGTCCAATCGAAGGTGCTAGACATGCCATTCGATGGTCAGTTTCTTTTTGGGGAAAAGATCGACGAAGCACTGCAGGCCATTAAGAAGGATACCGACACGGCGAGGGCGCTGGGCTCCCTACAGTCCCGGAACCAGTCCTTTCGGGGTGGCCGCTCCAGAGGTCAATACTCCTACAGAGGTTCCTACCAAAACAGGTCATCCTACTCCTACGGCAACAGGAATCAGCCCCAGCACAAGCAGCAGAACCGACAGTCGTCCTATGGGAGGTCCTCCTTCAGAGGCAAACCCGCCAAGAAGGGCGCTGGCGGCCGCCAGTGACCATTTACTCCAGCCAGTCCCACCACCGTCTCAATCCTTTCAAATTGGAGGAAAACTAACCCACTTCCTCCCCAATTGGCGAAAAATCACTACGGATCGGTGGGTACTACAGATAATTCAATTTGGAAAGGGAGACAAGTGGAGACCAATCTTGGACCTCCGGGCGCTCAACGCCTTCCTTCGGAGTCAATCCTTCCGGATGGTGACGATCCAAGAGATCCTGGGAACGCTGGAGAGGGGAGATTCCATGATCTCCCTGGACTTACAGGACGCCTACTACCATATCCCCATCCTCTCAAGGCACAGGAGGTTCCTGCGGTTCGAGGTAGCAGGCAGGCATTATCAGTTCAAGGTCTTGCCATTCGGCCTCAAGTCCGCGCCACGTATCTTCACGAAGTGCTTGGCACCGGTGGCAGCCTTCCTGCGGCAAAGAGGTCACCAGGTATTCCCCTACCTGGACGACTGGCTGGTAAAGGCACCTTCTCCGGGAGGCGCGACCGCTTCCTCCAACGCCTGCACCGCACTTTTTCAGCAGCTGGGTCTGACGATCAACCTAAAAAAATCCTGCACTACTCCATCAACGAGGATTACTTTCCTAGGGGCTACCTTGGACACGGACTGCGCAAAGGCCTTCCCCTCGGAGGAGAGGACCGACAAGATACTGTCTCTGGCCACGGCTGTGGCCACGAAATCTCGCATCAAAGTCAGGACATTCACCTCCCTGCTAGGGATGTTGTCCTCCTGCATTCTCCTCATACCGCACTGCAGGCTCCGCATGCGTCCCCTGCAGGAAGCTCTGGCGAGGCAATGGAAACAGAGTTCCGGCTCGTTCGAGGACATTATCAGGATCACACCGGCCATCACAAAGGCCCTTCTGTGGTGGAGAAGGCGGAAACACCTGACGGCCGGCTTGCAGTTCCTCCTGCCGCCGGCCCCTCTGGTTATCACGACAGATGCCTCCCTGGAAGGCTGGGGCGCTGTTCTATTAGACCTTCGAGTCAGCGGCAAATGGGAGGCCCAAGAGAAACTACTACATATCAACCTCTTGGAGCTGAGGGCAGTGTCTCTGGCTCTGCAAGCGTTCTTGCCACGAATCAGAACTTCCCCAGTGCTCGTCAAAACAGACAACACCACGACGATGCACTACCTGAACAAACAAGGAGGAACGCGATCTCTCTCTCTCTCACGAGAATCGCAGAAAATCTGGAACTGGTTGGTGGCGCACGGAATATCACTCAAGGCGGAGTATGTTCCCGGGAAGGACAATACCATCGCGGACGCCCTCAGCAGGCAGACCTCTCTCTCCCACGAATGGGAGCTGAACGACGACACTGTGGCCCACATCTTCTCGCAATGGGGAGCCCCGAAGATCGATCTCTTCGCGACGGCGGGGAACGCCAAATGCCCAAGCTACGCAAGCTGGCATCCCCAACAGGGGTCGTTGGGAAATGCTTTTCCATCGGCTGGTTCAGCGTGTTTGCGTACGCTTTTCCTCCGTTCCCGATGATACCGAGGCTCCTCCGGAAAATGAAGACAGAGCCGTGCACCTTGATCCTGATTGCTCCGTATTGGCCGAGACAACACTGGTTCTCGGATCTGCTTCGCCTCTCCATCAGGCCCCCGATTCACCTGCGACAACACCCGAACCTCTTAACGATGTCCGGAGGCCAGGTACACCACCCGAACCTCCGTTCGCTCAAATTATCGGCCTGGCTCCTGAGCACCGAGAGTTCGGAGACCTAGAGATCCCGCAGGACTGCAGGGCCGTTCTGGCCAAAGCGAGGGCGGGCAGTACGAATAAGACCTACTCGCTGAAGTGGAAGAGGTTCTGCTTGTGGTGTTCGGGCCAGGGCTTACATCCTCTACGGGTTACCCCAGTGCAGCTGCTACCGTACCTCCTCCACCTGGCTCAATCGGGACTGGCTCACGCCTCCATTAAGGTTCATTTGGCTGCGATTTCTAGATTCACCAGGACCTCATCAGGGCCTTCACTGTGGTCCAGTCGGCTGATAAAACAATTTCTGAAGGGACTCTACAGATCCTTTCCGAGGCCTCGGAAAGTCCCTCCAACCTGGCAGTTGCACTTGGTGCTCAACCAACTCATGAAGCACCCGTTCGAGCCCATCCACCGGGCCTCTCTCAAACATCTCTCCTGGAAAACGGCACTCCTGCTCGCCCTGACGTCAGCCAGGAGAGTCAGCGAACTTCAGGCGCTGTCCATTCAGGAACCGTATCTCCAATTCAGACACGACCGAGTGGTGCTCAGGCCCAACCCAAAATTCATACCAAAATTGCCTTCAGACTTTCATCTGAACGAACCAATTGTCCTCAAGTCCTTTTTTGCGAACCCTTCCACAGCGGCAGAAAGGGCGCTGCATTCCTTGGACCTCAAACGATGTCTCAAATTCTACTTGGACAGAACCAAAGATATCAGAAAGTCTTCTCAACTGTTTGTAGCCTACAGCAACCCGCGAATGGGTTTGCCCCTTACAAAACAGAGCATCTCCCGCTGGATTTCGTCAGCGATTGCGTTTTGCCATGATCAGGCCGGACGGCCTTTAACGGACCGAGTGGCTGCCCACTCCACCAGGGCGATGTCCGCATCGGCGGCGCTCTTCGCTGGAGTGACGGTCTTAGACATTTGCCGAGCGGCGACCTGGAAGTCCCCGCACACCTTTTCCAGGCATTACTGCCTGGACATCGAACTGCAGAAGGATGCTGCAGTGGGACAAGCGGTGCTACGCCATCTATTCCAATAAGGTGAGCCTTACTTCGTCCCGCCATCCAGGTATGCACATTCTTCATGGTTTTTCTACTGTATGCATGACTGTATATTACCATGTTTCTCTCATATTGTCTGTAATTTCTGCAGACCTGCTGGATGTGAGAATGTGCTTTACCACTATGCATGTATAACTGCTGGCTACTCTGATTCAGGCATGTGAATCTATGAAAGACACCCAAATACTGGATAAGAAATGTGTTACTTACCTGTAACAGCAGTTATCCAGTATTGGTGTCTTTCATAGATTCACATGCAACCCTCCCGCCTCCCCGGTAAGGACTCACGTACCTCTATGTCTATATTGCGACACCCTAGCTGGGTGCGTACGAAAATCTGAGGGACGGAGGCTCCTCCCGGGAAGGTTCTAGAAGGAGGTCGGAGCTGATTGGCTAACGATGAGAGTTCGGTCCTTTTTACATAAGGATGTGGAAAGGCCCCAAAGGGGAGGCCCTTCGGCCTATGTTCTCTATGTATGTCCTTAGGACATTACTTTTTTATGTACCGGAGGCTCCCGTCTCGGCGACGGGGAATGATTCAGGCATGTGAATCTATGAAAGACACCAATACTGGATAACTGCTGTTACAGGTAAGTAACGCATTTCTTCTCTTGTCAGGTGTCTTCAATGAGTAAAATCCTTGAATCTATATAAGATATCTAGTAGCAAAACTATTCCCAGGAAAGTAACTTTCCTTTGCATCATTTTGACTGATATACATTACACTTCCTTTTTGAAGCCTCTCAAGCAATAGTAGATGCTTAGTTGCAAAGCTTGCATTAGGAGTAAGCAATTTCTGGGCATATTTACAACAGAATGGAGAAGCGTGACGTTAAGCAAACATTACTAACGCCATGCTTTTCCATTCCGAAAACTCAGGGATGCGCCATATTCACAAGAATGTGGCACACCCCTGCATTTCACCTAGCTCTGGCATAGACTTCAGCTGCCTTTTGCCAATGCAGGCACCCTTGGACCATAGTGCAAGGGTGTCTGGTTGGGGGAAATGATTGTTTATGTGTAAACAATCATTCATGGCGTTCTTGAAACTTCTATGTGTGCTGCTTAATTCAGCACACATAGAAGTTGCAAAACATCATTTAATTTTTTATTGTTTATGTGCAGGAAGGGTCACGTTCCTGCACATAAACAATCAATGATTATTTGCCGTTTCAATGTGTGCTGCAAAAGGCAGCATGCATGGAAACAACAAAAACTAAGAGAAATAAAGCGTTTCTCCTCGATTCGCCAGGGTAAGACCAGGTTTTCCCTGGTCTTAATTTTGGCTCTGCCTCCTATTTACCCCACCCTTGCTAATAGGGGGCAGCTTCAAAATCAATGGGTTTTACGGTGGAACGCCCACCGCAACACCCATTGCGCTCCCCTTTCACTCTAAACACATTATGAAAGGGGGCCTTATTTACAAGGCAGCCTTAAGTGGCTTAACACTGCCTTGTAAATAAGGCAAAGCCCCTATCGCCACCACGTCACTAAAAGTGACGTTGTGGTGGCGATAGGGACTTGTAAATATGCCCCTTCTTCCTTTGCTGCCTGGATCTGTAATAAAAGAACACTCCAAGCTGTCATATGGAAGAGAATGCCTTGCGCCTGAATATGTAACCGATTCAAAACTACAAGGCCACTGCCACTGCTTAGTGACCCATTTGTTCTCCCTAGGTCTGTTATAATATTATATGGTTTGCATTCTCCTGCCAGAAGGCAGGGGAATATAATTCATGCGAATAAAAAGCAGTTTCCCAGGTAATGTTACAGGAAAGTAACTTCTTTATATGTAGTGGATTCATTTGAAAACAAACGTGAAGCAAATTGCAGTTTAATGACAATACTAGCCTGTGGGCCCCTATTGCAATCCACTCTATGATCTATTAGCAGTAATATAATATCCAACCAATTAATTATACATATTTACTTACAACTACTTATGATACCAAGGCCTAACTAAGCTTACTTCCCTTCAAATGAGACCAACCATTCCAGGGACTGAATTTGTTTATTGCACAGTTGATAAAAACTCACAATTTTACACAAAGATTAAAATAAATTTAGAAGTCTTTTGACTATGTAAAACTTTTCCTAGCGAAAAGGATGTTGCACATAAATAAAGTCTCGAAGAGTGTGATCGGTTAAGTGAATCGTCCTGTTGATCGCTGCTATTGTTAGTTGTAGTTCTTGTAGTTATTAAGTAATTGCAGGATCTATGTTCCCCTGATTTAGTTAATTTTCGCTCGGCAGTCTTAATACTTTTATTAAGGGGTCGTATGAGAAGGTTACCAGGGACTGGATTTTGTCCCATTCTGACCCCTGTCCAGATTTTACGCTTTGCCGGCGAGGGCCTTGCTTCTGTACAGGGCAATCCTGTCAGTATTTCGTTTGATACTGCCTTTGTTCCTAATACTTGGAGGCAAGCGTTGGTAGTTCTTGTGTAGTCTATATCATCAAGGTAAATACATGCAGAGTTAAGAATATAAAATCTAGATATGCTTACCTACAGAATATTTTGGTAGTTCATATTCGGAGGAAGATATGTTCATCGCACCGTTTTTAAAAATTCCGTATTCTCGTAGAATACCTGAGGAATCTCTGTTGGGAGAATAAAGGATTATTTACATTTATATGGGCATATACACAGATGCAAAAACCAATAAATGCTGTTTGATTGGAAAGTAGGGCATTGTGGAGTAAATCTAGAGTAGCAAAAGTAAAATATTGACAGTGAAAGGGAAATTCGAATTATCCTGGGATACGTTTGCACCTTATGGATGTGATGGAAGACAGTGGTATTAACACAAGAGTGGAGGCAGAGGACACTGCAGAGTGGTAATGATGCACTGAATGATTATTCTGAAAGACTATAATTTAAGGAAAAGTACAGGAGTAATCTGTTAACCTGCAAATTATAAACATTATGTATGGACTTGGCCCTAGATCTTACCATGCAACCAATATGAATTTTACTACACTTTCTTTTGTATAAAGTGTCCTTTCCTGTATTTCTTTTAATGGGAAAAATGTGTAGTGTTAAGAATTTGTTATAATTTTTTGAATGTCTGACAAAATATCGAAATCAAAAATATCGAAATACAAAAATATCGGAACAAAAATATCGAAGTCAAAAATATAGGAATCCTATCCCTAACAAGGTAAGTACAAAAATATTGAAAAATTAATATCGTAGTACAAAAATATCGAAATTAAAAATATCGTTTTTTTAAATGTATTAATAATAATGTAAAAATAATTATAAAATACATATAATGTTACAAATATTAAATAAAAATATTAAAACATAATTAAAAAATTAAAACTAATACATATACATTTAAAATAAATTAAAAACTTAATAATTTAATGTAATTTTATATTTTTTAATTTCATTTAATTGATTTATTTAAATTTATTTTATTTTTACCCTGTACGACTGTACCCCAAAAACCCAAAACTGACCCTGAACCCTAAAAATACCCCTTTACCCAAAAACCCAAAACTGACCCTGAACCCTAAAAATACCCCTTTACCCAAAAACTGAAAACTGACCCTGAACCCTAAAAATACCCCTTTACCCAAAAACTGAAAACTGACCCTGAACCCTAAAAATACCCCTTTACCCAAGAACTGAAAACTGACCCTGAACCCTAAAAATACCCCTTTACCCAAAAACCCAAAACTGACCCTGAACCCTAAAAATACCCCTTTACCCAAAAACCCAAAACTGACCCTGAACCCTAAAAATACCCCTTTACCCAAAAACCCAAAACTGACCCTGAACCCTAAAAATACTCCTTTATCCAAAATTAATTAATATTATTTAATTACCAATTAATTATTAATTAACAATAACAATAAAGTAAATATATTAGCACATTAGCTGTAATTAATTAAATTTAATAATTAATATATTTTTTTCCCAATTAATTAATTAACAATAAAAAATTAAATATATAAAAAAATTACTTTAATTAATGTAATCAACTAATTAATATTAATTAATTACCAATTAATTATTAATTAAAAATATGTTCAAAATTATATTAATTAATTGATTATTATTAAATTACTTCCCACCCTATTCCCCTATAAACCCACAACCCGCTACAGTACTATAAGACAATATTTAATTAAATTACATTAAAAATTACATAATAAATACATTATAATATACACAAAATGTATTTAAAAATCGATATTAGTAACATCGAAATTATTGATTTCGATATTATTGACATCGATATTTCAAACTTCGAAATTACTGATATCATACTAATATCGATATTAAGACTGTCGATATTACTTACCTTCTATATTATGTCCCATCGATATTTAAACTTCGATATAATTGTATTTCGAAATTTAAATCTCGATATTTTGTCTGTGTACCTAATTTTTTATCTCTGGTTCGACTTTGTGATCTATGGTTTCTATGGGTGGCTGATCCCACAAATTGCCTTTTGTAATATTCTGGGGTTCTCATTAATGAGGTTTTGATGCAGGGCAAAGCTGCAAGGAATCTTGCGGCACTGCCCTGCGTCAAAAAAAGGACAGAAATGCACCGTATCTATGAGATACGTTGCATTCCTGTCCTTTTCCCCTGCTCTGGTGCCCAATGGGCTGCCATGCGCCAACGGAGGAACCCTTGCACTATGGCACAAGGGTGCCTGCGTTGTGGGGCTGATTGATGTTGTGCAGGAAGGGACACCTTCCTCCAGAAAATCAATCTATACAGGAGATTTCCTCTTTCAGAATGCAGCACACATAGAAAAAGGAAAAAACGAGGAGAAATGTAAACATTGGCGTTAGGTTCTGATGCCTTCTCAGGTTTACGATTTCTTGTAAATCTGGGAATACTGCGGATTCCATGGGTGTTGTGTGGGAACGCCCAGTGCAAGACCCATGGAATGCCCCTTTCACGCAGTGTTCTGCATGATAGGGGCACATATTTAAAAGGCAATGAAAAGCCAAGTAAAGTGGCTTTATGTAGCCTTGTAAATATGCCGGGACACATTACACCACTGGAACGTCAAAAAATGTGATGTTCCAGCGGCGCAAACATGCTCATAAATGAGGCCCTGGATTTGTATTTTTGTACTATCCTGTTGCTCAGTTCTGTTAGTCAATCTGTATTTTCATTGAAGGCAGTGTGACCTTGTTGAGAGGGCTCGCATTAAAGCGTACTTTACTTACCATATAGCGTCTTGTTATTACCACTCTATACCCTACTGACTTCAACTTTATTCTGATCTACAGGAACTGAACAGCTTCTCCAATGTGACCCACTGCAGTGCCGAGTTGCCACACACTGTTATCTACACTTGCACAGCCATACTGCTGCTCTGCTTATTTGCCACCATAATCTCATATATCGTCAAACACAGGTAAGGCTTTCAGGCCACATGCCTGCGATGTTTTTACCAAGGCACCTTGACATACCAGAAGGCATGTGTAAACCTGAATGGCCCGGTGGCATTCTATTCTGAAAGTGCACCCATTAAGGCAGAGTGCAGAGGGAGGTGACTTCACAAGGTTAGTCATGGTGATTTTCAAATTCCAAGTTTTAAAACCTCTGGGATTAGGGGGCCTGGCAAATACATTGCAAGCACCACTCTGCCTTCCCTCTACCACTTACAAAACAGAACTCCCATCACCACTCCCTTGTGTAAAGGGGGTGTGAACTAGCATTTAAGCAGAGCCAACACCTCAGACAGTGTCACTTGTCCTTCCCTGGTAGTATCGGAGAAAGCTTACAAATCACCAACCAAAATTAAACAGAGAAAATTAGTTGCTTCACACGTGGAATAGTATTTATAGACACCACTCTTCTTTTAGTGGCTCAAACAAATTAGTGCTCAAAAGATAAAGAAAGAAATGCTGGGACATACCAGACCATGTTCTCTGTATCAATAAGACTAACAGGTACATGCATCAAAGGATTTTGCGATAGCAAACAGTGCGAATCGCAAAAATCAGCCGTTTGCGATCGCAAAGTCTGCTTTTGGAATGCATGAAGGGTGAAGGCCCTCACAATTTGAGAATTCGCAAATATTTGCGAATTCTCAAATTTCGATTGCATTTAAGGAATCGCATTTTGCGATTCCTTAAAGGCAATGCATGAAACTTTTAAAAATGCGATTTCGCAATTAGGGGGAGCAAATTACCATGAGGTTGAACCTCATGGTAATTTGCGAAAACTTTGAAAAATGCACTTTTGTGCATTTTTCAAAGTTTCATGTTGTGCACACACATGCCCTAAGGGCATGTGTGTGCACAACATATGTGCACAGATTGATTTCAGGGGTGCAACAGGGTGTCCTTTGGATACCCCTGCACCCTTGAAATCGCATTCTCAATTTGCGATTCGCTAATTGCGAATCGCAAATTGAGAATGTCTTCCCATTCATTCCTATGGGTCTCTAGGCCCATATGAATGAATGGGGAGGTATTCCTTAATTGCGACTCGCAATTTGCGAGTCGCAATTGAGGAATATTAAGAAATTGCATTTTTTTTAGCAATTTCTTGATGCATTGCATTTTGCAATTTCTTAATTGCGATTCCTTATTTTTCGCTATTAAGGAATTGCAAAATGCAATATTGATGAATGTGCCTGTAAATGCTCAGCCTTCTCCAGTGACTTTCAAAAGTCTCTCTGGCCAATATGAAAACAAAGTGGGAACATTCACAGGCACGAGTGTGTCTAGAAGTCGGTGTTTAATTTTCACAAATAAATAACAAAATAAATAAATAAACAGTAAGTCCAGGGGTCCAAAGTTTCCTTAGGAGCCTACAGTCAGCAATGCTGAATGCTGGGCTTCCAGAACACAACTGTCTGACTAGGCTTGACTCCAGTCCCTGCCTCTTTCTTCCATCACCCAGTACACCCTGTCTCTTTGTCCCACTCTTGCAGATTCTTTCACATCCCTTCTTTGTCTTGGCATCGCTGTTTTCATATGTTTCTTCTCCCTCTTATTTTCTATCTTTTCTACATTTTCTCTCTTTTTCTCTGGCTTAAAGTCGGATGATGACAATCCAGCTCTAATTCCCATAATGATACCGGTATCCACCCCCTGCAACCACTGGTACATATCAATTACTGCTGGAAATCGTTTGGTTTATTTGCTCATAGGCAAGGCTGTCCCTCGGTTATTGTGTTTCTTCATGCAGTTAAGTGTATACCCCAGAAAGGTGCTACTATTAATAACCCTTCCATTTAATCTCATAGGAATCTGGATTTCCCATTCACCCTCTCCTCATGGCCATTCACAACCTATTAGAAGCTTACCTTTGAGATTCACACAGAGTTTTCAGACCACAACTTTGTGTCTGCTCCTAGTGGAAACTGTGGATTGCTGCTACAATCCTTTAGGAACATTCTGCAGTGCCAGCATTGGAAACATCTGGGGCAATTCCACCATTTGGAACCATTCAATGTCCGCACTACAGTACTTCCGGGAACATCAGCTGCTCCCTTCACCTCAAGTCGGTTTCAGTTCACCCAAATACATTTTCTTCACTTTCTCCGTACTCTTCCAGTCTCTTCACCTATGTTGTTGTGCAATTTCCAGTCATTATATCTTCTCTTCATTAGTGTGAGCACATACAAGAGTCTGTTGTTTTGTATCTATTCAAGGGCCCTTGGTTGTCTCCCTTTAGTGTACTAGCATACAGGGAAAAAATTGACATTTTCTGTCAGGGTCATGTATCTAAAATGCCACTATGTCTCAGATGGAACCAGCCTCCTATGCACAAACCCTGACTTGTGATTGGCTGCTCCATGTTGAGCCATCCAGCCCTCTGAATGGGACCTCTACCTCTGGTTTCACCTCTTATGGTGTGTGCACAGGAGCACCTCAATTGGGTGGAACTCACTCTGTTATTATCAAGGGGTTTTATCCGCTTTTTTGGCTTTAAAAGCCAAGAAAGTGGAGATAATTTTATCTCCCTATTACCTAGCTGTCGCTAACACCAGTTAGCGACAGCTAGTAGGAGATAGCGACCATCTTGGGCCCCGCTTTGCAAGTCAGTGATATTTATCACTAATGAAATGCAAAGTGGGTGTGCCAAGATGTTAGCGACTGGAAACAGTTGCTAGCATCGCTATCTCCTATTACCAACTTTTGGAGATATTCGCGCTAAGCGCGAATATCTCCAAAAGCTAACACCTGCCCCTGAGAAGTTCTTAGCCATGTTATCCAATGGTAGGTGGATAACATGGCTAAGAGCATTTGCTGGATAATGCATGAATATCGCTGACTTTACAGCGATATTCATGCATTTCGGCTGATTTTTATCGCTTAGGAAATAAACCTTGATAATATCAAGGCTCCTAAGCGATAAAAATCGGCGATAATATTTCGGACACTAACCAAGCTGAGCGATATTTTTCGCTCATGCTTGGTAATATGCCCCTCTATTCTTATTCTGCTTAAGATTCCTCCTAAGTAATAGATCCCCACACAGTACTGGCATCCTCCGGACAGCACAAATTCGTCCTCATGATATGCTAAACATCTTTTTCTCTTTCTAGCACCATCCACATTTCGCGGAAAGGCTGGCACATGGTCCTCAACCTCTGCTTCCACATCGCCATGACGTCTGCAGTGTTCGCTGGGGGAATTACTCTCACCAACTACCTGGCTGTCTGCCAAGCAGTAAGTACCGTCCGTAGCTGCGATTGCCCAGCCTCAAGCATCTTCACCGCATCACTTTGGTGCCTCAGAGACATCAGCCCTAGCTGGACAGCACACCATTCTAAACACCTCATTAAGTGACAGCAAGAGTGTTTGTATGTGGTGGTCTTAAGACTAACTAGCCTATGGGGAACAACTGCTCTTTTCATAGAGGCCTTTGCCTTTGAATGGGCAGGTGCAGAGGCAGTTGATATATGGTCTCAGGTAGTGTATGTATCACAATCTCCAGGCCATCCAGGGACATTATGGAAAATCCTAAATGTACTCTTTCAGTCTGTATTTTCTTGAAAACAATAATCGATATTGATACCTTTCAAGATGCATCTGAGACTTGAGTGTGATGACTTGGTGTCATGTTCCAGAATGGCGTGCACCATGTGGCATGCGGATCAATAAATGTACTTTCCGGTGCATGGTGGCTCCCAGACACAGTGCACAGTATTGGAGAAGACAGTGCTGAAGCACCCTGTGGCTCCTCAGCTGTAAGAACATATCAGCCCGTGAGGGTCTCCGTGGTTGTCCCCTCACCCCAGAATAACATCAAGGCAGCCACAAAGGTGGTTAGGTCCAGTACTACACATATCCTTGTGGGGTGCTAAGACCCTGCCCCAGACATTCAAGGGACGAGTTACATGTTGTGCTTATGGTCCAGCCACATTCCCAGTGACCCAACATATGAACATCTGTTCTTATTTTGGAAGGGGGCAGGGACACCGCCATGCTGAGAGGCAGGACAAGGGACCTTTGATGGCTCCACCAAAGTGGCCCATGAGAAGTGTTCTTCATTTGTCTTATCTTCCAGCCGGCGTACATACAGTGCATCTCAAAGAGCTCTTGGGGGAATATTTACAATAAACTGACGGAGTGCAGTGTTAGTCCAAATTTGGTAACGCCACTCTCTGACAGTTTTAAAATGCAGGGATGCACCATATTTCCAAAATATAGCCCACCCTCTGCATGTCCCCTAGCGCTGGCGCTAAGAAAGCTGCCTAGCTCCATCGCAGAATCCCTAGTGGCAATTTCCAGGGTGCCTGTGCTGCAGGGGTGCTTGTTTATGTGCCGGAAGGGACACTTTCCCGCACATAAACAATCTGTAAAGGCGATTTGCTCTATTCATGTGTGCTGCTTCTGGAGCACACGTGGAAAGTGCAATATACGAGGAGAAATACAAATATATCCTCGTTATCGCCTGTTTAGGACTAAGTATTTCCTGATCTTATTTTTGGCACTGCCCCATACCTTGTAAATATGGGGCAGCGTCAAAAAGCAACAGGTGTTGCGGAGGAATGTCCACTGCAACACCCATTGCCCGCCCCATTAACGCTAAGTGCAGCAAGAATAGGGGCATTATTTACAAGGCGGCGTTAAGTCATTTTTTGTGGCTTAACACTGCCTTGTAAAGAAGGCAAAGGAGTTAGCGCAACTAGAACGTCAAAAAGAGTGATGTTCTGGTGGTGTTAACTCCTTGTACATATGCCCCTTGGTTTCTTTAATGTGAGAATCTACACTAGCAAAAAAGCCGCTTACTTCTTTAGGCCCATCCCTCTATGTAAATAACACTTACATTTCAATGCATGCCTCTGTTCATTATCACATAACGGTATTCAACAGGGCACCTTCTAGAATACCAATGTGTGCCCCTAGAAGCACGCACAACTTTAATAATGTTCATTGAATATTGATTGAGAGTAAACTGATTTTGCAGCAATGCTAGCCTCCCACGGTGCCCACAATGGGCATCAAACCTGCCTAGCAAGAAAAGATGGGACTTCACGATCATTCGGTCCTAGCCATCTCACTGCATCCTGCGGAAATGGGTGCTAGTTTGTGCTAATGTTGGTGGATCGGTGGAAAATAAATTGGAAAAGGACAGCCATAAAGATATTATTACAGGTGTGCGTAACTCACGTAATTTTCTTGTGCAAGATTATGTGAAATTTCGGAAAAATCCTGCAACAAAAAAAAATGCAATTTAGTAATTTCTTTTGTCCAAAGAGTGTCCTCATGCCCAAATTAATACAAGGACGTACTTCATACTAAAAAAAACACAAAAGTAAAAAAAGTGTTGTGAACACTAATAGTTTTACAAACAGTGACAAACTCATATGTTCAAAAAACTGCCCTCACTCACACACAAATGTGTGTGACATGCTTCATCATCGGGTCTGCTACAACGCCCTGGCTTAACCACGCGCAGAGCGGAGCATAGGGAGGGGGAACATATAACGTAAAAAGAATCACAAACACTAGACGTGACAAACAGTGTACAAGCCAAGAAGTGTCAGTACAAGACTGGGTACAGTGATAAGACAAACAAGCATTGGAAATGCAATAGGTCTCGCAGCATTAGAGTTAGTGCTTTTAGAATTGTTTATGGGTTTTTTTGTAAATCTTTAGCATTTTTGTTTCCTGTAGCCAATGCTAAAGAATAAAAAAAAAGCCATAAACATTTCTAAAAGCTCTAACTCAAATGCTCCGAGACCTATTGCACAGTGTGAGGGTGAGGGGTTGAGGGTGAGTGAGGGTGAGGGTGAGTGAGGGTGAGTGAGGGTGAGGGTGAGTGAGGGTGAGTGTGAGTTAGGGTGAGGGGTTGAGGGTGGGTGAGGGTGAGGGGTTGAGGGTTAGTGAGGGTGAGTGAGGGTGAGGGGTTGAGGGTGAGTGAGGGTGGGTGAGGGTGAGTGAGGGTGAGGGGTTGAGGTTGAGGTGTTGAGGGTGAGTGAGGGTGAGGGCGAGTGAGGTGTTGAGGGTGAGTGAGGGTGAGGGTGAGGGGTTGAGGGTGAGGGTAGGTGAGGGGTTGAGGGTGAGTGAGGGTGAGGGTGAGTGAGGGTGATGCTGAGGGGTTGAGGGTGAGTGAGGGTGAGTGAGAGTGAGGGTGAGTGAGGGGTTGAGGGTGAAGGGTTGAGGGTAAGTGAGGGTGAGTGAGGGTGAGTGAGGGTGAGGGGTTGAGGGTGAGTGAGGGGTTGAGGGTGAGTGAGGGTGAGGCGTTGAGGGTGAGTGAGGGTGAGTGTGGGTGAGGGTGAGTGAGGGTGAGGGTGAGTGAGGGTGAGGGTGAGGGTGAGTGAGGGTGTGTGAGGATGAGGGGGTGAGGATGTGAAGGCGCGCATCCGTAGACAAAAAACAGAGTAACCTCTTACTCTTCTACCTTAAAGCGCTTTGGGCCTCGTAAAGTGTAAATATTTACAACAAGGGGTGGTGAGGGACAGAGTCTCTGAATTAAGCAGAAAGCTCTTACCCAGTCAAGAGATCAGGGCTAGATCCAACACCGTTTTTTAGCTCACTGCACCATCCCAGTTTCAGAACCTGGCTGTATGCAAATTAGTCTGTTCCTGTCCCAGTGCATGATGGGAACAGGGCAAACCAAACTACAAAAGCCAATTCTTACACTGGGAAGGAAACAAGCTCCCGGGGACCGGTTTCTGGCATTACAGCCGTCTTCGGCCCGGTTTGCTTGAATCCTGATGGTGCAATGAGCAAGGGTCTCACATCTGAGAATACCCTTCCACGCTTAGGGTGGACAAAAATATTTACAACAAGGGGTGGTGAGGGACAGAGTCTCTGAATTAAGCAGAAAGCTCTTACCCAGTCAAGAGATCAGGGCTAGATCCAACACCGTTTTTTAGCTCACTGCACCATCCCAGTTTCAGAACCTGGCTGTATGCAAATTAGTCTGTTCCTGTCCCAGTGCATGATGGGAACAGGGCAAACCAAACTACAAAAGCCAATTCTTACACTGGGAAGGAAACAAGCTCCCGGGGACCGGTTTCTGGCATTACAGCCGTCTTCGGCCCGGTTTGCTTGAATCCTGATGGTGCAATGAGCAAGGGTCTCACATCTGAGAATACCCTTCCACGCTTAGGGTGGACAAAAATATTTACAACAAGGGGTGGTGAGGGACAGAGTCTCTGAATTAAGCAGAAAGCTCTTACCCAGTCAAGAGATCAGGGCTAGATCCAACACCGTTTTTTAGCTCACTGCACCATCCCAGTTTCAGAACCTGGCTGTATGCAAATTAGTCTGTTCCTGTCCCAGTGCATGATGGGAACAGGGCAAACCAAACTACAAAAGCCAATTCTTACACTGGGAAGGAAACAAGCTCCCGGGGACCGGTTTCTGGCATTACAGCCGTCTTCGGCCCGGTTTGCTTGAATCCTGATGGTGCAATGAGCAAGGGTCTCACATCTGAGAATACCCTTCCACGCTTAGGGTGGACAAAAATATTTACAACAAGGGGTGGTGAGGGACAGAGTCTCTGAATTAAGCAGAAAGCTCTTACCCAGTCAAGAGATCAGGGCTAGATCCAACACCGTTTTTTAGCTCACTGCACCATCCCAGTTTCAGAACCTGGCTGTATGCAAATTAGTCTGTTCCTGTCCCAGTGCATGATGGGAACAGGGCAAACCAAACTACAAAAGCCAATTCTTACACTGGGAAGGAAACAAGCTCCCGGGGACCGGTTTCTGGCATTACAGCCGTCTTCGGCCCGGTTTGCTTGAATCCTGATGGTGCAATGAGCAAGGGTCTCACATCTGAGAATACCCTTCCACGCTTAGGGTGGACAAAAATATTTACAACAAGGGGTGGTGAGGGACAGAGTCTCTGAATTAAGCAGAAAGCTCTTACCCAGTCAAGAGATCAGGGCTAGATCCAACACCGTTTTTTAGCTCACTGCACCATCCCAGTTTCAGAACCTGGCTGTATGCAAATTAGTCTGTTCCTGTCCCAGTGCATGATGGGAACAGGGCAAACCAAACTACAAAAGCCAATTCTTACACTGGGAAGGAAACAAGCTCCCGGGGACCGGTTTCTGGCATTACAGCCGTCTTCGGCCCGGTTTGCTTGAATCCTGATGTTGCAATGAGCAAGGGTCTCACATCTGAGAATACCCTTTCACGCTTAGGGTGGACAAAAATATTTACAACAAGGGGTGGTGAGGGACAGAGTCTCTGAATTAAGCAGAAAGCTTATGCACTGGGCCAGGGACAGACTGATTTGCATATAGCCAGGTTCTGAGCTGGGATGGGGCAGTGAGATAAATAACGGTGATGGATCAAGCCCTGATCTTTGGACTGGGTAAGAGTGGTCTGTTTAACTCAGACACTCTGTTCATCACCACCCCCTTTTTGTAAATCGTTTTTGGCCACTATAGGTGTGGCAGGGTATACTCAGACATGAGTCCCTTTCTCACTGCTCCATCAGGATTCAAGCAAGCCGGGCCGAAGAAGGCTGAAATGCCAGAAACCGGTCCCCGGTAGCTTGTCTCCTTTCTGGTGAAGAATTGGCTTGGTAGTTTAGTCTGCCCTGTTCCCATGATGCACTGGGCCAGGGACAGACTGATTTGCATATAGCCAGGTTCTGAGCTGGGATGGGGCAGTGAGATAAATAACGGTGATGGATCAAGCCCTGATCTTTGGACTGGGTAAGAGTGGTCTGTTTAACTCAGACACTCTGTTCATCACCACCCCCTTTTTGTAAATCGTTTTTGGCCACTATAGGTGTGGCAGGGTATACTCAGACATGAGTCCCTTTCTCACTGCTCCATCAGGATTCAAGCAAGCCGGGCCGAAGAAGGCTGAAATGCCAGAAACCGGTCCCCGGTAGCTTGTCTCCTTTCTGGTGAAGAATTGGCTTGGTAGTTTAGTCTGCCCTGTTGCCATGATGCACTGGGCCAGGGACAGACTGATTTGCATATAGCCAGGTTCTGAGCTGGGATGGGGCAGTGAGATAAATAACGGTGATGGATCAAGCCCTGATCTTTGGACTGGGTAAGAGTGGTCTGTTTAACTCAGACACTCTGTTCATCACCACCCCCTTTTTGTAAATCGTTTTTGGCCACTATAGGTGTGGCAGGGTATACTCAGACATGAGTCCCTTTCTCACTGCTCCATCAGGATTCAAGCAAGCCGGGCCGAAGAAGGCTGAAATGCCAGAAACCGGTCCCCGGTAGCTTGTCTCCTTTCTGGTGAAGAATTGGCTTGGTAGTTTAGTCTGCCCTGTTCCCATGATGCACTGGGCCAGGGACAGACTGATTTGCATATAGCCAGGTTCTGAGCTGGGATGGGGCAGTGAGATAAATAACGGTGATGGATCAAGCCCTGATCTTTGGACTGGGTAAGAGTGGTCTGTTTAACTCAGACACTCTGTTCATCACCACCCCCTTTTTGTAAATCGTTTTTGGCCACTATAGGTGTGGCAGGGTATACTCAGACATGAGTCCCTTTCTCACTGCTCCATCAGGATTCAAGCAAGCCGGGCCGAAGAAGGCTGAAATGCCAGAAACCGGTCCCCGGTAGCTTGTCTCCTTTCTGGTGAAGAATTGGCTTGGTAGTTTAGTCTGCCCTGTTCCCATGATGCACTGGGCCAGGGACAGACTGATTTGCATATAGCCAGGTTCTGAGCTGGGATGGGGCAGTGAGATAAATAACGGTGATGGATCAAGCCCTGATCTTTGGACTGGGTAAGAGTGGTCTGTTTAACTCAGACACTCTGTTCATCACCACCCCCTTTTTGTAAATCGTAAAGTGTAAAAGCGCTACAATTGATCAATTCGGTACTGGGACATAAGGGGGCGCTGCAGGTCAGGTTGCAAGGCTGGACAACTGCTTGGTGTCCTGGTAATGAAAAAGTAGGGAGTTGTGCAAGTAGGGATTAAGAAGATGCACTGCTTGATCTCAGTGTGAGTACGAGTACAGCGGCAGTACGGCTGCTGCAAGTCTGGATTGGGCTGCACTGGGTGCTTGCACTGTGAGTACAGGTACAGGACAGTAGGGCTGCTGCAAATGGGGGGGTGGGGGTTAAGTGCAGCGAAAGCGATTACCTGCGGGGATAAAGAATAGGAAAACCTAACATCAGAATGTCTCAGGAGGCTCATAATGCACTAGGGATTGATCATGCACTGTTAAAACATAGGGGGCAATCTATTCGTGGTGGTACTCTAAGAGGCGTTTAAATGAGGATGTTAAAACCCACTTGTGCAGCTAGGGGGTCAAGTGCCTTTGACACATGGGATTTTGCGAGAGTGAACGGTAATTAATGTCTCTGCCCGATATGTCATGGACAGCCGAGTCAAGTGAAAGGTATTGTGGGCAAAGGAACTTAGTGTGAGTGGCAGACCAGTTGGTCGGCCATATGTGCCACTCGTTGAAACAATAAACATGCAGAATAAGCGTCATTATAGTAGGCGCGGGCGGAGTTCTTTTTACCTAGCGTGATTCAGGAAGTGTCTAAAGAGAGGACCAACGGTAATTGTTATCCTCATAAACATTGGGTGCAATCAGTTAAACAAACCGTGAGCGGTTAATACGGGTCTTTCGTGGACTTGTGCCGGTAAGGTGTCTTGTTTAAAATGGTGATTTCTGCCGTCTAGCGAGAGCAAAAGTGGGGCAGACTTACTTTCGAGCAGAGCTGCAAGGGTCTATCTCCTTCTTGATGTGGCTGGTGATGCGTGATGTGCCGCGTGTGAGGTCCTGTTTAAATACTGCGTGGCGTGGCCAACGTGCTAGCATGCACGTTCTAACCTGTGTATGGCGCTGAGTTTAAAACCTGGAACTGGAGGTTTTCTCGAGCATACCTGTTGAAATTAACTTGTAGTCCAGAGAATTGCGTGTTATAGCTTAGGGATTAACTAATTTGTCAGCAGGATGTGTTTTGCGCAATACAGTACATGTTATGTACATAGTCAATTGCAAGCAGGAGAACAGTTTGTGAACTTTAACATCCTAAAGAATCGATGACCACATACAAAGTTAACATGAACTAATGTCGGATCTGTGTGAGACAGCAACAGGGAGCGTTGCGAGTGGCATACAAGACGGAGGGAAGAGAGGGGAGGGGGAGGAGAAATGCGACACGGCGGGAAGGGGAGGGGGCGGAGCGGGTACAATAAACAAGACGGAGGGAAGAGAGGGGAGGGGGGAGGAGAAGTGTGTTTAAAATGGTGATTTCTGCCGTCTAGCGAGAGCAAAAGTGGGACAGACTTACTTTCGAGCAGAGCTGCAAGGGTCTATCTCCTTCTTGATGTGGCTGGTGATGCGTGAAGTGCCGCGTGTGAGGTCCTGTTTAAATACTGCGTGGCGTGACCAACGTGCTAGCATGCACGTTCTAACCTGTGTATGGCGCTGAGTTTAAAACCTGGAACTGGAGGTTTTCTCGAGCATACCTGTTGAAATTAACTTGTAGTCCAGAGAATTGCGTGTTATAGCTTAGGGATTAACTAATTTGTCAGCAGGATGTGTTTTGCGCAATACAGTACATGTTATGTACATTGTCAATTGCAAGCAGGAGAACAGTTTGTGAACTTTAACATCCTAAAGAATCGATGACCACATACAAAGTTAACATGAACTAATGTCGGATCTGTGTGAGACAGCAACAGGGAGCGTTGCGAGTGGCATACAAGACGGAGGGAAGAGAGGGGAGGGGGAGGAGAAATGCGACACGGCGGGAAGGGGAGGGGGCGGAGCGGGTACAATAAACAAGACGGAGGGAAGAGAGGGGAGGGGGGAGGAGAAGTGCGACAGGGGAAATGCGAGACGGCGGGAAGGGGAGGGGGCGGAGCGGGTAAACAAAGACGGACGTGCACGCGCTTTTAAGCTCAATGCGCATGCGCATTGAGCTTAAAAGTCACGGGCACTGCAAGGAATCGCCACGATTCCTTGCAGTGTGAATAAAGAGCGGATAAGTCCCAATACTCTCGCCTTGCTCGATGCGCATGCGCATCGACAGGCGAGACCTAAAAATGCAGTCAAAAAAGCTAGTTTAAAACTGGCTCATGGATACCAGATATCCCTTTATTCGTTGGTTCCAAGGTCAGGATTACAATTAAATAACGGATGGTGGTGTTAAGGAAGGAAATTTAGGAACCTATAACACCCCTCCTAAACTGCTGGAGTCAACATGTTTCGACCTAAGCATGCCCCCAATCAGTAGGTCACATTGGTCTTCATCAGGACGTCTATCAGTCCCGGTCCCCTATGAAAACTCCTTACCTTGATATGAGTTTGTCACTGTTTGTAAAATTTCATTATCTGTGGTTTTGTCCTCTCCACCCCTTTACGTGTGTATTATAGGGACTTACGGGTGTTCGGGTGGTAGAGTAGCTGTTTGACCCTCTCCCCTCTACTGTGTGAGAAAAAACTGATAGTTCACAAAGGGGCATATTACCAACAACTAGCGATAATTTTTGTCTCTAACTTGTTTAGAGACAAACATTATCGCCGCAAATCGGCGATTTTTATCGCAGATAAACCTTGCTATTAACAAGGTTTATCGCCAATGCGATAAAAAACGGCCGAAATGCATGAATATCGCTGAAAAGTCAGCGATATTCATGCATTATCGAGCAAATGCTCTTAGCCGTGTTATCCACCTCCCATTGGATAACATGGCTAAGAACTGCTCAGGGCAGGTGTTAGCTTTTGGAGATATTCCCGCTTAGCGCGAATATCTCCAAAAGTTGGTAATAGGAGATAGCGATGTTAGCGACTGTTTTCAGTCTCTAACATCTTGGCACGCCCACTTTGCATCTCATTAGTGATAAATATCACTGACATGCAAAGTGGGGCCCAAGATGGTCGCTATCTCCTACTAGCTGTCGCTAACTGGTGTTAGCGACAGCTTGGTAATAGGGAGATAATTTTATCTCCGCTTTCTTGGCTTTTAAAGCCAAAAAAGCGGAGATAAACCCCCTTGATAATATGCCCCATAGTTCTGGGGCTCAGCGACAGAATTGTTTGACCCGAGCGACTACCAGTTACACCATGTGGCATAATGGTGTCATTTTACCAAATTTTGCATAAATAGCATAACACGAAATGCCACATATTATGCAAATGATTCCTGCGTAACTGACATTTTGCCCAGGCCTAGATGATATGACACACATGCAGCAGAAACACGGAAAAGGATCGGTATAGAGTATGTGACAGAACCATTACTAGTAGGAGTTTGAATGTCTCTTCATAGGCTAGCAGTTTAAGGCATATTTTAGAAATCAGCGACAACATCGAATCCATGCTGCGTCCGCTCTAACTAGCCTTCGAAGTAATCTAAGAGTATCTTTGGGAAGTAGTGTTGTATGATCTATCCATATTCGAGACCAAATGATGTACCCTTACTCTTACCCTACCCTTACCCTTACCCTTACTTGTCTTACTCTGCAGGTTGGCACTGTGCTGCATTACTCTACACTTGCCACACTACTGTGGATGGGTGTAAAGGCGCGAGTCATCTACAAAGATATGAATCGCAAACCTGTTCTACCACAGGACGGGGACGCTCCCCAGCCGGCACACAGACCAATGCTGAGGTAACTGCATATTCCATGCTTTATGTTCTTGTTATCTTCCACTGCACTGTGGCGCAACGTCCGAGATGTAACAGGTTGCACAATGGATGACAACAAAGAGGAAGTCGAGACACTAACGAGCAAGGCAATCATTTTCACACCAGGGGGCATATTTACAAGCCCCTATCACTACCACAAAGTCACTTTTAGTGACGTGGTGGCGATAGGGGCTTTATCTTCTTTACAAGGCAGTGCTAAGCCACTTAACATAGCTTAACGCTGACTTGTAAATAAGGCACCCTTTCACGCTATACTTAGCGTGATAGGGGAGGGAAATGGGTGTTGCAGTGGGCGTTCCACCGCAACACCCATTGATTTTGACGCTGCCCCCTATTTACAAATAAGTCGTAAATAGGAGGCAGCACCAAAATTAAGACCAGGAAAACACTGGTCATAAACAGGCGAAATGAGGAGAAATGCTTAATTTCTCATAGTTTTTGCTCTTTCCGTGTATGCTGCGTTGGGCAGCACAGCCAGAAATCGCAAATTGCCATTGATTGTTTATGTGCAGGAAGGTGACCCTTCCTGCACATAAACAATCAAAAAGAAATGACGTTTTGCAACTTCTATGTGTGCCGCATTTAGTTGCACACATCAAAGTTAGAAAAACGTAATTTAAAGATTGTTTATGTGAAGGAAGGGAGACGTTCCTGCACATAAACAATCTTTAAATGACATTTTGCAACTTCTATGTTTGCTGCATTAAGTAGCGCACATAAAAGTTACAAAAAGTCATTTAAAGATTGTTTATGTGTAGGAAGGGAGACATTCTTGCACATAAACAATCTTCCCTTCAACACAGACACCATGTACTATGGTACAAGGGTGTGTGCGTTGGCACTAGGCTGCTAAGTTTAGCGCCAATGCAGGGGGAAACGCAGGGCTGCACCATATTGTTGTAAATATGGTGCATCCCTACGTTTCTGAAGTGGCGGAGTGCGGCGTTAAGCCAGGAAGCCTAACACTGCATTCCGTCACTTTGTTGTAAATATGCCCCTAGGAAAATGTGCTGTGCCTGTAAACGGATTTCTCAGTATGGTATACGTTATAGATGCATGCTTTGCAATTCTGCTCCTCAGATGGGTGAGGCATAGGCATGATGAGGATGCTTACACACAGGCCTTTTTACTCTGATGTGGTGTTTCGTAGAACTGTTTCCATGGGTGTGCATGTGTATGCTTGGCTTCATTGCCATGCCACGTTTGTCTATTTTTATATTTACAGAGGGTTACAGACTGTGTTGCTGTAATATTTAGATATTTGTATGTGTACATCATTGTGTGATTGTTCGACAGTGAGCATTATCAAGTTCTTAAATGCAACTTTTCACCTATGGGTAAACGTGATTGATTGTGCTAGATTCTTTATCTGGGTCGTGTGTGTTTTTCTGTCGATCATCTTTTAGGTTTTATTTGAGGGTGTGTACAGGTTCAAGTTCAAGTTTAAATTTGTATAGCGCACTACTCACCCAGAGGGTCTCAAGGCGCTTGAGGGAGGGGGGGTGCTTTACTTATCGAATATCCAAGTTTTTAGTTGTTTTCTGAAGGAGAGGTGGTTCTGTGTTCTGTGTTATTGATAGGCACAGGCACAGTGAATGTGTAGATGTCGACTTTCCAATAAAGACGTGATTAGCGCTGCTTTGTACATTTGCACACCTTTTATACTTTGTTGAATTGATTTTATGTAGATGTGTTCACCCAGTAAGCCTGTGTTGCAGTTCCTATCTGTTGCTGTGTTCATGAACTAGGTAACTGTAGGTGAGTTCAAGTGGTATTGTTTATGTTGAACCTAGTCATAGATGTGTACAGGTTGGTACTGTTTTGTTACATTGTGGTTTTTGGCATCAGTCTTATGTGTGTAGAATTGAGATTGCAACTGTTCTATGGAAAGGTTTTTTGCATTAGTCAGATTTTTACAGACATTCTAGACTACTTAATCCCTTCGCTGCGGCGGCTATTCCGCCGCAGCGCTAAAGGGGCGGGGCGGCTGCGCGGCGGTCGAATGCTGGTGACAGAACCGCTCCGCCACCAGCCGCGGTTGAGCTGTGCTGGTGACGGAGCGGTTACGTCATGACCCGCCCGCTCATTAGAACTGCCGCGCAGGCGCTAAATCAGCGCCGCGCAGGCGCGGCGGCTGGGCCATGACGGAACCGCTCCGTCATCAGCACAGCCCAACTGTAGCTGATGACGGAGCGGTTCCGTCATCAGCAGGGGAGGGGTTAACCATCCATGTGCATTTGCACCGATGGTTAATTTGTAAAACAATTAGTGACCGGGCCCTTATCAGAGGGACATGATAGCTTGCACCATGCGTTGCGCCTTCCAGCACTGTCAATTACAGTACCAACACAACTACGAACCAATGACACTCCTGCAAGTGTAACTTCATAAAATGCAAGGCCCCCAAAGCTTTAAGAATGGCTTGAGTGGCACCTATTAATGATTGTCAATGTATATTCAATTAATAAAATGTTGTGCTCATACCCAAATTTGGCAGACAGTGCCACCCTGTGGCATACTGTCACAAGATCCGGTGCTAAGAATGAAGTGCCAGCACCGAGCACCGGAAACCACCGGCTCAAATTAAGCACTACAATTTGCACCCAAGGTGTTGTATCTAATCTTGACCACTTAACTGTGTTTATGAATTTCTGTGTGTGTTGTGTATGTGTATGATTGTGCAGCAAATCATATTCAAGCCACTGTTGATGTTTTTCAATTGAATATCAGAATGCCGTAAGCAGAAATATCGTCTGACATAATTCTCATGTTCTAAGCATCTGATAGAAAAATATTTGGTCCATTGGGTGTGGATTTTCTATTAACTCCAATTGAGAGCTATTTTTTGTAAACCTTATTTAGGACACAATATTTTATGTCAGAAGATAAGCTGACTGCCATATTCTGATATATACCCTGTTTTTCATCATATAGTTTTGTGATGTGGCACAAGTCCCTTGCAGGTGACTGGGCATGGTTTTCTATTGGTCTGTTTTTGGGGTGTTTTAGATTTGAAACACTCAGCGTGTTAAGGATCTGTTATTCTATTGCGATGTAGACTTCTTATAGGTGGGTGAGTACAGGTCAGTATAGTTGGGCTGGCATGCTTAGTTGTGCTAGATTGCCCACATTCCAGTTTTTTATCAGTTCTTGTGGCTCCTGTAGGAAGTTCAGCGGGTTCATTTGTGAAGGTTCTTCAGGCTGTGTTGCTGTATAACCCAGATCTGTGACTGGGAGTGAGTGTCTGAAACGTTTCAGAGCTTCGTCCATCATCTCCTTGTGTTCGCTTTGTGTTGCTGTTGTTCTCTCAAAATATATGGGATGTTGCTGCGAATGTGTACAAGACCAGACGGATATGATTAGATCTGCATGCTTGGCTTTAGCTAACTAAATAGGAATACAAAAGTACAATTTCTTTGGTGACCACTAGTGTGTTTATTTGATAGTTTCTTACTGAAAATGTCCTTGTTTTCCGTGGAGGTGTATAAGAGTGGGAGCTCCCATTGAACGGCATTGGCATATACATGATTTGATCAATATGGGCTGTTGAACAGAAGGCAGCTAGCTCTTTTCGTCTTTGAGCTGCATGACAGGACTCCCGCTCAACATCTTTTTTTTTTGATCTACAAAGGCTTTAGAGTAGGAGTTTGTCGTTCTTTTTTTCCCATGTGCAGGGCAGGAGTTTGGCAGCATGTATCTTGGTCTGTGCTTGCTGTAACACAAGAGTTTGTGCAGATGTCGCTTTGTCGATATTGCAGTGGGGCAGGAGTGGTTCTATCTCTCCTCTGATTTACAAGCACTAGTAGGCAGAAGCACACTAGGGTCTACCTGTGCTGTGTGTCCATCGAAGGGTTGGCGTCTGTCTACATTAGTGTTTAGTGTCTACTTTAGAGCATCAGGTCTGTTGGAGTCACTGAAAATGGCATCATTTAGGAGCAGCAATTGATTTTCCTGCTTGAAATGCGTGAACTATTTTGCAATCAGACCTGATGCTTTGAGGGTAAGAATGAGTTTTGATTTTGCAAGTTGTAGAAGTTGGAAGATGTATCTGTTACCAAACAATGTTCTCTAGAATGTAGCTGCATATCTTATATCGGGGTCAAAGGTTGCGTGATGTCTCTATATATGTGATGCTATTGGATTGGAGTCATATAGGATACGCTGTTACTTCCACGTGCTCTTTTTATTTTGGCTGGAGAGAATCTCTACTTTTGTGTTTATGATGCGGTACAATGATCTTCTCTCCTGTATTTTGCCTTCAGGTTTTACCTCATTGCCGGAGGTATTCCCCTCATTATTTGTGGGATAACGGCAGCTGTCAACATCAACAATCCTCGGGAGAATCACTCCAAGTAAGTATACTTCCTTGTTAATTGCTGCTTGCCTTCTTACCAAACAGCGACAATGGCTGTTGCGTTTTCTCAGGACAATGAAGCATTTGCAGTGCAAGTTCCAGTGGAAGCTTGATAAGGGTGAAGTGATGTTGCGGGTGCTGCCAGAATAATAACCCAGCACCTAGAAATGCTAGTCACATGATGCGCTAAACAAGTGTTTTCATTCGCTCATCCAAACTTGGATACAAATTCTGCATGGTTGGACTTGGCATAATCAACCGTTCTTCCATGATTGATTTGTGGGACATTACTCCATCCAAATGATGTAATGTCAACCCATCGAAAGACATCAAAGGTATTTCTTTATAAGTAGCCACTAGCCCATTGTCCAGGGCTGGGCTTGTCTTTCTGTCCGCTAAACCCACTTCAGTCATTATTTGTTAGTGATATATGTGAAGCTGACACCTGCCTTGTCAGAATGTGTTAACCTGCTTCTACGCATATTTTCCAACCAGAAAAGAGGACACAAGATTGTCATCTACATGGACCAAATCAGGTCATACACATTGAAAATAAGGGTTGTCAGACTCATCAACTCTACCCAGTTTGTTCTTAACTTTGGTACACCTACCAGTCATGGTTCCCAGATTTGCCTTGGTGCTTCAAAAGCACACCCCTATCTTCACACCCACCACATACTAGACCAATTCACAACACGTTGTAGAACGAGTGTAGGGTACTGAAACGATCACATAGGTGCCCAGCTGCTTGTGTCTGTATATCACCATGGACTCTTAATATTTCACACAATATTGGGGGTTTTCCCAAGAAAAGCAAGCATGCTGGATTAATGGAGGTTTTTTCCCAATTTAACAGTCTTTAAGAAGAGTACATTTCAGGTAATTTATGGTTCCCTTAATTTTCTGGTAACCATATCTTTTGCCATTTTCAAACTTCATGAAATAGAATAGCCATTGCAGTAAAGACATTCTTATAATATACACTTTGCTGGAACATCACCATCATAGCTCATAAAGAACTCCATTTCTAATCATTTCCCTCTGGCCTTATAGCATTGATGTAAAATACCCTCCAGAGGGATTCTACCGTTCCACCCCCCCCCCCTCCTTCCCATCAGTACACTGTACCAATTTCGGAATCATTTTCCCCACAACATGTCTGTAACGTTTTCTGCTTCTGTCATAGCTAGGTTTGTAGTATATAAATATTCAAAACAAATCAACAGGACTTTGGGGAGAGTACATTTATTGAATTTGATAGGGCACCCATTTAAGGGGTGACCCCCTTAGAGAGATAGGAATATCAGTGCACACGTCTTGCTGCTGGCGGTGCACATTAGCAGGACGGCTCTACCTCACTTTGAACACAGAAAAAAATGGAGAACATGTGCCTGATCCCCCCCTGGGGGGGAAACCCATTTTCATTAAACGTGTAATGAGGAATCTCCTTTTCTAAAATAATTTGAGGACATTGGGCATAAAATAAGGGAAAGAAGATAAAGGTAAAGGAAAACCTTTTTTGAAGGAAAATAAGGAATTTACCAAAAAGAGGATTCAGGGACAAGAAAATAACACAAAGAACGCAAAGAGAAAAATGAACATGAATAACGGACACAGGGGGAGCTATTAGGGTATATGTAGAGTGGCGAGGCTTTGCCGGGGCACAGGCTCTATGATACGGGTAGGGCTAAGCCATAATAGGGTATAGTCAAGGGAGGAGGTAGAAGGAGGCGAAAGGTGGGCAGTAGAGGAACTAGGCTGTAGGTTGGTGGAAGAGATTCTGTGTAAAGATGGGGAAAACGTACTAGGGTATAGCGGTGGTTGTGGATGCTAGGGGTACTAGAGTATAAGTAGGAGAAATGGTATTAAAAGGTTAAGCAAGGGCAGAGGTGCTAGGGGTTGAAGAAGTTCTAGGATTGTAGATAATGGTAGAGACACTAGGTATAAAAAAACTAGTAGAAGGAGAATGAGGATTAACTGACTTCGGTGTAGGTTCAGCAAACTATTGCAGGCGACGAGGCGGGAGACTAGAGTTGCTGACACTTGATTGCAACTTATCAGGGTTGCGAACTATGATCCCTCTAACATTCCGGGGAGTCTGAGCAAACCTATATATAGGGTGATTCGTGCTGCGATAGTAATTGTGGATCCTGACAGCTTTTATTCTTATACTTTTTCTCGTCTTTGATACCTCTGCATATTAACAATGATGATATGACTATTGGGATAATTATACTAATTCTCCTGTTGGAGTGAATCCAGTTATTTGTTTACTTCATTTCATAATTTATTTATATTCTTTGGTATCCCATTATCAAAATACATAACGTTGAGTCCTCATTGCATAAATGGATTATTAGACACCTTCCTACTACTATCTATGCCTTGATGAAGTCTCTGTGGGAGACGAAACACGTGTTGGCGATTTGTGGCGATTTGTATGCTGGAAACACCTGTTTTTTATGAATTTTAAAAAAAAGAAGAATAATCAAACTTTCGTTACCTTGAAGAGGACCTCTTTTTGATTCCACATTGGACTACTGTTTATCCTTATACTGTTTCATTACTATGATATCCCATGAACATTACTGGTGACAATGGATTAATCTTTTATCTGTGTAATACATACAAGAAAAGTGAAATAATTTATAATATGTTTTGGAGTGCTGTAAATAGATTCTCACCTCTCTAGAAAGACTTCGGTGTAGGTAGTGGGAGAAAGAGAGCAGGACAGAGGAAATAGGAGTTGTGTTAAAGGTTCTCCTGATAAACAAGTGCAAAATGACAAAGGTACAAAGCAGATGAAGGCGTGTGTATGCAGAGTCTGAAAAAGGAAACCAAGGATCCTGAAAGAAGGTACTGTAAAAAAAGAGTTTCTACATGAAAGGCATTCACCAGGATTTGACATCCTGAGAATGACATTAATTTGGACAAATTGAGGACACAGGTTAACCCCTTCACTGCGGCGGCTATTCCGCCGCAGTGCTAAGGGGGCGGGGCGGCCGCGCGGCGGGGCCGTGCTGGTGACGGAACCGCTCCGTCACCAGCCACGGTTGAGCTGTGCTCATGACGGAGCGGTTCCGTCATGGCCCCGCCCGCTCAATAGAACGCGCCGCGCAGGCACGAAATCAGCGCAGCGCAGGCGCGGCGGCAGGGCCATGACGGAACCGCTCCCTCATCAGCACAGAGCCACCGCAGCTGATGACGGAGCGGTTCCGTCATCAGCACGGATAGGGTTAATGAGGAAATTCGCTGGTTCCCTTTTGTACGTTATTTAGGTTTCACCTGCAGTCTATTTTTTTTTAACAGGAACTTAAAACGGACTTTGTTCCGCCTCCTCTCTTTCCTGGCTTTTAATTGGTTCCTGTGCTTGCTACTTACTTTTCCTCCATTTCTATTGGCTGTAGCATATTTTCCTGCATTTACCAATGCTTGTTCCTCGTCTGCTTCTCTTATCAGTTTCCCATCACCAATACTGTTAACATCCGCTTTGGTGGAACAATTTTTTCATAAAGTTTTGCCTCTTTTCACTCTTCCACAGCATATTTATATACCAGTTTATCACTGGGGAGATTACGTGCCTAGTATAGAATCACAGGATGGTGCTGTCACATACCGGGAACCCCAGCACTCGTGTCAGCAGCTCTGGTCGCTGTGCCACCTCCCCTACACTCCTGTGTTATTTGTCATAAAGCTCTTTCCTTCTCCCAGATGATGATTGTTAAAAAACAGTACTTTATTCATCACATAGGCGAAACCGATACATTACCACTGCTTGTTCTAAATAAGCACACAAAACTATTACCAAAAACCTGCACAGTAAATAAACAAGCATTTGAAACTAAAATTGTCCATCATGCTGCAACAAAAACAGTGGATAAAGCAAGTACAAAAATAGGAGATGAGGGCATGCACAGAATCAAAACTACAAAATAATTTCAATAACTGCTTTCATGATATCACTTACAGGTGGTGCATAAGTAATGTGGAGGTGGCCATGTCCAGTGGGACAGTGTATGTTGTAAGTGTGTGCTCAGAACACCGATTGGCAGGAAAGCCAAATAATGTATGAGGATGAAGTCTGAATTACCAACTCACTTAAACAACTTGATGCATGGATAGCAGTGTGAGATACTTGTCCAACTGTGGAGAGCAGAGAACAGGAAGGGGGAGATATACCAGGGTATATATAGTGGCGGAGTCAAGAAGCTCGATCTATGGTGGATGACCTCAGTCCCCAAAATTCTCCTCATGAGCACCGAATTGACACCCTCAGTTCTTCAACACACTGAGTAGCTTCAATTTACATTGTTTTCAGTACAAGCAAAGCATTCACAGTCACGTTCCAGTCCTTTTCACAAATACACTTTTACTGTGTATCGAAAAATAATGTGACAAGACTGATTAGTGGCTCCAGGTTATAAAGAGCACTTCTTCTACCCCTCCCTGGCTGTTGAACTCTCTCTGACGATCACCCACTCTTAACTACGCTTCCATATGGACTCTAGCCCCATCCCTTCTGATCCCTTGTGTGTACTCCTAAAGGCACACCCACAAGTGGTGTAGCAAGGAAGCCATGGACCCCAATTCAACTATGGAAAATGGACCCCGGATCTCAATGGATAGGAGAAAAAAAACAACCGCAACTGGGGTACACTGGGAAAAGCACACCTCTGAGCACTGGCTCTACTGCACCTGCTGCACTATTTAAAGCTATGCTTCCGGGCCCCTGTACTTCTTCAGTCCCAATGCCCGTGCATCATTCAATTATTATCGCCATCCTCCCCCTCTCTCTCTCTCTTCCTTTTTTCTGTTTCACACTTCACACTTGCATCTTTCACTCTTCCCCAGTTTCTTTCTGTCTCTTTACTTTGCCCTTCTCCTATCCATTTTCTGCTGATGGTTCCATTCCTATGATCCTCTCTCCCCCTTTTCTCCAGCTTCTCAGTTGTCTCTTTCACTCGCCCCTACACCATGTCTATGCATACTTCCTGACACACACCCCCACTCTGCCCTACGCTCGCTTCTTTTGTATCGCCTACTTTCCTCCGCCATTCGCATTTGTATATCTCCACTTCCCTTGGCTCTCTCCATTCTCCACTGATGTTACCTTTCTGCACTGCACGTAGCCCTTACTCTTGCATCACTCAAATACCTTTTTATTCTTCTTCCTTCGTTCTCTTTTCTCCCCATGCTTTTCCTATTCTCCTATCCATCATCTGTATCTAGCTACCTAATGCCTTTCAGTCTCACACACTCTTCCCTATACCTCTAGGCTCGTTTTAATTTCTACCTTTCACACTCACTCCATCTCTCCCTTGCATTTTTCTACTCTTCTTCCCTCTTGTACCATTCTCTCCTCTTTTTATTAGTTTCTCTCCCTTCTCTTCCTTTTTTTTCTCCAATATTTCACACCTACACCAGTGTTTCTCCCCTCGCCATCTACTCTCTGTTCTTTTCCATTTTCCCTTGTATCCCGAAACTCTCCTATTTTCTTTACTACCTACATTTCTGCACCATTTAAGATGCTCCCCTTCTGTCTCTCTTTTGTCCACTGTATCTCTTCAGTTTTCATCTCCTCATAACCCTCTTTGAACTAATACAGAGCTAGGCCCCAGCCCTCAGAAAACGTCTGAGCTGGCAGCCTGTTATGTATATAGCAGCTGGTGCAGGACATGGAGGGGCCGCCTACCCCTCTGCATCCATCGGTGCCACTGAAACATCTGCACCATTGAAGTGATGCTTCTGACATCACCATGTACTAAGCCTATTTTGTGATTCAGTCTATCCGAATCAAAAAATGGGTTGAACAACTCATTGTGAACCGCAAATTTAAGGGTGGGATGGTGCAAAAGGGGTATTTCCTCTTATTTGTGATTCACAATGAGATCTAGAAATGGTTTACAACCGCAGTTTTAAGCTCTGGAAAGCTATTGACTCCTTAACCCCTTCAATGCGGGTGACAAAGCAAGCTCGTCATGGGCGTTACCTGCGCTGCGCGCATGACGAGCTGGCTTTGTCACGTAACGCGTGATTTTTGAAATTTCAGCACGCAGCGGGAAAACCCGCTAGCACGCATGCGGTTAAAGTCAGTGATAACAGGTTTCCAAAGGGCCTGAGGTTTCACTGGACAGCTTCACCTTTGAGAACTATGGGGCATATTTACTAGGAAGAGGTGGAGCACGGCATTAGCTACCTTGGTTTAACTCCGCATTCGGCCACTTCCAAAACGCAGGGCAGCACCATATTTAGAAGGATAAGGTGCAGCCCTGCGTTTCCCCCTGCCCTGGCGCTAATTTTAGCCACCTAGCGCCAACGCAGACACCCTTGCACTAGAGTGCAAGGGTTCCTGCTTTGCAGGGGAAGATTGATTATGTGCAGGAAGGTGTCTCTTCCTGCACATAAACAATATGAAATGGCATTTTGAAACTTCTTTGTGTGCTGCTTAATGCAAGAAAAAAACACATAGAAGTTGCAAAATTTAATTTTTTTTAATTGATTTTTTATGTGCAGGAAGGGTCACCTATCTGCACATAAACAGTTAATGGCCTTTTGCTGTGTCTATGTGTGCTGTACAATGCAGCACACCTAGAAATAGCAAAAAACGAGGAGAAATGAAACATTTCTCCTTGTTGCCCCTGTTTAAGACCATGTGTTTTCCCTGGTCTTCGTTTTTGAATTGTCCCATATTAACGCTGCCTATGTAAATATGGGGCAGCATCAAAATCAATGGGTGTTGCGGTGGAACTCCCACTACAACACCCATTGCCCGCCCCTTTCAGGCTAAATATAGCCTGAAAGGGGGCCTTATTTACAAGCATCTTTAATTCATGTTAAGTGGCTGCACGCTGCCTTGTAAATATGGTGAAGCCCATATCGCCACAGGAACATCACTAAAAGGGACGTTCCTGTGGAAATAGGTGGCTCGTTCCTTGCCTGCTCCCTAAAAGTCTTCCAAGACAGGAAACTATTCTTTTTTTATTTTTAAAAAACGATAAAAGTTGCCCATTTGTGAAGTGAACACAGGAAGGAGTGTTCTGCTGTTCCTCGCAGGCCACCATCCCTGTGTTTGTAGCCAGTTACAGGTGATAGCAAATAGAAAACAACCTAGTTAATACTCGAGAGCCAGCTGCTTCTGTGATCTCCTGTGATTATAGAGATTTTGCAACATGACCTAATTAACGACTGGTTGCAAAGCGCCAGTGCTCAGTGTGTGACTGCTTGTGCTGACCAGTCTGTACGCACATCTGGCCCACGTTAGTAATTCACTTTTAGTTCCAAATACAAAGGATTGGATCCCCCTGCAACAGCCTGAGTGTGTAACCTGTGGCCACAGTTTTAAATACTGTAATGCCACGAGAAGTCAATAGCATCACTTCAACTGAGTGAGAAAATGACACCAGTTAGAACATAGCAAGATGGGAGTTCAATTGAGAAAACTAGAGCTGCACCCATTTTGCAAAAGTGAATTATTGATGTACCAATCTGAGGTGCAAACTTGGTAATTTGCAAATGCTCAGCATCAATAGTTAATATTGTTGCCATATTTGTGGTCCCCTTCATAATGGTTCTCTAGATGTACCTCGAGAGGATGTACTTGGCGTTCCAGCCATTCTTAGCTATGTTACAAGGCATGTGATTAGATCAGGCAGATGTGACAAATTCCTCACGTATATTCTATCTTCTTTCCACAGCTGTTTGGTGTGGCAGCCAAGCCTCGCTGCTTTCTATGCGCCGGCGGCAGTGATTCTTCTCGTCACCTGGATCTACTTCTTGTGCACAGTGATTGCCCTCAGACGCCGGCCAGCTGAGCAGAAAGACCCAATGGATCAAACAGAACTTCCAACAAGACTGAGTGGTGGTGGTGGCAGCAACCCCTTGTCTGACTCGGGTTCAATTTCAGTGAGCCCCATCTCACAGAATCTGGATATGGACGGTGTACACACTCTGAAGGTGCAGTTCTGGGCCCTGCTGATCGTTCATTGCCTCTATATTGCCCTTTGGGTCTTTGGGGCACTAGCTGTGTCACAATCGTGGTACTACAGTGTCATGTTCAGTTGTCTCTACGGGGTTGTGGCCGTTGCCTTGGGGCTCTTCGTTTTCATCCACCACTGTGCCCGGCGCCCTGACGTGATGTCAACTTGCTGTCCCAGCTACAAGCATGCATCGCCAATGCAAGGTTATGTGCACCCAGGTATTATCGTGGATGACACCTCACAGGTTTTCATTGGTTGCAGCCCTGAAGTAGCCACCTCGGTTAAGTCCTCTTCTTCCCCCTGCAGCAGCAGCCACTCAAATCCGGGGCATTGCAAACTGACCAATCTCCAAATAGTGCAGACCCAAGCGGAAAACTGTCCACAGAAGCCTGCATGCTTTGAAGAACCACAGCCAGTAAATAATAAAAGTTCTACCATTCCCAGCAGATACACAAACAATTTACATGCCCGTAGGAACCACAAAAGCAGAACTAAACAGTACAGAGAGGGGAAGCATCACAGGTTGAAGGTGCTAAGAGGTCCTTCATCAGACCTTCCCTCCAGCGAGAGTGGTAGCCTCCACAACAGCCATTCAGAAAGTTACCAGAGCAGCCGCAACAGTCCCCTGAACAATGGCAGCACTGGGGGTACCAGCCGGGATCCTGACGGAACACTGACACACTCCGAAGGTAGTGATACCAGTGGCCAGCACCCGCAGCAGGCTCAGGACATAGATAGGTCATCAGGGCGTAGTGCTAGCAGGGACAACCTGAGACAGGCCAACAGCATGGAGCGTGACAGCAAGCGACGCTCCTACCCACTCAACATGGCCAATCAAAATGGTGTCTTGAAAGGAAGCAAGTATGACATGAACCTTACCAGTGTAGACAGCAGCACTGGCATGAAGACTGGTTTATGGAAAAGCGAAACCACAGTATAGCTTGAAACCACCTTGCATCAATGGTGTTCTACACTCTTTTAGGGGCTTTGATGTTAAAGAAGAACATACACCAAATGACTGAAGAAATTGGCCATCAGGTACCACCCTATCATCCAAGTTTTTGTCCTGAGGGTTCCTGGGATTCTTCAAGCAGGTCAATGGTCGGATTGATTCTGTAGGACAAGTAACCTATATCAAACTGTAGCCCTTGGTGTAGGAGTGGTTCAGTGCCACGGAACGTAAAAGAGTTTGCACACATTATTGCAAGCTTATTGGACCTAAATGAAAGGACATTTTCTTATCTTTCTCTTAGTGAAGTACAATCCCACTTTCAGCTCTTTAAGAGACCAAACAGCTCAAAATCAGTTTTGCACCATTTTTGCATCGCATGTTTAAATCTGGAGACAGACTCTATTTCTAAAAATGTTTTATATATTTTACAGAAGAAATGTTTATTTTTCAAATATCTAAATATATATAATATTATATGTGTGTATAGATATGCTATGGCTTGAAGGACACCAACACTCTAGTCTCTTGTAGCAATTGGGACAATGATATATCAATGCAGTTCCTGTCAAACCAAAAAAGAGGGTTTTATATATTATCAACCATATACTTGCTTTTACTGTCAAACAGTGAAGTTGTGGTGAAACATTTGTCATTTAGGATTCATAAAAATAACAAACAAAGGTATTTTGGTTGATTATCCGACCTTTGCAAGTAATTTGGTGTTTAGCCCTATGGGTTACTAAGCTAGACAATGAATGGTGGCAAGTAGCTAAAAGCAAGCACTCCTATAAATCAGAATATGTGTAGTCTAGATTTCTCCAGGGATGAAATAGCATGTTGACCTTTGAGGGAATGTTCTTTCATTTTTCTGTAATTGATATCCCCTTATTTTGGTGCTAACCAGTCACTGTTAAGAATTTTCAATGTAAAATCTTTGGTCCAATCTTGCGGTTTGTCTAGCACAGAACCAATCATAGATTCTCCAGCTTGCATCTACTGTCACGCCTTTTACGCTGTTGCATTGACACAGATCGACCTGGTTCTGGGGGATGGTGGAATGTTAGGCTGTTGAACACATCTTTCCTCTTCAATGTGCAAGTGCAATCTAGTGAATGATGTCACAATAGATTTTACAACCCAACCAGACATCATCAAAGAAAATAACATTTTGGAACTTCTATTGTTAGTGATTGTTGCTGATGTGAAGTTGTTCATGTTTCCTCACATGGTCCCTTTAAAAATCATAGATTGGGGAAGATAATAGCTGGAGTTTCTAGTGCCAGCAATGATTATGAGATCCTAAAACATACTCTACATAAAGGATTTGCAAACCCAATGCAGAATGGACATCAAAGATGCGAATTCTAGACTTTGACTACATTTGCAGTAGCTCGGCTAATGAAAAAGCTCGCTGTTCCGTTATGTGTCAAAGTGAGCGGCCTTCAATGGGCTCTTTCCAATCGGATCACTTATAAACGGGATGTAACATGCCAACAACCAGTTAATCCGACATGTAATTGTAAATATGACATTAAGAGTAATGGGTTCCTTTGACTTTTCCAGTGGTCTATTCATGATCAGCAAGGCAGAAGGGGAGGAACCAGGGTCTTTGCAAACAAAGCCAAACAACTCCCAAAGGTCCCCTGTTTTATTAAAACACAAAAGACCAAAAGCTGAAGATCATTCTCGAACATTCCTGAAACTAGCCATTGTGTTGCAAATTGTATAGGCCCCGTGAAGCAGATACTAAGTGGTATAACAGCGTGTGGTGTGCTTTCATTGGTATCATTTTTATGTTATGGTAAGTCTATCAATACATGGTGAAACCAGCCCTTTCACGCAGATAGACCAGAAGCAGTTCCAGTGATAGCCTACATATGTTGGCTTGTTGGGGTGGAGTCACAGTAAAAGCCATGGTTGTGCAAAATTTAAAAACAAAATGGCCATGTTGTGTTGTGTCTTCATCCTTAGGTTCCAGCTTTTTATAAATGGCTAAAAATGCCGACGTTGCTCTGCTATGCAGTGCTGCAGAGAGTTGTTCATTTTATTTTACTTGCAGCACTATTGCGAATGCTTTTATCTTGCAGGAAAGGCACCACTGGATATATTTTTAATCCCAGAATGGCCTGGTTGGCTTTTTCCCTTTGCACACGGAGACTGCAGATGTTACTTCAACATCCATCCCACTGGACAACGCAGAGTTGCATCCCAATCTTCAGAATGTCTGGAAGAAGCTCCACATTCCACTGATAGATGCTAATCCAAGCCCCGCGTTCACACCGTTCTTGGTTCAAGGAAACACGAGCTAGCCGTTCCTTCTGTTATCCAAGTGCCGCGACCGCCCGATTGAAATCTACAAAGTTGTTTGCTGCCTTTTCATGTGCATGACCCACGTTGAACTTGAAAAGGAACAACTGTTACTTATGAGATTTATACAAATTAGATAATTGGGTATACGCTTTCGCTCTTTGTAAGGAGAAGATACTATTCCCTTTTATCCTAGTAGCTTTACACTTCTCAGGTCTTGCTGTCATCCGTCCAATCAGAGGTTTGAATAAAAACGCCAGATAAGAAATAGTTTAGTTTAAGAAACACATCGCTTTGATCAAAAGCAACTGTTCCTCGTAAAAGCACTTAAATATCCAGTATCATTGGAATAGAAATAAGTCGGCCATTTTGTCCTCAGTTAACAAGACTAACGGAGATGTTTGATCATTGTTCAAATGCAACTGATTTCAGGACTACTGCACCTTCTCGCCAGTATTTTCTATTAGTTGTAGCATTCTTCCTTATTTGCCCCACCCCTTCAAGACGAAGAAAGCTAAGCAGAGCCACAAGCAGCATGGAAAAAAAGGACCAAAGCCCATATCCCAATGCCTTTGAGGGAATCCAAGTACCACTGGCTGAAAACATTTTTTAGAGAGGCTGAAGGAAAAGAAGTGCATAGAAAGGTTTTGTTTGAGGTCTCGAAATCCAGTCTGCTTCTCTTATAAAAAGAGAACCCGGTAGAAGACATAGAGTTAATGATTTTGCCAGGCACAGTTCTTCAGTATATCTGTAGCACTGCACTACCAATTGACTGCTTCTGCCAATTCTTTCCTCCTTTTACCAGCCCATAAGTATTTTTTCAACATGACACACTCACACCTCTGAGGAGTAATGCTCTCATTCTGCCTTAGCAGGACCATAGGGCCTCATGTACTAATATTTTTTAAAAACAAAATCGAGAGACCTATGCGTGCTCCTACAAAATAGTTTTGACACATTCACAAATTGGAAGAGGTCCCCTGGGGGTCCCTAAGGTGTTTGCGAATGGTTACCAGCTTCTTTGACTTGGACGTAAAATATTAATGTTTTGCGACCAGATTTCGGTCGTAATACATGAATGCATAACTTAAGAAATTGGTATTTGGAAGGGGCGCCCTTTACATGCCCCGTTCAAATAATGATTCTGTGTTTATTCGTAAACCCAATTTGTGATTCAGTAACATGTTACCAAATTGCAATTTGGGATTTGGATATTTCAAAGTGCCATTTTGTTGTCACAAAGGCTCTGATTTGCCTTATGCGTACGAAAAATTGTTGTTTACGTGATGGCCTTAGGGCCTTATTTATAGTTTGGAAAATGCCCAATTTGATTTGAACAGTGGTCCTACACACTGTAACAGAGTGGGTGGTACAAGTGCCTAACTCTAAGTAACCGCCTTGTTTTTTTGCTAAAATTGAGGGCAATGTGTCCATTGACAATCCTAGCAGTGCACAACAGTGATGAATGGAAGACGATCTAGTGACTCAATCAATTGGATTACCTAGGTCTCACCTTGCTTGCACCAAACAGACATTGTCTCTCGCTGCTCTGAACCCCTAAGCTGGTATACTTAATCATGGAAAACCTTTTAAAACCCATGAAAATGTATCACCTGGTGTCACTTTCTGAGTCTGCGCATGTGCACCTATTGTCCTGCACTAATCATGGTGTCAGCGTCCAAAAGCACTCCTGTGCTGTACCCCTGTTTCTGCATGTGACGCTGTGAAAAAAAAACATTACCTTACAGAGTTTGGCTAAAGAGAATACAATTTGTGATAAGTAAACATCGAAAAACAATGATGTTCCTATCTGCACTACAACTAACCCTAGTGGAGATGCCAGACACAAAAAATGTGGATGTAACCAAACCAAAGTAATTATTGACTTGGTAATTTACAGGTGATGCTATCATTTTAAAGACACCATTTTTTGCAACTATTTATTTGTAGACTAGCAGAGTTCTAGATAATATCACTTAGCTTCCCCATTGATCAGTGTCCACATGGCTGCCTTAGATCATACTGGGACAAGAGGAGATTGGCCCCCCCGTTTTCTTAAGCACTTAAGAATGGCACTGGTTGGGGTCGTGGGGGGATGATGGAGGTTCTTTTTAGTGGGTAAATTCTCTTAACGTTATCAACATTGCCACTTAGTTGGCAGGTAGATGAGAGGGGGGAATCATACAAAATTGCCAAAGAGATTTAGATATGTCCTTCAAGAGTTTATAGGCAACCAAACACTCTTTATTTTGCAATGTTTTATCCAAAGGAGTTTGTAACAGATCAAGCATGTGTGAAGAGGCCTTTTTTTTAGGGTTTGTGAAGGAAGTTATTTGTAAAAACAAATGAGATTTTTGTACTGTCAATAGGTGATTGTACGACAAATATTTTCTATAATAGCAATCTAGTGTCAAACGTGTCTTCTGTTTTTAATACAAGGTATAAATACAAAGAAAATGAGTAATGAAAAAAAATAGAAAAATGAAAACATAAATATCTGGATTGTGTGACAATCACCTTTTGCTATTTTAAATCCGAATGTACATAAGGTTTTGTATTATTTCTGTACTTTTTGTCAAGCAGTATTTTAAGGTAGCAACCATGACAGCCTTTTGCAATTTGCATTGTACAAAACTGTATGCCAAAGAAGAAAGGGTCTCGTTTATTTGTCCCAATCAGATACATCTTGTTAATATATTAAAGATATGCAAAATTCACAGTCTCAATCTTCACATTTTTTCCCAAATTGAGCTCTTGTGTATTGAGAATTCATTTTGCTTAGAATTATTTTAGACTGAAGACTGTTTTGGATCATTGCTTTATCTCTCAACATGTACGTTTATTCACAGTCTCCTTTAATAGAGAAATACCCAACTTAGGGCCCGATGTAGGTAAATCTTATTTACCGACTCTAGAATACCGAATTTTACCGATTTGGTATTCTAGATTCGTTAAATGAGATGTAGGAAAAAATTAGGTAATTTTTACTGAATCGGTATGATTCGGTAATTACCAAATCGGTATTTACCGATTCGGTAATTGCCATTGATTCCTATGGGCCTTGAGGCCCATAGGAATCAATGTCAATTACCGAATCGGTAAATACTGATTCGGTAAAATTACCGAATTGTCAAGGGGGACAGGGTGTCACTTTGACACCCTGTTGCACCACTGATTCTGGCTTGTGTGCCATGTGACACACATACATGCCCTTAGGGCATTTATGTGTGCCACATGGCACAGGTGTACATGCACAGATGTGCATGTACACAGGAATTCGTTATTTACCACAAAATAGTATTTGGTGGTAAATAACGAATTTTTAAGGGCCTGTGGCACTGTTTTCAGTGCCACCTACATCTACATTTACCGATTCGGTAAATTTACTGATTGGGTATTTTACAGAATCAGTAAATTTACAGAATCAGTAAATTTACCGATTCTGTAAATGTTACATAACAAAAACCAAATACCGGTCGGTAACGCCCGAAATCGGCCGTTACCGACCGGTATTTGGTGTCCTACATGTGGCCCTAAGAGTACTATGTTTTAACAGCGAAACCTGGTCAATGGCACACTCTTGGAATCAAAGTTTTATAATGTCCTCAAGAATGGGTGTCAGGCAGAACTTACCAAAAACACAATCATCTTAAGACAAAAAGTATGGGAAGATTTATGTTGCGCAAGATATATATATATATATATATATATATATATATATATATATATATATATATATATATATATATATACTGAAAAAAACATAGGTTATAGACTATATATAGTTAGGGATTAGCATTTACAAAACCTTAATTTACTCGCACAAAACCATAGAAATTCGCATATATAGTTAGTTGCAATAACTATATATCGCGCACCCGCAATCCACTGCTGATTTATTTATTTTATTTTATTTTACTTGTATACTTATAGAGCGCAGCCTGTCACCCAAAGGGCATCCTGGCGCTTTGCTGATGATGTCACATATTACATCATTCATGACATGGTCAGTGACATCACTGATGACATCACTGATGACAACACCCAGTGACTGTATGTTTCTGTAAAGTTAAAATATGTCTTACATATTGAAGAATGAGTGGATGTGTAAGTGTCTGGATGAAGGATTTAGTAGGTGCGTGACTGACTGTATGAGTGAGTGATTAAATGTGTCTCACTGAGTGCATGGGTTAGTGACTAAACTGTCTGAATGTGTGCATCAGTATGTCTGTTGTTGTGTAAGCTGCTGCATGTGTTGATCAGTAGCTATATGAGTGGCTATATGGGTTATTGATTGGTTGCCCAAGTATTTGAATGGGAGGCTGAGTGTGTGTGTGGGTGGCTGGGAGGTGTGTGACTCTGTGCATAGATGTGTAAGCAGTTGATTCACTAGGTGTATGAGTTCAAGAGTGCATGTGGAAACAGCTATATGGGCGGTTGACTGTCTGCCTGGGTGTGTTGGTGAGTGAATGGATATCTCAGTGCTACATGTGCAAGTAAGTACATATGTAAAACACAGTACATGTGAGAGTTGACATATATAAATAACTGTGCATAAGAGCCAGTGAATGTGTGAGTGGCTGTATGGATCATTGTGAGCTTGTATCAGGGATTGTATAAGAGAGTAAATAAGTGTTAGTATATGTTTGAATAAGTAAGGTGTGTATAACTGTATAGTTGAGGAAATGGAGGTGTGATTGATTCTTTGCATGACTGACTAGGTGTGTGAGTAACTCCATGGATGAGTGACAGTCTGTGAGTGTCTGTTTACACTGATTGTATCTAAGGTTATATTAGAGTCTGAAGAGGTTCATCGTAATATCACATGAATGATATCATCAGTGATGTGATCAGTAATGTCACATGAGATGTCATCAGTGATGTCATCAGTGATGTCATTTGAGATGTCATCAGTGATGTCATCAGTGATGTCACTGACCATGTCATGAATGATGTAATATGTGACATCATCAGCAGTGGATTGCGGGTGCGCGATATATAGTTATTGCAACTAACTATATATGCGAATTTCTATGGTTTTGTGCAAGTAAATTAAGGTTTTGTAAATGCTAATCCCTAACTATATATAGTCTATAACCTATGGTTTTTTCAGTGAATTTCAATGGTTTTTTAATAGCAAATATGAAAAGCTGTAAAATGTCAAGTACGTGGTAGGTAAAAACATTTTCGTATTTATGCACGCTGATGTGCTTTGAACGCTGCCCCCCCCCCTCCTCTTTTCTTTTAAAAATTGGAAGAAACAAAAAGTATTCCCTTCCATAAATAACCCAAGACTTTTATTTTGTTATGGCAAGGGAACGAAATAGAGAATAAACTATAGTTGGTCACCATAGGGTTTAAAGAAGGAATGGTTCTTCACCAGATTAGATATTTTCCCAGACCCTCATTCTCCAATGTGATGAACTAGGCTAAAATTCTTCTGGTGCCTGCACCCTGTCACAGAATATCACCCTAAAACATGGAATCTCCCAAACACCAGATTGAGTTGAACCCCACAGTAAGCCTTATTTCTTCAGGGCCTCAGAATTTCTTTTGCTTTGCTCATGGAAATTGTGGGATATTGGAGAGATAAGGTGTCACCATTAAGAAAGGGTAGTATTTAAATTTGCATATCAATTATGTTAAACCTTTTAGACATATGATATGCTAGCTTGAACTTATGCTTTACATTTGAAGCCGAATTCAACAGCTTAAGTAAGTAGGTTTTCGTAGTTGTAACTTTAAAGGGTGATCTAGCAAGTTGTAAAGATTTTCTAAAACAGTGGAGCGTATTTAGTTTTTTAATGTACATGTTTATGAAACGATTACACAAATGAAACATTTGTGAGTTTTAAATTTCCGGAGAAGTATAATTCACCAATAGCTTTCTCTGTAGATGTTTTTCCATTAACAATCCCAGTTCCATCACCCGCCCAGGATATTACTACTGTTAGTTGTCATTGTTGCTTCTGTTTTAATAAAAAATGTTTTAAGGTGTTTACTGTTTTTGTTGGGATGTATATATTTATAAGTTATTAAAGTGTTATAATCCTACTAATTTTTTATCGATTATTGCTCTTTGAGATATTTCCTGTCTAAAAAAAGAGAAGAATAGGAATATTCTGTCTCCCTTTGCAGATAGTGAAGGATAGGTAATGCGGACTTTTGTCCCCCGTTGTAATCCGTCATGCCTGTTTTTCTCCCCACTGATTGATTGATTGGCTGGACATTTATTGTTCAAGGAATAGTTCTTTCGAGGTATTCTCTGTTTGCAAATAACGTGGAATAGAAATATTCTGTCTAGTCTTTTCAAGTAGTGAAGGGTGGGTAATGCGGACCTTTGTCCCCCGTTGTAATCTGTGATGCCCATCTACTCCCCACTGATTGATAAACTAGTTCCACCCGGACCAATTATCAGAGGTACATCATCTGGCTCAACCGGAGGGTACCCCTAATAAAGAAGACATATGTAAAATACGAAGTAATCACTGTATCCTGTTAAACAGAAACTTTAGCATGAAACACACTTGAAAAGGAAGGGAAAGAAATCGAACAAAATCAGTAGGCCACTGATGAGTTTTTGACTTCGCTAGAAATAAGAAACATGAAAGTGGTGAGAGAAGCCAAGCTTGACGTTACGGCAGCCACGAGGTAGCTAGGCTCCGCCACCCCCCCACTGCTCCAAGCATGTCTGTCCCACCGCCCGCCACGCCCAATAACGGTAACATGAAATAGATACAAATCAGCAGATACCTACCCCATTCCGGAAACTCCCGAAGTGCAACAGGTTCGCGGCTACACCCATCCGGAAGACGAGGCCTTCGGCACGTGTAGGGCGAGTCCTGCTGGCAGCCGTCGGTTGGGGAGGTCGTCGCGTAAGGTGGGCCAGGAGAGGAGCCGAGGCCGACGGGATCCCTTGTCCCATCCTCTTCTTTTTTCAATAATGGCTGCGACAACGGGGGGGGATGTCTTGCACATGCCACCGACCCCCCCCCCCCCCTGGGCCAGGAGAGGAGCCGAGGCCGACGGGATCCCTCTTCTTTCTTCAATAATGTCTGCGACAACGGGTGGGGGGGATGTCTTGCACATGCCACCGACCCCCCCCCCCCGCTGGGCCAGGAGAGCAGCCGCGGCCGACGGGATCCCTCTTCTTTCTTTAATAATGGCTGCGACAACGGGGGGGATGTCTTGCACATGCCACCGACCCCCCCCCCTCCTATCTCCTGGTCTGGCCCCCGCTTGGTATGAGCTCCCCGTTCGGTCCTGAAGTGGCGCCCTGTAGGCCACGGGGGGGATGTCTTGCCTCTGCCTCTGACCCCCCCCCTCTTATCGCCTGGTCCGGACATCACGGATATCAACGCCAGGTGTCGGCGTGGGGTGCGCTGGGAGGGAGAGGCGGCGCGAACGAGCCTGTCCCACCCCCCCAGGTGGGGGCCCCTCAGCTGCACCCCTAACGCTCCACTCACCCAACGAAAGGTCTCGTCCACTATTGCGAGGCAATGATGCTCCGCTCACCCAGCGGGGGTCTCGTCCACTGTTACGGTGCAACGGCGCTTCTAGTTTCCTGCGTCCAGAAACGTTCTCCTCAACTTTGAAGATTCTATAAGAGCCACGGGGGCCCCCGACCCCCGATGGGGAATGACTGCCATGATCACCCACGGAACGACCACGACGTAGCCGCGGGACGTCGGCGCGCTCATGCCGGCGCCGGCCTCAGTCTTGAAATGACCAAAATCCTGCAAGACTACCAACTTGATCAGTTGGGCAGGTAGGTGGGTAATGCCTTCCTGTGCTGAGTCACCAGACAGAAAGCACACAGCGCGCGCCAAACCCCCCCCACCCCACCCAACCCAACCCGCCCCACCCGCGAGGCCTCGGCCCCTGCAGCCCTGCAGTGGGACATTAGTATGACCCGGTAGGAGAGATTGTTGCCTCCCACCCCACTTTGACTGATGGTTCATGTCACCAGTCCCCTCTGCTACCCTTCAACGAAAACTTTTGGACTGCCGAAAGAGGTCCCGGTCCAACCACGAGTTGGTGGAGACATTTTGACTATACTTGGACCTTCCTGACCACACCCAAAATGGCGCCGGTACAAATGAAACTCTCAACTCCTTGTTGTGCCCCAATTGCTCAGCCTTGATATCATGAGATATATATGCAGTTTTTAGCACATGAATTGGGAGAGATAATTATCGGAGGCCTGTGGATAGCATAGGTCGCCCAAGTGTGGCATTACGGATCGTGTGCAGGGGAGGGTCAAAACAAAGGGCAGTCGGTGTAAAGTGGGGGCGAGCTCGTGCTCTCCTTTGAGGAAGAGAGATAACCTACAGTGGTACGGGGTCGTTTTCGTTCGTACTAGGGGGGCCAGGTGACATTCCTTCGGGGTGGCTTAGGGGCATTTAAAACAACTTCCCTGATACAGGTAGCATATAAAGTAGAGGCTAAATACCAGGATCTTTATCGATTGCTTTATGCTGTACAACAATGAAAAACACATACAACAAACCTGGACCATTCATATTTGCAATGTTTCTGCGTACTATACTTTTTAACCCTTAACTAATCGAGCTGCTTCATTTCACCTGCTTTTTTTTTTTTAAAATCGGAAACAGTGGCCATTTATTCGAAACTTACCAATCTACGCGGTACAATTACGTTTGCTTTTTCAAAAACCTTTAATAAAAATGTTGGTGCACAAATACGGGCCTACAACCCCGTGGGCCGGCCACAGAGCAGGCTGGAACTGTAAATGGGGGGGGGGGGGGGTATTTATTTGTGGAAAACATAACAGAGTCAGTGGTCGTTGATTTCATAGTAAAAAGTGCGACAAGTGCAACTAAATCATATCGATAATTCATTGTGAGCAAGTACCAAAAGTGTCGACAATTCGAACCTTCAATAAATACAGTAATCAATGATGCATTAGAACTTAATATCAATTCATTGTCCGAACGTGTAATCAGTACTGGAAACCCATTCGCTAAAAATGATTCGAAGATCCCCCCTGAGTATTAGCCCGAACAGGTTAGTTCCCGACCAATTTGCAAAGGTGTAAGTATTTGCAACCAAAGCCACCAGCGAAGGCAGCCGACGATAAGAGAGAAGAAAAAGGTAAAAAGAGCTCAGCCCCCAGATGAATTAAGTAGGATGTTAAGGATGCGCAGCATGCAGGAAGAGATCTTTTTGGCCAGCAACTGTTCTATGTTTTGTCTTGGATTTTTGTATATAATACATGTACTGTCTCCCCCCGCCCGAGTTTGTGTGTATGTATGTATGTTTTGAAATGACAGGCTTTCCTCATGAGAAATAAAACTCTGTTCTTGTGTTCCTGCTTCCAGCGCCCGTCTCTTTATTTGGTAACCGTTCAAGATGGGAACTAAGTGGCGTCTTGTGCCAGCAGCCTGGGCATCGGTTGTAATCTGGGCTGAATTTTCCTCAGCACGGGGTATGATTCTCAGGGAAGAGCAGCACATATGGGAGGAGGTTTATGGCCCATGCATGAGAGAGAGCGCGGGGGTGACCAGTGCGTGGGGGAGATGCTTGCGAGGGTGGGGAGCCATGCTGAGGATCGGCGGCGTGCAGAGAGTGGGTCTGTTCAAGGCATCTAAAATGGCTGCCGTACACGACAAAAGTGTGGTATTGTTAAAAAAGCAAGATGGCGCAGACAATGTTTATCAATACGGATTAATTTATAACAATTATTTTTAACAATATATTTACTCGAACTGACAAAATGGCGGTCAACACTTCCTGATTTCCTTCGAATCGAACGTTAACAGACGTCACGATCGGCGGCGTGCAGAGAGTGGGTCTGGTCAAGGCATCTAAAATGGCTGCCGTGCACGACAAAAGTGTGGCATTGGAAAAAAAGCAAGATGGCGCAGACAATGTTTATCAATACGGATTAATTTATAACAATTATTTTTAACAATATATTTACTCGCAGTGTCAAAATGGCGGTCAACACTTCCTGATTTCCTTCAAATCGAACGTTAACAGACGTCACGCAGCAAAAAAATAAAAAAAAAACGCTCACGCGCAGCCGCTGGAAGACAAGTATCAACATATATGAGCATCCTCAGCCACCCTCAGAAAACATAGGGGGTCAGGATACATCTCCCGTACCCCCTTATACCCATTTCTCACATTGTTTTTCCTCCATCTTGTAATTTAATTAAATCGAAACACAAAATGGCGAATTCCCGTTTTGCTACCAGTTTGCGACCCGGTTCGCGAACCGGGAAGCGCTTCTACCGCGAAAAATCAATTTTTTTTTATTTGCCCCACGGGACCCTTTAATAACCCCAACATCATTCCTAGGGGGTCAAGAGGGGTCTACCTTGCCCCCTTTCATTAAATTCCCCCTTCGTTTTTCTCCTCCTCTTGTCTCTCGATCCTACCGAGAGACAAGATGGCGGCCGCACCGGACTGTTTAGAATGTTGACAGACACCGGAGAGCCAATCAGCTTCGCTTCGCAAAGCTCCGTTACGCGAAAAGTACGCGATCTGGATATATCTGTTTTTTTAAACGTTAATTTCTCAAAATCCACTGGAGCACATATATTGAGACCCAGCAAAGGCACATCGGGCTAACAGTCCCTACAATTTTGCCAAGTTTCGTGTAAATCCATTCAGCCGTTCGAGCTAAAAGTGAGGCCAAACGCCCTATGGAAAAATGAATGGGAAAAACGCGTTTTGGGACCCCCCTTTTTTCTCGGCCCCCCTTGACGAAACCCCCCAAATTTTCAGGGGCTGCTCAGAAACCAAATGTGCCATTTTCCTGAAAATTTCAGCCGATTCCGTCCACAAACGCCAAAGTTATTAGACATAGAATTTTCAAAAGTTCCATAGAGAAAAAATCCTAACTATATATACCTACTGGCGAGGTTTCCACCAGGTTTGACAAAGAAACCACACACTCCGGGGGTAGTTCTTAGATGTTTATTTCAAAATTTGCAACAGACGCGTTTCGGCGCTCCGCCTGTGGTATCGGGTTCTCCAGGCCTACATACTCCGCAGAATACCTTCTACACCATAAGAACTGTTGGCACGGAAACTATAAAACGCAAAAGACACGTTTATTAAGACCCCATGGGGTGGTGGTACATTCCTACAGCACCCTTCGGTAATGCAAGAAGTATCACACCGAACATCGGTGTAAGTCCTTCTTTTATACAGTTTTACAAACATTAAAAGGTGGGCGGTACATGGTTACAGAGTTTTGAGTACATATATGGTCATTTTTGGAACACAGCCAACTCATGGGAGGGGTTACAACACCACTGGTCAGTTTGGCGGAACATTCCTAAGTGATGACTGGTCAATCGGAACTGCGCATGTGCGGGCTTGACCGTTACTAAAAATAGCCTGTTGCTGGGCAAACTCAAGTGGTCAGTGGTACGGACAAAGGACTAAAGGGCACGCTGACCACGAGGCGACTCATTCTCTAAAATGGCCGCCGTAACATACAAAATGGCGTTTTCAAGTAAGGCCAAAATAAGGGAAATAACGTGTAGCAAAGCTTAACGCTAACCCAGTCATTGTCAAATTACGACAGACGACCCTTTTAGCGTTTAGCTGAAGCTACCTCATAATGGACATAATCAGGATACTCATCTTCTATATCGATGGACATAATCTGGGCCACTTCTTTATGAAGCATTAATTCATTTTGAGCAAAGCTCGCCTAGATGGAATACAAGCTGATAAACACATAGAACATAATGCAGGGCCACATTGTATACATAAACATAAGAAGAATAATATCCCAATTATTATACATAAGATCGTCAGTAGCTTCCAGCCCCATGTGCTAAGCATTGACCAGAACCACCCCGAAAAGGTCCATGTACCCTTGTCCGGATGTATTTCAGCAGCAATTTTATGTAATTTGGATATGGCATCATATACAGATGGTGAATTGTCTGGCACGTAAACACAGCAACTACTTCCGATAATGCGGCATGCCCCCCCTCGATCGGCTAGAACTACATCTAGAACCATCCGGTTCTGAAGCGTTACAATTCTAGATATTTGAAGTTCCTCAGTTATATTCACCAATGCAAAAGCAGTATCATTGGCAACAGCTTCAACAACACGAGTTAGTCGTCGTATTTTCCGACTGTTTAGAGCAGCTCCCACAAAAGAAAACAAACCCAAATTAAAATCTACATATTGTTGCAGTGCGGTATCTGTCTGGTCTATGTCTTCAAGGACTACTGCTCTTTTAACTCTGTTCAGTACAAAATCATGGTACAGAACATAATCATTATGATACATTGGCGGGGCAATGAATACAGGGGGCAATTCAAAAGAGATGTAGCATGTTCCTAACCATCCTAACGGGAGACGATGATAACCTTTATTACCACATATGAAGTACGTATTTCGGGAGGCTACAAATGAAATGCCATTCGGGCTATCAAAGGTAAGTGTGGTGTTACATTCACTTCTGCCAACTGGGATTGTACCTTTATTACGTATACAGAGATCGGCCTTTATATCAATGACATTAATAACATGAGAATTGGACATGTTAATATTTCGTTGGTTGCTGTAAACTCGTGGTGCAGATACATTATCGGGGCGGTACTCTTCCCATTCGAATTTAGTACCTTCAGCTTGTGGATAGCCGTCCCAATCACTGAAACATATTTTATTTAAACGGGAGAGCAGCCCCCCTTTTGTTGGCCAACGCAAAGTGAACAGGAGAGTATACCAGGCATTGCAAGACCCATTGTGGGAAAACGGAAGTGGGATAAGCGGTGTGCCTCCTTTCTTTTGATGCCCAGGCAACATCCCACATACCCAACAGTTAGAAGTGTTCGTCATATTGTGGGTGTGATGCAGAATTTGAATGAAGCTATTGTTCAAGTAAGTCTGTCGGTGCCGTTCTTCATGGTATGGCAAGGTGAAATGAAAATGTTCAGATGGAGCCGGGGTAGTCGGCAGCAAATGTTCTCGTACAGGGACCACAAGTTCTACTACCCAGGCTATCACAGCTATTACCACAATTGTCAACACAAATAGTACAGCACCATGGATTCTTTTGTCTCGTGCTGCAGAAGACACCATAGTTCAAAAGTTCACAATGTCTCAAATGTATAACTAAAAAATAAAAATATGAGTGCTGAGTGCTGAGCTCCGAGGTAGCCGTTGTTTTCTTCTCCGGGGTCAAGACGGGTGTCGCTACTCTTGGCAGAACTGATCCCCCCCCTTGAGATTCCCGGCCTCCGTTTCACAAACCCCAGAGCAGTAACTCAACCAGTCTCGCACCAAAAAAAAATTCTTCTTATCGTGGTCGCAGATCGTATCTTTGTCGTCCAGAAACAGTGTGGTCCGGGAAGGCTCCCTCCGATTCGGCAGACGTTACAGCTGGGCTCTTCTCCTCGTCCAAGATGTCTCGGTAGTCGGTCAACGCTGTCGGGCTCACCAGATCCGGAGAGACACGACGGCAGTGAGTAGAGTGCACCCACCGCTTCCTGTTGGTAACTCGCACAGCCGTTCGAGTTGCGAGCAATACCTGCTCGGGGCCACGCCACCTCGGTTCCAAGCTGTTCGTCCTCTCAAACGAGCGCACCATAACATAGTCACCAGGACGAAGATTGTGAGCCTCTCCAATGGAGTTGTCAGGGAGCGCTTCTCGAACCTGTTGGTGAATAGAAATTAAATCATTTGTTAATCGTGCCAAATAATCGTTCATCATTATACAAGGTACATCATGTAACAATCGAGGTTTAGGAACTCCCCATATATTCATCGGCCTTCCAAACACCACTTCATAAGGTGTGAGGCCAGTTCGAGAATGGGGCACTGATCTAATAGAGAGTAATGCTAAAGGCAAGGCATCCGGCCACTTCAAAGACGTGGATGCCACAATCTTAGCCAACTTTAGTTTCAAAGTAGCATTGTACCGTTCAACAAGACCTGCTTACTGAGGATGGAACACAGCGTGAAACTTTTGCTGGATTCCCAATCCCTTTAACACGTACTCCACAATTTTCCCAACAAAATGGGGACCATTGTCGCTCCACAAAAATTTACAAACGCCATAGCGAGGGAAGTACTCCTTGAGCAAAACCTTAGCTGTTGTCAAAGCTGTATTATCCTTCGTGGGGAAGGCCTCAACCCATTTGCTGAAAGCACACACCACCACTAAGACATACTTAAGGTTATTGCAACGCTCAAGCTGGATGTAATCCATTTGTAGTACCTCGAATGGTGCAGAAGGTGGAACGAACCCTCCTTTCGGAGTATGCGTCCCTTTTGCAGGATTGTGCTGTAAACATATCAGACAGGTCTGCACTACTCTCTTGGCCGTGTTAGCAATCTCAGGATGCTCCCAAACTCGTGTTAACAATCGAGTAATTGCAAGAGCTCCAACATGTGCCAACCCATGTGTCATCTGGACCATCGCTTGCAAGTAAGCTGCAGGCAATTTCCATCATTCCATATCTTTGCTCCTCCAACAACCCTCGTCATCCAGTACTCCCTCTGCTGCCCAAGTTGCAAGTTCTGCTTCAGTCGCCGATTTCTGAATGTCTAATATCTCTGCTCTAGCATCATGCCATCGCTCGGCCTGCGACTTCACTACATACATTGGGGAGTCATTTCGTGACATAGCCGTTTGTCTTGCTATACTGTCTGCAAAGGCATTACCTTGTCCCACTTTGTCAGTGACCTTTTTATGTGCACTGCATTTAATTATCGCCACTTTCTTTGGACAAAGTAACGCATTTAGGAGATCACGCACTAGTTCTCCGTGCATAATGTGTACTCCATGCGAAGTCAAAAACCCACGCTCTCTCCAGAGTAGGCCAAAGTCATGCGCTACTCCGAAGGCGTACCGGCTGTCTGTGTAGATATTCACACATAGGCCAGCACTCAGTTCGCAGGCTCTTGTCAAAGCTATCAGCTCCGCTGCTTGGGCCCATTTCTGTGGTATTCGTGCTGTTTCTACCACCGTCTTAAGTGTCGTGATCGCATATGCTGCAGAAGTTGTGCCATCTGGCAGCCTCAAACCCGATCCATCAACCCACAGTTCCCCATCCACATCTGGAAGTGGCGTGTCCTGTAAGTCGACACGACCCTTTGTTTGTTCTTCGGTCAGGAAAACACAATCATGGTGTTCTTCCTCCTGGCCCTCAGCAACCGGATACGGCAATAAAGTGGCAGGGTTCAGGGTAGCGCATCTTTTTAGTGTGATATGTGGCGCCAGAAGTGTAAGCTCATATCCTGTCAAACGTGCGCTTGTAAGATACTGTGTTTTCGTTTGATTTAGCAGGGCATCCACTGCATGGGGAACTAGCACCAACAGTTTGTGCGACAAAACTATTCCCTCACTCTGCCGTATAGCTACTGCTGTTGCTGCAACTGCTCGAAAACACCCAGGTAACCCTTGTGCTACAGGATCAAGAATGGCTGAGAAGTACGCACATGGCCTCTGCTTATCCCCGTGTGTCTGCACTAACACTGATAATGCACACCCATCTTTCTCGTGCACGTACAACGTGAAAACCTTTGTGTAATCTGGTGTACCTAACACGGGTGCAGAGCAAAGGGCCTGTCTCAGTTGTTCAAAAGCATTTTGACATTCATCTGTCCATTCAAGGGGCATTGGTGTAGTTTTGGACAGTAACGCTAACAAAGGTTTTATAATGTGCGAAAACCCCATTATCCACTGTCTACAAAAGGACGTTAGTCCTATGAAGGCGCGTACATCTCTCTGAGTGCGGGGGACTGGTGTATCTAAAATTGCTTGAATTCGATCAGATGTTAATGCACGCCCCTCCTTAGACAAAAGATGACCGAGGTAGGTCACCTTTGGTCTACAGTATTGTAACTTTTTCTTAGAAACTTTGTGATTATTCTGAGCCAAAAAGGAGAGCAAGGCAAGAGTACTCTCCTCACATTGTGCATAGGTATCTGCAGCCAATAAGAGGTCATCAACGTATTGAATAAGAGCTACTCCAGATTGCAATTCAAAGGAATCAAGCTGTCTTTTTAAAGCCTGGCTATAAATGCTAGGGCTCTCTGTGTAACCTTGAGGAACACGACAAAATCTATACGATTTATTATTTAACGTGAAGCCAAATAGGTATCTGCTGTCGGGATGGATGGGAATGGAAAAGAACGCATTTTTAAGGTCAATAACAGAGAAAGTCGTTGCAGTGGGGGGAACCAAAGTAAGTAAGGTGGTGATATCAGACACCACCGGGTACTGGGGAATGACAATTTTGTTTATTTCTCTCAAATCAATAATAAATTGATAGACTTTGTCGTCAGTGTCTTTCTTAAGGATTGGAATAATAGAGCTGTTACAGACATTGTAAGGAACTTCCTCCACTACTCCTGCAATAATCAAATCCTGAACGATGTGCGTCAGGGCAATTTCACCTTCTCTGGATATCTTGTACTGCGGTACACGTGGCAAAGATACTCCCTCCTTAACAGTAATTTGAATAGGCGGGATGAGCATCTGTCCCACATCCGTATCTGATGTCGCCCATAACGTGTGTGGGAGAGAGGCTAGCGCTTCAATTTCTTGCATGGTACAGAGTCTGCCTGAATCTGGGTAATTGTCATTCAAAATATCCCGCACTCCTTCCGGAGCGCAGCGTATCGTTGCTCGAAAATATTTGAGCAAATCTATGCCCATAATATTGTCTGGAGTATGGGGTGACAACAAAAATGGACAAAAACCAAAAAATGTATCAATGCAAAATGCAAGAGGTCGTGATAATGGGCTTGGAGAGGGTGTGCCATCGAACCCTATACATGTTATCGTTTCGCCAGACAGGGGAGCCCTTGGAACCAAGTTTTTAGACAAAGCACTATGAGTAGCTCCTGTGTCAACTAAAAACTGATCAGTAGAACCCAAAATGCCCGCTGATACACATGGACCTCTTTGATCTACTGGCACTTCAATCGATTCCACACCCCATCCTACGCAATCCTATGCATGCACATAATCCTGACTCTTCACGTTCTCACCCTCCGATATCTGATACTGATTTCGCCGATCAAAAGTGTTTCGCTCGTCCTGACCACGACCCCTCGCCTCAAACCTACCATGATCACCTCTACCACCTCTCGCTCCCGAATAACTATTCCGTGACCTTCCACCACCTCGACCACGCTGACTACGTTGCTCACGAAGCACCGGACAATCTTCGGCCCAATGCCCAAACTCTTTACAATACGCGCATTGATCCTCAGCAATATCGGTACGGCCATACGACGCGTTACCCCCTCCTCGCCTGCCTCTGTCATTCCCTCTAGATTGCATACCGCGAACCTGTGCCAACATCACCTTTGTCTTCACTCCTTCGCTTTCTTATCTACACTTTCTTTAGCCTCTAATTCCTGCCGCTCATAATACTGAGCCATAGTTAACAAAGACGCAGGGGTCGCCGTGGTCCAGGAGCTTTCACTTGTTTTCAACCGCTTCGCAATCTCCGGTAGGAGATTAGCCACATACTTGTCGACAAACAGATGCCTACCCGTATCATCTGTTAACGATTGTCCTCTGTAATCATGAAACGCTTCTTCAAAACGTGTGAAGAAGTCAGAAACCGACTCATCTTGTTTCTGTTCACACAATGCTAACATAGTCCAATCAATCTTTTTAGGGGGAACAAGCGTTTTTAATTTATTCAAAATAGCTGTTGGAAGATCTAAAATCAACTGACAAGGTTTGCATGCAGGCTCCCTGTCTAAATCAGCTTGACTTATATCTTTCCAAGTTGCTCCGAACATTGTTTGATCATCGAACTTACGAATCGCTCTCCACATATCAGGGGGAGTATTAACCCAAAGAAAAGATCTATATCAACGAGCGTCATAACACAAGAAGAAATAGCCCCCTCCACTCCTTCATAGAAAGCTGCCGGATTTTTACGGGGATCGGGCAAAGCGTTTTTCAATGCCATAACATCCGCTCTATTCCAAGGCGTATACACCCAATTATATATAAAATACCCCTTTGCATCCCCAGACAATTTATCATCACTGGTACCTTGCCCTTTAGGGGGAACATACAAAGGTGCAGCTTCACGCATAGGCATAACATGCACTTTAGAACTCTTATCTGCTCCAAAGATAGAACACTCTTTGGTTAACTCCGTCGACCCCGGCACGGACTGCTCTGCTGCTTTTCGTGCTTCCCGCAATCTGGACGCCTCATGCCGTAGCTGGACCAACCGTAGGAAAAAGGTATCCGCATCTGAAATATCAAATAGACCTTTACGCATATGCTCATGATGAACTGATATATCCTTAGATTCTAATTCCTCTGAATTCTTACGAAATCGGTCAACAACTTCATCTGCAAAAGTACTTAAAAAACACATCTGTTCTCGCTCTGACCACTTATTCTGTTCAGCATTAAGTTCTGACATAGTGATTTTATTTAGATTCAGTTTCCTGGCGAAACTAGGTAATTCCGCGGCTCTATTAGCAGTTAACCTGGTACTCGTACTATCCCGGTCGTCATCACCGAAGTCCTCGTCCGGAGCCGTAGGCTGAACATACGGAGGCGGAGATCGATCTAATAACGAAAAATCATCAACTTCATTAGTAAGGACAGGATAAAGCGGACGTCGAATAGGAAATTGACCGGTCGTTTGCAAATTACGTTCCTGTGCCTCCCTCTCTTTCTTCTCCTGCAACTCCTTCTCCTCCAGCTTTAAAGCTTTATCTCGAGCAGCCTTGCGCTGCTCTTTTTCCGCCAAGGCAATCTCACACTTCATACGTTCACGCACTGCTTTCTCCCACATTCGCACACAATCAAACATATCCTGTCTAGACCTGCGCTGAAACAAACATTGCTCCACAAACTGAACCTTTCGTAAATCAAACGACCCATGTAGTGGCCATTGCAACTCGGGATCAGACTTAGTGTATTTGTTCCATAATTTACTGTACAATATAGGGGGAAGGCCAAATTTTATGTACATTTCACGGTTAGGGGTCCCCTCTGGGGGAGCCGGCTGAGATTCGTTTAATCTGTATGTGGTAGCATTTCCAAGACAGCACATCCCTCGGAGTGTGCTTAAAACAGGCATGTTCAAGAAGTACCACGGAAACGTGATACCGTAAAAAATGGCACTTACTATTCTGCACACAAATGTGCCGCTCAAAATACAAACAAAAGTAGAGAAACATCTCTACATGCCTGCCTATGTGAAGTGCACTACACATATAAGATCAAATTCACAAACTCAAATGTTAGCTAACTCAAATCATAGTCATATTCATAGAACTACAGTAAGCGTCCGCAGACTACCTTACCAATCACAATTCTTACCCAAATCTCAAATATCCAGGTTCCAACTGCCAAGGTCTTTGATCGAATTAGCCAAACAGGCACTGTACAGCAACGCAGACGAGCAGGATCTCAGTCGGGGACCGGCGCCACCTGGAAGGTCAGATCAGAAGGAAGGGAAGAAAACACCGTGGGTGCCAAGACTCGGGTCACTCAGTGGCAGCGTACGCGTCCATGGTGAGATTCCAATCCTTCGTCACGACCTCTCCTTCGGGCATCCGAGTCGCCGATGAGTCCCTTCGTGGTCGCCAATTTGTGGTATCGGGTTCTCCAGGCCTACATACTCCGCAGAATACCCTCTACACCATAAGAACTGTTGGCACGGAAACTAGAAAATGCAAAAGACAAGTTTATTAAGACCCCATGGGGTGGTGGTACATTCCTACAGCACCCTTCGGTAATGCAAGAAGTATCACACCGAACATCGGTGTGAGTCCTTCTTTTATACAGTTTTGCAAACATTAAAAGGTGGGCGGTACATGGTTACAGAGTTTTGAGTACATATATGGTCATTTTTGGAACACAGCCAACTCATGGGAGGGGTTACAACACCACTGGTCAGTTTGGCGGAACATTCCTAAGTGATGACTGGTCAATCGGAACTGCGCATGTGGGGGCTTGACCGTTACTAAAAATAGCCTGTTGCTGGGCAAACTCAAGTGGTTAGTGGTACGGACAAAGGACTAAAGGGCACCCTGACCACGAGGCGACTCATTCTCTAAAATGGCCGCCGTAACATACAAAAAGGCGTTTACAAGGCCAAAATAAGGGAAATAACGTGTAGCAAAGCTTAACGCTAACCCAGTCATTGTCAAATTACGACACGCCTTACTCAATGTTACAAACATTGATGGTAGGCGCCATGTTTTAACAGTAATCTAGCGTGCATTGGTGGCAAAAACAAAAAAGGGACTATGATCATGCGCCATATTGGATGTTGTTAACATTGTACGCCACATTTTGTTCCAGTACACTAATAATACCATAGTAGCTCATCTACTCGATTCCGCTACAGTTATGCCTAAATTACGGATCACTGAAATAATATCGAGGGACAAAATATCGACTTGCCAAAATATGGTGGACAAAATATCGACAGTCAAAATATCGAGTTTGTATCTACAAACAGGTAAGTACAAAAATATCGAGTACAAAATATCGTTAACAATAATATAGATGTAAAAAATATCGACTTTATTAAAAACAGTGTTAAATTAAATTAATATTAAATTTTAATTACTAAAATATACTTAAAAATACTTAAATTAAATTATAATAATTAAATAATAAATGAAAATAATAAAAATAATTTTTTACAATCTTATTTGTTGACCCTGAACCCTAAAATATACCCCTTTACCCAAAAACCCAAAACTGACCCTGAACCCTAAAAATACCCCTTTACCCAAAAACTAAAAACTGACCCTGAACCCTAAAAATGCCCCTTTACCCAAAAACTGAAAACTGACCCTGAACCCTAAAAATGCCCCTTTACCCAAAAACTGAAAACTGACCTTGAACCCTAAAAATGCCCCTTTACCCAAAAACTGAAATTTGACCCTGAACCCTAAAAATGCCCCTTTACCCAAAAACTAAAAACTGACCCTGAACCCTAAAAACGCCCCTTTACCCAAAAACTGAAAACTGACCCTGAACCCTAAAAATGCCCCTTTACCCAAAAACTAAAAACTGACCCTGAACCCTAAAAATGCCCCTTTACCCAAAAACTAAAAACTGACCCTGAACCCTAAAAATGCCCCTTTACCCAAAAACTGAAAACTGACCCTGAACCCTAAAAATGCCCCTTTACCCAAAAACTAAAAACTGACCCTGAACCCTAAAAATGCCCCTTTACCCAAAAACTGAAAACTGACCCTGAACCCTAAAAATACTCCTTTACCCAAAATGTATCAATATTATTTAATTACCAAATAATTATTAATTAACAATAACAATAAATTAAATATATTAGCACATTAGCTGTAATTATTTTAATAATTAATATTATTTTTTCCCAATTAATTACTTAACAATAACACAAAATTATATATATTAAAATGTACTCTGATCAATGTAATAAACTAATTACAAATAATTAATTACCAATTAATTACTAATACAAAATATGTACAAAATTATATTAATTAATTAACTAATTATTATTAATTAATTATCAATTAATTATTAATATTTACAAACATATATTAATTAATTAATTATTATTAAATTACTTCCCACCCTAATCCCCTATAAACCCACAACCCGCTACAGAATTACATTACGCAATTATTAAAAAAACAAAATTCATTTAATAAAATATTTTATAACATTAATACACACTTTTCACACATATTATTGCATAAAAATACACTATAAAATATTATATATTATTAAAAATTCGATATTTTTGCTATCTATATTTTATACAGTCGATATTACTTCACTTACCTGAAAAACTATATTTTTGTAGTCGATATTATGTCCAGTCGATATTTTGTCCAGTCTATATTTAAAACTCGATATTATGTCCAGTCGATATTTTGGAGTCAATATTTTGTCTGTGCACCCTAAATTATATCATAAGCACAGAAATCAAAGCTTATTACGTGCACAATGTGAAGCTTAAATTGCGTGCACATTTCTGCAATCGTGTTATCACGCCGTGTATCGGCCAAATTATTCAGCAGTGTCTGGGTTACTAATTCTCGCATATAATTATGTAACAGCTTGCCATCTCGACATTTGATATTGATGACATAAACTTGAGCTGTTATCATCTTATCTAGTGACAGTGTCCATTAATCACTATGCCATTTTGAAGTTTCATACCCAGTCTGAAATACGCCGTATAGCCATTCACTGGCGTGAACACTGTACTTCAACATAATATGTGACATATCAGATATGTCACTGACCATGTCATGAGTGATGTAATATGTGACGTCATCAGCAGTGCATTACACGCGCAAGTTATAGTGAGTCCAACTAACTATAACGTGGAATTTCAATGGTTTTATGTCAGTAAAATTTCCAGCTAACTATAACTGGTGTGAAACCTATGGTTTTTTCAGTGAATATATATATTGTTTGGCTGCAGCGCACTTGGGGTTTGAACTGTTTGGGACTGAAGGGAGTGCGTGTGACTTTTACTTGGCGTACTGACCTCCTTCCATCACTGCATCTTTGCCCTGAACGTTGTCTGCCGTCCCCGAGCTATGCTCACCAGAAGAGATGCCTTCTGGGAGTTGGAGTCTCATTTGTGCCACCATGGTTGAATACACATGTGACTTGGGGGCGGGAGCATACTCACCTTCCAATGAGGGTGGTACTGGACACTACAGAGTTGCAGGCGGGGTCAGCACGTGACAGCAACAGCAACCGAAGAAGGCTACTCGCCGAAATGCATTTTGCTATGCTATCCATGATTAAACGGCTCCTGAAAAGTTCCCTGCTGTGGCCTCTTCGCCTTTCCATTCTGTGAGGAGTCTGCTTATATATATATATATATATATATATATATATATATATATATATATATATATATATCTCCATCACAATCCAGGACCCCAATATTGGAGCAGGCCACTCGGAAGCTGGTTGCAAACACCTCTTTATTGCAGCATGCTAGTGAATGTCGAACAGGGAAATACTTTCTATCTGCATAGATCGCCAAACGCGTTTCGAGAGTCAGCAGGCTCTCCTCATCAGTGGCTCTGTGTGTTTAAAACAAAGTTGCAGCATATTGCGATTTAAATGTCAAACACCTGCCCTCCCTTGGGCGAGGCCGCATTCGGTCTTCTGGGCGCTGTAGTTCCAAAGCTGAATATTCCAAGTGGATGCGCACTTCATCATTATTGTACATATTTACATCCCAACTGGGTGAAAGTGAAATATCCTGCCCTCGTTACACTTTGCTTTGTTGCTGCAATATGGTGCGGGCTCGCACGCATACCTGGATAGCGTCCGCTCCTACTTTTCCTTCTTTATTGGTTGCTCTTTTTATTTTAGCTCTCTGGTATATATAAATACATTTATCAAAATAGTTGATTTTAATTAGTGTCAGCTTTAAAATATACGTGGACACCAAGGGGCTTATTTACAATTAGGGCTCCCGATTTTATGGTATTTATTTTTTTGACCTTTCCGTCTGTATTTATCCATATTTATTTTTTGTCAACTTTATCTGTATTTATCCATATTTATTTTCGGGTTGGAGAACCGGGCCTTATTGGCCTGGCGGCGCAGGGTACGCCTTAAATCCCTGAGTTCACCTGCCTTGTCGGACAGAGACACAAGACACTCTGTTAGGCGTAGAAAACCATGTTTATTAGCTGCAGCTAAGCACAGTTGTCCCAGAAGTACAGAGTAGGTTCTCAGGAGACTGCCAATTTATTCCGTGGCGCACAATCTTTTATAGGACACATATTTACAATGTATACTCCCAATACATACAAAGCTAGCCAATAGGAAAAGTTAGAAAACAAACTATCAGGTGTCCCAAATACGCCCTTCTTTCAGACCCTGTGTATCACCCCTCCCCACAGTGCTAGTGCCTACAATCCAATTTGCAGGTGGCAGGACGTATTTGTGTGCCTCAAAGGATAGTTGTGGAACAAGAGAATACAAGGAGAGAATAGCGAAGGCCAGTCGGATAAGATAAAGTAAGGAAAGAATAGGGGAAGCCAAATAGTCAGTCGAGACAGGGATCATTCAACCCAGACATGGATTAGTGAACTCGGCCAGACCCTGACATCGGTTTTGTAAACAAGGGCAGGGGGTTACTTTTTAACAGAAGAGACACGTAGCAGCAGGGAAAGGCAAAAACACTCCGTTCGCCGTGCTGCCTGAGGGAGGGCAACACAAAATGGAGACGAGACACAAAATGGAGGCCAAATACTGGATGAAGTCGGAAACCGAAGAACTTCAGACCCTCCTTTTGCCACTACTCAGGCAAAACACAAAGGACTCAAGTTAATCTGAGTCGATGTCAATGGCCATGAGGTCGTCGAGCTGTTGCTGCAACATCATTTTAATGTTCTCTGTTTTCTGTGACACAGGCCTTGGGACACACATCGTGGCACAAAGACCGCAGATGGCAGGGCCACACTGCAAACAAAGACAACAAGAGAAAATGATGGCCAAAACCATTCTAAGGAAGGTTAATACTTTCCATCCCCATGTGGACAGTAGTCCCCAAAACCATCCTATCACAGTCCAATCTCCTGTGTCCTGGTGTATAGACTTGGAAATTACATGCAATTTAGAGATGGCTTGGTATACCGTAGGGGCATTATCAGGAATATAAATGCAGCAACTAGACCCGATCAATTTACAGACTCCTCCACGATCTGCAAGGACAATGTCTAAAACCATTCTGTTCTGCAAAGTCATAAGGCGATCCGCCTGAAGTTTGGCTGTTAGATTACTCAAGGCTCCAGAAGATACATTTATGGTAGCCTCAACAACACAAACTAATTGTCTAATGTCTCTGCTCTTGGCCATTGGGCCCCAGAAAGGAAGTAACCCTTTGATAAAGTCACCTCCTTCTTGTCCTGCTGTGTCCTTGTTATGTTATGTTAAATGGCTCTTGTAACGCGCACTGTCACCAAAGGTTTCCTGGCGCTCTTTATAACAGGATGGAAAATGAAGAGTTGACACTGACCAGGTTAGCCTAGGGAGGGGAAGAGAAATGTCTTAAGCAGTTTTCTGAAGATAGAAAGGGAAGTGCTTGACTTGATGAAAAGAGGGAGGGAATTCCAAAGGCTAGGGGCCAGATGAGAGAAGCGGCGGCCGCCGTACTTCTTGGTTTTAACTTTGGGAGCAACAAGCATGTGAAGGTGAGCAGAACGGAGGTTGCGTGACGGGCGATGTGAAGTAATTAAAGATTGCAAGAATGCAGGACTGGTGCAGTACTGGGCTTTGTAAGTGAGGCAGGCTACCTTTAAGGCTGACCTTAGTCCCATCGGCAACCAATGAAGTTGATGCAGCAGGGGTTTTGCCGATTGCCATTTAGGGATTTTATAGATGAGACGGGCCACCTGGTTCTGAACCACCTGGAGACGATACAGCAGGGACTGAGGGAGGCCATGGTAGATGGAATTGGAAAAGTCCAGGCGGGAGAGAACCAAAGAGATGACAACCTGAGTTAGAGCAGAAGGTGGTAAGAGATGGCTAACTTTGCGGATCTTTCCCAGCTGATACATACAGGACGAGATGACAGCGCCCACTTGGGCTTTCAAGGAAAGCTCTGCATCAATGATCACGCCCAGACTTTTCACTGATTTGACCGAAGGTGGAAGGGGGCCAAATTCAGTGGGCCAGAACTGTGGACCCCAGTAAGCAGAACTGGAGCCGGGAAGGAGCAGCTCGGTTTTTCCTGGATTCAACTTAGAATCAATAACCTCTCTGCCATGTCTTTTTCTATGATGACCTGAAGGAGCACTATATGTTGGAGGGAGAAGAAAAGCCACATAACAAGTTCCTGAAAAGTAGGTAGGAAGCCACGTGTAGGCTCTGTCATGACAGACAAAATATGTGCCTTGAGATGGCACTAACGGTGAAGAAATCTGGGGTGAATAGATGTATGTATGGGAACAAACACTCATTTCCTGTTGGTTTTTAATATTTTGGCCATTTATCTGCAGACATAAATGACCTCGATGAGGTACGGTCCAAATTGGTGGGGATCTCCTTTGTCTAGCCTTATCTGTAAGGCTAGTAACATAACGAGTCACGTTCCAACCATCATACGCTCGTTTCTCATCAACGGGAATCTTACTAATTTCGGCAATTCTAGCCATGGCCACTATTCCCTTTATCAAAGAACTGTGACTAAAATCTGCTCCACCAGCATATGGACTACCAGGAGGATATTGAAGTTGGTTCTGATATACATTAGAAAACATGGCCAACTAGGCCCAAGCGGAACCTTCGTAGGAAAATGGAAGGACTAAATATGGCATCCCTTTCTCTGTGTTATGGGGCATGAGCCCACAAACCCAACAGTCAGTAGTATTGACTACCAGTTGATGCTGATGTAACAACTGGATAAATGAATCGTTGAAGTATTCTGTTCTCCTAATTTGCTTATGTTCTGGGAGTGTATGGAACTGATGCGGGGAGGCAGTAGTAGGAAAGGACAAGGAAACAGAAGTTGGACCAGGTGCTTGCTGCATAGTGTGAACAACCCAACCCACACAAGCCAATAAAATACATGAACATATTAAAATACATAAGGTTACGCCACATGGACTAACCAACAATTTCCTATATTTACTTTTCATTTCTTGCTTTTTATCATTCTTTTCCACTTTAATATCCATTCTATAAAGCGTTTGTCACGGCAATCTTCCTAGATCACTTAGCTGTGATTATTAGCCGTCCTATGACATTGCAAGTCCTGCAGACCTACTGTCACTACTCAGGTCACAGCCTGAGACTCCTACTGTGACCCTGCAACTTGATGGATAGTGAAAAGAAGTGTCTCTCAAAAGTGTGACCAGAAACAGAAAAAAAAGAAAAGGTTCAATTGTTCTTAATCGATCTGGGTCTTAAGTTGTACCGAGTCTTATCAGGTACCGTTTGCTCTCGAAACAAAGTCTCTGAATTTGCTGTGTTCAATCGCAAATGTGATGGTACAGCTTCTTGCAACACGTCGTCGTCTTCTTTTTCAGAGCTCGTTCGATCCAGACATGCACTACTGAAAGGTACAAACCGAGGGACCCTTTCGCTCTCACTATCACCTATACCCTTGCGGACCCACTGGTCAAAAGGCAAAGGTACCCTTTTGCAGTGCACGCCATGAACCCAATTCTTCTTTCCGATGACCTTTACTGCTGTACGTGTTGCCAGTAGAACTTGCCGAGGCGGCCCCCAACGAGGTTCCAAATTCTTTTTCCTCTGAAAATTCTTCAGGCAAACCAAGTCTCCGGGTTGAATGGAATGACCTGGATCTGCAGAGGCCTCCGGCAAAGCGTTTTGAACCTGTTGGAGAAGAACACGCAATTTAGTGGTGAGGTCATGTAAGTAGTCAGTCAACATAGGATACAGGATGTCAGAGTACATTTTAGGTCGAGGGACTCCCCAGACGTTAGCTGGGCGCCCAAAAACGACCTCGTATGGGCTGAGTCCTAAACGAGAATGTACAATTGTTCTTGTAGATAAAAGTGCCAAAGGTAAAGCGTTGGGCTAAGCAAGACCTGTGCTGGCTTGAATCTTTGCCAGTTTGAGCTTGAGAGTGCCATTATAGCACTCAACCAAACCTGCTGACTGAGGGTGGTTTGCCGCATGGAATTTCTGCCTAATACCAAGACCCGCACACACCTTCTGCATAATTTGGCCTACAAATTCCCTTCCATTGTCACTCCAGACAATTCGCGGCAAACCAAACCTCGGGAAGAATTCCTTCAAAAGGACTTTGGCAGTAGATAAAGCAGTATTGTCCTTTAGGGGGTAGGCCTCTAACCATCTGGAAAAGGCACACACCACCACCAGAACATACATAAGGTTATTACAACGTTCCATATGAATGCAATCAATTTGTAATACCTCAGAAGGATACGTAGGGGGAGCAAAATGACCTGCTGGAGTTGGGGTTTCCTTTCCTGGATTATGCATCAAACAAACAATACAATGTTTCACCACATTTTCTGCACATTTAGGAATTCCTTCATTCTGCCATACTGGAGCCAGAAGTTTGCATATTCCTTTCGCACTGATGTGGGCTGGACCATGCGAGATAGTAACTGCAGGCAGTACATAGGCTTCTGGTAACAGCCAACGCTGATGTTCTGACAATTCCGTCCAACACCCTGTCGCATCCAACATTCCTGTACTTTCTCTCCACTTACTCAATTCCTTTTCAGTAGCCTCTTCTTGAATCATTCTCACACTTTCTATTGTGTCCTCTCACACTCCTCCTTCTCTGACCCATCTTGCAGGGCCTGCAACACACATGCGACTTGTAGCATCTCTCGCTGTTTCTTTTGCTACCTCATCTGCAAAAGCATTCCTCCGGCCCACATCATCAGTGATCTTTTTATGTGCACTACACTTCACTACCGCTATTTGGGTAGGCAAAGCAAATGATTCGAGAAGGTCAGCTACCAACTGACCATGCTGTATCTTAGTCCCATGGGAAGTAAAGAATTCTCTTTCCTTCCACAAATGACCGAAACTATGAGCCACACCAAAGGCGTATTGGCTATCCGTGTAAACATTCACTCTCTTTCCCTTAGCCAACACACACGCTCTTGTCAGGGCAATCAGTTCAGCTGCTTGGGCTGAATTCTGTGTAATGCGTGCTGTCTCCACTACCGTATACAAGGTGGTAACAGCATAGGCCGCAGTCGTCTCGCCATTAGGAAGCTTAAAACAAGACCCATCCACCCATAGGATCCCATCCGGGTCCACAAGTGGTGTGTCTTTTAAGTCTATTGTACCTTTCGTTTCCTCCTCTGTTCGGAGAAAACAATCATGCTGTTCTTGAGTGTCTTTCTCTTCTGGAATGGGTAACAATGTTGCTGGATTCAAAGTATTACACCGCTTGATGTGTATATGACTAGCCAAGAGCGTCAGCTCATACCCAGACAAGCGGGCACTCGTAAGATGTTGTGTTTTTGTTCTGTTCAAAAGAGTATCTACTGCATGTGGTACCATAACAACAAGAGTGTTATCTAGTACCAATCCAGCAGATTGACGAATGGAAATCGCTGCTGCTGCTGTAGCTCTGAGACAGCTAGGCTATGCCTTGGCTACTGGATCCAATATAGCAGAAAAATAGGCACATGACCGTTGTTTGTCTCCAAATAGTTGCATTAAAACTGACAACGCGCAACCTTCTCTTTCATGAACGTAGAGTGTGAAAGACTTATTGGAATCTGGAGTACCTAACACAGGGGCAGAACACAAGGCCATACGTAAGTCAGAAAAACTCTTCTGACATTCGTCAGTCTAAGGAAGAGGTTGGGGTGTATCTTTCAGAGTAAGTGCCAGCAGAGGTTTAGCCAACAAAGAAAAATTCTGAATCCACTGTCAACAATAAGAGGTAATGCCCAAAAAGGCACGCACCTCCCTTTGTGTGGATGGTACAGCAATTTTGCGATTGCTTGAATACGTTCTGGGGTCAATCGTCTTCCCTCCTTCGACAAGAGATGACCTAAGTAGGTAACCTCTTGGCGGCAATATTGCAGTTTAGAGGGTGACACCTTGTGATGCAGGTGAGACAAACAGGGTCGGACTGGCATTTGCGGGCACCAGGCATTTCCCCGGTGGGCTGGAGGGGTGGGGGCCGGTTTTGTGGCTGCAGGGGCCGCTTTTCTTACAGAGTGCCGGTTTTGTAGCAGTGCTGCAAAATCGGCCCTCTGTAAGAAAAGCGGTAGCAGTGCCTTGCGGGTAACAACCCCCTCCCATCCCTTTACCAGGGCCGGTGGAGAAACCACCTGCCAGGGCTGGTTTCTGGTCTCAGTCCGGCCCTGGAGACAAATGACGCAACAGTGAAACAGTCACATCCTTACAAACATTCTCTGAATCAGTAGCAACTATCAAATCGTCCACATACTGAATAAGAGTGGCACCTGGGGGCAAAGTGAAAGCATCGAGCTGAGATTTCAAAGCCTGACTATAAATGGAGGGACTCTCACAATAGCCTTGAGGTGCACGTTTGAATCGGAATCTTCGGCCTCCGAGAGAGAAGCCAAAAATATCGCTACTCTCCTCAGCAATAGGAATGCTGAGGAAAGCATTTTTGAGATCAATAACCGAGAACCAAGCCGCTGAAGCGGGTATCATAGTGAGCAAGGCAGTGATATCTGGGACAACAGGAAACTGGGGGACAACAATTTTGTTGACCTCCCGAAGATCGATCACAAAGCGATATACAGGAGGCTGAGAAGGATCAGTGCGTTTAAGGACAGGTAGAACAGGACTATTGCAAACATTTCCTCTTGTTTCTTCGACCACACCCTTCTGAACCAGATCATAGATAATAGCCAACAAAGCTCGTTCACCACAGTTGGAAATTTTATACTGAGGAATGTGTATTAATTTAACATTAGGCCTGATAGTAACCACGTAAGGCGGAATCTGGAGCAGATCAACATCATTCGGACCCGTAGCCCAGAGCGTAGCAGGAAGAGAATGCAATTTGGGCGGGAGTTGGTCCTTAGACAAATACATAGGAGAAACCAACTTCTCACCTAAAGTAAGATGTTCACCAGAGGGGGAACAATGCAATGATGCATGAAGACGTTTCAACAAGTCTGTAGGAGAGTAGGGTCTGCTATCCTATGGTCACCCCAATTTTTGCTTTTTGCTTCACTGGTTTTCGACTTACTGAGGCAGTGGGCCTGCTAATCAGACCCCCAGCCTGCTGTTCTCTCTCTAAACTTGTAATACATGTGCTATAGGTACATACCACAATTGGAAATGGACTCCTGGCCAGCCCCTGTACCATGCACTATAGGTGCTCACGGCATAGGTGCCACCAAGGCCTACCAGGGGCTGAAGCATAGCTTTTGCCACCCCTGGCTGGTTCTTAAATTGACACAACTGGCTGATCACTCAGCTGGGGCAAGTGGGTGTAATCACCCCTTGCTTAGATATAGTATACCTATATCTAAACCTATATCTGGACACATATAAACCTGTGAGTCACTCCTATGGAAGGCCTCATCAATCCTGGAGGCAGAGTGCGTGGTTTTATGTGAGATGGAGCTCTGGCATGAGCTGAGCCTGTCTGCAGCTGTCGGGAACAACTCCCTAAGCTGATCCGGGATAATGCCATACCATATACTCTTAAGTGCCTTATAATCCTCGCGGTTATATAGCCACTTTGGTTTGGCTTTATCAAAACATGTCGTGCAAGGTGTCATACGAATTGGAATACTACCCCCTCACCAGTTCTGGCGACGGGGGTAGCATTCCACCCTTCTAGAGGGAGAAGACATGTTACTTTACTGAAACGCGGTTGATTTAAAATGAGCCTCAGATCCACAAAATGGATGCCTCCGCCAAAGACACGGGTCTGGCCTCCTGCTGCTGACCAAAACTCAGCAAATGGTGGCCTGGACAAAGGGTTTCCTGTCGCAGGGCGGTGTCAAACCACCCCAGACAGGAGATAGTGGATTGTAGCAGGGAGGTTTCAAAGAAACCAGACACTGCCTGGGGAGCACAAGGCTGCCCCTTGCATAATCCGGCCAAACCGGTTCTGGGGCACACCAGCCCCAGTCCCAGCGTGGCCTGGATCAAAGGAAAGGGGTGTAACCACCCCCTTCCTAGGTCCCACCCATAGGAGGGGACCTAGCAGGATGCCCAGCCCACCAGATTCGAATAAGAGTGGGAGCAGTGCCAATGCAACTCAGATCATCCTGAAGAAACATAAGAAACAAATTCTGGACCCTTCGACATCCTACTCAACGTAGAAGACTGAAGAATCTCCCTTGTGGTCAAGGAGTGATCACCCTGTGCATACAGGCACCATCCAACCCTCGACCCTTGCTTTGTTGCAGTTCCCGCCAGAACTCGAGCGACAGAGATCGACGAGATCAAGCTTGCCTGCCTTCTCCCAGCCCGATCCACAGTCCCTGCAGTGCTGAGACCCGTGGAGGTGACCGGAAGCGTGGGGCACGCCATCTTGAAAAGGCCACGAGACGCTGACCGTGCAGCCCACGAGTGACCCTTGAAGCTGTACACTGGGATTTGAGAAGCCCCTACCCCGAGCTACTCTTGCACCAAACCTACCCCCTCCACACTCGACGAGTGCTGCGTGGGGCCCTTCTGCTTGTGTTAGCTCGACGCGTTGGCCCAGTCACTTGCCAGCTGGCTTGTGGCCCCTGTGCGGATGAAAACTTGAAAACGACTTGCTTTTCTGGTTGCTTCAGATCTGCACCAGCTCCTGTGAAAAGAAGCCCCCACTCTGACCCTCCTGGTCCGAGTGAGAAGCAATCTCCTGGTTCCGCGTGGATTGCTTTTGCCAAGTGCCGTTTGCTGCAATCTTGAAGCCGACGGTGCTGACGGCGAGAGCCTGCGTGGGACAGATCGTGACCTGCTCCTGGACGTCGCAGATGCCCCAGAGCCCACGTGACAGCGGAGAGAAGCCTCTCGACAACCATCTGATTGCGCCCGACATTGCCTGGTTCCGTCCTGGTTCCACCCTGGTCACTGCTGAGTGACCCAGGCTCTGTCCCCTCTGCTTTCAGATTCATCTCGACTTCGATCCACCCTTGGATCACACCGGACACTTCTGCTTCCCATTGCCTGCAGCTTCTCCAGCTCCAAGCACCCAGAACCTGCGTGTCAAAACCCGACGCCACTTCGACCCTGTGCACCCACTTCCTGTGGGTGAGGTAACATTGCAACGCCGGTGTCCTTACACTGGTACACACCTTTAGGGTCTGTGTCTTAATTTTTGTTCCTCTAGGTTCAGCGGAAGTATCCTTAAACTAACTTTGTGTAACTTTTACGCACCATTGACTTTGCATTGGGGCAAGCCCCACTTTACGTGCTGCACCCGAGTCCTGCGGGCTTCTCCCGACTTCAGCATTGCTAGTCCTGACTGCTCCCAGCGATTCTCTAGGCCCTAGGCCTAACCACTGTTCGATTGGTATCTCTTATACCATTTTTTAGGTTTTGAAAACCTAATGAGAATAGTATATGTGGCTTGGAATACGCCCCCGTCTTTCATTGGCTAGCTCCATAAATGGAGGCTAGCCATTGGAAGACGGGCCTCTCTGTCAATGCCGGACCAGATTCGGGGGCGTTCCCGACATTTTTTGGCTTTTGGCTACGTCACGCTACGTCAGCCAAAAGCCGGGAACGCCCCTGAATCTGGTCCGGCATTGCCGGCACCTGCCTTCCTGCTCTGCGTGTTCGTTCCCGCCCCTGCCCCCCCCCCCCCCTCTCCGTATGCCCCCAGAAGGGGCATGGGAGGTGAATCTGTCCGTCAACGCGGACCCGTTTTTGTGTTTTTCACGAATTGTCCCCATCGCCGCCCGGCCCGCGACCAGGAAGTCAGGCAGGCCGGGGGCGGTACTGCGGGACACTCGTCATTCCCCAGGCCGCGCTCGGATTGGCTGCCGGCCCGGGACCTAAGTGGAGGAAGAAGCAGCCTGCAACCGGTGCCTTCTACGCCGCCGACCGAGGAGAGTCCCGAGGAGTGGGAGCTCTCCAGCCGCCGACGAGACCCGGTGAGTGCCTGAGAAGGAAGGGGGAGGCGTCGGGGCACACTGCCGGTGCCCCGTTGGCGCATCTCCGTTCTAATGTTTTTGTTGTTTGGTGGGGGGAAGGTGGGGCGCGTTGGTGTGCAGCGGGCCGGCTGTAGGAGATGGAAGGTTCTGGCAAAGTGTTAAAGCAGCGCATGTAACACGTTAAAGACTATTAAATGTACTTCCCACTGAATTCCTGGCACCGAACATTTCCGGGATGCATCGCGCGCCGGGTTCTGTAGTGAGCAGCAGGTGGGGACTCACGCCCCCTGTGCACCCCCCAGGGCACCCTGGCTCTTACCGTCACTCGCTGCAGCCCAGGGTCCCAGACAGCTCAGCAGGGCGGGGAGGAGGACGGCCACGACCACCAGCGAGGCCATTCCGCAGGTGATTTTCACAGCTCGCTTCGGTCGGTGCCCGAGGGTGGTCTGAGCCTGGCAGCTTCAGAGCAGGTGCAGCTAATATTACCTGTTCCCGCGTGGAGATAACAGTCACAACAATCAATACCAGTGCAGGCAGGCGCTGTAAATGCCTTTCGTGAAGGTCGTGTTGATGCATTTCGACATTCACGTGTGGCACGAAGCCAGAGACAATCCCCACACGCGCCCAAGCAGGTTACACAGAAATGAGCAAATGTGCACCACCGCGCTACGCCTGGTACAGTGCCTAAAATCAAAACAATAAGGGCCGGGCCCAAACCTTTGTTCAGAAGGCTGTGACTGACTGGTGCTATCGCATGCCAGGAGGGCTGACTAACAATGCGGATATTCTTTTTTTTTTTTTTTTTTTAATTTTTTGAAGCCTTTATTGCACATTAGCAGCAAAACAAATACGGGCCTACAACCATCTGGCCGGCCACGACACATGTTGAAGCAAGTTAGCAAGCAATACGGTAACACGATAGTATCTGAGCACAAAATAGCAATCAGCCTGGGTTACACTGGGTATCTTCGCACTACCGAGAGACAGGAGAAGTCAAGGTTCATTTTTAAAGTTTAGTATGTTCCAACGTATAATCAATAGAAAGGATCAGAGTTCCAACAATCCACCAATGACATAAGAGGGCAACGTCAACCAGAAGAAATACAGGCAACAGAAAACATAATCAGACTAGCGGCATAAGAATAATACGACAGGATAGTGAAAACCAAATATGTTGCATGCCAGTCGCCGCCCCCCTCGCACTGAGCCACCCTACTGACCCAAGAAAGAAACAGGAAAGGAAAAGAAAACCAAAAGTAAAGAGAAAAAAAAAAGGCCCATAGAAACTGAAACGGACAAAATAAAAACCCCACCCCCCTACCCCCACCCTACACGCATGCAGAGGCTACGGCCTACCCCATAGCAGTGTGCCTGTCGCCCAAAAAAGAGTACCCGAAATACAGATAAAGAAGAAAGGGAAGAAAAAGAAAAAAAGAGGGTTATCACATAAGATAGGAGGAGGGCCATACACATAAACTCAAAACAATCAGCATGTGAATCCTCGGCCGCCCATCCCCGGATCCCCGAACCAGAGGAAACCAATGTTCAACTCCACCGTCTATCCCCTGCAGCCCCAGCAGTGTACGCTACCGCAGTCAATGATAAGGGGAACATCCTCAACCCTGGCCCCTGCGATCTGGGGTACCGACGTGGTCCAGCTGCACGGTAGCCATCTTGAATGGGATAAGCAAACGGAGTGATCCCAGCAGGGCAGGACGCTGTCCAACTGAGTCTATCCATTCCAAAGCCATGCGTGCGACAGCGATAGAAAGGGGGACAACGCACTGTAACAGTCCACCAAAATCAGCCTGCCAAAGCAGTAGCATCCGCTTCAGGAGAAAGTTGTAAGTGTCGCCAGTAGAACACAAAGGAATAGGCAAACATGGCGTCCATGGACTTCTCTCCGGCCATTGCACAAACCCACCGTCCTCAGACCACTTCACCACCTTTTCAATTAACACTGAAGCGCCATCAGGCGCACACACCCCCAATGCCTCTGAGCACACCCGAATAGGCACTCCACAGCAATCGGGGACAGGGTGTGGCGCAGTGTCCTGCATTCGAGAGCCAACTCTTCCCATCGGGGACACATAGGGGGAAGTAGCGTCCAGCCGGTCCCTTAAGTCCCGGGCATTATCCTGTAGAGCAGACCTCAAAGTGCTCAAAGCGCACAGGATGTTTCCAATCTGCAGCGGTGCCGTAGGAGGGAAAGGGGCAGCGGGTCCCTGCACACGGGGCTCGCGGAAGTGTTGTAGTCCTCGAGGCTGGTCTCCATCATCCCTACCACGTAGCTGGTCGCCCAGTCTGGGTTCCGCATAATATGACCTGGCGGGGGGCACAGGGGCAGCACAAACCATGTAGTCACCATGCACGGCGCCAGTGCAATGTGGGCAATCGGACATCTCACCGGCAGCAGCCCGGAGTAAGCACAGGAGCCGGGAACACAACCATCAATATGGCATCCACCGCTTCGCTGGAGGGGACAAGCGATCAAGCAGTGCCGTCTGCGGATCAGGGCGTTGACACAATGTTGCACTTTCAGTCCCGATATTTCCCAAGCGCGGAGAGGAGCAAAGCTGAGTGGACCCCCGCAGCGGTAAACACAGCGTAGCAGCTGTTCCCCGCCGGTCGCCTCTGCCCCGCTTCAGTGTCCGATGAGAATGCAGATATGGCCGGCCACCCGATCGGCTTCAGCCAGCGCCGGAAAGGAGGTGAGGGCGCCCCGGCACTTCCACCGCAGGGAGCACGCAGAGAAACACACCGCTGGAGTCAGAATCGCCTCCCGGTCCCGCGGGTTCGATTCAAAAACAGGATCGGTAGCAGGAGAAGGCGCGGTCCGGGAGGAAAACAAAAGGATCGGCGGAGCCGAGGGATCAAGCGGCCATCATGGATGCTGGCTAGGCTCCTCCTCCAATGCGGATATTCTTGATTCCATCTTATGCCCCCGAGATGTAGCTCACTCAGTGAGTGAGATTAGAGAGGCGTCAATTTTAAATTTCCCAGCTAAAAAAGCATTGACCCGCAGGTTGGATAGGTGAGATGAACATGGTTTGGGGTGGACCGTTCCCATGAGGAGTGGGGTGAGTAGTACTGATCTGTCTGGGGTGGGCCTCTGTCTAGAGTGGCACAGTGGGCGGAAAACGATGGGTTGGAATGCAACCCCAAGCAGCTTTCACTGGTTAGACTGTACGCAAGCATTTAACCAATCACCAATTGGGTGTGCGATTGCCAGTAAACACCTGGAAACCTGAGACTGGCACAGATTTGCAAGTTTACTACTGCAAATGTTTGTAAATTGCAAAAAGTAGTACATATGCACCCATTCAAGGAGCACTTCTACGGGTACAGAGTTACTACTTTTTAGGTTTTGACTAGCCAATGCGTACGAAGTACGCATGTGCTAGGAAAAACCTAATGAGAATAGTATATGTGGCTTGGAATACGCCCCCGTCTTTCATTGGCTAGCTCCATAAATGGAGGCTAGCCATTGGAAGACGGGCCTGTCCGTCAATGCTGGACCAGATTGTGACCCTGCTTGTGCCTCCGTTTTCGTGTCTCCCTGTTGCCTGCTTGTGCCTCCGTTTTCATGTCTCCCTGTTGCCTGCTTGTGCCTCCGTTTTCGTGTCTCCCTGTTGCCTGCTTGTGCCTCCGTTTTCGTGCCATGACTCTGTTGCCTGCTTGTGCCCCTGTTGTCTGCTTGTGCCTCCGTTTTCGTGCCTGTGAGACTAAGTGCAGGCTGTGAGTGCAGGCTGTGAGTGCAGGCTGTGAGTGCAGGCTGTGAGTGCAGGCTATGAGTGCAGACTGACGGACTGTGCGTACCTGTGTATGTATGCAGCTATGTGTACAAGAGCTAAGTCATGCTGTGTATGTGTGTGTGATGCTATATGTGTATTATGCTATGTGTATGTGTGGGTCTGTAGCTGTGTATGCGTGCAGATGTGTCCAGGAGCTGAGTGATGCTGTCTGTGTGTAATGCTATATATGTATAATACTGTGTGTGTGTGTGTGTGTAACTGTGTCTGTCTGTATAACTGTGCATGTCTGTAGCTGTGTGTGTATGTAGCTGTGTATACAAAGCCTGTCAATGTGTGTAGAGGAGGAGCTCTGTGTGTGTGTGTGTGTGTGTGTGTGTATAGCTCTGTGTACATATACCTATGTGTGTTTCCACGGCTCCTCCGTGTCTCCTGGTGGCTGTTGTCGCCTCTGCTGGGAATTGCAGGCGGCTGCAGGAGCGGGCTGAACTTTCCTGGCAGCGGGAGGCACTTCACGGCTGGGACGACTAGGGGCAGCCAGAGCCTCGACCAACTGACAGACCGTACTCCGGGGCACCGCAGGCGCAGCTGTTCCACTCCAGGATCTGTTCTCCTAGCCCTTGAACCTCCCTCGGCTCTCCCTCCTCGGGGTCTCCAACGTGGAAGCCCCAGGGCTTTCCCCGGCGGCACTGACGCTGCTCTGGAGACAGCCGCGGCGTGCAGTGGATCGCGTCTGCTGCCCGAGGTGTCTGCTGGAGTATGGCGGTGAAGGGGGCATGTTTGGGCACCGGGATGCTGCTGGTGATGCTGTGAGTACTCCGAGGCTCGCCTTGTTTTCACCCCGTTCAAGTCCAGGGGCTGCACAGTGCTGTGCTGTGACAACTACTGCTCCATTGTGCTGTGCTTACCCCGACGAGTCCGGGGTCAGGTCAGCAGGGTGTGGGCGATAGCTGCACTCGGGCCCTCTCAGACGAGTCCGGGGTCAGGTCAGCAGGGTGTGGGCGACAGCTGCACTCGGCCCTCTCACGCTGGAGGTGGGGGCGGGGTGACATAGGATGTGCATGTGGAGGAAGAGAGATAGTAAAAAGAAACTGCAGTTCATATGTAGATTGAGACCACACAAGGTGTCGGTGCACATAGAATAAATACACTGCATGTGTGCGTGGAAAAGAAAGGGCTCGGAGATGTGTGTGCACGTGTCTGAGGGTATGCTAGATAGCACCGTCTCTACATTACGTCTAAAGCAAGAGTGATGGCTGGAAGCGTGTGTGAGTGAGCATGTGGCAGGCAAAAGAATGCTGGATGGTGATTGTTGTGCATCTGCTGGGTTGAGTGTCCGCATGTGTGTACCTATTCTGGCGACAGAGTATGTATTTGTATGGAAAGGTTCAAGGCGAGAAAGTGCTAGCCCTCTTCACCCACCCGTATCTGGCTCTCTTCTGCTGAGAGGGTAAAGCTGACCTTTTCTTGCACTTCCTAATAGAAAGAAAGACACACTTAGTCAGACTTTAGAGGTGCCTGTGGAAACGAGAGCATACATTGTGTTCTGCTTTGCAGAATGACTTAACTTTTGTCTCGAAAACCAAGACATGTATTTATTATTAAATTGAGAAAAGTGTCAGGGAACCTGGGACTGTCCGGGTAAATCCGGGGCAACCATTATTTATTTATTTATTTATTTATTATTTATGCATTTTTATATAGCGCGGACTTTACCCGAAGGTGTCAGAGCGCTTCACAAAAGGAACAGAAATGAAACATGATGAGAAACATTACAAAAGAACAGATTACAAAAGCATACGTTACGTTACATAAGGTAATAGTGACATTTGTGATCAAACAAAATACATGAGGTAGTAAAAATTGTGAGCAGCCAAAAATACATGAGGTAGTAAAGGTAATAGTGACAATTGTGAGCAAACAAACTACATGAGGTAGTAAAAATTGTGAGCAACCAAAAATACATGAGGTAGTAAAAAGTGCACAAGAGGAAAAAGCAAACAAAATACATGAGGTAGTAAAATTGTGAGCAACCAAAAATACATGAGGTAGTAAAAAGTGCACAAGAGGAAAAAGTGACAAGTGTGCAGTTACAAGAGAAAACAAAGTATAATTTGAGGTATAATACTGCAATAGGTGCTAGACACTCAGGCACAAGAACAAGCTTTATGTAGGCAAAGGTGGCACTTGTGCAAGTATCAAAGGTAAAAACATGTGAGAGGTAGCAAACTGTGTGTTACAAGGGCAAAGTGGTGTGAGCATGTTACAAAAGGGCACCAAACACAAGTACATGGAAAATACTGCAAAGAGGCAGACACTCCAACCCCAGGAATACACTGGGAAGGCACTTCCATGGTCATGGAAAGTAGAACTTATCAGTAGTGGGAAGGCTTCCTCCAAATAACAAGAGGACGTGAATTACTTTTGGAGGTGTCTCTGGAGGAGGAGAACTTTGAGGTCCCTTTTGAAGGCCTGGTAGGAGGCGGTGGTCCGGAGCTGAGGCGGAAGGGAGTTCCAGATTCTCACTGCGTTGCCTGAAAAGGATTGGGCCATTGTTCTCTCCTTCTTGAAAGTGGGAGGTTCAAGTAGTAGATTCTCCGCATTGCGTGAAGGTCTAGAGCCTCCAGAGAGTTTCAGTTTATTCGCCAGGTAGCGAGGAGAGGAGGAGTGCAAGGCTTTGTGGGTGATGCAAGCGGTCTTGTAGATAGCTCTAGCCTCGAAAGGAAGCCAGCGGAGGGTGGATAACATCGGTGTGATGTGATCGCTTCTTTTGGCCCCATAAATGAAGCGAGCTGCTGAATGGAAAACAGACTTAAGTGGGGACAGGTGAGATTTGGGGAGACCAGTAAGAAGAGAATTGCAGTAGTCAAGTCTGGAGAGTACCAGCGATTGCACCAGGGTTATAAGGTCCTGCTCAGGGAAGAAGCGTCGGATTCCCCAAAGAAGGCGCAGTTGGTAACGAGCAGATTTTGCAATAGAGTTGATGTGGAGAGTTAGATTGAGCTTTTTGTCTAGAATGACTCCAAGGGATTTTGCGCTGTCGACAATGGTGGGTTTATTGTTTAGTAGATTCATCCGATCCATCCATGATTGAACCGGGGGAGGAGAGAGTGAGGATGAGAAGAGGAGGAATTCAGTTTTGGAGGGATTCAGAATCAGTTGATGATTTGACATCCAGTTTTGGATGGAGTCCAGAGTAGAGCTTAGGATGGAGAGATCATGAGTGGAGGCAACCTTGAGGTAGAGTTGAGTGTCGTCTGCATAGAGATGATAGTGAATCCCGGATTTGCTTAGGAGGTTTCCCAGTGGTTCTAAGTAGAGATTGAACAATGTGGGTGCAAGTATAGAGCCTTGAGGGACACCCTGACCTACCGCTACAGGAGAAGAAAGACTGTTTGCTATTTTGATCATTTGGGATCTGTCAGAGAGGAAGGATGCAAACCATTTAAGCACAGTGCCCTCCATGCCCATTCTCTGTTGAAGGATATTGAGGAGGGTGTTGTGATTGACAGTGTCAAAGGCTGCAGAAAGGTCAAGGAGAATTAGAAGACAGGACCCCCCCGAATCGAGTATCCTCAACGCGTCATCAACCACTTGCAGTAGGGCTGTTTCATTAGCCCTTCCCCCTGCACTCACAGGGTCTCTCACTCCCCCCCCATACCTTTCCACTGACTGATCTTTAGCAAGACCTGTTTTTTCACTCGGTGTATCACACAATGTCATTTTGCAGCTCCAGCTTCTCGCTGCGAGCCTTTCTGTGTTTGCAGCGGAGAAATGGTCTCCACTTTTGTGCCAGCTCTCAGGACACCACGATCAGATCTGATTGCAGGCCGACAGGAGGGCTTGAAAAAGCTGCAGGAATGCGATGCTAAATCAATAGGAGGATAAATTACCAAAGAGCAGTAGTCTTGTGCCTAATTCAGTATGGTTGGCAAATATGCTAATGTCTGGTCCAAGGTTAAATTAGGGGCGGGCCCCGCTGCTGTGAGATCACATGGAGGCAGTTGCCCTCAGCAGTAATTACTGCACGTCTGCTTTGCCCATTGCACGGCATCACTCCTAAATGGTACCTTTGCTGCAGTGAAACACACAAAAGGGAATGGGAGGCTGCTTGCAATAACTCTAGACACCTGCAGTAGCTCGGGTAGCGATCCAATCCATTGTTCTTTTGCTCACAACTGGCCTGAGCGAAAGTTAGATGACACGGGCCTGTGTGGGGGGCGGGGGGGGGGGTGTCTCATGTCGTGATTCGGTACGTGAGTTACCAAGAAAGTGAACATCGGACACAAGGGGCTCCATTCAGGGTTAGGCCCCCACTGAACGCCCTGCGCTGTGCCATCACACACACTGGGGCACATTTACAAGCCCCCTTGCGCCACTTTGCAGGACTGTCTGTGCAAAAGGAACTAACAGGCCACACTTTCCGTTGTTGCCTAGAAGTTTTTCTTCTCTACCACTACATGTGACATAGAAGAGGTGCAGCTGTGGCGTGGTGCTGCTTTAAACAGCTGTTTGAACACTTTGTCTGGACTCCTGAGCACTCTGTTTACTGGCAGTGCACCACCCAAAATCAGGTTCACCTGTAGCAAAGTGCCTGTCTCTAACGTGCTTGAGGTTTGCAGGCCTGCAGTGTGCGCTGCACTGTGCAGCAGGAAGCAAGCCAGGCTCAAAGCTTTGAAGACTTCTAAGAACATTATGGCGTCATCCAACCACATGCAGCCAGTGCTTATTTTGTAAAAGAATCAGTGCGGGCTCCCAAAGCTCTGCTCGGATGTCTGTGGCCTGCGCTATGAAATGTGGTACACCAATCACCAAGGCTTCGTAGTGTTAAATCCAGCTCATGCCTCTCTAATCCACCACGTGGCACTCCCGCCCCCTGTATCTTAGTCAGTATTTGTAAAGTGCAACTCTTGCAGGTTCCTGCTTTATCCCTTTGCAATGTTTTTCTTTCTTTCTTTCTCTTCCTCCTTCTTTCCTTTTTGTGAATTTTCCCCTCTCTTGCTCTCAGTAAATGTCTGATGCAAGAAAATAAGCGCCGGTCTGCAAAAATGAGAGCCTGTGGGCCCCACCGTCAACCACTGGTTCAAATTAAGCATTGCATGCAGCAGAAACATAAATGACAAAATACATAAATGGTGCCCTGCAACCAGTAATTGAACGGCTTCTCCCCAGAACCGCAGAAGTGAATCGACTTCAATGGGGAACACCCACTCCTTGGCTCCAAGCAGTCAGTTTAACTTTAAAAGGAACCTTGTTAGACAAATACCGACATCTTTTAAAGAATCTCATCATTCATGAAGAGGGGCAAGAGATTAAGCTATTGGCATTGTAAATGACAATGCCATTTATTTATGTTTACAAAAAAATAAATAAAAATAATGTCAAGAGCAATGCCAATAGCTCTAACTTTAACAAAGGCAAAACCATTGCATTGTTAATGCTTGTTTAGTATATGGTTTGAGTGGCCACCCGCCATCATCCAAAATTGTGCAACTTTGTATGTTATACTGTGCTTTTGATTTAACGCGTGTGCCCCTTTGCTCACAAAGAGTACTGGGGATTAATTTAGAAATAAACACATATATTTTTATAATATATACTTGTGTTGTGTCCTTTCATTTGGTATTACAGGATTGTATGTGGTAAAACAGCTCGCTTAACACGACCTCTTAAGTTAAGCCTTTAAGGCTGCTTAGTCCATGCTACCCCTAGGATAGCTTGTCTAACAAGGTTGACTTACAACCAGACACCATAAGGGATTGTTTGGACTGATACAAGCCGGTTCCAGAATTGGAAACACCACATATCAGGCCAACTTCTCACATTGGTGCGCAGCGGTGCGGATTTGAGCTTGCTGTTTGTTTTACCGTTGCAATCTTTATATCAAATTGAAAGATCACATCAAGTACCTTAGGTACATATAAAATCAAAAGCTTAGCATATTAAGTTCTACTGAACTTAGTAGTTGTAGATTAAAGGGATTAGCACACCCTGACTACAACTCACTAGCAAGGTACATTAGGAAAACACTTAGGGCCAGATGTAGGTAAAAAACATTTACCGATTTTAAAATACCGAATTGTACCGATTCAGTATTTCAAAATCGGTAAATGGTATGTAGGTCCCAACATCTGGATTCGTTACCGAATCCTTAACAATCCTTTAATTACCGATTCGGTAAATACCGAATCGGTAATGCCCATTCATTCCTATGGGCTTTGAAGCCCATAGGAATGATTAGGCATTACCGATTCGGTATTTACCGAATTGGTAATTAAAGAATTCACAAGGGTGCAGGGGGTGTCACTTTGACACCCTCTGGCACCCCCAAAACAGGCACAGGTGCCATGTGGCAGGCATACCTGCCCTAAGGGCAGGTCTGCCTGTCACATGACATAGGTCTGCATGCACACATGTGCATGCACAAGGGAATCTGTATTTTACCATCAAATTGGTTTTGATGGTAAAATACCAATTAGTTAAGGCTTCTGGGACTCTGAAGAGTCCCACCTACATATGGGTGGCTTCAAATCGGTAAATTTACCGATGTTTATTTTACCGAATCGGTAAAATTACCAAATTGGTAATTTTACCGATTCGGTAAAATATTGCCCCCTACATGCCAAAACTTGTAAACCGGTCGGTAACGGCCGAAAATACCGATTTTCGGCCGTTATCGACCGACCTACATCTGGCCCTTAGTGTAGGTAAGTGCACCACTTACACCTCACTAGCAGTCATGTTTGATACAGGTGGAGCCTCAGGCTCTGCTACTGTAGCAGTTGACCCTACCAAGGCAACTTCCAGATATGACAACCTTAGCCACAAAGACTTGAGTGCCTTGTGCACAGCAAGGGGGCTAAAAAAGGGCAGAGGCCCTACCATTCCTTCCCTGATAGCTATCCTGGAAAAGGATGACTTAGATAAGGTGAGTCAGGCTCCCTTAAATGCAGGTGAGGGGATGAACTCCCCTGAGAATGAGAATCTTCCAGAAGAAGAAGAGGAGGAGGAAGAGGAAGGCTCAGAGATAGAGGAGCCTGTAGATCAGGATCAGAGGGTGACCCAGGTACAGATTGGTAGGCTTAACCAGGCCAATCTAGACCTACATGGGGGTGGAGAGGGCCAGCACCTCCCCAGATCCCATAACTTAATTCTCCCAGGCAACAGGAGGGTGAGATCTCCCTCAGGAGACTCTCATGTTTCTAGTATCTCAAGAGAATCTCAAAGGGGAATGACTTCCCCCCAGAGGAAAGAGCATAGGGCCAGGATGAGGGCTGTCCAACTCCAAATAGAAAGGGAAGAGGTAGCCTTGGCTCAAGCTAAACTTGCTTTAGCAAGAGAAAGAAAATTGTGTGTCTTAGATGCCACTGGTGGCAGCAAAGTTCTTAAAGAGAAAGACAGGGCCTATGACAGTGGCGGTGCGTCCATTGGGGGCGTGGGGGCGTTGCCCCACTATCCATGGACGACCGTCACATCATGCAATCGGCCGTGATTAGCAAGTAATATTTTTACAGTATTGAGCGCACAGCGCACTCACACACACTGATAAGTTAGCTCACTGTACCAGGACCAGCCCAGAATCATTGGATGTCATGTTGTCATCGTCATCGTCACGGAAGGGTGGGCGGGCCTGTGGCAATGATTGACAGTGACAGGAGATAACAGAAGATAGCGCATCAGGCAGGGCCGCATCAGTGTGTGCGCATTTTAGACAAGTCATTTTATTGACTTGCCCACGCATGCGCACACACGCAGCAACCCTTTCCCTCCTCCTCCCCCCCTAGCACTTAGACAGGCAGGGACCCGGCTCCCCCGGGTCTCATAATGGGCAGTATTAGCCCTGCTCTTTAGCCAATCCTGGATGAGTGGCGCTGTTGATGCTGCACCAGGATTGGCTGAATTACTGCGGACTTTAGCAGGATGGTGCCGCGCGTGGGTGGTGGCTGAGCTCAGTGCTGCCGCACTGTGTGCCAATCATATGTGGATATTATGAAAGGCATGATCAGTGATTGGCTGCTGTGGGCACTGTCGTCACCACGCCTGGCGTGCCACACAATGAGTCACTGCCAGAGAGTCACGAGGAGACTAGTGAGCGTAGACGTAGACCAAGTCGTGACTCTTGCCTTCTTCATCATCTCAGTAGTATTTACTAGTATCGACTTCGACTCGAGTGACCGTAAGTATTTTTAACACAGTCAGTGAATGTGTTTCACTTTCAGTTCAATGAGTAGTAGAGTGCGTTACTGCGTGTGCCATACGGTGTGCGTGTGGCTGCCGCTACTCTGTACTTCTGTAAAGTCTCCACTAATGCGCCTCCCCCCTCTTCATATACAGCATTTTCATTTCACAATGAATCTGCTATTCTGCTGCCTGCTTCAGCATTCCCCTCGTCGGCTGCAGGGCCGCACCAAACTCATTACTCTCTCCCACTCCCAGTGGCTCGTGGAGTGACACTTTCTCACGAGCAGTTGAAAACAACGCGTAGGGAACAAAATGCAGTCAGAGGTTTCTGAAGTTTTCCTTCCTCACGTCCCAATGCATCACTCTGCCTCGAATGTTTTTTTACTAACAGTAGATCGTGATGAGTGTTTCGTATATTGCAAGAATACTTACTGGTAAGGATTACAAACCGGATAATAAAGTATATTTTGTGCAGTTTCTTAGACAACTTGCCTCAAATTACTTCCAACACAGTAGCTGCTACACTCAAAACAAAAATGTCTATTTCAGCGTGAATCTGCGTGCACCCTTTCATCTGAGGCTCAGAAATGTGTTTTCTTGTAAATGCCATGTAATGGGAATGTTGTTTTTTAAGTGGGCAAATCACTGGTGTTTCTATTTGCCAAATTAATGACCCTCAGTTTACCGACCCTTGAAGGATAGAAGGCTGGTGTGGCCTTTTTGGGTTTTCGTACTTTTAGTCTTTGGTGAAAGAGACAGGGAGTTGCGAGTCCTCGGAGATCGAGTGTGATGCTTCTGAGGGAGAACGAAGAGCCTCCTCCCCGTGACAGTTTCCAGAGCATCTCCACCTTGAGGCTGGCTCGACAGCTATCATCTTGCTTCTTGTGACCCTTCTAACTCGAGCTGGACAGCAGGCCTGCAGTAATGTCAGGCATGTTAATGTTTACTTGTGTACGACTGATGGCATCCAGGTGGGTTTTCCTGAGCCATGTTTTTATAATGAAGCTAAGGAATGCATTTACTATGTTTTGAGCTCAGGCAAAACATGTTTGGATGTTACTTCTTTCTGCTTATTTAGTTAACGCATATAACCAGGCCGCGCAGAAGCGGAAAGTTGGGACTGGCCACTATGTTCTTTTCCTGGGCTGTTCTGTGCCATAAGATTTGGAGAAAATCATATTTTCCCAACGTCCCCTTATTTCCGAGTCACACATGTGATTTTACTGCAGTATTGATTTGACTTTAATAAGAGCACGCGGGTCATGGCTGGACTGATGCTGTGCTTTCTGAGGCCAGGGTGCGATGGCTTAGAAGAGCACTGCAGATAGGGATCATTGATTGGTAAGTAGGTTGTATTTATCAAGTGAAAAGGATTTGACAGCATAAACGTTAAGTTTGCGATGTAATGGTTCACATTTTACATGCTGCAGTCTTCTCGTGGCGCTCTGAAGTGTGACAAGAAACCAGCTTCTCCTGTCAATTAGTAACGGGGGCACATTAGACGTGTGAAAGGGTAGCACACAGTGGCACAGATGGACAGAGCACGTGGTAGACCGGCGTCTGATATGCATTCAATTAGACTGACAGTTTTGCCAGTCATTGTCTTTGTTAGAACAGAATCACAATTGCTTGATAAATCTTCCTGCTTTCACAAATTTGCCTGAAAATGCACCATTTGCCTAATCTTTCTTCAAAATTTTCTTGGGGGTAGGTGGTTTGGATTGCTTGCTACGCTCACTCGATGCAGTTCAGTATGACAATTGTTTTACGCCTCACCACTTTCAAATGTCACCAGCCGCCACTGGCCTATGATAATAGAAACCTGACAAAAATTGTGCCCCCCTATAAGGAAGGGGATGACATCCACAAATGGATGACTGCTCTTGAGAGGGCCTGCATGGTACAGCAGGTCCCTGAGGATCAGTGGGCAGCAATTTTATGGTACTCCTTTTCTGAGAAAGGGAGGGATAGGCTCCTCACAGTTAGACCTGAGGATGCCAAAAACTACTCTGTCCTGAAGAGTGCTCTTATTGAAGGGTTTGGCCTAACCACTGAGCAATACAGGTTGTTGTTCAGAGACACCCAAAAAGCACAGACACAGGACTGGACTGATTTTGTTGCGTGTGCCACTAAGGCTCTGGAGGGTTGGCTGCAGGGAAGTAAAGTCTCAGACTATACAGGATTGTACAATCTTATAATGGGAGAGAAGATCCTTAATAACTGTCAGAACCAGCTGTTGCATCAATACCTTATTGACTCTGATTTGACCTCTCCCCAAGAATTGGGAAAGAAGGCAGACAAATGGGTCAGAACAAGGATTAAGCAGAAACCCCAGAACCATGATGACCAGAAGAAAACAGACCAGAAGGGTGGGAATCAGAAAGATAAAGAAAAGGACCAGAAGTCTTCAGGCCCCCAAACTAGTAATAAGGAGGGTGGTTCCCAAAATGACAAAAAGAAAAAGAAGAATGATGGCCCAAAGAAACCTTGGTGTAATACTTGCAAATCAGTTTCACACTGGGGCAGTGAATGCACTAAGAAAAATCCAGTTCCTGCCACTGCAGCTCCTAAAGCAACTGCACCCCCTAGTACAGTCAGCAGTGGTAGTGCACAACCTAAGGGGATAGTAGGGTTAACCCTGGGTACTGAGGTGGAATCTGGCCTAGTCAGAATCCCCACACAGGCAGTTCTCCTATATGATGTGGACTTATCTTTGACCACTGCAGTAAGCCCGAGTAACCTGGGCAAATATAGGCAGACTCCCTTAATCAATGAGAAACTGGCTCAGGCCTACAGGGACACTTGTGCCAGTGTCACTATGGTGACACCAGACTTTGTGGACCCTGGTCAGATTGTACTAGGTGAAAGTTACCTAGTGACCAATGCAAGCAACTCCACTACTTCACATAGTGTGGCTGTTGTGAACTTCTCCTGGGGAGGGGTAAATTGCCTAAAGAAAGTTGTTGTGAGTGCAGACCTCCCAGTAGACTGTCTGTTAGGCAATGATCTTGAAAGCTCAGTTTGGTCAGAAGTGGAGTACAGGACTCATGCAGAAATGCTAGGGATTTCAGCTCATGTCCTTGCAGTGACAAGGTCTCAGGCTACGAAGTGCCTTCCTGAACCAGTGGTGGATCTTGAAACATTAGACCAACCACAACCCAAGAGAAGGAGCAAGAGGGTTAAGGCTGTGCCTTCCCACTTGCCCCAGGTTGAGCATCAAGTTTCACAGGAAACTGATTCTGCAGTCCAAGAGGGGACTGTCTCTGAGGAGCTTGAACCTGACCAGGTTGAGTTTCTGGGGACAGGGGGACCCTCAAGGGCAGACCTGGGGCAGGCCCAATTAGATTGCCCTTCACTTGAACCCCTCAGACAGCAAGCTGCTGCTGAGGCTGCAGGGAATGCTCAAGGTGCCCATAAAGTTTATTGGGATGAAGGACTCCTTTATTCAGAGGCTAGAGACCCCAAGCCTGGTGCCACCAGGAGGTTGGTTATACCTTTGAAGTTTAGGGGTTTCCTTCTCACCTTGGCCCATGATATTCCCCTTGCAGGACACTTAGGCCAGAATAAGACTTGGGACAGGCTTGTTCCACACTTTCACTGGCCTCACATGTCAGAAAATGTCAAGGAGTTTTGTCGCTCCTGTGTCACTTGCCAAGCCAGTGGTAAGTCAGGTGGCACAACAAAGGCCCCCCTGATACCACTACCTGTGGTGGGGGTACCCTTTGAAAGAGTAGGAATAGATATTGTGGGTCCCATGGATCCTCAAACAGCCTCTGGGCACAGATTTATACTGGTGGTAGTGGATCATGCCACCAGGTACCCAGAAGCAATTCCCCTGAGGACCACCACAGCACCTGTGGTGGCAAAAGCCCTCATTGCAGTTTTCTCAAGAGTGGGCTTTCCAAAGGAGGTTCTTTCAGACAGAGGTACCAAATGTATGTCTGGATACTTAAAGGCAATGTAGAAAGAGTGTGGAGTAAGCTATAAGTTTACCACACCCAACCATCCACAGTGCAATGGGCGTGTTGAAAGGTTCAACAAGACCCTAAAGGGAATGATAAAAGGTTTACCAGAGAAGCTTAGGCGGAAATGGGACATCCTTTTACCCTGCTTGCTCTTTGCTTACAGAGAGGTCCCACAGAAGGGGGTTGGCTACAGCCCTTTTGAACTTTTGTTTGGCCACCCTGTGAGGGGTCCATTGTGTTTGGTGAAGGAAGGATGGGAGTTACCTCTCAAAAAGCCTAAGCTAGATATTGTGGACTATGTACTTGGTCGCCGCTCCAGGATGGCTGAATACATGGAGAGAGCATCCAAAAACCTTGAGGCCAGTCAAGAATTACAGAAAGCTTGGCATGACCAAAAGGCTGTTCTGGTTGAGTTCCAGCCAGGGCAGAAGGTGTGGGTGTTGGACCCAGTGGGCCCAGCAGCACTCCAGGACAAATGGACTGGACCCTACCCTATCATTGAGAAAAAGGGAGAAGTCACCTATGTGGTTGACTTTGGCACCCCTAGGAGCCCCCACAGGGTGCTCCATGTAAACCGTTTGAAAGCATGTGTTGACAGGGAGGACATGAGTCTCCTCATGGCCACAGATGGGGATCAGGAGGAAGAGAGTGACCCTCTCCCAGACCTGCTTTCCCAGAACCCTGATGATGGTTCAGTTGATGGAGTAGCCTTGGCAGGCAGCCTCACTGAGCAGCAACAGGTGGACTGCAGACAGGTGTTGCAGGCCCACAGGCATATGTTTTCACTCACACCCAGCCAGACTAATTGGTGCACCCATGAGGTGGACACTGGTGACAGTCTGCCTGTGAAGAATAAGATCTACAGGCAACCTGACCATGTCAGGGATTGTATAAAGGCTGAGGTGCAAAAGATGTTGGAGCTTGGAGTGAATGAGCCATCAGAGAGCCCATGGGCTAGCCCAGTGGTCCTTGTGCCAACACCTCATACCAAAGAAGGAAAGAGAGAAATGAGGTTTTGTGTGGACTACAGAGGTCTCAATGCTGTCACTAGGACAGATGCTCATCCCATTCCAAGAGCAGATGAGCTCATTGATAAATTGGCTTCTGCCAAGTTTCTGAGCACATTTGATTTGACAGCTGGCTACTGGCAAATCAGACTAGCTGAAGAGTTAAAAGCCAAAACAGCATTCTCTACCCCTAGTGGACATTATCAATTTGTGGTAATGCCCTTTGGTTTGAAGAATGCACCTGCCACCTTCCAAAGGTTGGTGAATCAAGTCCTTGCTGGGTTGGATGACATTTGTGCAGCATATCTAGATGATATTGCTGTCTTTAGCTCCACCTGGGAGGATCACCTGATCCACCTGAAGAAGGTTCTGGAGGCCCTGCAAAAGGCAGGCCTGACTATCAAGGCTACAAAGTGCCAGATAGGGCAGAGCAAGGTTGTGTACCTGGGCCACCTAGTAGGTGGGGGTCAGGTTCAACCACTGGAGAGCAAGATCCAGACCATACAGGACTGGGCTCCTCCAACTACCCAGACACAAGTCAGAGCCTTCTTGGGCCTGACTGGGTATTACAGAAAATGTGTAAAGAACTATGGGTCCATTGTGACACCATTAAATGACTTGACATCCAAGAAGATGCCCAAAAAGGTTCAGTGGACAGTTAGCTGTCAAAAGGCATTTGATGACCTGAAGAAGGCCATGTGCTCTGCACCTATCCTGAGGAGTCCTGACTACTCCAAACAGTTCATTGTACAGACAGATGCTTCTGAGCTGACCTCCAGGGAGAAACGTTGGTCAGCTATTGAGAGGGAGGCCTTTGCTGTGGTTTGGGCCCTGAAGAAGTTGAGGCCATACTTGTTTGGTACTCACTTCCTAATTCAGACAGACCATAAGCCCCTCTTGTGGCTAAATCAGATGAAGGGTGAAAATCCCAAACTGCTCAGGTGGTCTATTTCCCTACAGGGGATGGACTTTACAGTGGAGCACCGCCAGGGACTGACCATGGTAATGCAGATGGTCTCTCCAGGTACTTCCACTTAGAACATGAAGACTTATCTGGTCATGGTTAAGTTTAATGTCCCTGCGTTTGGGGGGGGGGGGGGGGGTTGTGTAGGAGAGTAGGGTCTGCTATCCTATGGTCACCCCAATTTTTGCTTTTTTCGTCACTGGTTTTCGACTTACTGAGGCTGTGGGCCTGCTAATCAGATCCCCAGCCTGCTGTTCTCTCTCTAAATTTGTAATACATGTGCTATAGCTACATACCACAATTGGAAATGGACTCCTTGTCAGCCCCTGTACCATGCACTATAGGTGCTCAGGGCATAGGTGCCGCCAAGGCCTACAACGGGCTGAAGCATAGCTTTTGCCACCCCTGGCTGGTTCTTAAATTGACACAACTGGCTGATCACTCAGCTGGGGCAAGTGGGTGTAATCACCCCTTGCTTAGATATAGTATACCTATATCTAAACCTATATCTGGACACATATACACCTGTGAGTCACTCCTATGGAAGGCCTCATCAATCCTGGAGGCAGAGTGCGTGGTTTTATGTGAGATGGAGCTCTGGCATGAGCTGAGCCTGTCTGCAGCTGTCAGGAACAACTCCCTAAGCTGATCCGGGATAATGCCATACCATATACTCTTAAGTGCCTTATAATCCTTGCGGTTATATAGCCACTTTGGTTTGGCTTTATCAAAACATGTCGTGTAAGGTGTCATTCGAATTGGAATACTACCCCCTCGCCAGTTCTGGCGACGGGGGTAGCATTCCACCCTTCTAGAGGGAGAAGACATGTTACTTTACTGAAACGCGGTTGATTTAAAATGAGCCTCAGATCCACAAAATGGATGCCTCTGCCACAGACACGGGTCTGGCCTCCTGCTGCTGACCGAAACTCAGCAAATGGTGGCCTGGACAAAGGGTTTCCTGTCGCAGGGCGGTGTCAAACCACCCCAGACAGGAGATAGTGGATTGTAGCAGGGAGGTTTCAAAGAAACCAGACACTGCCTGGGGAGCACAAGGCTGCCCCTTGCATAATCCGGCCAACCCGGTTCTGGGGCACACCAGCCCCAGTCCCAGAGCGTCCTGGATCAAAGGAAAGGGGTGTAACCACCCCCTTCCTGGGTCCCACCCATAGGAGGGGACCTAGCAGGATGTCCAGCCCACCAGATTCGAATAAGAGTGGGAGCCGTGCCAATGCAACTCAGATCATCCTGAAGAAACATAAGAAACGAATTCTGGACCTTTCGACATCCTACTCAACGTAGAAGACTGAAGAATCTCCCTTGTGGTCAAGGAGTGATCACCCTGTGCATACAGGCACCATCTAGCCCTCGACCCTTGCTTTGTTGCAGTTCCCGCCGGAACTCGAGCGACAGAGATCGACGAGATCAAGCTTGCCTGCCTTCTCTCAGCCCGATCCACAGTCCCTGCAGTGCTGAGACCCGTGGAGGCGACCGGAAGCGTGGGGCACGCCATCTTGAAAAGGCCACGAGACGCTAACCGTGCAGCCCACGAGTGACCCTCGAAGCTGTACACCGGGGTTTGAGAAGCCCCCACCCCGAGCTACACTTGCACCAAAGCTACCCCCTCCACACTCGACGAGTGCTGCGTGTGGCCCTTCTGCTTGTGTTGGCTTGACGTGTTGGCCCGGTCACTTGCCAGCTGGCTTGTGGCCCCTGTGCCAACGAAAACTTGAAAACGACTTGCTTTTCTGGTTGCTCCAGATCTGCACCAGCTCCTGTGAAAAGGAGCCCCCACTCTGACCCTCCTGGTCCGAGTGAGAAGCAATCTCCCGGTTCCCCTTGGATTGCTTTTGCCAAGTGCTGTTTGCTGCAATATTGAAGCCGACGGTGCTGACGGCGAGAGCCTGCGTGTGACAGATCGTGACCTGCTCCTGGACGTCGCAGATGCCCCAGAGCCCACGTGACAGCAGAGAGAAGCCTCTCGACAACCGACTCTGTCCCCTCTGCTTTCAGATTCATCTCGACTTCGATCCGCCCTTGGATCACACCGGACACTTCTGCTTCCCATCGCCTGCAGCTTCTCCAGCTCCAAGCACCCAGAACCTGCGTGTCAAAACCCGACGCCACTTCGACCCTGTGCACCCACTTCCTGTGGGTGAGGTAACATTGCAACGCCGGTGTCCTTACACTGGTACACACCTCTAGCGTCTGTGTCTTAAGTTTTGTTCCTCTAGGTTCAGCGGAAGTATCCTTAAACTAACTTTGTGTAACTTTTACGCACCATTGACTTTGCATTGGTGCAAGCCGCACTTTACGTGCTGCACCCGAGTCCTGCGGGCTTCTCCCGACTTCAGCATTGCTAGTCCTGACTGCTCCCAGCGATTCTCTAGGCCCTAGGCCTAACCACTGTTCGATTTGTATCTCTTATACCATTTTTTTAGTATATGGTTTGAGTGGCCACCCGCCCTCATCCAAAATTGTGCAACTTTGTATGTTATACTGTGCTTTTGATTTAACGCTTGTGCCCCTTTGCTCATAAATAGTACTGGGGATTAATTTAGAAATAAACACATATATTTTTATAATATATACTTGTGTGGTGTCCTTTCATTTGGTATTACAGGATTGTATGTGGTAAAACAGCTCGCTTAACACGACCTCTTAAGTTAAGCCTTTAAGGCTGCTTAGTCCATGCTACCCCTAGGATAGCTTGTCTAACAAGGTTGACTTACAACCAGACACCATAAGGAATTGTTTGGACTGATACAAGGCGGTTCCAGAATTGGAAACACCACATATCAGGCCAACTTCTCACCAAGTCCAAACCCAACAAATTCTCGCCGCAACCAGTCGTTAAAATGAGCGAGGCCTCCAAATTATAAGGACCAATTGAGATAGGCAAAGGGCAAGAAACCGGGTTACTAACTAGGGCGCCAGAGAATCCTACAGAAACGTTAGTTAAGCCAGACAAACGTGCCCCAGGGAGTTTGGAGTGAATGATAGAACTTCTCATTGCATCAGTATCCAAAAGAAATGGCTCTGAAACACCCAATGCAACAACTTCAACATAAGGCCCATTCTGATCCACTTGAACTGATTCGACTCCCTTGCTTTGTCCATGGCTGTCCTAACTAGTGTGAAAATCCTGAGCCTCATTTTCAACACAATAGTCGTGATTGTAATATTGCGCAGACTGAGTATTCTGCTGATCAAAATAATTCATAGAATTCTGAGGGGGAAAGGAAAGCTGTCCTTGGGACAACGCACCTCGCCCTCTACCTCTAGGTGCTGGTTGAAAACCACCACGGCCTTGCGGCCCTGGGAATCCTCCATTACGCTGCAATAAAACCAGACAGCTATTCTTAAAATGACCTTCCTCTTTACAATAGGCACATTGGGGAGGCTGTTGAAATTGGCGCTGAGCAGAACGAGGGGGATAAGCCTGTTGTAAAAGAACCTTCGTTTTTAATTCTTTAGTCTTCTTCTCGATCTTATCCTTTTCCTCCTTATTCCTATTCTCGTAATACTGAGCAGTAGCTAATATCTGCGCAGACGAAGAAACAGCCCACGAACTTTCGGAGTCTTTCAATTTATGCGATAATTCTGGAAGTAAATTAAATACAAATGTATCCACGAATAATCGCTGTCCACCCTCAGTACTCATATCTTGACCACTGTGGTCGATGAAAGTCTCCTCGAAACGGGAAAAGAAATCGGAGACACTCTCATCTTTCTTCTGCTTACACGCAGCTAACTTATCCCAGTTAACACGTAAGGCAGGCATCATCGTTTTCATTAAAGTAATTATTCTACCGGGCAATTGTGCAATCAAATCATCAGGCTTAGCACCACCTACTTGTGCTGCATCTGCGGCAGTTATAGCAGCCCAATTACCACCTAAAGCTTGGTCGTGGTCCTCCCTACGAATCCGAGCCCATAACGCTTGTGGGACTACATTCCCCATCAGCATATCAATATCGACCAAATTCATAATACATGCATCAACAGTCTGGGACAGCTCTTTGTAATACCCAGCAGGATTTTTACGAGGGTCCGGTAAAGACTGTTTGAGCGCCAGAACTTCAGATCGTTTCCAGGGGACATGTACCCATATACGCTGGAAATGAGCAGGGACACGCGGAATATTGCCTGCCTGTGGAACCTCTTCTCTCCATACTGGAGGATCTTCCTTCATAGGATAATGTTTCATTTTCTGTCTAACTGCAGGATCAGGTTCAAGAATAGTCTGAGAAGAAAATAAAGACCTGAAAGCGACAAGTGTCCTAACGGCATCTTCAACTTCAGAATCCACAATAAGACCTTTATCAAATTTAGCCTGCACGTCTAACAGACCCTGAGGAGCTAAACCCAATTCCATATCCTCCCATCCTTTGACAAGATTGTCACACATAACATTAAAAACATATCTCTGTGTGGGCGCATTCCACGGGAGAAAGGTACTCAGGATATCGGTTTGCGAAAACCAGGCATCTTTAATTCACTGGTCTGTTTACAAACTTCAAGGGGGTTAAAGCAAATAACACAGCACAAATGTACTCACCCCTTGTCTTCGGCTATTGCAATCGTCGAATAACAAACCCAAAAAACAAAACAAAGAAGTGGGCGCTACCCACGAATACTCAACTAAGTGTTCTCTCACGCCAACAGAGGTCCGTCTAACGTCTCGCGAGACCAGTCATTACCAAAGGGACCAAGGCAGGGCGGCAGTCAGGGCAGCAGTCGTCAGCAGCCGTCGGAAAGGAGTAGCATCGCTGCAAAAGACCTTCGGTCCGCTTCGACATACAGGAGTCGCTTGACATGGTTCGCGAATCCTCTGGAATTTTCTTGCGATGCTTCTCACGACCCTCGGGCTGAACCGCTACCACTGAAGCCGCCCCACGTTGGGCGCCAGTTGGAGAACCGGGCCTTATGGGCATGGCGGCGCAGGGTATGCCTTAAATCCCCGAGTTCACCTGCCTTGTCGGACAGAGACACGAGACACTCTGTTAGGCATAGAAAACCCGGTTTATTAGCTGCAGCTAAGCACAGTTGTCCCAGAAGTACAGAGTAGGTTCTCAGGAGACTGCCACTTTATTCCGTGGCGCACAATCTTTTATAGGACACATATTTACAATGTATACTCCCAATGCATACACAGCTAGCCAATAGGAAAAGTTGGAAAACAAACTATCAGGTGTCCCAAATACGCCCTTCTTTCAGACCCTGTGTATCACCCCTCCCCACAAATTATTCAGTGCCTGTGCCTACAATCCAATTTGCAGGTGGCAGGACGTATTTATGTGCCTCAAAGGATAGTTGTGTCACAAGAGAATACAAGGAGAGAATAGCGAAGGCCAGTCGGATAAGATAAAGTAAGGAAAGAATAGGGGAAGCCAAATAGTCAGTCGAGACAGGGATCCATCAACCCAGACATGGATTAGTGAACTCGGCCAGACCCTGACATCGGTTTCGTAAACAAGGGCAGGGGGTTACTTTTTAACAGAAGAGACACGTAGCAGCTGGGAAAGGCAAAAACACTCCGTTCGCCGTGCTGCCTAAGTGAGGGCAACACAAAATGGCGACGAGACACAAAATGGCAGCCAAATGCGGGGCGAAGTCGGAAACCGAAGAACCTCAGGGTTTGTGAAAAACATTAAGCTGAAACTGGTATGTTTCCACACGTATTTAACCAATAAACATACATTCATGCTTAAATGCCTGCCAGGTTTCAATGATATGAACACCCAAAGAAGATAAGTCAATATACTTATATGAAAATATGCACATTTCAGTATCAGCCTTGTGCATATCTACAGCTGTTAAAGCCTCTTTACTAAAATTCCTTTGTTTTTTTAACCCCTTTACCCATCAATCCGCACAGTTATTTGGACTGGCAGTCATGGCAAAGTGAATTTACAATCACTCAGAAAGCACCCAATTTCCGTTTTTACCCACATTTAAAAATAAATACAGACAAGAAAATAAATGGTTTTCTGTCTGTATTTATCTGTAAAAATCAGTAAAAACGGGAAACAGGGAGCCTTATTTACAATATATACATGTATCTTGTGTCTGAATCTTGAATCAGATCGAAATTTGCTTCTATAACAAAATGGAATACTGAAGTCTTTGGAAATATTAGTAGGAAAAGGAAGCCTTTTACAGCCTAGCAAAACCAAAAAAACAGTATTAAGAGTGAACCAGTAACAAAACCAGTGTATTATCTCTGCCAGACACAGATGTCCAATGATACTTAGAGTTAAGGAAACGCAACTGAGGATTTTGAAGAGATGAGGTCCTGACTCAGCCTGAATTCTTATTCTTTTGGCAAAAGGGTAAGTTCTGTTTCTTCTAGGGGAGGCCTCTGTACTCAGAAAATTGCTTTCCATTCGTTTGCAGAGTATGGATGACAACATATTATGGATATATTGTACCGATCTATGTAATATAATGCAGACAGATCAAAAAATGTAAGCAAAACGAATTCCTTGAGAAATAGAATTAGTCTGCAGAATAGACTTCTCATGAGGGAAACAAAAGAAAGAAGAGGTCCATAGGTTGCAGCATTTACGCCATTTGATGGACAATCAGAAAAGCATTTTGCTAGGAGTTGCTTTAAGAAACACACCTTGTTTGTGTGGTGTGAGAAGAAGAGGGCACATGTACACTATGCCAACAAGGTCACCAAGAGATAGGTGCTCTCTAAAACAGTTTAAAGAATTTCTAAAGAACATGTGCGTGAATAGAGCAGAAAAAGGACAAGAAGGACCATCGACTGTTGGCCACACATTATACACACTATGGCCCAGTTTTTCAAACGTTTCACGTGCTGTGCTGCATTGCGTGAATGAAAGAGAGAGCAGGGCAGCATCATGTCTACTAAGACATGGCACTATCCTGCTGTCTCCCTAGCTTTGGCGAACAATCAGGCTGCCTAGCCCCATGCACACACCTTTGTACAATAATGCTGTGGGGTGTGAGTGATGTCCAGCAGACATTTTGTACTGAAAGGGTACTGATCCAGTACAAAAAACTATGCTCAGACTAACTTGGCTTGACTGTACAGTGCTGCACACATGCAAAGTCTGAAAAGTTTGGAGACATAAAAGGATTTTCCGTTTTTACGCCTGACTCCAAGTGGCATTATTGTTTGGTGCAGAACCCTCTCTACTATTCTTAGTAGAGAGGGTTTTGAATCAGAAACTATGTTTGATCGCATGAGAACACCAATGCACAACCCCTGGAACGCCCCCTTGACAGAAAGTAATGCAAAATACTGCTTTCCAGTACTTTCAGGCACTTTCCAATGCAAAACATCACTTTTATGATGCAAACCCAGTGCAAAATATTTGTAAACTAGCCCCTTTGCATGCACCTTTTGTGCATAAATATATTAGTAATGGTCCTAACCATAACCTAAAACAAAACTACATTACGTCTGTCAATAAGAAATGCGTATTGCTTTTCATCATGCATTGATATGTCATTCCTGAGATATTGATAGGGCTCTCTCGGAAATGAAACAGCCACAGAGAATTTAAAAAGCCCTTGTTTTGCATAACAATACTCACATGCAATAATATCCCAGCCTTGAGACATTCATAGCTTTGCCAATGCACCTCTTTACTGGAATGCAACAAGCACAGAAATCCAACTATCAAAACCCGAAATATCAAAACCTGAAATATCCACAGAGTTCTAACAACCTGTATGAATGAATATATCGGTACCATAACATAGGCCCCTGCGGTGCAGAGGGGTTGAAGGAAGTGGCTAGATTAGGGTCACCCGGGTCACGCACGACCACCTCTCATCCTTCCATACCAATTGAAGAGTCGGTCAGACAGTAGAGAATACAAACCACGTATATGTTTATTCAGATACACTCGTGTGGAGCCTAGTCTGCCCAGTCGCTTAGGGGTGTTGCGGAGAGGACTGACTTCAGCAAACATAACAATACATTATGTACATTTCAGAACCAAGGAAAAACCCACCCATAATGGAGGTATTGCCTAGAGTCTGTTGCTGCTAAGGTGAGCAGGTGCGGGACTCGGGGATTAGAGCGTGAGATAAAATTGTGTGTCTTATGCTGTGAAGTCATGTGCCATGGCCGCTGCAGTACACCTGTGGAAGTAGTGTCAGCATTGGTTTATACCTACTAGGATGAACTACCGACCCGTTCTGGTCTAAAAAACCTGGGGTACAGAAAATTTGTGAGGTATTGTCCAGAGTCTCATGGTGCTAAACTGAGCTGCTGCTGGATTCAGGGATGAAAGCGTGAGCCTAAACTGTGTGTGCTATGCTGTGAAGTTATGTGTTCTAGGCGCTGTGCCATACCTGTCCAAGTAGTGTGAGCATGTAGTTATAGCTACTTGGATGAACTTTTATTTCGAACATTGTAGTTTGTGTATGGTGCTTAGGGGGTGTTATAGAGGGAGTGCAAAGGTAAATTAATGCGTATCAAATCAATTGGGTATTTGTGAAGTGCCAACTACTCACTCCTACGGGTCTGATGGCGCTGGGGGCGTAAGCTGAGTTGCTGACGGACTCGGGGTAAAGCCATTCAACTACTGACCCGTACAGCTCTGAAAGTGCGGGGTACGTAATTTAAGTGAGGTATTGCATAGAGTGTCACGCTGTTAAATTGAGCTGCTGCTGGACTCGGGGATGAACCCGTGAGCCTAAACTGTGTGTGCTATGCTGTGAAGTCATGTGCTCTGGACGCTGTGCAACACATGTTCAACTTGTATATGGTGCTTAGGTGGTGTTGTATAGGGAGTGCGAAGGTAAATAAATACGGTATTTGAAAAAGTGCAAACTACTCACCCCTATGGGTGAGTAGAGTGGGGATCAAAGCGAGAGGTCTGTGCTGCAAAGTGAGATGGTCTGGCTGCTGCGCCACAGCTGTGTGGAGAATACATTTTGGCGAGGGCGCAGGAGTTGCCATTATCTGGCCCTAAAATAGTGGGCCTAAGTTGTAAGCTATAGGGTGGCTCTAAAAAGAGCCCTTGTGTTCATTAGTTGGAGCTACATATAAGTGCGGATGCACAGCTTCAAGTTATTCAGGTAAACTCGCAGCCATATCATCAAGAAAGGGTGATACATTATCGCAGCCTTTATCGGCAGGAAACTGCCACTAAAGCAGCGATAATGGGCTTTATAATATGACCTTGTGAATCCCCATAAAAGCCTAGGTTCTGGTGTTAACCTGGGCTTCTATGGGAATTCACAAGGGCATATTATCAAGCCCATTATCGTCACTTTAGTGGCAGATTCCTGCCGATAAAAGCGGCGATATTGTATCGCCCTTTCTTGATCATATGGCCCTACGTTTCACTGATCTATGAAGTACTCCATCACTTCTGCAGCTATCCGCCATATCAAAACATATGTTGTTGTTGTAGATGGAGCCCATTTTGTGGTCTCTGAGGTATGCAGACACAGCTTTATTGACTTTCTTCAGAGATTTTTCAATCTGAGGACAAAATTGTTTGGACCATTTCCACTTCTGTCTTTGGCATATATTGGAATATACAAAGACAGTTTGAGGCAAAAGTAACATCAATACATAAGCATTTCCAAACCTATCCCAGTCAATGTGCCTAGGTCGTTTCCACCACAGTGCACAATCACGAGGTCAGGGTGTTGGAGATGCAAACAGGTTTTAACCAAAGGCAACAATTGGTGCCACCTCAATACTCTCTTTCCAAACCATTTAATGACCACATTTTGTAAACCGTGGTCTAAGTCAATACATCTCTGTTTTGCATACCTCGTGCACCAGAAAACATAGCTATGTCCTACGATCCACACTAGCATTTTGAAGGTATGGCTGGAAGGTATGGAAAGATGTCTGTAGCTCATGCAGTTCCCTCGTAGAATAAGAGATATGTTTAAAGATGGGGAACAAGTTCCTTTTCACATACAAAACGGTACCTGATTGGGAGATGAAAAGCATTGTTTTTTAAAAGTAAGGTGCACATTCGTTTTGTGGAAAAGCATCTTTGTGATTGGATAAGAAAAAGCAGTTTGAACGTGGAGTACATATTATAGGATAACATTTGATCAACTCAAACACACCTGCTATTTGCATTTGGAATTAAGTGTTGGAACTTAAAACAATCGTGAACTTTTAACCTGCACGTGCCGTTAAATGTTCGGGAAAATGCTGCAAAAAAATATTGTTAGATTTTTAAAAAATTATAACATTTTAACCTCCACATGTTGTAGAATGTTCTAGAAAGTGTGTTGATAGAATACGTTGCATTTCTGACTTCTATGTGTACTTGAATATTAATAAAATTGTTTATATGGAAAATTAGAAAGACAGTAATAGAGAGTAGTTTTGAAAGCTAAAAGAATCAAGGAACTATTCTAATTTGTTCTTTATTACCTACTGGCGGTTGCCAGTAGGTAGGTATAGAGTTAGGACCGAGTTTCCATAGGAAGTGCATTTTTTGTTTTGCTTATAACTTTGATGTCATTTGATGAATCTTCATGAAATTTTGAAAACAAATTCTTTCTTCATTCATCAAGGGGGGGCCGAGATAAAAGGGGAGTCCCAAAACGTGTTTTGTCCATGTTAATTTCCAAAGGAAAGTTTAGACAAGGCTAACCTTGGGGCATGAGGTACTATGTCTGGCATCACTAAAAGCACAACATTACAAAACTTTGTTTAGACTTTACTATACCCCAGCTAGGATCGCTCAGTGGGGAGGAATACAGGGGGTGAGGTGCCCGCGATGCGATAGTTCAGAGGCAGACATAATCCACATGTTCGCAGGGTGCCCAATCCTCTCATCACTCATAAACAGTATTGAAATGTTCTGTGATAAATCATTGGCTTTCAAAGTGAAATTGACACCTGATGTAATAATGTTAGGCCTCGAGGCACCCAATATAGAACAACATAGTGCAGGTGGTTTCATATTTGTGGCAATGGCCGTACTACGTCTTTGCATAGCGTCTGTATGGAAAGATAAATTGGCTCCCTCCTTCCAGCAGTGGCTGGCTAAGCTATTGTATATGCACAACCTTGAGAGGGCTATTTATGCTAGAAAGGGGAAAAAAGGGAGGGCACTGGGGCTACAGCTGTGGAAGCCGATATCCGATTGGAAAGACAGGATGTTAAATGTATAAGGGGGTGACACAAGGTAGTAGGCCCTGAAGAAGCGAATGTCAAGTTTTTTTCTTCTTTCCCTCCTACTTTAAATACTTAAAGTTTTAGTTGGTAGTCTTAAATTAGGATTTCTTTGCTGATTCTGTTATTTTATATCGTATTTTGTAAGAAATGTTATTACTGCAATATGTATCATCTGTAAATAAGTAATGAGAAATGAAAAATTTGTTACGGCGCGGGGTGGGGGGGGAAAACTGTTGTAAAATGTCAATAAAAATAAAAAAAAATTAAAAAAAAAATGAACGGGTGAACGGAATAACCCCAAATTTGGCAGGGAGAAGGGTTTTGGTGTAGAAAGCACGCTTTTGTTTATTTGGTGTAAATCCGTTCAGTAGTTTTTGAGAAATATCGAAATTTACAGATATCGATATTTGTGAATTCTGCCATCTGATTGGCTGAGGCGTTACGAACAGGAGCTTCCTGCTTATTGGCTGCGATGTGGTTGCAACTAGGAAGTGTTGGCCGGCATTTTGTGATTTCGTTGAAGCGAGTAAGGGGAAAAAAGGGCGAAAAAAGTAGGAAAGGAGGGTAGGAGCACTGTAAACTTTGTGGGGGAGTGCGAAGCGAAGTAGTCACTGTCCCCAGTCTGAAAGTGCAGTGTTGCTCAGAGTGACATGGCGCTGATATGATATGGTGCTACACTTGGGTATTAAACCGAGAGTCTAAACCATGAGGTCATTGCTGTAAAGTGATGTGGTCTGGTGTTTGTAGCATATATGTGCAAGTAGTGTTAGTAGGCGTTTATACCATACAGGGAGTGGGAAGCGAACTACTGACCGCTAATGTGTGTTTATAGTATACCGGAAGCGGGAAGCGAAGTACTCACGCCTACCAGTGTGAAGACTTGGGGATGAAACAGAGGTGATTGCTGTAAAGGGATGGGCTCTGGGCGCTGTAGTATACGCGTGCAAGTAGTGTTAATAGGCATTTATACCATACAGGGAGTGGGAAGCGAACTACTGACCGGTACCGTGCATTTTTACTATACCCGAAGTGGGAAGCGAAGTAGTCACGCATACCGGTGTGAAGACTCAGGGTTCAAACTGAGGGTTCAAACTGAGGTGATTGCTGTAAAGTGATGGGCTCTGGGCGCAGTAGGATACTAACCGCTGTAGTATAAGTGTGTAAGTAGTGTTAGTATGCATTTATAGTATATAGGGAGTGGGAAGCGAACTACTCACCCCTACTGGTGTGCTCATTGCTGTAAAGTGATGTGCTCTGGGGGCTGTAGCATACCTGTGGAAGTAGTGTTTGTTTGCATTTAAACATTATAGGGAGTGGGAAGCGAACTAATTACCCATACCAGTCTCAAGACTCATGGATGAAACGTGAGCCTGAGCTGACGAGCTCTTGGGGACACACCTGCGCGCTGGAGAGGCATCAGGGCCTGTGACGGTTACTTGGCCGCCTTCTCATCCACCCCAAACACTGCTCTGCTGACGAGGGAAACTGTCCCGAAACCCGGGCCATGTCTCGGGTCCAGAGAACTTGGGGATAATGAGTAACTACTCGCACCAACTGTGGTGAACTACTTTTTACTCGTCCATCTACATGCACTACATGTACCAGAGTGCCAAGAGGCGACCCGGAGGAGAGGCTAGTGGTGTGCGATCCATCTTGGTTGTACTTAAACGGCTCCCGTGAGCACTGAGCTGACGAGCTCTTGGAGACGCACCTGCCCGCTGGAGAGGCATCAGGGCCTGTGACGGTTACTTGGCGGCCTTCTCGTCCACCCCAAACACTGCTCTGCTGACGAGGGAAACTGTCCCGAAACCTGGGCCATGTCTCGGGTCCAGAGAACTTGGGGATAATGAGTAACTACTCGCACCAACTGTGGTGAACTACTTTTTACTCGTCCATCTACATGCACTACATGTACCAGAGTGCCAAGGGGCGACCCGGTGGAGAGGCTAGTGGTGTGCGATTTATCTTGGTTGTACTTAAACGGCTCCCGTGAGCCCTGAGCTGATGAGCTCTTGGAGACGCACCTGTGCGCTGGAGAGGCATCAGGGCCTGTGACGGTTACTTGGCGGCCTTCTCATCCACCCCAAACACTGCTCTGCTGTCGAGGGAAACTGTCCCGAAACCCGGGCCATGTCTCGGGTCCAGAGAACTTGGGGATAATGAGTAACTACTCGCACCAACTGTGGTGAACTACTTTTTACTCGTCCATCTACATGCACTACATGTACCAGAGTGCCAAGGGGCGACCCAGAGGAGAGGCTAGTGGTGTGTGATCCATCTTGGTTGTACTTAAACGGCTCCCGTGAGCCCCGAGCTGACGAGCTCTTGGAGACATACCTGCGCGCTGGAGAGGCATCAGGGCCTGTGACGGTTACTTGGCGGCCTTCTCATCCACCCCAAACACTGCTCTGCTGACGAGGGAAACTGTCCCGAAACCCGGGCCATGACTCGGGTCCAGAGAACTTGGGGATAATGAGTAACTACTCGCACCAACTGTGGTGAACTACTTTTTACTCGTCCATCTACATGCACTACATGTACCAGAGTGCCAAGGGGCGACCCTGAGGAGAGGCTAGTGGTGTGCGATTTATCTTGGTTGTACTTAAACGGCTCCCGTGAGCCCTGAGCTGACAAGCTCTTGGAGACGCACCTGCACGCTGGAGAGGCATCAGGGCCTGTGGGGGTTACTTGGCGGCCTTCTCATCCACCCCAAACACTGCTCTGCTGACGAGGGAAACTCTCCCGAAACCCGGGCCATGTCTCGGGTCCAGAGAACTTGGGGATAATGAGTAACTACTCGCACCAACTGTGGTGAACTACTTTTTACTCATCCATCTACATGCACTACATGTACCAGAGTGCCAAGGGGCGACCCGGAGGAGAGGCTAGTGTTGTGCGATCCATCTTGGTTGTACTTAAACGGCTCCCGTGAGCCCTGAGCTGACAAGCTCTTGGAGACGCACCTGCGCACTGGAGAGGCATCAGGGCCTGTGACGGTTACTTGGCCGCCTTCTCATCCACCCCAAACACTGCTCTGCTGACGAGGGAAACTGTCCCGAAACCCGGGCCATGTCTCGGGTCCAGAGAACTTGGGGATAATGAGTAAATACTCGCACCAACTGTGGTGAACTACTTTTTACTTGTCCATCTACATGCACTACATGTACCAGAGTGCCAAGGGGCGACCCGGAGGAGAGGCTAGTGGTGTGCGATCCATCTTGGTTGTACTTAAACGGCTCCCGTGAGCCCTGAGCTGACGAGCTCTTGGAGACGCACCTGCGCACTGGAGAGGCATTAGGGCCTGTGACGGTTACTTGGCGGCCTTCTCATCCACCCCAAACAATGCTCTGCTGACGAGGGAAACTGTCCCGAAACCTGGGCCATGTCTCGGGTCCAGAGAACTTGGGGATAGTGAGTAACTACTCGCACCAACTGTGGTGAACTACTTTTTACTCGTCCATCTACATGCACTACATGTACCAGAGTGCCAAGGGGCGACCCGGAGGAGAGGCTAGTGGTGTGCGATCCATCTTGGTTGTACTTAAACGGCTCCCGTGAGCCCTGAGCTGACGAGCTCCGCACCTGCACGCTAGAGAGGCATCAGGGTCTGTGACGGTTACTTGGCGGCCTTCTCATCCACCCCAAACACTGCTCTGCTGACGAGGGAAACTGTCCCGAAACCCGGGCCATGTCTCCGGTCCAGAGAACTTGGGGATAATGAGTAACTACTCGCACCAACTGTGGTGAACTACTTTTTACTCGTCCATCTACATGCACTACATCTACCAGAGTGCCAAGGGGCGACCCGGAGGAGAGGCTAGTGGTGTGCGATCCATCTTGGTTGTACTTAAACGGCTCCCGTGAGCACTGAGCTGACGAGCTCTTGGAGACGCACCTGCCCGCTGGAGAGGCATCAGGGCCTGTCACGGTTACTTGGCGGCCTTCTCATCCACCCCAAACACTGCTCTGCTGACGAGGGAAACTGTCCCGAAACCTGGGCCATGTCTCGGGTCCAGAGAACTTGGGGATAATGAGTAACTACTCGCACCAACTGTGGTGAACTACTTTTTAGTCGTCCATCTACATGCACTACATGTACCAGAGTGCCAAGGGGCGACCCGGAGGAGAGGCTAGTGGTGTGCGATTTATCTTGGTTGTACTTAAACGGCTCCCGTGAGCCCTGAGCTGATGAGCTCTTGGAGACGCACCTGCGCGCTGGAGAGGCATCAGGGCCTGTGACGGTTACTTGGCGGCCTTCTCATCCACCCCAAACACTGCTCTGCTGACGAGGGAAACTGTCCCGAAACCCGGGCCATAACTCGGGTCCAGAGAACTTGGGGATAATGAGTAACTACTCGCACCAACTGTGGTGAACTACTTTTTACTCGTCCATCTACATGCACTACATGTACCAGAGTGCCAAGGGGCGACCCTGAGGAGAGGCTAGTGGTGTGCGATTTATCTTGGTTGTACTTAAACGGCTCCCGTGAGCCCTGAGCTGACAAGCTCTTGGAGACGCACCTGCGCGCTGGAGAGGCATCAGGGCCTGTGGGGGTTACTTGGCGGCCTCCTCATCCACCCCAAACACTGCTCTGCTGACGAGGGAAACTCTCCCGAAACCCGGGCCATGTCTCGGGTCCAGAGAACTTGGGGATAATGAGTAACTACTCGCACCAACTGTGGTGAACTACTTTTTACTCGTCCATCTACATGCACTACATGTACCAGAGTGCCAAGGGGCGACCCGGAGGAGAGGCTAGTGGTGTGCGATCCATCTTGGTTGTACTTAAACGGCTCCCGTGAGCCCTGAGCTGACAAGCTCTTGGAGACGCACCTGCGCACTGGAGAGGCATCAGGGCCTGTGACGGTTACTTGGCCGCCTTCTCATCCACCCCAAACACTGCTCTGCTGACGAGGGAAACTGTCCCGAAACCCGGGCCATGTCTCGGGTCCAGAGAACTTGGGGATAATGAGTAAATACTCGCACCAACTGTGGTGAACTACTTTTTACTTGTCCATCTACATGCACTACATGTACCAGAGTGCCAAGGGGCGACCCGGAGGAGAGGCTAGTGGTGTGCGATCCATCTTGGTTGTACTTAAACGGCTCCCGTGAGCCCTGAGCTGACGAGCTCTTGGAGACGCACCTGCGCACTGGAGAGGCATTAGGGCCTGTGACGGTTACTTGGCGGCCTTCTCATCCACCCCAAACAATGCTCTGCTGACGAGGGAAACTGTCCCGAAACCTGGGCCATGTCTCGGGTCCAGAGAACTTGGGGATAGTGAGTAACTACTCGCACCAACTGTGGTGAACTACTTTTTACTCGTCCATCTACATGCACTACATGTACCAGAGTGCCAAGGGGCGACCCGGAGGAGAGGCTAGTGGTGTGCGATCCATCTTGGTTGTACTTAAACGGCTCCCGTGAGCCCTGAGCTGACGAGCTCTTGGAGACGCACCTGCACGCTAGAGAGGCATCAGGGTCTGTGACGGTTACTTGGCGGCCTTCTCATCCACCCCAAACACTGCTCTGCTGACGAGGGAAACTGTCCCGAAACCCGGGCCATGTCTCAGGTCCAGAGAACTTGGGGATAATGAGTAACTACTTGCACCAACTGTGGTGAACTACTTTTTACTCGTCCATCTACATGCACTACATCTACCAGAGTGCCAAGGGGCGACCCGGAGGAGAGGCTAGTGGTGTGCGATCCATCTTGGTTGTACTTAAACGGCTCCCGTGAGCACTGAGCTGACGAGCTCTTGGAGACGCACCTGCCCGCTGGAGAGGCATCAGGGCCTGTGACGGTTACTTGGCGGCCTTCTCATCCACCCCAAACACTGCTCTGCTGACGAGGGAAACTGTCCCGAAACCTGGGCCATGTCTCGGGTCCAGAGAACTTGGGGATAATGAGTAACTACTCGCACCAACTGTGGTGAACTACTTTTTAGTCGTCCATCTACATGCACTACATGTACCAGAGTGCCAAGGGGCGACCCGGAGGAGAGGCTAGTGGTGTGCGATTTATCTTGGTTGTACTTAAACGGCTCCCGTGAGCCCTGAGCTGATGAGCTCTTGGAGACGCACCTGCGCGCTGGAGAGGCATCAGGGCCTGTGACGGTTACTTGGCGGCCTTCTCATCCACCCCAAACACTGCTCTGCTGACGAGGGAAACTGTCCCGAAACCCGGGCCATAACTCGGGTCCAGAGAACTTGGGGATAATGAGTAACTACTCGCACCAACTGTGGTGAACTACTTTTTACTCGTCCATCTACATGCACTACATGTACCAGAGTGCCAAGGGGCGACCCAGAGGAGAGGCTAGTGGTGTGCGATCCATCTTGGTTGTACTTAAACGGCTCCGTGAGCCCTGAGCTGACGAGCTCTTGGAGACATACCTGCGCGCTGGAGAGGCATCAGGGCCTGTGACGGTTACTTGGCGGCCTTCTCATCCACCCCAAACACTGCTCTGCTGACAAAGGAAACTGTCCCGAAACCCGGGCCATGTCTCAGGTCCAGAAAACTTGGGGATAATGAGTAACTACTCGCACCAACTGTGGTGAACTACTTTTTACTCGTCCATCTACATGCACTACATGTACCAGAGTGCCAAGGGGCGACCCGGAGGAGAGGCTAGTGGTGTGCGATCCATCTTGGTTGTACTTAAACGGCTCCCGTGAGCCCTGAGCTGACGAGCTCTTGGAGACGCACCTGCGCGCTGGAGAGGCATCAGGGCCTGTGACGGTTACTTGGCGGCCTTCTCATCCACCCCAAACACTGCTCTGCTGACGAGGGAAACTGTCCCGAAACCCAGGCCATGTCTCAGGTCCAGAGAACTTGGGGATAATGAGTAACTACTCGCACCAACTGTGGTTAACTACTTTTTACTCGTCCATCTACATGCACTACATGTACCAGAGTGCCAAGGGGCGACCCAGAGGAGAGGCTAGTGGTGTGGGCTCCATCTTGGTTGTACTTAAACGGCTCCCGTGAGCCCTGAGCTGACGAGCTCTTGGAGACGCACCTGCGCGCTGGAGAGGCATCAGGGCCTGTGACGGTTACTTGGCGGCCTTCTCATCCACCCCTAACACTGCTCTGCTGACGAGGGGAACTGTCCCGAAACCCGGGCCATGTCTCGGGTCCAGAGAACTTGGGGATAATGAGTAACTACTCGCACCAACTGTGGTGAACTACTTTTTACTCGTCCATCTACATGCACTGGATTGGTGTCAGTACAACGCGTTGTGTTACAACGCATTCCGTTACAACGCAGATTTTACAACGCGGGATCCATCACAACGGATGTCATTACAATGCATGGCATTACATCGCAGATGCTATTACAACGCATGGCATTACATCGTAAGTATAGGTAAGTATACCTTTTTTTAAAAATGTTATTTAGTTTATTGTAATGATTTTTTTTTAAATAATTTAATTAAAAGACATTTTAAAATTGTCATTAATTTAATTTAATAAAATAATATCTATTTAATAAATGTAATTTTATTAAAAATTGTAATTAGTTTAATTTAATTAAAAAAAGTAATTAGTTTAATGTACATATTTTTAATAATAAAATTAAATTTATTAATAATAAAAATTAATTTAATTTAATTAATGTAATTAAATAATGTAATTAATGTAAAATAATTAATTTAATTTATTAAATTTAATTTAATTAATTAAAAAAAAATATTAAAATAGCCAATAATTTAATTTAATAAAATAATATCTATTTAATAAATGTAATTTTAATAAAAAATGGGAATAATTTAATTTAATTTAAATAATAAAATTAACTTAATGTACATTTTTTAAAAATTGATATGAAATTTAATTAATTGAAATAATTTATTTAATTTAATTAATTTAATTTAAAAATGTAATTAATGAAATAATATTCATTTAATTTACTAAACATATTTTAATTAATTTAACAATGGTAAATATAATTTAAGTAACCCAAAACACAAACCCCTGTACCCCAAAATCCAAACCCTGCCCTAAAACCTAAAAACACCCCTGTACCCCAAAACCCAAACCCTGCCCTAAAACCTAAAAACACCCCTGTACCCCAAAACCCAAACCCTACCCTAAAACCTAAAAACACCCCTGTACCCCAAAACCCAAACCCTGCCCTAAAAACACCCCGTACCCCAAAACCCAAACCCTACCCTAAAACCTAAAAACACCCCTGTACCCCAAAACCCAAACCTTGCCCTAAAACCTAAAAACACCCCTGTACCCCAAAACCCAAACCCTGCCCTAAAACCTAAAAACACCCCTGTACCCCAAAACCCAAACCCTGCCCTAAAACCTAAAAACACCCCTGTACCCCAAAACCCAAACCCTACCCTAAAACCTAAAAACACCCCTGTACCCCAAAACCCAAACCCTGCCCTAAAACCTAAAAACACCCCTGTACCCCAAAACCCAAACCCTGCCCTAAAACCTAAAAACACCCCTGTACCCCAAAACCCAAACCCTGCCCTAAAACCTAAAAACACCCCTGTACCCCAAAACCCAAACCCTGCCCTAAAACCTAAAAACACCCCTGTACCCCAAAACCCAAACCCTGCCCTAAAACCTAAAAACACCACTGTACCCCAAAACCCAAACCCTGCCCTAAAACCTAAAAACACCCCTGTACCCCAAAACCCAAACCCAGCCCATAAACCTAAAAATACCCAAACACCCCAAAACATATACATCAGTACCCCAAAACATATACTCCTATACTCATACTTATTTAAAAAATTACTTAAATTAATATATTTAATTTATAATATTTAAAAACGAAATAAATAAAATTACTTAAATTAATATATTTAATTTATAATATTTAAAAACGAAATAAATATTTTTTTTTATAATTAATAATAATTAAATCAATTATAAAATATTAAATAAAAAAAAAATTAAATACTTACCAATACTTACGATGTAATGGTATGCGTTGTAATAGCATCTGCTATGTAATGCCATGCGTTGTAATGGCATGCATTGTAATGGTATTTGCGATGTAATAGCTGCGTTGTAACAGCATTACGTTGTAATAGTTGCGTTGTAAGAGTAACACACCACATGCACTACATGTACCAGAGTGCCAAGGGGCGACCCGGAGGAGAGGCTAGTGGTGTGCGATCCATCTTGGTTGTACTTAAACGGCTCCCGTGAGCCCTGAGCTGACGAGCTCTTGGAGACGCACCTGCGTTCTGGAGAGGCATCAGGGCCTGTGACGGTTACTTGGCGGCCTTCTCATCCACCCCAAACACTGCTCTGCTGACGAGGGAAACTGTCCCGAAACCCGGGCCATGTCTCGGGTCCAGAGAGCTTGGGGATAATGAGTAACTACTCGCACCAACTGTGGTAAACTACTTTTTACTCGTCCAACTACATGCACTACATGTACCAGAGTGCCAAGGGGCGACCCGGAGGAGAGGCTAGTGGTGTGCGATCCATCTTGGTTGTACTTAAACGGCTCCCGTGAGCCCTGAGCTGACAAGCTCTTGGAGACGCACCTGCGCGCTGGAGAGGAATCAGAGCCTCTGACGGTTACTTGGCGGCCTTCTCATCCACCCCAAACACTGCTCTGCTGACGAGGGAAACTGTCCCGAAACCCGGGCCATGTCTCGAGTCCAGAGAACTTGGGGATAATGAGTAACTACTCGCACCAACTGTGGTGAACTACTTTTTCTTCGTCCATCTACATGCACTACATGTACCAGAGTGCCAAGGGGCGACCCGGAGGAGAGGCTAGTGGTGTGCGATCCATCTTGGTTGTACTTAAACGGCTCCTGTGAGCCCTGACCTGACGAGTTCTTGGAGACGCACCTGCCCGCTGGAGAGGCATCAGGGCCTGTGACGGTTACTTGGCGGCCTTCTCATCCACCCCAAACACTGCTCTGCTGACGAGGGAAACTGTCCCGAAACCCGGGCAATGTCTCGGGTCCAGAGAACCTGGGGATAATGAGTAACTACTCGCACCAACTGTGGTGAAATACTTTTTACTCTTCCATCTACATGCACTACATGTACCAGAGTGCCAAGGGGCGACCCGGAGGAGAGGCTAGTGGTGTGCGATCCATCTTGGTTGTACTTAAACGGCTCCCGTGAGCCCTGAGCTGACGAGCTCTTGGAGACGCACCTGCGCGCTGGAGAGGCATCAGGGCCTGTGACGGTTACTTGGTGGCCTTCTCATCCACCCCAAACACAGCTCTGCTGACGAGGGAAACTGTCCCGAAACCCGGGCCATGTCTCGGGTCCAGAGAACTTGGGGATAATGAGTAACTACTCGCACCAACTGTGGTGAACTACTTTTTACTCGTCCATCTACATGCACTACATGTACCAGAGTGCCAAGGGGTGACCCGGAGGAGAGGCTAGTGGTGTGCGATCCATCTTGGTTGTACTTAAACGGCTCCCGTGAGCCCTGAGCTGACGAGCTCTTGGAGACGCACCTGCGCGCTGGAGAGGCATCTGGGCCTGTGACGGTTACTTGGCGGCCTTCTCATCCACCCCAAACACTGCTCTGCTGACGAGGGAAACTGTCCCAAAACCCAGGCCATGTCTCGGGTCCAGAGAACCTGGGGATAATGAGTAACTACTCGCATCAACTGTGGTGAAATACTTTTTACTCATCCATCTACATGCACTACATGTACCAGAGTGCCAAGGGGCGACCCGGAGGAGAGGCTAGTGGTGTGCGATCCATCTTGGTTGTACTTAAACGGCTCCCGTGAGCCCTGAGCTGACGAGCTCTTGGAGATGCACCTGCGCGCTGGAGAGGCATCAGGGCCTGTGACGGTTACTTGGCGGCCTTCTCATCCACCCCAAACACTGCTCTGCTGACGAGGGAAACTGTCCCGAAACCCGGGCAATGTCTCGGGTCCAGAGACCTTGGGGATAATGAGTAACTACTCGCACCAACTGTGGTGAACTACTTTTTACTCGTCCATCTACATACACTACATGTACCAGAGTGCCAAGGGGCGACCCGGAGGAGAGGCTAGTGGTGTGCGATCCATCTTGGTTGTACTTAAACGGCTCCTGTGAGCCCTGAGCTGACGAGCTCTTGGAGACGCACCTGCGCGCTGGAGAGGCATCAGGGCCTGTGACGGTTACTTGGCGGCCTTCTCATCCACCACAAACACTGCTCTGCTGACGAGGGAAACTGTCCCAAAACCCGAACCATGTCTCGGTTCCAGAGAACTTGGGGATAATGAGTAACTACTCGCACCAACTGTGGTGAACAACTTTTTACTCGTCCATCTACATGCACTCCATGTACCAGAGTGCCAAGGGGCGACCCGGAGGAGAGGCTAGTGGTGTGTGATCCATCTTGGTTGTACTTAAACGGCTCCCGTGAGCCCTGAGCTGACGAGCTCTTGGAGACACACCTGCGCGCTGGAGAGGCATCAGGGCCTGTGACGGTTACTTGGCGGCCTTCTTATCCACCCCAAACACTGCTCTGCTGACGAGGGAAACTGTCCCGAAACCCAGGCCATGTCTCGGGTCCATAGAACTTGGGGATAATGAGTAACTACTTGCACCAACTGTGGTGAACTACTTTTTACTCGTCCATCTACATGCACTACATGTACCAGAGTGCCAAGGGGCGACCCGGAGGAGAGGCTAGTGATGTGCGATCCATCTTGGTTGTAATCTTTTTTTTTTTTAAATGTTTTTATTATTCATCTACATCAGGATTACATTTCCATTATCTTATTCACCATGATCAGATAGTTAGCAAAAAACATTCCTTTCAGTAAATTAATCCTTATACAAAATCCTCATACAAATTCTGACTTCATTCATTCTTCCTAACTCAAAATAATACAAATTGTTAGATATCTTGCTACAAACTTAAACCTCCCCCAATTTTTGTTTCCATTCTATTATTGGAGCCCATATCCGTCTCGCAGCTTCTTTTTTTACCCTTCCCTTTTTCTCAAATAGGGCCTGTTCTAGCGTAAATATCGCCAAAACCCTGGAGACCCATTGTTGTACTGTCGGTGGCCTGGGGTCTTTCCAGAGCGACGCTATGCATAATCTGCTTAATACCATGGCTATATACAAAACTCATAGTGAGGTATTTCCAAATCATGCTTTGTTACTCCTAGAATCATTACTTCATCAAGTAATGCTATGTTCATTACCAACGAGTTCTTGAAAAATTGTTCCAACTCTTGTTTATATATATCTAAAACGGGGCATGAGGCGAACATGTGAATAGTATCGGCTTGATTAGATTGACATCTCGGACAGGTTATACCTCTATTTCCACCCCACTGTGCCACCCTGTGGGGAGTGTGGTATAGTTCGAACAAAGTTTTATATTGCTGGGTTTGCAGATTTGTTGCCCTCAGCACGGTGTATGACATTTTTAATGATTTCTCAGCCTCATTCCCTGTCAGCCCCAATTTCGTTCCCCATTTCTTGTTCATTTTATCAGAGTCGTCTTCCTTATATTTACAAATTTTACCATATAATTGTGATATGGAACAGCCAGTTTCTTTTCTTATATCTTCCATTATATCTATTTTTTGCATATCAACGCCCCCACCACGCTTCTTTGATAAAACTCACCTATTAGATATTTAAAAAAATCTCTATGACTTAGGTTATATAGCCGTTGCGCGCTCTCAGAGGAGATTATTACCCCTGCCGCCCCTATCAGATCTCCTATAGTTTTTACCCCTTGCCTATCCCAGCCTTTCATTACAGAGTCATGGAATATTACTGGGAGCCATGGATTCCCATATAGTGGTGTATAATAGCTCATTCTGCCCAATTTTATCTTCTTTTTGATGATAGACCATATTGTTATAGCGCCCCCCAGGGTCTTAAAGCGTACCTTCTTATAATAGCTTTTCTCCACATATTTGAGAAGCCATCTATCCGAGTCTTTGACCAAAAGTTCATATACATCTGGAATCACATCCCTCCCTCTCCATTTATCCGTTATATCTCCCCCCAGCATCCCTCTTATGTACTGCTAAACTGCAGCCTAATAATAGGCTTTGAAATCCGGAAGCGTAAACCCACCGCGTTCTCGAGGTAGCGATAACATTTTTTGACTATGGCGTGTTCTTCCTCCTGCATATATAAATCTGTTTGTTACTCCTTCCAGCTCCCTAAACCATTTATTGTCGAATAGCAGGGGAATGGTCCTAAAAAATGACATTTTTATCACATTACACCGGCCAACTGTGGTCAAATGTAGATTGTTTAATCTGTTAAACTCGAGCTTGGCTTTGCTGATTATAGGTTCTATATTTTTTGCCACTACTGTCGATATATCAGAGGTAATTAAAACCCCTAAATACATCGCTGTTCCAGTATTTCTTTGGTCCACCAACGTTATTTTTTGGTTTACTACAACCTGTGTTTTATCTATATTTAACTTGTATCCTGATAATTTTCCATATATAGCTGCCTCACTTTCTATCGCTCGCAATGCCGATTCGGGATCACTTGATGTAACCGCCAAATCGTCTGCGTACCCCAGAATTTTTGTTTCATATCCGTTCAAAACAATTGGTCGAATATCTATATTCTGTTCTATTTTTCGTATAAATGCGTCTATATATAGGGCAAAAAGGAGCGGAGAGCATGGGCACCCCTGTCTGGTTCCCCGCCCAATCGTTATTATATTGCTCATTTCGCCCATAATCCTAAGTTTTATTTTTGGATTAAAATATAATGCTCTTACCGCATTTATAAATATGCTCCCTCGATTCACTTTTTCTAGCACTGCCCAGAGGAATCCCCACGAGACCCTATCAAATGCTTTCTCCGTATCTAATAATATTAATGACATAGGGTCTCGTGAGGCTGCTGTGCCATCAAACAGGGTCAACACTCTCCTAATATGCTCTGCAGTGCCTCTCCCAGGTATAAACCCATGTTGTCTGGGGGATACAATCTTGCTTATTACACTCCCTAATCGATTTGCCAGAATTTTCTAATAAATTTTAGCATCGCTGTTCATTAAGCTTATAGGTCTATATGACCCGGGATTAGTCGGAGGTTTATTTTTTTTAATGAACACAATCATAACTGCTTCGCTCCAAGACTCTGGGGGGGGGTACCATTTTGAATCTTAGTTATCAAATTAAAAAAGTCCCCTTCTATTTCAGGCATAAAGGTTTTATAGAATTCTAGCGGGATGGAGTCCGGGCCAACAGCTTTTCCGGCTGGAAGATCAGAAATTGCTTTCTGCATTTCCCCTTGATTAAATATTGTTTCCAAAGCCCCTTTATCGGCCACATCCAGTCTTTCTAGGTTAGCTCCTTCTAGAACCTCCTCTATATCCCTTATCTCACCCCCTTGATCCGGACTATAAAGTAGCTGATAAAATTCTTGAAATCTTGCGCATATATCCCTAGGTGTTGTTACTTTGCTTCCATCTTGGAGCATGATCTCCCCAATGTCACCCTTTGTGGTCGCCTGCCTTGTTCGAATAGCTAGTTTGCGGCCGATCTGTTCGCTGTATTCGTATTGTTCCTTCCTCCATGCCAGGTATTTCCCTGCTGCTTTAGATGCGAATATTTCCCCCACTGCAGCTTTAGCGATTGTTAATTTCTGCAATATTGTTGTAATGTCTTGTTTAGACCTGATGGCCACAACAAGTTCTTCCTCAATATTAGCCACCGTTCTTATTCTCTCTGCCATCTCCTCCCTTTCTGTCTTATTTCGTCTAATTGAATAACTAAGTGTCTCTCCCCTTATGCCTGCTTTCATTGTGTCCCAAACTGTAGCGAGTGATGCTGTTCCTCTGTTTACCTCTAAAAACCCTTTCAACCATTCTCTCAAATACTCTATGTACTTAGCATCTTGTAGTAGGGCCCTCTCAAAAGACCAGTTTGAGGTTTGTTTATATTGCGTTGGGATTGAAATATCTAAAATCAGCGGGTTGTGGTCTGAGATGACCCTTGGGAGCCTATACACTTTGCCTACAGCTGCTATTGTAGGGGAGACCAAAAAATACTCTAGCCTTGCTAATGTTTTGTGGGGTGCCGAAAAATACATACTTCCCCCACCAACATTATATTGCTGTTCCCACAGATCTATTAAGCCATTGTCCTCCATAAGCCTTATCAGAGCCGCATGGCTTCTCTTTTTCCTCCCCACAAATTTTTTGGGATCATTCTTCCATAACCCATTCAGGCCGTTGATATTAGATCCCCACATATCACCAAAGGCTGGGGCCAGTTAGACAATTGTGTATTCATCCCATTGATCATTTCAGGATCATCGACTGTCGGAGCGTATAGGGAGCATAGAGTAAAATTAAACCCCTTCATCTGGCATTCCATCAGCACCCAACGCCCATATGGATCTGCTTTTTGTCTTTTAACAACCACTCCGCCATGCCGCGCTAATACAGCCACCCCTCGAGTCTTTGTCCCTTGTGTCGTGTAAGAAAGCAGTTGGAAACCTAGCGGCCCCAGTAATCCCTTTTGAGCCACCTCTATATGTGTCTCTTGTAGACAAAGCAAATCAAAATGCATAGTTTTTAAGTACTCCTTCACCTCCCTTCGCTTCCTTCCATCATTCAATCCACAAACATTCAATGTGCCTATCCGCATTGATATTCTTGTTTTATCCTCATATCAACATTCATCCTTCCTTTTATTCTCTCTTATTTTATAATTTGATTTCTCTGATCCTCCTCTTGTTTTATCTTATCTTGATGTGATGATTTTTTTGTTTCCCCCCCCCCCCTCCCCCCACATGTTAGAGCAAGCAGGCCGCTGGCCTCTGTGATGGAGTCTGGCTATCGACTCCCCCTTGCCGACCTTTAAAATTGCATTGGATCTCCTGAATAGATTACTTCAGTTTGATATCTTCACATCCCCTTTACCCAAATCCCCCATAACTTTACCATTACCTTCATCATTATATACCATTGTCCTTATTTTATCCCCAGCCAATATACACAACCCCTTTGCCCCTAGTCCTCTTTCATCCATATATTATCTCTTTGTATATATTGGACAAGTTAAATCAATCTTAGACCAACATGTTCTTTGTCTGAATACGCGAGTTAATTCGGAAAAACCTCATCAGAGAAGTCTTCAAGGTTTATCCCTCGCTTCATTGCTGTTCTCTCCGCTAACACGTATCGTGTCCATATATTCTTTTGCTTGGATTTCGGAAAAAAAAACCCTGGTGGAGTTCCTATATATTATTTTAAGGTTTGCCGGGTTCATTAGATATGCCTGCAGGCCCATCTTGTGACATGGATCCAATAGTTCCCTGAGTCTCCATCTTCTTTCAACTGTGCTATGGCAATAATCTGGGGTTGAAAAAAAGACTGGCTTTCAAACAAACGTTTGGCATTGGGGCGAGCTTTTGCATATACTTCTTCCCTCAGTAAGAAGTTGCCAAAATACACTAATATAGCTCTTGATCTTGGTACCCCTCAGCAGCAGTGGCGGCAGCGGCCCCTTTCTTTTTTAGGGTCATTGGGAATCGATGCACTCTTTGAACCTCCGTATCCCAATCCCAATGGTTTAATTCCGGGAAAGCTCCTTTAAACATTCTCAGGGTATATGCTCTGATATCTCCGCCTTCTACCCCTTCCTCTATACCCAGGATTCGGAGATTATTCCGTCTCTGACGATTCTCTAAATCTTCTAGCTTCCACTGGGCATCCACCATTCGTTTTTCGTACCCCATCAATCTTACTGAGTCTTTGGCTTGCTGGTCTTCCACCATGCCCGTTCTATCCTCCAAGTGTGTCATCCTTGTATTAGTGGCTGTGCAAATCTTGGCTACCTTCTTGATAGCTCCTTGTAGTTGCTTGGTTGCTAAGCGGTTTTTCTTCCCCTCTGCCTTTGTTGCATCCTGCAATTGTTTAATTGAATTTAGAATTAATTGAAGCGTGGGTTCCGCTGAAGGTGTCTGTCCGTGTGCCCCCCCCAGCCCTAGGATCCTCCTCCTTCTCGTTCTCCATCTCATTGTAGATATGCTGAGTGGCTGAGTAATCCCAGTTTAGGCCTGGTTCTGTCTCAGTGCTTGCCACGCTGACTCGTCTACGGTTGCTACCAGCTTTCTCTTGTGATTGCGTGCTTCTCTGACGCCTGGACAATCTTTTTTTCCTTGGTTCATGGTCTTTCCCCTTTGGCGATCCGCTTCTCCCTTCCAGACTTATGGCCAGGCTTGAATCTGTATTTGTCTCATCATTCTCTTCCAGGTCTGACTGTGTGTCCTTGGATGTATCGGACCCGTCTGTAACTGAGTAGAAGTTATCTGCTGGATCTACATTGTTCTCTTGTCCGCTAGGGCCACTATCTGCAGTTATTTTTTGTACCAATAGCCCAGTTTGTTGCGCTATAGTAGTTGTTGTATCCGGTGTCCCTCTCATGGTAGTATCCATGCTTATCGCCGTTGCCGTTACTGTTGCTGTTTCTTCAGTGGGGCGTATATCTTCCTCTATGCTATCCACTATATCATTGAGGTATGGGGGTGTGTATCCTTAACCTTATCACCCCCTTGTTTTCTCGTGACCTGCCCAGAGATTTGTTTGCTAAGATTCTCGCCTGCCTCAGGCACTTTCGGCTTTTCCCCTCGAGTGGTTTTCGGTGCCATCTTAACCCCCACAGCAATCTCTACAGCTTCAGCCACTTTTCTAGCCTCTGTTTCTACCCCTGAGCTGTGATATCGCTGAGAAACTCTTAACTGTTCAGCCTTAGTCAAGTTCCAACTCAGCCTCAGGGTCAGGGTCCACCTTGGTATACTGTCTCTTGCTCCCACAATCCTGCCTGTTAGAGTTATTAAAGCTGGAGTCTCTCTTGCAGCCCCTCTGAACACACACGCTGCTTCTGACTTACCCCTAGCGCCAGAACCAGCTTTGCAGCCCTTGTAGTCCTTGTGTGTGGTGGTCTGGGATCCACTCAGCCCTCTCGAGCCGTCGCCATGAAAATAGCCGTATACCGCCTTGCGCTGCTCTTGTCTCAGCTTCGCTATGTACCCCCGCCGTTTACTCCATTTCCAAAGTCCTCGATTTTGTTTCCGTTTTAGGTGCCGTTTCAATGGTTGCAGCGCTTCGACAGGCACTCTGCTCTTCTGAGCTCCGCTGTACCTCCTACGCCGTCTGGTGCTGGTGCTGCCGATTCCGCGAGCTCCGCCCAGTCCACTCCGCAGCCTGTCCCGCGGATTTCGCCTACAGCGCTGGTCAGCCGGGAACGCAGGAAACGCTGACGGCTCTTCGAGTCTCGCACCTTGGCTACCGCCGCTGAGTTGCATCCACGGATCTCTTTGAGCCCCATTCGGGTATGTTGCAGAAAGGTTTGAATTCCGTAAAGCCTTAACACCTTTCGGGATATCGAAGGTGTATCGTGATCCGTTCGATTACATAATTTAACAGGTCGGCAAAGGAGCGTTCTCCTCTAGCCGCCTAGCCAGACGCCATCTTGCTCTCGGGCCGGCTTGAGTCGTATTCTCAAGTCACAGTTTGCCAATCGCAAATGTTTGTAATCTTGGGGAGTTTGTACACAGTGCTGGAGAAGACGGTTGCCTTGCTGTCTGCTCCTGTTGGTGGTTGTTTCAGGTGTCTTGTTTTCCTGTAATAAATCTACTTATTGGATCCACTGCTGTCTGCCTCTTCACTACATAAATTTGGCGACAAGCAGGGAGAAGGTAAAAAGAAGGCACCGCTCACCAATATTTCAAAATTGCTTGCGTTGTGCTGAAGACCTGTTTTCTTCGTGTAGCTGTGTCTACTCATGCCAGGGTCGTCGGCTCATTGAACTATGCTATCCGACTTCTGGTAGGATTTATATTTTTATATTTTGCACTTCCTCTGCTTCTTCACTACATTCTGGTCACTGTACTACACGTGTGTAAGTAGTGTTAGTATGCGTTTATACTAACAAATACATCATGGTCCTAGGGAGGGCAACCTCTCAGGCGCAGCTCATACAATGTTCTGGGGTGTGCATTCGCAGGACATTTGTGTTTGCTATTAGAGGGCAGGTGCATGGCTTCCACCCTCTGATAGAAAATCCTTGTTTGACTACTTGAAGCAAGAGGAAAACCTCGTATTGCTTTAATAGAGGGTATTCGGATGGTAAAAATGGAGAGAAAAAAAGAAACAAAAAAAAAACAGGTTCTCACCCATTCATTTAAATGAGGCCCCTGGTGGGTAATGTTCCGCGGCCAATCCAATTATTATATTGCGGGGTCTCTGTAGGACTGGAGATCTTAATGTCACATGTATATTAGGTGCAGAAGGGCACAGAGACGTTTTGCAGCCTAAGGGACCACCACCTTCCTGGGTATTGTATACTAATTGTTCAGGGGATCGAGGCCAGCTGAAGTCTGGGGATCGTCACACTCCGGGGCTTTATTTAAATATGCAGGGTGGGCCTCGGCAGTCCCTGAAGCCTCAGTGGTCCTAGGCAGTGCCTTATTAGTTCTGTATTCACACGGGTAGTACTCATGGTGTTATAAAGTGGTACACTCATAGAACTCTTGCAGTTGTAGAATTGCCCAGGCTTCATTTGTATAATAGTCAGTTAGATTATGTTTGGTAAGTGCACTGTAATATTAGAAAGGTTTGCCCTCATAATATCCTATAAACAGATGATTTTCACAATAAATAATAGACAGTGTTATCAGAAATAGAAGACCTATCCACTGTTATTTATTTGAAAAAAAGTAACCTTTATTAAAACACAAATAAATAGAAACGTAAGTTTAATAGAACAAACAGTATAATATAAAAAATGTGGGTTGGACTCCAGTGGAAGCAGCGTAGGAAACCTGCAAGACAAAAATGAAAAATAAGTATGTGTGCTATGTGGAAGAGGTAAAGAAAGGTAGTCCGAATGAAAGGACGATAGTGAGAATGGGAGGGAGGGGGAGTGGGTGGAAGGGAGAAGGGGAGGGAGAGTCAAAAGAAAAGAGGGAGGAGGACACAGAGTGTCGCCCTACTGCACCCAGCCCTTAGTGTTTACCCTCCTGTCACCCGTTTGTCTAGGGCGCTGGGGTCCGCTAGAAAGAGTGTGATTCAGCAAGTCCTTAAAATGTAACACATGAGGCCAGAGATTAGGGGCCATATTATCAAGGAACATTATCACCGCTTCAGCGGCAGGAAACTGCAGCTAAAGCGGCGATAAGGGGTTGATATTATGCCCTTGTGAATTCCCATAGACGCCCAGGTTCTGGTGTGAACCTGGGCGTCGCCGCTTTAGCGGCAGTTTCCTGATGCTAAAGCAGCGATAATGTTATCACTGTTCTTTGATAATATGGTGCTACATTATTAGCTATGGGAAAATTGCTTGCCTGCACCCGTGCACCCAGGGTGCTGCACCCCAGCCCCTTCCCCCGCACTGTGCTCAATTGTAGGTCCTGCACACCGAGGCTTCACTGCTCACCTGCCACCACCGGTGTGTCCCACAACGTGTTGGTGCAAGATATGAGTCTGGGGTACGTTTGTACGGTAGGAGATCAGGTCTCCGGTCAGGGACGGTGTCTTGATACCACGATGGAAGGCGGCAGAATGCCCAGGGCTTCATTGCGGGGTGAGCTCCCACATCGCCCTTCTTGAGCCAATCAATTGACTGTCTGTGAGGGAGGGTGTGCAGCGGGCCGGAAAAGCAGGCGAGGAGGCCGTATATAGTGTGCTATAGTGGTTGTTTATTGCAGATAGTCACAGAGGTAGGACACAAGGAAAACAAGGAAGACTTCAGGGTATGGGATCCACTCCGGGTCTTCGTTGTAGCTCACTGTCTTCGGGGGTTCCAACGGCGACTCCGGTGACGTGGAGGATCCACGGAGGGCAGGGAGCAAAAGAGAAAACAAGGGACCGTTAGTCCTATCCTAGTCTTAGGATCTCTGCAACGCTCACCGTCACCCGGGACGTGTTGGGGGAGGGACGGAAAAGAGACAGTGAGGGAAGGAAGGTATCGGGAGGAAGGAACACGGGGCGGTAAGAAGAAAGGGTGTTCGGTCGGGACGTGAAGGAAATGGCGGGGCACGCAGTGCGGTGCTATACAACTATAATACAGTGCATGGGACGTGATTCTAAAGAGAAGGGGAATATTGTACAGGGACTTTACACAGGACTCCTAGCGAGCAGACAATAGTAAGGTTAAAGGCACTCACGCGGTCCGCCGTAACTCTCCCGTTGAGTTACAGCCGCTCTACAGCCACCTCCTGTGGACTCCACCACTCTTCGGTCCACACGTCTGCTTCGCCCGTCTGTTCTCCGTCTCCAGCTTCTTCTCCTTCACGACCACCAGTCCGAGGTTCCTGCCACAAATCTCCGACTCCTTTCACTTCCTGGTTCCCTCTTTTATCCTGTGCTGTCGCTGCCACAGGGGCGGAGCTTCCGGGGTCCGCGAGATTTGAGTCCGTCTGACCCGGTGTTCTGGTTGGTCCCTGCGGGGAAAAGAAGGGCATGACTCTCTGGGCTCTTGTTGGCGTTTCGAGTCTGGTCCTTATGGAGGCGTTATGAGGCCGGGGATACAGTCCCGGGGGCAGCGAAGGAGGTAGGTTCGGGGCAGGGCGGTGTTCAGGTTGGGGGTGCCGGGACGTCGTCTCACATCCCCTTTCCCTAGCTGTCCTTCTTGTAGGGGAGGGAGATGAAGGGTATCTCGAAAGGAAATCCGCATTGCCCTGTTCGGATCCCTTCCTATGTTTGGTTTTGAAGCAGAAGGGCTGTAAGGAGAGAAACCATCGGCGGACTCGGTCGTTCTGACCTTTATTCCGGGCCATCCACTCCAGAAGAGCGTGGTCAGTGTAGAGGACAAACTCTCTGCCCTCCAGATAATATCGGAGATGATACACCGCCCATTTGATGGCTAGGGCTTCCTTTTCCACCACGGCGTAATGTTTTTCACGGGGAAACAGCTTGCGGCTGACATAAAGGATAGGCCTTTCATTACCCAGGGGATCTTTCTGGGACAGCACCGCCCCTAACCCATGATCGGAGGCATCCGTTTGTAGGATAAAGGGTAGGGAGTAGTCGGGGGGGACCAAGACAGGACTCGAGGTCAAGGCTTCCTTTAAGTCCGTGAAGGCCTGCCAGGCTTCGGGAGAGGGGTTCCGTAGCTTCTCTTCGGATCGGTTTGATTTTTTTAGCAGATCCGTCAGGGCTGCTGCTCTCTGGGAAAAGTTCGGCACAAACCGTCGATAATACCCGAGAAGTCCTAGGAAGGCTCGAAGATCTTTTTTTGTTTGGGGGAAAGGAAGGGATCGAATAGCAACAGTTTTGCTTTCTTGGGGTCTTATCAAGCCATCTCCCAGAAGGTACCCCAGGTATTTAACTGTCTTTGCCGCCAGGGTTGTTTTGGCGGGGTTAATGGCGAACCCAAAGGATCCTAGGGAGGAGACAACGTCAAAAAGATGTTTCAAGTGTTGGGGCCAGCTGTCGCTGAAGATGATGATATCATCTAAATAGGCGCCGGCGTACAGGGAGTGGGGTCTCAAGATGTGGTTCATGGCACGCTGAAAGGTGGCTGGGGCGCCATGTAGACCAAAGGGCATGACTAAAAACTGGTACAACCCCTCAGGGGTAGAAAAGGCGGTCTTCTTTTTGTCTTGTTCCCTGAGGGGTATTTGCCAATACCCTTTGCATAGATCCAGGGTCGATATGTACTTTGCCTTTCCTATCCTCTCAATCATTTCATCCACCCGGGGCAAGGGGTAGCTGTCGAAGGTAGAGACCTTGTTGACCTCCCTAAAGTCTATGCAAAAAAGGACTGATCCATCTGGTTTTGGCACCAGGACGATAGGAGAATTCCAGTCGCTAACTGAGGGCTCTATGATTCCCATCTTCTGCATGTCCGCTATCTCCTGTCGTATGACCGCTCGGCGGGCCTCGGGAAGTCTGTAGGGCCTTAAGCGGACTACTTTTCCTGGTACCGTTTCTATTGCATGCTCGGTGATGTTGGTTCGACCAGGAGAGGAGGAGAAGACCCCTTTCAGGGGTGCCAGGAATTCTCGTAACTCCTGGGTTTGTACGGGGGTCAGTTCCGGATCTAAACAGGAGTCAAAAGAGAAAGGAAGGTGATCGGGGTTTCCGTGTAGAACTGGACGGGGTCCTTCCCATTTTTTCAGCAAGTTTACGTGGTATATCTGGGAGGTTCCACGGATATGGTCTATCTCTACCTCATAGGTAACCGGGGTCACCTGTCGGAGGATGGTATAAGGCCCTTGCCACTGTCCAAGAAGTTTTTGGTCAGACGAGGGCATCATGAGGAGTACCAAGTCGTTGACAGCAAAGACGCGGGACCTGGTGCCCTTGTCATACTGCTTCTTTTGGCTGTCTTGAGCGTTCCCCAGATTCTGTCTAACTATGTCCCGGATCATGGAGAGGTGTGTTTTCAGATTCTCGAGGTATTCAGGGAGCGGACGCGTACGATCCGGCTCGGCTTCCCAGGCCTCCTGTGCCATGTCTAGCAGGGTACGAGGGGGACGCCCGTACAGTAACTCATACGGAGAGTAGCCTGTGCTGCTCTGGGTTTTGCAGCGGATGGCGAAGAGGGCCAATGGTAGCATGTCCTCCCACCTTTTGGCTTCTAGGCCCAAGAGTTTTTTTAGGGTCTGCTTTAGGGTGGCGTTGTAGCGCTCCACCAATCCGTCCGTCTGCGGATGATAGGCAGAAGTTCTGATTTGTTTTATCCCAAGTTCAGCGCATACTCGCTTCATCAAGGCAGAAACAAAAGGCGTGCCCTGATCGGTCAGGATCTCCCGGGGAAACCCTACCCGGGAAAACAGGGAGATCAGGGCTTTGGCTATCGTTTGGGTAGTGGGTTGTCGCAGGGGTATGGCCTCAGGAAAGCGAGTGGCATAGTCCACTATGACCAGGGCATAGCGACACGCGCTACGGGAGGGCAAAAGTGGTCCTATGATGTCCATCCCTATTCGGCTAAAGGGGACGTCTATGAGAGGGAGAGGTTGCAAAGGCACTCTGGGAGGTCTATGGCGGCTGTTTTTCTGGCATACAATGCATTCACGACAATAGGTTTTGATCCTTTGATACACCCCGGGCCAATAAAACTTCTCCAAGACGGTTTGACTAGTTTTCTCGTCCCCAAAATGACCCCCCAGAAGATGGCTGTGGGCCAGGAAGAGGACTTTGTCCTGGAAGGGACCTGGGATAAGTAGCTGTGCGTTCTGTTGTGGCCCCCCTTTTCTGTACAGCAGCCCGTTTTTCTTAAAGAAGTAGGGACCTACTTGCAAGGGGTCTTTGTGATCGAGGGCTCTTCCCATGCTTCCTGAAGAAGGGGATCCTCCTGTTGGGCAGCTCTGAACTCCCTGTCGGTCTGCCACGGGTGGTCGTCGGTAAACGTGGGGTAAGCGCTGACGTATTCTTTCTTCTCTTTCCTCTTCTGGCTTTTAGTTTTGTGGGGTTTAGTAACCGTTGCTGGGTGGGTCTGTCCCTGGTACGGAGCGTCCTTCCACCACTGTGTCAGGGAATCGGATGTGTCCTGGAGAAGCATAGGCAGTCCCGGATAGTCGCTCCCTAGAATGGCTTGTTCGGGGAGAGCAGGCACTAGACCAATGGTGAGAGAAGTTCCGGGGTCGTGCCGATGCTGGACACGCACCTGGGTAGTGGGGTACGGTTTGGTGTCCCCATGGACACACTGTATGGCAACCATCCCCGTAGGACTGACTGGATGTGCCAGGTCTTGAGGTCTCAGTACGCTCTGACGACAGCCGCTGTCGGCAAGGGCCATTAGTCGTTGGCCGTTGATAGAGACCGGACAGTGGAAGGCTGGTGGTGTGGTTCCTGGAGGGTTGCACAGATAGTTCCTTACAAGGCCGACCTCCATTGGTTCTTCCTTCTGCGGGCACATCCGGGCGATGTGACCGAACCCACCACAGGCATAGCACTGGGGTCCAGGATTAGGGGGACGGAATACGACCGGTGAGGGAAACAGGGTGGTCGGTTCTGGTCTCCGTTGTGGAAGGGGCCGGAGAGGTCGTGACTGTCCGGCGTTCGGGGCTCGGTGCGGATGTTCCTCCTTGCCCCGCTGGAGTTCCTGTGCTCGAGTAAATGCTGAGGCTATCTCAATGGCGGTTTCCAGGGTGAGTCTGGAATGTTGCCTCACCCAACGCTGGGTGGCCGGATGTAGAGAGTTCAGGAACTGTTCCAAATAGATCTTCTCAAGAATGTCATCCTTTGTGGAGGTCTCTGGCCGGAGCCATCTGTTTGCAAGATCCCTAATCCGAAATGAGAGGGCCCTTGGATTCTCCTGTGGCCTCTCTTTTGCCTGTCGTAGCTTTAATCTGTAGGTGTCATCGTCAATCCCAAGACGTTCCAATATGCACCGCTTGATATCCGCATACGGTGTGGTGCCCTGTATGTTGGCCTGCTGGTAGGCTGCTTGCAGATCGCCTGTGAGAAGGGGACCCAGATATTGACCCCAACGGTTCACTGGCCAATTGGCTGCTTGGGCAAGTCGTTCGAAGTTAGTGAAGAAGTAGTCCGGGTCTTCCCCCGGGACGTACTTCTGCAGTACCACAGAAGGGAGGGAGGCTAGTGGTCTCTGCTGACCCAGGGCCGTTGTTAACTTCTCCATGGTTTGTTCGTGGATGGTCCCTTGACCCTTCAGGACGTCGTGGAGCTGGCCCCTGTCGTCTTCGGCGGTCTTTAGGAACTGCTCCATCAGTTTACCGAACTGTTCCTGAGATTCCGCCATCTTTCTAACAACGGCCTCCATGCTTCCGGCAGATCCCACTTCTGACACCAGATGTGAGGGAGGGTGTGCAGCGGGCCGGAAAAGCAGGCGAGGAGGCCGTATATAGTGTGCTATAGTGGTTGTTTATTGCAGATAGTCACAGAGGTAGGACACAAGGAAAACAAGGAAGACTTTAGGGTATAGGATCCACTCCGGGTCTTCGTTGTAGCTCGCTGTCTTCGGGGGTTCCAACGGCGACTCCGGTGACGTGGAGTATCCACGGAGGGCAGGCAGCAAAAGAGAAAACAAGGGACCGTTAGTCCAATCCTAGTCTTAGGATCTCTGCAACGCTCACCGTCACCCGGGACGTGTTGGGGGAGGGACGGAAAAGAGACAGTGAGGGAAGGAAGGTATCGGGAGGAAGGAACACGGGGCGGTAAGAAGAAAGGGTGTTCGGTCGGGACGTGAAGGAAATGGCGGGGCACGCAGTGCGGTGCTATACAACTATAATACAGTGCAGGGGACGTGATTCTAAAGAGAAGGGGAATATTGTACAGGGACTTTACACGGGACTCCTAGCGAGCAGACAATAGTAAGGTTAAAGGCACTCACGCGGTCCGCCGTAACTCTCCCGTTGAGTTACGGCCGCTCTACAGCCACCTCCTGTGGACTCCACCACTCTTCGGTCCACACGTCTGCTTCGCCCGTCTGTTCTCCGTCTCCAGCTTCTTCTCCTTCACGACCACCAGTCCGAGGTTCCTGCCACAAATCTCCGTCTCCTTTCACTTCCTGGTTCCCTCTTTTATCCTGTGCTGTCGCTGCCACAGGGGCGGAGCTTCCGGGGTCCGCGAGATTTGAGTCCATCTGACCCGGTGTTCTGGTTGGTCCCTGCGGGGAAAAGAAGGGCGTGACTCTCTGGGCTCTTGTTGGCGTTTCGAGTCTGGTCCTTATGGAGGCGTTATGAGGCCGGGGATACAGTCCCGGGGGCAGCGAAGGAGGTAGGTTCGGGGCAGGGGGGTGTTCAGGTTGGGGGTGCCGGGACGTCGTCTCACACTGTCTGAAAAGGGAAAAATAATTTAATGGTGGAAACGTCTCGAGGTATATGAAGGTTTATTTCAAGCTTGATAGAAAACAGGAGTTGAGTGCATCCTTCGTTTTTGAAGTACGATCTACCAGCATTTAGTGGTAATCGTGGTTCAAAGAGGAGTTGAAGTGCTCGAGAATTCACAAGGTGAAATAACAATACGTTATACAAAGGTTCATATAGAAAGGAACAGAGCGCATGCTAGAAGCATAATGTGAGCATGTAATGCAGTGACGGAAGGCTGTGTGCATGTACACTTAGTAACGAGCTCACTACAGTACCCAAAAAGCCAACGCCACATGTCTGTTGGGCAGCGCTGGCCGCTGGCTCAGGACTACAGTATGGGACAGCAGGTCCTTAAAATGAGACAGATGTGACTGAATGAAGTCAGAGATCACATCATTACGCACGGCAAGATTGCTTTTTCGCAAGTGCGCACTCAGGGTGATGCACCCCACCCCTCCCGCAGCATTGTGCTCAACAGGTGTCTGTAGGGCAGCGCTGCCCGCTGGCTCAGTCCTACAGTACGGTCCAGAAGGTATTTAACATAAGACAGAGATGAGACTGAGTCAGGTCAGAGATCACATCATTACACACAGCAACATTGTTTGTTCGCACCTGCGCAGCCAGGGTGATGCACCCCACCCCTCCCGCTGCACCACGCTCAATTGGAGGCCCTGTGCACCCAGGCCGCTCTGCTTACCTGCTGTCATTGTTGTGCGAGCAAACACTACAGGCAGCAGCTCATAATTCAGCTGGAGTGATGATTTCAGGATGGTGGACACCTCATGGATCCCTTTCATAGACGATGGGCAGTAGGGCTCACAAATTAGAGCCCGTGTTGATTGCCAGGATGGTGTACACCTCATGGATCCCCTTTTTTTATTGCGCATTGTGATATGTGAGGTGGAAGCAGCCATATCACCTGAGGCAGTATGGAAGAAGAGGGATGTACGTCGTCGTGGTTATCCTATTTATACGTACGCAAAGACGGCTGGTCTTGCGTATGCCAGGCCAGCATAGGGATGTGGATAATTATTCCGGGGACCTGGGCGCTGTTCAGTTCCTGCCTGGTCAGGAAGCGTACTTATGTGTGTTTCTTTTGTAGTTTTGACCTCGTAGAGTGTGCAATTTTCATTAGTGTAGCATGTGTGGGGAGGGTGGCAACTATTGTTAATGAGATGGTGTTTGAAAAGATTGAATGGTGAACATCACATGTCGTTGTAAAGGTTGTGGATATGCGCAGACACTCATGTCAATTGTTTGCGGTATTATTGAAAGTGTTGCTATCGCGAAGCGTACACATGTGAATGTGGTCGGAGGGAGGAGGATCAGCAGTGAGGCTACGTCATACACAGTGATAACACTCATTACAGTCAAGGAATAAATGTCAAATGTTAATCTGAAAGTCTCACATATAACACACTAGTATATTGGTAAAGCCTGGCAACAGAGCGTACATCAAAAGAAATCTAAACATTGCTGTTTACTGTTTGTCACATTTGATCCCGGATGTGCACTCTGCCCGTGGCTCCTGATACTTCTTAGAGCCACGAATACCCAGGCTGAAAGTGAGCACAATAATGTGCACACACACACACACACCAGAGGCATTGTGTAACACATATTTGTTTTTTGATGGAACGTTTGAGATGCATGGCAATCACACGTGGAAGGCTAATGTACAGACCATGAATATTGATCAAGATGATCGTTGCATGTTGTATGTAGTATAAGATATGTGTACACAGCAGAAAAACTTTTCAAAAAAGCTCTCTAAGCAGACGAGGTGTCTCTCATCAAACGCTGTAGAGAGAATGAGTAAAATTGGTGGCGCTCAAGGAGGCCGCACCTGACACGATTTTGACAAAATATATTTATCATAATATAAGTTTATTACAGATAGAAATATATAAATGTTTGAAAGGTTTTAGATTATCGCTTGCTCTCATATACTGTTTAAAGTTATTTAGGGCGTGGCTTAGGCGGCGAGCATAGCGGTCGTGTAGACCGTGAGCTCCGACCAGCCAGCATTTATCCTGCTCTATAATCCTGGCCCTGGTCATTGTGAACGGTTCCCAGTGACCCTGTATTGGTGCCCGGTCCCAGGGGCATCTTCCGACGGCGAAAGGCGGCGCCAAAATCGGCTCCGATGGTCGCGGAGCGTCCCGGCAGAGTGCCGCGGTCGGAGCGGTCCGGCGAGGCCTACAAAGCCGGGGCCTCAATTTTGGTGCAGCCCGGCTGGCGTGGGCTGCTGAGTTGGGAGCCGGAACGGCGTGTGCCCACTGCTCACCCGGGAGCCGGGAGACCTTGGGGACCACGTCTCCTGCGGGACAGCAACAGGTGGGCTCGGCGACGCAGCGCGTCGATGCAGGGGCCCGGGCCAGAGACAGCCGGAGAGAGGGGCCGCCATCTTGTGAGGTCTCTGCTGCCGCTCAGATCTCGACTGGGCAGACTAGCGGCGCTGCCGAGTAGCCAGGTCAGTGAGGAGTGCTGATGACCTCGGGGGCTGACCTGCTGCTGTGGACGGCACTTCAATCAAAGCACTGGCCATCTTGAGGGGGCCCTCCTGAACCAGCGCCTTGGGTCTATGCAGCCGTGGGCTTGTGCCCAGTTCAGGTGGGCGCCTGCCAGGGGGACACGCCGCAAATAAGCAAGAGTCGGCGCTGTGGTGACAGATAAAACCCCCCCCCTCGGGTGGGTGACCGGCGGTTGGCGGCCACACTTGGGTGTCGGGCCTGCGGCAGGCACGGGCCACACAGTGACCAGTGCGCCACCCCTCACACCGTGGGCAGCATGACGCGAGGCGGAGGTGGAAGCCAGGGCAAACATGGGCCGATAGATAAATTCACGGAGGCGGCTGGCCCAAAGGGACCCCAGACACAGGTGCCGGATAATGCGGCGCTCCTGGCGGCGATCACGCAGTCAAGAGACGCCCTAGATGCCAAAATTGGTGCAGTCGGTTCTGATGTAATGCTCCTTCGACAAGACCTGAGGAACGCTGTGGAACGCATTACAGGCACGGAGACGCGTATATCGGAGGTGGAGGACGATGTTTCTACCCTAAAGAAGGGAGTCTTGGCTTTGGGGAAAATTCAGAAGGGCCTGGCTCTGAGAGCTGAGGATGCAGAGGGGCGCGCCCGGTGCAGTAACCTTCGCTTTGTTGGCTTTCCGGAGAATTGTGAAGGGGGCAATGCGGAGCGCTTCTTGAAGCAATGGCTGGAGAGCTGGATTCCAGCAGATGTCCTCTCTCGCTGCTTCATGGCCGACAGGGCCCATCGAGCGCTGACGCAGAAGCCCCCGGCTGGTGCGCGCCCGCGTCCAATGATTGCCAAATTCCTGAACTAGGCTGATCGGGACACTATCCTGAAGCAGGCAAGACAGAAGGGCACGCTTACCTATGAGAATGCAAATATTCTTATCTTCCCGGACTACACAAAACTGGTTCAGCAACAACGCCAATCCTTCATCGCAGCCAAGGCTCGTCTCCGGGGCCTGAAGCTGCAATACGCATTGCTCTACCCAGCGAGGCTGCGGGTCATCTCCCAGTCTCGCACATTCTTCTTCGACACTCCAGAAGAGGTCTTTCAGTGGACGGATGAAACCGTAAAGATTCAGACCAACACAGCGAAAGGGGGGGAATCGGACTCCTCCTCTAGTAGTACTGCTAGAGGAGGCCTCAAGAAACAACGCCAGCGCCGTGTAAGATCACGCTCGAGCAGTGGCTCGCGCTCTGGGTTGACCTCCCACCGGGATGAGGCTATGCAGGAAGAACAGGAAGATGTGCCTTGACTATGGGGGGAACTGACTCATGGTCCTTATATATGTCTGATGTAGATGACCAGGTGCAATATTGCTTAGGCTGGACGCCACACTCGGCCTAGTTGGGGGGAGGAAGCGACAGCCTAGTTCTCTATGGGCTGCCGTGAGGGGAACCATTGGAGGGGGTGGTTCTTGGCTCCCCGTTGGGGCCTGGCCACGGTCCTACCACGACAGGTGCTTCCGTGTTTGGGAGGTGCGGGTGGGGGGAGGTTGTGGGGGAGTTGGGGTTTGGTTCCAGGAGGGGGAGGGTGAGTCCACGCTGAAATTGCTGCTTGCTGACTGTTTCAAGGTTTGCCGATGTTGCTCGTGTAAGGCCAGGCCGCGACAGGTAATTCTGCATAAATGTCTCTTGATGGTGAGGGAGTGCGGCTAGGCCCGGGTGGGATACGGATCATGAGCTGGAATGTGCAGGGGATGTTGGATAAGGTGAAGAGGGGGGCAGTTTTCAAGTGGGCCAGGAGGAGGGGGACGGACATACTCTTGTTGCAGGAAACACACCTGCTTGGTACTAAAGCGCTGTGCCTTCAGCGATGTGGATTCACACACACATACCACTCAGGGTTTACAAGGGGATCCAGGGGGGTGGCAGTCCTCATTCATCGAAGGGTTCCCTTTGCTCATAAACGCACCTGGAATGACGCGCAGGGTAGATTTATATTTGTGCAGGGAGAAATTGGAGGGGACACAGTACTCTTTGGCAGCGTATACGCCACACCGCCTTTACAGTGGCCACTAGAAGAGAGGCTGCTGTTCCTATGGGTTGACAAGCCCACTGCTCTGTCCATTGTAGGAGGGGATTGGAACAACGTCATGGACATCTCGTGCGATAGGTGGCGAAGCGCTGCTGGCGTCCAGGACGCGGTGGGGATGGAGGGTCCGGTTACCAGATTGCGGGCCTTGGTCACAGGTCTCGATTTGGTGGATATATGGAGGTACAAGCATGGGTCTCATAGGGACTTCACATATTTCTCCATGTCGCGGGAATCCTTCTCTAGATTAGACTACGTGTTTGTTCCGAGAGTGTTGGCTAGTAGAATGTTGTCCGCGGAGATTTTGTCGCGGGCGCTTTCCGACCACTCGCCGGTTTATGTTGTACTTGATACTGGTCGCGCTCGGCAGCCGTTTCGGTGGCGTATGTCGACTTGGCAATTGGTGCAAGACACCTACCGTGCTCATATGACTAGCGAAATTGATCACTTTCTATCTGTTAACGTAGGTACGGTAGACTCCCCGGCGACGCTCTGGGAAGCGATGAAGCCCACATTGCGAGGTAATGATATTTCATGGTGCGCTGCGGCATGTAGGGAGAAGCGTAGAGACCTGGTGCGGCGCGAGGCGGACCTGGAGGCATTGGAGCACAAGGGTCGGGAGGAGGATGGCAGACCAGCTAGGCGGCAGCTGGCACTGGCGCACCAACAATATGCTACGCCGCTGCTAGACGAGGCACGACAGGCTTGGTTGGCTACACGCAGTCGTATATACCAATGGGGTGACAAGTCCTGCAAGATGCTGCATCGCCTGTGTCAGGGCATCATGCATGCCCAGCCACTGCCCCGGATAGTGAGCCCAGATGAGGCGCCTATCCTAGAACCTGCTGCACTCGCGGGAAGCTTTGCTACTTATTATGAGGAGCTGTACGCGCCACAGGAGTGCCTAGAGGCTGGGGTCATACAATGATTCATTGATGATCTCCCACCGAGGGCTGTCTCAGACGAGGTTTGGGATTTACTAGACCGTCCCCTGACAGACGATGAGCTAGCCACAGCACTGGGCGAATTGAACCCGGGCAAAGCACCAGGACCTAATGGGTTCCCTAGTAAATTCTTTTGGCGCTTTGCGATGCAGCTGAGTCCTCATTTTCGCCCAGTGATAGAAGAGGCGCGCGAGAGTGGTATGCTCCCTCCGGACAGGCGGCACGCGGAGGTGGTGGTGTTCCTAAAGCCAGGGAGACCTCCGGAGAGCCATGCGTCCTACCGCTCAGTCGCCTTGCTAAATACAGAGGCCAAGATACTGGCTAAGGCCTTGGCCAATAGACTTAAACCATACATTACAGACCTAGTTCACCCGGACCAGGCAGGCTTTATGCCACAGCGGGCCACTAGCCATAATATTAGGCGGGCCCAGGTCGCGATATCAGCGTGGCGACAATTGGGGGAGCAGGCGGCGCTGTTTCTGGCGGACATGGATAGGGCGTTTGACTCCCTGAGCTGGACATATTTGTTTGCCCTACAGGGACGCCTGAACCTAGGCCCTCGTTTCCTGGCGTATGTGCGGCTCCTTTACACAGATCTCACGGCCGCAGTGCGGGTGGGAGGGGGTGTCCCGCTCCTTGCAAAGGCCTGCTTTGTCGTTAGCTGGCACCGCCATGGTGTGCACTCACAAGCCACAACAATACTTACTTTTCCCCTTTCATGGATCCCAAACTGACCTGTCTCCAGCATAGTACACCTTAATCCAATGTGCATGTATTGGACGTTCAACCCCATCCCTGTACCTCACAATCGGCGAGTAGATTCCACAAGTATAAAGAGGTCCAGCTTTCCTCTTCCACTGGTGGCTGTTTTTTTAAAGCACCACATAGTGCAAGGGGCCTTCCGGTGCCTTTAGTTATCAAATTGGCGAGTGAAAACGACAGCTCTACTTTTATGTATGCCGTTAAGGTGCCACCATTGTAGGCGGTATTTGACTACACAAGTGGTCCGTATTCTGCTAGAGGAAGTGGGCTGCTTTCTGGCCGCAGAGCGCATACATTGTACTGTGACTGATGTATACATGATTTTCATTTCCAAGTACATGTGACGTGTCAATCATGTTCGCGTACCATTTCATGCGTTACGGTATAATAATGAGACGTCCCTACGATACACAATCTACCATCCATGGGTAAAGGAAGGGGGTCTCTCATGTGGAGGGGTTTTAGAGCTGTGTAAAGTTTCAGGATGCCCTCCCACAACCACAAGCTTTTGTGAAGTTATCTGAAAAACTTAGCCAATATTCCCAAAAATCCACTTTCAATTGATGAAGAACCAGCAACCTACCATGTTATGGTTTATTTTGCAGCAACATCCTTCGATCTCGTGCTGCAAAATTGAAATACAAGAATATTTGCTAGGAAACTAAATCACCTGAGGCATAATTAGTAAAGAAGCGCAACAATCATGAACTTCACCAGATTCTGATTGAGGAATAAAACCTTAACCCACTCTCAGTGCAGCATGTGCTCCAGGGTGATGCACTTTTTGTTGAACAGCCTGTTCTTCGGTGTAAGCACAAAGCTGCAAAGCGCTTGAGACTAAGAGGCGCTGTCTGTGTGCCAGAACCCAGACCCTCTGCTAAGGCTTTCCTCTCTTCAGTACTGACAGCATGGTATTGCAAGTTCACGTTTGGTGTGTGATTTTTACTGATGGGCACTGTTCCTTGACTGTGTTGACTTTCCATCGTAATAACACCTGGTTATTTTTTCCAAATGGATAGTGAGGATTCTTGCTCGTATGACGCATGCCACAGGCTTGCAAATGGTGCAACTCTTGGTCCAGATGAGCTTCACTAGTGGATCACCCCAATCAATGTGCTATATTTCGCCTCTAGCCTCAGCATCGCAACCTACTCTTAATTTCATGCCTTTGAATAGGGAACTTTGTTTTTTTTTTATTTTTTATTTTTCTTCACATATGCTATCTTACCCAGTTTTTATATAGCCTAATTTGTCCAATGACTTGATCTTAGTCCTGTGTTCATATCATGTCTGAAGTTTTAGGACTTGCTCGTGGCACAGTCCGTGGACGGGCACTGCCCTCTATTAGTAGGCATGGGGTAAAGCGACTGTATATTATTCCCTGTATATGACTTTCACAAGGCAGGTGGGTCTTGCCACCTGATGGTTAAATCTACGTGTATTTGGTGTGTGCTTGGGTTGTCTCTGTGGGGAAAAGTGATGAAGGGTTGGTACCTACGAGCTCTTGCATCTTAGCTTGAGTGAATAGTGATGCATGTAGGATTGCATCATCAAGAGCTGCAGCGTATAGGAGCTGTGTCAAGCAGCTCATTTTACTCAAAATTCATATGCTAGGTCGGTGCTTTCATAGACTGCTTTAGTGAATGACTTAGCTTTTGGCTAGTGATCATTAGCATGGATTCTGTCGGTTTCTGTTCTGCCCTTTAGTGTATTTTTCCAATTCCCTTTATCCGACTGCATATGCACTTATTGGCAGACACCTGAATGAGCAGGAAACACAGGCTTAGTGAGACAGCCAGATTCAAATTTTACAAAAAAAAAGTTGTTGCCGGCTCATACTTATGGACCAACCAAAGCCGTTGAGCACAATTCGCTTCAGGCAACCGTGACCATGACGAAAACTACCTGGATCCAAAAAGGTTTAGGACTGAGATGTCCAAAATAGTTCCAGGAGGGCCGGATCAATACCATATATTAGACCACAGTGAAACTTTGTTTTCTAGAATTTGGCCTGAGAGTTTGGAGCAAAAGATAGTGTTGATTGAAAAACCCAAAATGTGTTCACTGTGTACAAGATTAGAGACTCTGTGTCTGAAATAGCGGGCCTTTGAAGGGCAGTGGAAATGGAAACTGTATTGCAATGCATCATTGTTTTGTATTATTAACAGTGTAGGTTTATTGTGTTTACGAAGCTTGTATATGACTGCCTCGGGAAATGATGCATCAATATGCATGTCAGCGGTGCCTGTCCTCAATGCACTTGCTACCGTTACAAAATTAGTGGCTTGGAAACTGAAAAAAATAACATATTTAGAAAAAAAAGTTTGAACATCCGAGTAGCCGTTACTGGATGGTCTGATGAACCTAGCAGGGCTCACTCTGGATTTACTACTTGCATCGCACTACCCAGGCCACTGCCTAGAAGTTGGTCCTCTCGTGTGGTCAGGTTTTACTGGCATTTATTTTTATTTCCCAATGTACTTGCACGTGTGACAAACAAGAGGCGATGGGAATTGTTTTTCAGCCTACTGGAGGTTCTTTTCCATGTTTATCAAGCCCTAAATAAAGCACTCCTTCATGGTCCCTAAAGGTTAGAAGCTAATTATTAAAAATCAATCCACTCCCTGTTTCTGTCAAGGGTTCTGTACAGAACTAGACATGAAAAAGATGCTGAGCACATCTTGCACTTACCATATGAACCGGCAGAACATGTCAGATCCCTTCTCGTACAGGGGACCTGTATTGCTCAGATTGCATGCTGCAGTGAAAAGTATTTGCAGTTGTTAACGAATTGACTCTTTCTGCTGCTAATATGCTTAATTTAGAAATGCAATAATTCTTCGATCACGCTTTATAAGTTTATTCGTTTACTTTAAATGCTATCTCTGAAGATCCTTTTTGAGTAGTCATGATACACCTCGATCAATCTGTTGCTTAATAAAAATGCATTTAAAAATATTTAGACCATCCTCCATGCTGCATCATGTCTCTGCCATGGCCTGAATAAATTTGACTGCATCAGCTCCACCCTGATGGAACTATATCAACTCCCCTTGCCACAATATCTTTAAAGCCAGCCACATCACGTAAAAAGCTGAAATGATCAGCACCCCCACCATCTGTGGTGGCTCCCAGACCCCCAGCAGCCAGGACACCATCGGACTAGAGGCAAATAAGTGTAAGAAATACATGAAATGGGCAACAGGCCTTCACCATGTATACACACAGGATCTGAAACAGAATTCCTGTGTTCATAAGGACTGCTCCAATGTAGGAAGGAGCTGAAGATGCACCTCTTTGAAGAACACTACAACACAATATAGCGACAGTCAACTTCTGCTCCTATAACTCTGCTAACTCTTCAAGTCCTTGTTGACTAACTTTGTGTGCGGCCCTGTATAATCACGTAGGTGGTGTGCTCAAAGCTCCTCGCTGTCAACCAGTATATTTACTGCTTCTTGTGCTGCTGCTGTCCAATTTCAGCAACATTTTGTTTGAAGCCAGATGCCTATTTCTACGAACAGTCTGGTGGAGAAGATACCCAAGAAGGTATCCAACCTAAACACTGTGCTAATCCGATAGGATTCTCCTACTCATACCACGTGTACGCAAAGTGGATGGGGCAGGGGAGCTTTTTAGGTAGCAGCCTACCAGACAGTGCTGGTAGGTTGCTGAAGACATCTTGGGGACTTTCAGAAAGTTGACCTAGGAATGCATTCGACCGTTGCTTGCTATTTGGTTTTGTGGTTTGAAACTCACGTTTTCGTGCTTTCCATTTGTTGGCTTTATTTGCTTTACGCTGTCCAGGTTCATTCCGTCCCTCCCTTTGCCAAAGCCGTTTTTACGGTATTCTTCCACAAACTTGTTTTCTTTAACCAAGCCTTTAAACCTTGTTCTTATCTCATCACATTTGCTGGACGTTCAATGACCGTGGTCACGGTGTGATCTTTTTATTGTGGTTTCTTTCTAATTACACAAGCTGATAAAATAGGCCAAAAGCGAGTTTCATGGACCAAAGGTGTGGCTGGTTTACCAAGTAATTTGTTTTCTATATACTCACAATTGGTGAGCTTACCTTCCTGGATCTTTCTCACTTTTTCCCTTCGGTCTGCATGTCTATATGCCAATCACATTTATGATTTATAATTTTACCCCACCAGAGTGGATGGTGCACTGAAACTGTTACTCTTATACTTCTGAGAATTGAGTGCTTATTTTCGGTTTCCCATATTGCTCTTATCCATACTAATATAATAAAGAGAGAGCCCAAACCTTTGAAGTGGGTAATCTCAGGAACCACAGCACCAATCACAACACCCAATACAGCGTTGGAATACAACTCAGTGCCACATAATTATATGCTACATAATTACACTGCGCTCAACGCAATATACACTTCAAATACCACTCAGTGCCACATAATTACACACCACATCAATACACTCTACTGAATGCAACACACACTCCACACAATACCACTCAGTGCCACATATTTATATGCTACATGATTACAATGCAACATGCACTCCAAACAATACCACTCAGTGCCACATAATTACACGCCGCATAATTACACTGCACTCCATGCAACATTCACTCCAAATACCACTCAGTGCCACATAATTACACACCACATAATAACACTGCACTCAATGTAACATACACTCCAAATACCATTCAGTGCCACATAGTTACATGCCACATAATTACACTGCCCTCAATGCAAAATACACTCCAAATACCACTCAGTGCCACATAGTTACACGCCACATAATTACGCTGCACTCAATGCAACATACACTCCACACAATTCCACTCAATGCCACATAATTATATGCTACATAATTACAATGCACTCAATGCAACATACACTACAAACAATACCACCCAGTGCCACATAATTACAGGCCACACAATTACACTCTACTGAATACAACATACACTCCAAACAATACCACTCAGTGCAACATAATTACACGCCGTATAATTACACTGCACGCCATGCAACATACACTTCAAATACCACTCAGTGCCACATAATTACACACCACATAACAACACTGCACTCAATGTAACATACACTCCAAATACCACTCAGTGCCACATAGTTACATGCCACATAATTACACTGCCCTCAATGCAACATACACTCCAAATACCACTCAGTGCCACATAGTTACACGCCACATAATTACGCTGCACTCAATGCAACATACACTCTACACAATTCCACTCAGTGCCACATAATTATATGCTACATAATGACACTGAACTCAATGCAACATACACTCCAAATACCACTCAGTGCCACATAAGTATATGTTACATATTTACACTGCGCTCAATGCTACATACACTTTAAATACCACTCAGTGCCACATAATTACACGCCACATAATTACACTGCACTCAATGCAACATACACTCCAAATACCACTCAGTGCCACATAGTTACATGCCACATAATTACACTCTATCGCATCACCACAGCATCACTCAGCACCAGCACATCATCGCTCAGGGGCACCACAACATCACTATGTGCTACAACAGCATCACTGAATGCCACAGCATCACACGTCGCAACCGCAACATCACTCAGCGCCACCACAGCATCAATCTGTGCAACATTCAACAACAACTGCTTCAAATATGTTCTCTCAATGTTTCAAGCTTTATTAGAAATGTCACAAAAAGATGTTAATATTTCACTTCTGTTCTTGGATTTCGTCACAATAAAATACACTGAACATAAACTTCGCAAAAGTTATTTACAAAAGTTTAAGCTATTGCCATTATAAATTACAATAACTTTTATTTAAGTATTAATTATTTAAAAAAATTAAAAGCAATTGTTATTTGTAATATCAATACATCTAAGTCATGTAAATGCAACACACATTGCATTACAAAGGCTATAGGTGTCACATTTGCGAAAGTTAAAAGTACTGGCATTGTAAATGACAAAGCTATTAAAACCAACACATAAATAAAAAAATTGTCATTTACAATACCAATAGCTCAAACTTTCCTAATGCGAGACCTATTGCATTGCAAATGCTTGTTCAATTTGTCGCAGAAGACAGGAGCTCGGACCACAATTTGGTGCTGTAAGTATTTTTATTGTCTGCTCAACAAACCACAGCCATGACGTGTTTCAAGCCCAAAGGCCCTTGATTATATATATATATATATATATATATATATATATATATATATATATATATATATATATATATTCACTGAAAAAACCAGAGGTTTCACACCAGTTATAGTTAGCTGGAAATTTTACTGACATAAAACCATTGGACACGGGATGGTGTCATCAGTGATGTCATGAGTGATGTCACTGACCATGTCATGAGTGATGTAATATGTGATGTCATCAGCAGTGCATTGCACAAGCAAGTTATAGTGAGTCCAACTAACTATAATGTGGGAATTTCAATGGTTTTATGACAGTAAAATTTCCAGCTAACTATAACTGGTGTGAAACCTCTGTTTTTTTCAGTGAAGTTAATAGATTTTTTAAGTGCTAATTCCTAACTATAACTGGTGTGAAACCTCTGTTTTTTTCGGTGAATTTCAAAGGTTTTTTAAATGCTAATTCCTAACTATAACTGGTGTGAAACCTCTGGTTTTTTCAGTGAATTTCATAGGTTTTTTTAATGCTAATTCCTAACTATAACTGGTGTGAAACCTCTGTTTTTTTCAGTGAATTTCATAGGTTTTTTT